>NC_136327.1:0-600000 GCF_964198595.1 Lampetra fluviatilis | reverse complement strand
TCCCCCCACTCTCACCCACACAGCCACACTCAGACACAAACACACTCTCACCCACACAGCCACACTCAGACACAAACACACTCTCACCCACACAGCCACACTCAGACACAACCACACTCTCACCCACACAGCCACACTCAGACACAAACACACTCTCACCCACACAGCCACACTCAGACACAAACACACTCTCACCCACACAGCCACACTCAGACACAAACACACGCTCACCCACACAGCCACACTCAGACACAACCACACTCTCACCCACACAGCCACACTCAGACACAACCACACTCCCACCCACACAGCCACACTCAGACACAAACACACTCTCACCCACACAGCCACACTCAGACACAACCACACTCCCACCCACACAGCCACACTCAGACACAAACACACTCTCACCCACACAGCCACACTCAGACACAAACACACTCTCACCCACACAGCCACACTCAGACACAACCACACTCTCACCCACACAGCCACACTCAGACACAAACACACTCTCACCCACACAGCCACACTCAGACACAACCACACTCTCACCCACACAGCCACACTCAGACACAACCACACTCTCACCCACACAGCCACACTCAGACTCAAACACACTCTCACCCACACAGCCACACTCAGACTCAAACACACTCTCACCCACACAGCCACACTCAGACACAAACACACTCCCACCCACACAGCCACACTCAGACACAAACACACTCTCACCCACACAGCCACACTCAGACACAACCACACTCTCACCCACACAGCCACACTCAGACACAACCACACTCTCACCCACACAGCCACACTCAGACACAAACACACTCTCACCCACACAGCCACACTCAGACACAAATACACTCTCACCCACACAGCCACACTCAGACACAAACACACTCTCACCCACACAGCCACACTCAGACACAACCACACTCTCACCCACACAGCCACACTCAGACACAAACACACTCTCACCCACACAGCCACACTCAGACACAAACACACTCTCACCCACACAGCCACACTCAGACACAACCACACTCTCACCCACACAGCCACACTCAGACACAACCACACTCTCACCCACACAGCCACACTCAGACACAAACACACTCTCACCCACACAGCCACACTCAGACACAAACACACTCTCACCCACACAGCCACACTCAGACACAAACACACTCTCACCCACACAGCCACACTCAGACACAAACACACTCTCACCCACACAGCCACACTCAGACACAAACACACTCTCACCCACACAGCCACACTCAGACACAAACACACTCTCACCCACACAGCCACACTCAGACACAAACACACTCTCACCCACACAGCCACACTCAGACACAACCACACTCTCACCCACACAGCCACACTCAGACACAAACACACTCTCACCCACACAGCCACACTCAGACACAAACACACTCTCAACCACACAGCCACACTCAGACACAAACACACTCTCACCCACACAGCCACACTCAGACACCAACAGGCTCTCACCCACACAGCCACACTCAGACACAACCACACTCTCACCAACACAGCCACACTCAGACACAACCACACTCTCACCCACACAGCCACACTCAGACACAAACACACTCTCACCCACACAGCCACACTCAGACACAACCACACTCTCACCCACACAGCCACACTCAGACACAAACACACTCTCACCCACACAGCCACACTCAGACACAAACAGGCTCTCACCCACACAGCCACACTCAGACACAACCACACTCTCACCCACACAGCCACACTCAGACACAACCACACTCTCACCCACACAGCCACACTCAGACACCAACAGGCTCTCACCCACACAGCCACACTCAGACACAACCACACTCTCACCCACACAGCCACACTCAGACACAACCACACTCTCACCCACACAGCCACACTCAGACACAACCACACTCTCACCCACACAGCCACACTCAGACACAAACACACTCTCACCCACACAGCCACACTCAGACACAACCACACTCTCACCCACACAGCCACACTCAGACACAAACACACTCTCACCCACACAGCCACACTCAGACACAAACAGGCTCTCACCCACACAGCCACACTCAGACACAACCACACTCTCACCCACACAGCCACACTCAGACACAACCACACTCTCACCCACACAGCCACACTCAGACACCAACAGGCTCTCACCCACACAGCCACACTCAGACACAACCACACTCTCACCCACACAGCCACACTCAGACACAACCACACTCTCACCCACACAGCCACACTCAGACACAAACACACTCTCACCCACACAGCCACACTCAGACACAAACACACTCTCACCCACACAGCCACACTCAGACACAACCACACTCTCACCCACACAGCCACACTCAGACACAAACACACTCTCACCCACACAGCCACACTCAGACACAAACAGGCTCTCACCCACACAGCCACACTCAGACACAAACACACTCTCACCCACACAGCCACACTCAGACACAACCACACTCTCACCCACACAGCCACACTCAGACACAAACACACTCTCACCCACACAGCCACACTCAGACACAAACACACTCTCACCCACACAGCCACACTCAGACACAAACAGGCTCTCACCCACACAGCCACACTCAGACACAAACACTCTCACCCACACAGCCACACTCAGACACAACCACACTCTCACCCACACAGCCACACTCAGACACAAACACACTCTCACCCACACAGCCACACTCAGACACAAACACACTCTCACCCACACAGCCACACTCAGACACAACCACACTCTCACCCACACAGCCACACTCAGACACAAACACACTCTCACCCACACAGCCACACTCAGACACAAACAGGCTCTCACCCACACAGCCACACTCAGACACAAACACACTCTCACCCACACAGCCACACTCAGACACAAACACACTCTCACCCACACAGCCACACTCAGACACAAACAGGCTCTCACCCACACAGCCACACTCAGACACAAACACACTCTCACCCACACAGCCACACTCAGACACCAACAGGCTCTCACCCACACAGCCACACTCAGACACAACCACACTCTCACCAACACAGCCACACTCAGACACAACCACACTCTCACCCACACAGCCACACTCAGACACAAACACACTCTCACCCACACAGCCACACTCAGACACAACCACACTCTCACCCACACAGCCACACTCAGACACAAACACACTCTCACCCACACAGCCACACTCAGACACAAACAGGCTCTCACCCACACAGCCACACTCAGACACAACCACACTCTCACCCACACAGCCACACTCAGACACAACCACACTCTCACCCACACAGCCACACTCAGACACCAACAGGCTCTCACCCACACAGCCACACTCAGACACAACCACACTCTCACCCACACAGCCACACTCAGACACAACCACACTCTCACCCACACAGCCACACTCAGACACAACCACACTCTCACCCACACAGCCACACTCAGACACAAACACACTCTCACCCACACAGCCACACTCAGACACAACCACACTCTCACCCACACAGCCACACTCAGACACAAACACACTCTCACCCACACAGCCACACTCAGACACAAACAGGCTCTCACCCACACAGCCACACTCAGACACAACCACACTCTCACCCACACAGCCACACTCAGACACAACCACACTCTCACCCACACAGCCACACTCAGACACCAACAGGCTCTCACCCACACAGCCACACTCAGACACAACCACACTCTCACCCACACAGCCACACTCAGACACAACCACACTCTCACCCACACAGCCACACTCAGACACAAACACACTCTCACCCACACAGCCACACTCAGACACAAACACACTCTCACCCACACAGCCACACTCAGACACAACCACACTCTCACCCACACAGCCACACTCAGACACAAACACACTCTCACCCACACAGCCACACTCAGACACAAACAGGCTCTCACCCACACAGCCACACTCAGACACAAACACACTCTCACCCACACAGCCACACTCAGACACAACCACACTCTCACCCACACAGCCACACTCAGACACAAACACACTCTCACCCACACAGCCACACTCAGACACAAACACACTCTCACCCACACAGCCACACTCAGACACAAACAGGCTCTCACCCACACAGCCACACTCAGACACAAACACTCTCACCCACACAGCCACACTCAGACACAACCACACTCTCACCCACACAGCCACACTCAGACACAAACACACTCTCACCCACACAGCCACACTCAGACACAAACACACTCTCACCCACACAGCCACACTCAGACACAACCACACTCTCACCCACACAGCCACACTCAGACACAAACACACTCTCACCCACACAGCCACACTCAGACACAAACAGGCTCTCACCCACACAGCCACACTCAGACACAAACACACTCTCACCCACACAGCCACACTCAGACACAAACACACTCTCACCCACACAGCCACACTCAGACACAAACAGGCTCTCACCCACACAGCCACACTCAGACACAAACACACTCTCACCCACACAGCCACACTCAGACACAACCACACTCTCACCCACACAGCCACACTCAGACACAAACACACTCTCACCCACACAGCCACACTCAGACACAAACACACTCTCACCCACACAGCCACACTCAGACACAACCACACTCTCACCCACACAGCCACACTCAGACACAAACACACTCTCACCCACACAGCCACACTCAGACACAAACAGGCTCTCACCCACACAGCCACACTCAGACACAAACACACTCTCACCCACACAGCCACACTCAGACACAAACACACTCTCACCCACACAGCCACACTCAGACACAAACACACTCTCACCCACACAGCCACACTCAGACACAACCACACTCTCACCCACACAGCCACACTCAGACACAAACACACTCTCACCCACACAGCCACACTCAGACACAAACAGGCTCTCACCCACACAGCCACACTCAGACACAAACACACTCTCACCCACACAGCCACACTCAGACACAAACAGGCTCTCACCCACACAGCCACACTCAGACACAAACACACTCTCACCCACACAGCCACACTCAGACACAAACAGGCTCTCACCCACACAGCCACACTCAGACACAAACACTCTCACCCACACAGCCACACTCAGACACAAACACACTCTCACATTATACTTTGTCGTTCATCTCATTGGTTTTACAATTTCACAAAATGCTAATAGGTGTATAGCATATGTACTCGACGTGGTTATTTTAGTTTGACTGGAGTGGGATGGTTCTACTGATGGGCACACGTTGTCGTTTAGCACGAGAACTCAAAGCGAGAAGGGAACCGACGACGAGAATGAGACAATTCCATTTGCATAGAATGTGCGGCGCTCAACTGCTGGCAAATCGATGTAATTGGGCTGAGTTTAATTGGGTGAATATTTCTCAATCTTGAATCTCAGTTTATCCTCCCACCACCGACATCCACCGACACTTGCATTAATCATCATCATCATCATCCACCACGACCAGGACTTGCAGGCTACCACCACTACCACCCACCACCATTGTCACAACAACCACCACCACCACCACCACCACAGCTTACCACCACCATCGTTATCACTATCATCGACCACCAGCCGCCAACACCAAGATTATTACCCTCACACACCGCTACCACACTTAGCCCCATTACCATCACAGCTACCATCGCCTAATCCACCAACATGGAAATCAGCCACAACACGGACCACCACTCCATCACCCATTACCACCATCACCATCACTCACCAACAACAGCCGCCATTCGACACTCAGCGGCAGCCACGTCTCCAGGCGCTTGTGCCAGGCTAGGTGCACTATGAGGCCACAGGAAGTGTCGAAGGCTTGTTGATAGGAAAATACGGGACAGACCCAGGTGCTTATAGGTTGACTGTCAAAGATGACTGGCAGAGGCATCACCAATGCGTCCCACTGTGTCAACTTGCTTCGTGTTGGCCGCCCGGCACTCCGCTCGTTGTTGTGAGCGTCATTCCTCCTCCCCCCTCTGTGTTTGGAGGGTAACTTCCTCAAACGGCCCATTGTTGACCTTCACGAGCCTCCTCTACACAGGCCGATCTTGACACGAGTGATACCAGTCGCCGGCAAGCACACTTCGCTCCAAATCCCTTCTCTAGCCCGTGCCGCGCCCGTTCACACCCCCCCCCCCTGTCTGGTCAACCAGAAGCTGCTTGGGCACTCAGTGGCTGGGCATGTGGGCTGCGTGGTCCAGCCAACGCAGCTTCGCCTGTCGGAGGAGCTCACCGACGGGACTGTGCCCTGGTCGGTCTTTCAAGGGTCTGCGCGAGTTCCTCACACGACCCAGTCTGGTTAATTCCAGGATGGATCGTAAGCGGGCCAGTCTGATTGTTTCAAACCGGCGCAGATGTTCCTTCAGAGGGGTCTATCATTCACAAACACCACTGTCACATTACTGGCACTACCACCCACCATCAAAACGCATCACCCCTGCACCACTACCATCACCCCCCATCACCCACCCCCATCACACCCCACTCGCCACACCCACCCCTCCATCACCCAACCCCATCACCCACCCCCATCACCCACTCCCCCATCACCCACCCCCCCATTACCCACCCCCCATCACCCACCCCCCCATCACCCACCCCCCATCACCCCCCCCCCCATTACCCACCCTCCCATCACCCACTCCCCCATCACCCACCCCCCCATTACCCCACCCCCCCATCACCCACTCCCCCATCACCCACCCCCCCATTACCCACCCCCCCATCACCCACCCCCCCATCACCCACCCCCATCACCCACCCTCCCATCACCCACCCCCCATCACCCCCCCATCACCCACCCCCCATCACCCCCCACCCGCCACACCCACCACACCCACCCCCATCACCCACCCCCCCCATTACCCACCCCCCCATCACCCACTCCCCCATCACCCACTCCCCCATTACCCACCCCCCCATCACCCACCCCCCCATCACCCACCCCCATCACCCACCCTCCCATCACCCACCCCCCATCACCCCCCCATCACCCACCCCCCATCACCCCCCACCCGCCACACCCACCACACCCACCCCCATCACCCACCCCCCCCATTACCCACCCCCCCATCACCCACTCCCCCATCACCCACTCCCCCATCACCCACTCCCCCATCACCCACCCTCCCATCACCCACCCCCCCATCACCCCCCCACCCACCACACCCACCCCACATCACCCACTCCCCCATCACCCCCCCCCCCCATTACCCACCCCCCCATCACCCACTCCCCCATCACCCACTCCCCCATCACCCACCCTCCCATCACCCACCCCCCATCACCCCCCCACCCACCACACCCACCCCACATCACCCACTCCCCCATCACCCCCCCATCACCCACCCCCCATCACCCCCCACCCACCACACCCACCCCCATCACCCAACCCCATTAACCAACCCCCATAACTCCCCCCATCACCCAACCCCATTACCCACCCTCTCTCAGCCTCATCCCTCGCAAACAAAAAAAAATCCCGGAGCATCGAAAAATCCGTCGGTTGCTGGCAGTGCGCATGCGCAAAGCGCGGGTCTTGGGCTGTAGTGGGGGGGGGTCCTCATCTGGCAGCGCGATGTCAGCGGCACCATCCTCACCACTCTCGCCACTCTCACCACACTCACCACTCTCGCCACACTCACCACTCTCACCACTCTCACCATCCTCACCACACTCACCACTCTCACCATCCTCACCACTCTCGCCACTCTCACCACACTCACCACTCTCACCACTCTCACTATCCTCACCACTCTCACCATCCTCACCATCCTCACCACTCTCACCACTCTTGCCACTCTCACCATCCTCACCACTCTCTCCACTCTCGCCACTCTCGCCGTTCACATTCGCGGGTGACAGCGGCGCAGAGAGCGGGCAGCGCACAGCGAGCGTCGTGCAGGTTCGTGCGGACTGCACCACTACACACACACACGTGTACACACACACAGACACGTGTACACACACACACGTGTACACACACACGTGTACACACACACACGTATACACACACACACACGTGTACACACACACGTGTACACACACACACACGTGTACACACGTGTACACACACACACACACGTGTACACACACACACGTGTACACACACACGTGTACACACACACACGTATACACACACACACACGTGTACACACACACGTGTACACACACACACACGTGTACACACGTGTACACACACACACACACACGTGTACACACACACACGTGTACACACACACGTGTACACACGTGTACACACACACACACGTGTACACACACACACGTGTACACACACACGTGTACACACACACACGTGTACACACACACACACGTGTACACACACACGTGTACACACACACACGTGTACACACACACGTGTACACACGTGTACACACACACGCACGTGTACACACACACACACGTGTACACACACACACACGTGTGTCACGCCGTGCGTACTGCAGTCAGTATCTACTGCACACACGTGTACACACACACACACGTTTACACAAAGTATATCGTGCACTCTTATACTACACACACGCGTACACACACACGTGTGTGTGTGTGTACGCGTGTCAGCGCAGTGTATGCTGTAGTGCGTAGATGCTGCACTTAACGTAGACTGCACACACGCGACTCTGTGTGTACGTACACGTTCGGAAATTGTATAACACGTGCGCACATACACAACATATACTACACACACACACACACGTGTACACACACACGTGTACACACACACGTGTACACACACAAGTCTACAAAAAAATGTGCGTACATAACCACACGATAGGATGCACACACGGCACATGGGATGGATCCGCGACAGGGCAACTGCAGCAGCGCGCACGGCAGCAGCGCAGCTGCATGTGCCGCTCGCTCACAGCTCCGTAGCTTGTGTGTGTATGTGACATAGATCACATGTTACACACGTGTGAGATGGTGCATGCTAACTACATGTAATACACACGAATCGCCGTGTACAGGCATCGTATTGTCACATGGGCTTCAGCATGCACTTCGCTCGGCACACGTGTGCTTGACATGTCTCAAGATAATACAAAGATCACCCCTATAGCCTTCGCAGGCGGTTGGGGCAAGTGCTTACAGCGAGCTCCGACGGAGGCCACCACGGCGCCCTAGGGAGTGTGGCTGATTAGCACCACGACCGGCCGCCTTTGTCTTTCCAGTGCAGGTGTTTACACACACACACGGCACAGCAGCAGGGACTCGTTTTAAGGCCGAGTCGACGTAGGGGAAGCCCCAGGACCGGTCCCGATACTCTGCACAGATCATTGGTCACGAGCGGGACTCGAGAACGCTGGGGTCGTAGCGCAGTGCGCTAACCACTGCGCCACCGCTCCCGTCCGCAACGCACGCGCGCGCGTTACATACTTCGCGCACACATGTCACAACACATGTAAACAACTACACACGTGTAGCAACTACACCCTCGCACGCACGGCCGCGCTTGGTGGATACCAGGGAGATGTTTGTATCGTTCTGAAATAAGAAGCTTGTAGGTTTTTTGACGAACAAATTAAAAACAAAAGGCAAGAGAATGCATTTGCACAAGAATGTGAGAGATGTCGCTCCGCCGTCGCTTGCACGGCTGATGGTGCTGAGCGGCGTGCGGCCTCCCCGTCGCGTTGCTTGCGTGTCCTGGACACGTGGCGAGTGGATGATCGATGTCGTGCGGGGCGGTGGCGCAGCCGGTGGTGCGCTCGCTGGAATCGTTGGGCTCGCCGAGATCCCATCGGTCCCAGCGGTCCCAGCGGTCTCAGCGATCCCAGCGGTCTCAGCGGTCTCAACGATCCCAGCGATCCCAGCGGTCTCAGCGATCCCAGCGATCCCAGCGATCCCAGCGGTCCCAGCGATCCCAGCGATCCCAGCGGTCCCAGCGATCCCAGCGATCCAATCGGTCCCAGCGGTCCCAGCGGTCTCAGCGATCCCAGCGGTCTCAGCAGTCTCAACGATCCCAGCGATCCCAGCGGTCTCAGCGATCCCAGCGATCCCAGCGGTCCCAGCGATCCCAGCGATCCCAGCAGTCTCAGCAATCCCAGCGATCCCAGCGATCCCAGCGATCCCAGCGGTCCCAGCGATCCCAGCGATCCCAGTGATCACAGCGATCCCAGCGATCCCAGCGGTCCCAGCGATCCCAGCGGTCCCAGCGATCCCAGCGATCCCAGCGGTCACAGCGATCCCAGCGGTCCCAGCGATCCCAGCGATCCCAGCGGTCTCAGTGATCCCAGCGGTCCCAGCGGTCCCAGCGGTCACAGCAATCCCAGCGGTCCCAGCGATCCCAGCGATCCCAGCGGTCTCAGCAATCCCAGCGGTCCCAGCGGTCACAGCGATCCCAGCGGTCCCAGCGATCCCAGCGATCCCAGCGGTCCCAGCGGTCCCAGCGATCCCAGCGATCCCAGCGGTCTCAGCGATCCCAGCGGTCCCAGCGGTCACAGCGATCCCAGCGGTCACAGCGATCCCAGCGGTCCCAGCGGTCCCAGCGATCCCAGCGGTCTCAGCGATCCCAGCGGTCCCAGCGATCCCAGCGGTCCCAGCGGTCCCAGCGGTCTCAGCGATCCCAGCGATCCCAGCGGTCCCAGAGATCCCAGCGATCCCAGCGGTCCCAGAGAACCCAGCGGTCCCAGAGATCCCAGCGATCCCAGAGATCCCAGCGATCCCAGCGATCCCAGCGATCCCAGTGATCACAGCGATCCCAGCGATCCCAGCGGTCCCAGCGATCCCAGCGGTCCCAGCGATCCCAGCTATCCCAGCGGTCACAGCGATCCCAGCGGTCCCAGCGATCCCAGCGATCCCAGCGGTCTCAGTGATCCCAGCGGTCCCAGCGATCCCAGCGGTCCCAGCGGTCACAGCAATCCCAGCGGTCCCAGCGATCCCAGCGATCCCAGCGGTCTCAGCGATCCCAGCGGTCCCAGCGGTCACAGCGATCCCAGCGGTCCCAGCGATCCCAGCGATCCCAGCGGTCCCAGCGGTCCCAGCGATCCCAGCGATCCCAGCGGTCTCAGCGATCCCAGCAGTCCCAGCGGTCACAGCGATCCCAGCGGTCACAGCTATCCCAGCGGTCCCAGCGGTCCCAGCGATCCCAGCGGTCTCAGCGATCCCAGCGGTCCCAGCGATCCCAGCGGTCCCAGCGGTCCCAGCGGTCTCAGCGATCCCAGCGATCCCAGCGGTCCCAGAGATCCCAGCGATCCCAGCGGTCCCAGAGAACCCAGCGGTCCCAGAGATCCCAGCGATCCCAGCGGTCCCAGCGATCCCAGAGATCCCAGCGATCCCAGCGATCCCAGCGGTCCCAGCGGTCCCAGCGGTCCCACGTCAAGTGGCAGCAGCAGCGCACGGCCGACCTGCAGCGGGCCGCGTGGTGCCTGTGGTCCCAGCCCATCCTCCTAGGCCGACTCAGCCTTAAATGAGCACCTGGTGCCGTGTGTCAAAAACAAAACGGTAGCCTGGGGAGACAAAGGCGGACATGCCTGTGGTTTCTGGCCACAACCACCTCCCCATGGTGCGTCGTGCCAGCCTTAATAGGTGCTCGCTAACAACACTTGCACCAACAGTCTGTGTAGGCTATAGAGCGATATTTGTGTGTGTATATATCTAGCAATATAAATAGGTATGCATAGGCATATATAAGTAAATAATGATGTGAATGTATGTTGAATCTACACGGCTTATTGCTAAATTTGCATTGTTGCAATTGTTCATGTGTAAATGAGCTTACGACCAGCCGGAGTACGAATACGAACACGTGTAGCCAGAGCAGTGTGTGAGTTAAATGCAGCACAGTTCTGTGTAAATTCTCGACTGTATGCGGGATGTGGAAGTGCTGCATGGAGGAAGCAACCACGTGGATTAGAGAACACGCGCACGCAAGTTTAATGACATCATCCAAACTGTGGAGGGAAGTGGGAGCGTGGCGCTTTGTGCAGGACGCGCCACGGACAGAAGGGGACCGATGGTCGAGGAAAATAACGGAGTGGCAGCCAAGGGATGGAACGCGTCCGAGAGGTTGTCACCGTGGGAGATGGAGCGATGCAATCAGCTCAGCTCTAGTGCAGGTGCTAGGTGGATTATTATTGTGGCGAATGTAAATGCCTTCAGTAGCTAAACGTCGAGCTCTGCTAGCCGCGAGCAGAGGGCTTCCGTACAGAGTTCGTAGGGTTGCGATGGATGCCGGCGAATTATGGAAGATGTTCATCCAGCAGTGGATCGACCATGGCTGGTGATTATAGAAGGTGTTTCAGCTGGGGCTCGTGCTGTGTTCACGCGGGGGATGACTCGTGGTTGTATTTGAAAATGCTATCGGCTCGTGTTGGTGCTGGTGCGTGCCTTGGCTGTGGGAGGGGAGCACATTAGTAGTCAGTGGCAGTTCCACGTGGAGGGATATTAATGCAGAACCAAAACAATAAACACCAGAGGCACGGCACAAATAACACAAATATTCCTTGGTGATAACAATACGTCACTAAAACTGGGACCACCGCAGATGCTACATTCTTAAAGTGTTTTATAAAGATGTTCTCCGGTCACCATTCCGTAGTTTGTGCAACTGTAGTGGATGATAAAATTCGGATTTTTAATTGGAGATGGCCCACGCAAACACACGCTTAACAAGAATTCCATCATCATCATCATCTTAACAATAAGTGTCAGCTCATGGATTGAGGAAGGATTCGCATCGACTTTAGGAGGGTTCTGCTACATTTGGAATTTGGCCATTGATTCCATTCATCATGGGAGTTTGTCTTCTTCGTGTGGCACAGAAACTTCCGTAGCAGGAGAAATCCCAGCGCAGCACAGGTGCTCTGTACAACGAGGTAACACTCAGCGCTGTCGTCTACTGGCCACACCTACAACACCTGGCAAGCCCTGGTGGTCACTCATCCCAGCACTAGCCAGGCTCGTAAATACCTGCTTAGCTTCCGAGTTTCAACGAACTAGGGCAGATTTATGTTGACTTGATTGGAGGTGACTATGCATCATGAACAACGTGATTTATGATATACATGACATATATCTATATCATGAACCACGTGATGTGTGTTTTTACATATGTTCATGGCAGGGATTTATTTTCTTAGGACCTGATTGGTTATTTGAGAAGAATAAGCATACAATATTGCAGCTTGTGGAGGTTGTCATCCAGCAGTAGAGTGGTCAAGACTCTTGTTGTTGATGGTCATGATGAATCGATATGATTGCAAAGTAGAATGTCACATTCGTGCTATGCCCCAACGAAACTTTGGTGACGTGCATCTGTATCTAACAGCGCTGACCCATTGGTGGACATTCCACATTCCCATGGTAGGATACAATTTATCCAGAGATCAATAACTGACACATTACCGAGCGCTGGAGTCTCATGGTTGTGGTTCATGTTTAACCAACCTCAAAGGGATGATGATGATGTTAGGCCGAGTTGATGCCGGTTGGATATTGAACTCATGGTTTGAAGATTGGGAGCTCTGCGTCATCCCGTGAGCCATCTGTGAGATGATTCCCCTTCTATGCTGCGGCTTTCTCCGGGATTCCTGATTTGGTCCCTCGTGTTAGACACTCGCGACCGGAACGGGTCAAACGTCCCAATTTCAGGGCACACCCTGAAAAAGAGTTTAGAGTATTGAGACTTTCCCGAGTAAATAAGTGACTTATTAGACGCTAATTTTGGCACGGTTTCCTCCTGAAGTGGTGGAGCTATCAGGTGTGCAGGCGGTGCAACTGCACTGGAGACCAGGAACCCCGGGGCCTACACCAACTACGCTACAATACAACATTTTCAAGTATTTAAATGATATTGATACATGTGCACTGCATTTCCAGCACTCACAGGAGCGGTTGTGTTTGATGATCATGGCGCAGCGAAGGCCTGTACGCGGAGGCGCCCGTGTACGTTTCCCTGCGGATAACGATGACTCGCATTCTCGTGGTGCCTTCGCAGAGATGAACGGCGGTGTCTTCGCGGCCTGATCATCGGCTGCTTCCCGAGGCTTTCGATCTTGCTTCGTCTCGGCGTTCCGGGGAACATTTGAGGGACGGTGAAGAGGATTAACCAATTATATATTTATATATGAAAATGCAGGCGAGGGAGCTACAGTTATGAAGCTGCCGCGTTTAATCGATCGACCCGCCATCCCTTGAGCCACCACAATTGAGCTGCGGCGTTGATTCGTCCGAAGGAATCGTGGGCCGATGCGGCTCGGGAGGAGGTCGCTCCGTCGGTGAGCCAAGTTCCGCCGCTGCCGAGCCGCCAAAAACCTCCACGATGCGCAGGATGCTGCCGACGACGGACCCGGGCACCGTTCGGTCGCACGAGCAGCCGAGCAGCGCCGCGGTGAGGGCGCGAGCGCTCGGCGACGCCGCCGCCGCCGTCTCGTGCGACCACGACCGGGAGTTTTCCATCACCGAGACGAACTTTGCGGAGGGTGGGCTGAAGCTCAAGATACAGAGCATGCGGCGTGGTGCCAAGCGGCAGCAGCAGCAGCAGACGGAATTGAATGGACTGCGCCCCACCGCCACCACCGACGACACTACCGCCGTCGCCGCCCAGCCGGCCATCAGGATAACCATAAGGCCTGGCGAGACGCACGGAAAATCTCAAGTGGCCCGGCAAAGTGAGAGGTTCTCCAAGAAGAAGGTGAGAGGGTGTGGGTGTGAGTCCGTGCGTGCGCGTGTCCGCCCGCGTGCACGTTGCCGGCGGGGCGTGCGTGAGTCCTGCTGTTCTCCCGTGCAGGAGGAGAGGCCACTCCTGGGATGAAGCCTCTGGGGTCTGTGGTCTGGGTCTCGCGTGCCCATGTCGTTTGGGTCGGTGTCTCGCGTGTTAAAGGAAGGAAGCCCCCATGCCGTTTTGGGGCTTCCATTTGGGTCACGTTCGTTGTCTACGTTGTCACGTGGCCATGGATTGTGCAGGCGGTGCAGCTGCACCGAGGTCGACCGACCGGAGTGGTCCAAGCGCCGGGCTGCAAAGAGGGGGGGGGGGGGGTGGGGATGGCAGTCAAGGGGGGGGGGGGGTCCCATTTCATTCCTTGCAGCAGGGTCAATGCCAACCATGCCACACCACGGTCATGTACAATGCTTTCGTATGATGGAGGATTTGTGGTAATGATGACGAAAGCTGAGCCTAAGATTGTTAAACCGTCAAGACCCATCATCTGTGCAGTCCTCTTTCTGTGTCTCGGTCATTCCCAACAAGCAACTCCCCATGCTTTGTGCACCATGAATACGGCATTTACAAATTCTCTCCTGACTCGACACCTCCAAGTGACAAATGCTCCTCTTGCTGAGGACGTGGACCTCATGGAGCAGCTCGTGGGATCTGTGTTGGCGCCACGGTGGCTAGGAGATGTTGACTACCTCGCCTGGTATACAGGAGGTTGTGGGTTCGATCCCGATCCCGACCCTGACACCTGTATATTTAGAGTTTGCCATATCTCTCTCCTCGTGGTCACGTCGATTTTTCTCCTGGTCCTCTGGTTTTTCCCTTCACATTAAGAATCATGCGTTTAGGGTATTTGGCTGCAATACATTTCCACACGATAAGCCTCTTCGTTGAGCTGTCTCTTTGTGGCCAGGTCGCTTCTGAAAAAGAGCTACAAGGCTCAGTGGCCCTTACCTGGTTAATGAAAAGTATCGATTTAAAGCTTTCGTGACTGCAGGGATTAATCTTATTGGTTCTTTCGGTAAAGTCACGTAGAAGGGAAATAATAAAATAATAAAAATTAAACATAATAAAATAATTCTCACGACGTTTCGGCCACAACGCAAGCAGCCGTCCTCAGGTGAAGAACAGGTCTGTCGGAAAGACTTTACCGAAAGAACCAAGAAGACAATAAAACGTAGTTTGTAGTTGTATTAAACGCCCTTCTTTTGTCCTGGGAAGCTTCGCAGAGTCTCCACTTCTTTTTTAATGAGGGTCCTGCATTGAGCTCTTTGACCAACTACGCTTTCAAGGAATGTTTTCTCTGTGGAAGGAAACTGGAAAAATCCAAAGAAAATCCATAGAGAATATCAGCACGTATGAGGGGGTGGTACTTAAAGGTCCTGCACAACCCAATTTCACGAACCTACTTTCTGTACTACACAGGGATTGAGTTAATCCACCTCTGTCCGCTTCGTCGACTGACATCATTGCCTCTCGCTATGGCTGCGGCGACTACTGGTCACGTGCCACCTCCTCCCTGTCGACCTGTGACCTGGCAAAAAAAATATATATTTTATGACAAACGAATCCCTTGGTATGTTAAACCATTTCCTGGCCACCTTGCAGTTTCACACGTCTGAACGATGATCCACCAACCTTGGGAGAAGGGTGGTAGGTGGAGAAGGGTGGTAGGTGGAGGATGGTACGTGGGAGGTGAAGGATGGTGCGTGGTAGGTGAAGGATGGTAGGTGATAGGTGGAGAAGGATGGTCAGTGGTAGGTGGTAGGTGAAAGGTGGTAGGTGGAGATGGATGGTAGGTGGAGAAAGATGGTTAGTGGAGAAGGGTGGAGAAGGATTTCCCTCGCAGTGGCAGTGGTGGCGATGTGTTTGGATTTAGTGGCGAAGATTTTTTTTTCGTGACCGAATCTCAAAACGGCCGCGTCGGCGTCGGCGCCCCCGCCACAGCTGGCAGGCGCCGGGCCGGGCCGGGCATCTGCCGCGTGCACGGGTCGCTGGGTGGGCGCCAGGCGTTGGGGCGGGCGGGGCAGGCGGCGCGCACGGACGGATCGACAAACGTGACGACGGCGAGAACGTCTCTGTCGCCCCTTAGAACCCGCGAGAGGCGCCCGCGGAGATGATAAATGGCCGCGCATTGTCACTGCATTCAGAGGTCACCGGCTCGGGGCACGAAGCTTGCACGCTGCTCCCGCCTGTATTGGCAGGTGTGCCAATTAAGGACACTGTCCCAGCACAGCCCGGTTTAGATCTCGCAGCCAAATGTGTTCCCCTTTGCGTGCGGAGCGCATCGAGGGCGGTGTTGTCGCTCCGCGCGGCGCACGTCGTGGAGACGCTCGGTGGTGCGCGCCGTCGCGGACCTCACGCCGCCAGTTTGGGTGGATTGACTTCGCCACGAACGCGAGGGGGAAGTTCTCTCGGCTATGGAGGAGTGGGTGTTCCGAGTGCAGATTCCTTCTAAATGTTACCGGGGGTTATAGGCTGCACTTGAGTAGGGATGGATCCAGTGTTTCTCATTGCGAGGCCTGTGGGCCGCGACTGGTCTCTAGTGCGGCCCAAAGTGAGAATAGCGCCCATCGTCATCGTGCTGCAGTCAAACGCCCAATGGTTTCAAATGTGTTGCGGCCCTCACGCTGGTGATGTCTTATCGGCGAAAGTTGCACCCCTATGAACATTAGTGAAGGGCGCTGCTGGATAATCCAACAAGGACTGTCCGGGTCAAATGACTGCCAAACACAAATCAACACCCGGCACACCACTTCCAGTATACGTCTCGGCACGTGCTGGAATGAGTCACGGGGAATGAGTCGCGGGGAATGAGTCACGGGGAATGAGTTATGTGCCTCATTCCAGTCTGAACAACAATCTGGAAAATATTCGGTGACCACTCAAACCCTGCACTTACCTTTATTTCAATTGTCTGTTTGACTTTACTCCGAAAAAACTTTCATTTCTAACAGACACCTAATACTTTTACCTCGATGCGCATTATAATGCAATGTTCCGTCTACGAAATGGAGTGGCGGTGCAGTGGTTAGCGCACTTTGCTATGAAGCCAGTGACCCACCACCATGGCTAAGATTGAACAAATTCAGTCCCCCCACCTTCTGCACCGATCTGCACTCACCAGTGTGGTGAAGTATGGTCGGTCAAACACTCCCCATGATCGATTGATCGTGGGGGAGACCTTCATCCAGCAGTGTAATAATCAATAATTATAATTATGATGATTATTATGATTGTTATATAAGCGCACCAATTTCAAATGTTTATTTTGATCTGAATCATGCATTTTTCTCACGGCCACTTAACGTCGGATCCGTTTGTAATTGCCCTGCACGTCTGCGATGATATGCCGAGAACAGATCAAGTGTTTCTGTAAGCAAGCTGGCGCTTATCCACCTCAAAAAACATCTCCTAAATGGATTATTTTCCAAAAGAGATGCGCTCAATTGTGCGGCCAATTTGGAATTTCAAAAGAGAGGTCATTATCATTTTATTTAAATGCGGCTAATGCGATGTAAATCGTATGCGCCGATGCAACATGACGCCAGATTTTGCCGGTGAGGCCGCCGCCGCGTCTGCGTCTCGAGATTTCCGCCTCGATTCACTCCCCTCGCTCGCTCCGCGGCGGGAATAAAATTGGGGACCCCCCCCCACCAAACACCACCACCTCCCCCGGCCCTTTCGACGACCGCATACAAATATAGTAGACAGTCCTAGCGAGGTGCTAAGCGAGGAGAAGAGAAGACGCGCGAGAGATGCGGTGACACGAGAGATGCAGACGAACGCCAACAAGCTTTAGTTGGGCGACGAGAGAGATGAATTGGCTCTTCAGATTGAATATCTTATTACGTCCTCTGGGATTCGAATTCGAGCTGATATTTGACTTGTCACCCCCGTATGTTTCCACGACCATGGCGGGGGCGGGGGGCACTCTTGCTTGAGCTACTTGGGTCTCTGAGCTGTATCTTGGCTTGCGCATGCCCCCCCCCTCACCGCCACTGCTGCCCGCTCATTGCCATGCGGGGTGGCACGAACATCGGCGTTGTCCGTTTCTTTGCGCCGTCGCTGATAATTGGGTGGCGAGTTTGGCCTCCGCCGCTTTCCAAAGCGCGTTCCGCTTGTCTCGGTGGGTTGCCCGAGATTGTGCGGCGGTGGTGGCCGTGGGAAGGGAGGGGGGGCTGGGTGGGGGGAGGGGTGCAGGGGGGTTGGGGGAACGCAAGTCGACATTCTCAGGCTGTGCCTCTTTGATATGCTAATGCGCCGAGTGGGCCGACGATGCGTGTGAGGACTGCGTGTTGTACATGCTTATCGGCGTGGCAGCTGTCGGCCTGCTCCCTCCCCCGATCCCCCCCCCCACGCCTCTTTAAAATGAATTGTCTTGAGCGAGCTCGGAATATCGTGGCCAGGCCACTTTGTGACACCGCCAGCAGGGCATTACTATTCGCTGTGATTGTGATCTGTGTTCGGTCGTCATCGTCAATGGCCATGGTCAATCCACTGCTGGATGAAGGCCTCCCCTCCCAAACCCCGCAATGATGTGATAATAATAACAATAGTCCACCGTGCCCCTCGATAGCTACGAAGATGATTCATCGCTCGGTCTCCGCGGGGGACGTACTCTGAGATCCGTTCCGTTAAGTTGTGGACACAGCACAACGTCGCATGTCTGACCGTGACATGTCCGCCCTGACCAGGTAACCGCCTGCGCCCAATTACGACACTACACCCACGTGCGCATGGGTGTCACTGTGATTTTCTATAAGTATTCACTCATCCGACGTTTTCACATATCCGCCTATACAATACCTGGGTTCCCAGCCGGTCGGATATGCGACGTTGTACTGGGTAGGTAAACCAATTGGTGTCGACGCTGCCTTCGTCAGGAAGGCAACACACGTGACCACATTGCAGAAATAAATATTTGAAATCGGATCTTGCAGCGAAATGTGCCTGAACAAGGATTCGTGTTTACAGAGCGCGGGCTTCAATGTCTCCAGAAGTCGTCGAGCCCAGGTGACCCTCAGTGGCAGCTGCCCCTATGCGGCACGAGGCGGCTCGGCAGCTGGCTTGCAAATGCCCATCAGTCTGCCGGTAGAGGGCGATGTTGCCGTGTAGTCTAGCCTAGGGGAACCCTGCTGGCAGTTATCCCTGTGCAGCACTAGGTGAATGCTGCTGCAGCAGCCGCAGCAGCAGAGGCCTGCAAGTGGGACGTTGGTCTGCCAGTCGGGTGCGATGTTGCCACGTGCTTTTACTAATCAAGTAATTTGCGAGCACTGCAATTTGTCAACTCAGTGAATTTGGGTGCGTGACATTGGCATGCATGCCCTGCTATTTTTCAAATAACGCCACGGGGTCTTGAACGTCCACTGTGATGCCCGTAATTGTATGTGACGTCTGTGAACTGCGCATATTTTGAGATGGTGATCAATATTATTAGACGTCCCCCCTGCTTTCACATCTGCACAAATATTTTGAAGTTCCAAAGCTTCAAAAATACACGACCGTATGCTTACATATCATGAGTCGAATATTTTCTTTATGTTATATTAATATTAGAATTGCTTACACTAATCATGAGCATAAACACAAAATAACCTGACATTGTTTCACCCCGAGGGACTGTATCCCACGGCTGTGTGCTGCTCTCCATGTGTTTCCGTAGTGGAACCGCCGCGTTGTGTTTCCGGTTTGTCTCTTCTGAAACTAATAATCCGAATTCTGAAGACGCTCCTGGCACGTTTTATTTAAACTATTCAGCAATTTTTATTTTTATTTTACTGGGTAAGGCCCACTGAGCTATGTAGCTCTTTTTCAGAAGCGACCTTGCCACAGATGATAGCCCAACGAAGTAGCTTATCTCGTGGAAATTTATAGCATCCAAATACTCGAAACGCGCGGTGATTCTAAATGTGGAGGTAAAACTCGGAGGGCCCGGAGAAAAATCCACGTGACCACGGGGAGGACACGCAAACTCCAAATATACAGCAGCAGGTGTCAGGGTCGAGATCGAACCCACGACCTCCTGTGTACCAGGCGAGGGATTTCACATCCCATGGAGTGAAACGTCGGACATCGTGACGAGCGCACCGCGGCGGTTACAACACGAACGCGAGTCGCGGAGAGAATTATATCACGAGGCACGGAACTTGTGACGCATTTTAGAAGCCATATGCGCTTAATAATGTTCTTGTCGGCGTGTGCACCTGGCGGTGCTGGACGTAACCGCTCCTGACTGGCGCTGTCTTGTGGAATTAAGCGTGGCCCGAGCACCCTTTGGGGCGTCTTCGCACGTGCTCGCGTTCGCGTCGTCAACGCTCAGACGGGCTGCGCGTGCCCGCCATGGGTGCACCGCCTTCGTCCGCTCCCAGGTCATCGGCGGCCGCTCTCGATTCCTCCGCTTTGTGTCGCGCGGTTCGCGGTCGTAATCGAGGCTCATCCCCATCATCCCTTCTGAGGTCGGTTCAACAAAAACCACACCATGAGGCGACAGCGCTCGGCAATGTGTCGGTTATTTATTTTTGTATAAATTGGACCCTACCATGGGAATGTGGAATATCCACCAATGGGTCAGCACTGTTTGATAGCGATGCACGTCACCAGATTGGGTATTTTGAACCACTCTTCCATGCAGGCCATCATCTTTTGAAGAGGTGGGAATACCCACTCTTTACCCCACCACCGATCAATTGATTGGTGATGTCACGTAGGTAAAACATTAAAAGTAATGAAAGTAAAATAAAACAAAAACAAAAATAAAATAAAATTCACGACGTTTCGGAGGCAACACAAGTCTCCGTCATCAGGTGGGACCGTCACAGCCAGATTAGCTGCATCAAGTGAAGCAATGATTCAAAATGTAATCCCTTAAAAGCGAGTTGAGGGGGAGGGAGAGGGGGGGGGAGTTCATCAGAATGTGGTAGCCAATGAATGGAACGTATCGGGAGGGAGGGGGGTGGGAGGGGGAGGGAGCCAACAAAACATTTGGCGACGGCTTGGACGCGGCTGCTGCGCACGCCAACACAATGGGCAGAAAGGGGGGAGGGGAGGTCTGATACACATGATAGAACAAAGGAACGAAAATGCCCATGTTTATACCAATGCAGGCTGAAAAATGAAGAGAGTACTGTTAAAAATAACTGGGGATGTTAACACTCGGTGAAGTAAATTAAAATAGTGCCTGTCAGATAAGATGGTCCAAAAAGTGTAATTAAGTCTTTTTTGCGTGGTTAATAACATCTTTCCAGTGATTACTGAGTTTGTACCCATCATCACGGTTGAAATTATGTCTGTGTTTGTATATTTGTATGGCTTCGTGTACAAACCTTTGATGGTAGCCAGGAGGCTTGCAGAGAACCTTGGTCTCGGAAAAGACAATATCATGAGAGCCCGCCGAGTTGTAGCAATGATCGGCAACGGCCGAAGAATCAGTTCTGCCGTGTTTCAGATCTGACTTGTGCTCGCGGACACGATCAGCAACATGACGTTTTGTTTCTCCAATGTAGCAATCACCACAAATGCAACTCAATTTGTAGACTCCAGGATACTGTAAGTCAGGAACGACATCCTTCACAGATGGAATCAGATCACGGATTTTATGCACTGTGCTGAATCGGACTTGGATCTTATGTTTGTTTAGAATTTTGGAGATCTTTTTGGTCACGCCTGCTATGTATGGTAACGTGATAGTTTTGGTCGGAGTTTCATGTGGTTGTTTCTGTGTGGTGGGAGAGACAGCTTGGCGGATAGTACGGTCAGAGTATCCGTTCATCCTGAGGGCCCGATGTACATGTCTTAATTCATCAGTCAGGTGGTGTTGGTCAGAAATGCCATGGGCTCTGTGGTATAGCGTTTTGATGAGAGAATTCTTTTGAGATGGGTGGTGGTGGGAATCCGGTTTCAGGTAGGAATCTGTGTGGGTGGCTTTCCTGTAGACAGAATGTCCCAAGGATCCGTCAAGCCTCCTCTTAAACAGAATATCCAAGAATGGTAGTTTACCGTCTTTCTCCACAATATGAGTCATTGCAGTCACGAAAGCTTCAAATCTAGAATGATTGGTGATGGTGTACACTGACACTGCCGTGTGGACAGAGGCGTTTGGGGGGGGAGGGGTTTAAGGAATCTTGCACCGTGGCAACAAACTGCCACGCCGCTCACCGTGACACCACCATGGGGAGCTCTCTCGTGTCAACTGCTCGACTCTGTGGGGTAATGCGGGGGAAGGGAATGGCCTCGGCAAGACAACAACACCGACGACGAAACTCGCAGCGTAAAATCCCAATTTTGCCCTTGCAGCGGAGTTTTCCTAATTTGTAACATGAGGCCGCCGCGCAGTGGCCCGCTCCTACGGATGACATCATCGCGTAATCAACGTCCACCGTGAAGCAGGCGACTGCGTATTTTACGGTTGGATACACCCGCAGCGTTAACCAGGGCGGCTTGCTGGATCCGAACCGCGAAGCTCTGCAACAAGCAACGACCACGCGCCACGGCTAAGCCGCGTCGCCGCTCGCCGAGCAACGAGTCGGGAGCAGCGGACACGAGAAGCCAGCGCGCGCACGAGTGCGCAGTGGCACACTTTCTCTGTTTATTAAAGACAAAATGTACCAGCACGTTTTATTCTGTAGCCTCAATAATCCGCGCACAGATAATATAATCAAGCGTTTACTCCATATCCGTACACACACACAAGAACTGTTTGCACCCCCTATGTAGCGCAGCGTTGGTTGGCTTTGTGGGACCTTTGAACCCACGGCAGCGAGTGTTACGCAACTGCCCCCTTCACACCCTCGAGTGCAAATAGACCACAGGACATCTCACAGCGGCACGGGCACGCGGGCAAGAGATTAAAAGAATGTGTTTAAAAATGCACGTGGGAGTCGTGTGTGTGCGTGCGCGCGTATACATAAATATATTATTATCAAGCTGTGTCGGCGCGTGGCAATTCTGTGTCCGATACACGAAAATTCTCATCGTGGGCCACATTTTGTCTACTGCTGGATGAAGGCCTCCTCATGCTGTCGCGAGCCCTGAGTCCTGCGATGCCGCACTCCATGCTGCACACACACTTGATCTCGTGGCTCAGGCTTTACAGTGGATGGCTTCTCAGTCATCTTCGTCTCCTGTAGTTGCCAAGCCGTCACCAGTCGTGTCCATTGGTGATCATCTCTTCGAGTATAAATGCTCTATTCAAATTTGTGAGATCTTCTTTGTAGATTTTATTTATTGGTACCTGTATGTTGAATAGAAAATGGTAGCAATAATATGACTGTATAAAGTTTTAGCGAGGATGCTCGGCTGGGTCTCAAGGGTCCTGCTAAATTGGGATGTTCGGCCATCCGAGGAGGGCCTGATCAGCACTGCCATCTCCTGGCCACACCGTGCAGCTCCAGACCCACAACACCTGGCAAAACCTGGTGGTGATCACCCATCCAAGTGGCGAGATGTTAACTACCTCGCCTGATATACAGCAGGTCGTGAGTTTGATCCTGACACCTGTATATTTAGAGTTTGCGTGTTCTCCCCGTGGTGGTCACGTAGATTTTTCTCCTGCTTCTCTGGGTTTCCCTTCCACATTTATAAACACGCGTTTAGAGTATTTTGCTCCTTTAAATTTCCACGTGATAAGCCACTTTGTTGAGCTATCATTTGTGGCCAGGTCGCTTCTGAAAAAGAGATATATAGCTTGGTGGGCCTTACCTGGTGAAATAAAAAATAGCTGAGTTTAGTTGAAGTATCAACCAGGCTCAACCCAGCTTAGTTGCTGAAATTCATTGAGATTGGGGGCATTTCGGGTGGTAAGGAAGTGAGCCAGATATAATAAAAAATAAAATGCATTAGTGAAATGAGACCTTATAAAAAATGCATGCACGTAGATGTTATTCCACATTTGGACTTGTTTGCAAAATATTTTGATGGAAATTTAGCAGGGCACGAAGGAAAATGTGCGCGGGAGCAAAAACACGTCTGCAAGGAACAGAGCTTGTATTTAGTATTTAGTGAGGGCAACTCAAACTAAAGGTTTTATGAAATCAATGCTGGTAAAACTGAAAACCCCTACACTGTGGCATTGTTTTGCAATAATAATAATAATTTCCACTTGTAAAGGGCGCAGTATTTGCTCACTCCCAGCTAGAACGGCTCAGAAGCATGATGAGCCACAGACAAGTGGGAAGGCGGCAGCATCAGCCGGCCGGTGAGACGGCGCTACCAACAATTTCCCAAGTTCTGTGGTCCTCTAGTAACCCTTTCCCGTTCCGAGACATCTGCAAGTTGCAGGGTGGGTTCTTTTCGCCGCTGAATCTCGGAACGCGCAAGCGGTTAGCGTTAATTTGATTTAGAAAGGCGTAGTGCTGCTGTTTTCAAAGACGTTATGCTCACCGCAGAGAACTGTAGCGACGCTACCGCACTCTACGTTAGCTGGCGCAAAAGTGTGCCACACACCCTCCTCCTGCATGGCCTTGTGGGAGCCTCGATACATCTTCTGACCTGAAGACGTACCGATAGTTATTATTTTCTTCTGATTCCGTTCCGATGACACACACGTCTGATGATGTACACGTACGCCATCGGGATGGGCAAAGGTTTAGATGCTTTCAGTCAATTAATGAGCATTTATACGCACAGGAGGAAACCAGAGCGCCTGCATAAGTACCCCGTGTGTGATGGGGCGACACTCGATCCCCGTGCAGAGAGGCTCGTTCTCTTACAACGGTCTCTCGTCCAGTTGAAAATGTGAGATGCGCTCAGACTGCCAAGTTTCCTTGAGCATTTTGACTTTGTTCCACTTCAGAGTGTTACGATTGTACACAGCTCGTAGTTGTGCACAGCTCTTTTGTCAGTCCACGCGCTTGACCGGTCGGGATGTCACCCGCCGCTGATGCTGGCCAGTGAGGCGTTGCGGCGGTAGAGCGAGTGGCTTGCAATGGGAGGGTCGGGTGGTAAGGCGCACTGAGCGTGTAGGGCTCTCTTTCAGAAGCGAGCTGGCTATCGCAGACGATAGCTCAACGACGTGGCTTACCGTGTGGACATGTATAAGCAGCCAAATACTCGAAAAGCGTCATGTTGATTCTAATTGTGGAGGAGAAACTGGAGATAAAAATCTACGCGACCACGGGGAGAGAGAAACGCAAGCTCCGAATATACAGGCGTCAGGGTCGGGATGGGACCCACGACCTCGCGCATCCTAGGTGAGGTAGTTAACATCTTGCCACTGGTTGGGGTTTGACTCGCCCATCATCCCTCCGGGGATCTATAAAATGAGCACCACTTTCAGTGAAAGTCCACGGTGGTTGTCCTATAGAGAGACTCGCCACCGCCATAGGAATGTGGAGTTTTCACGGCTGGCTCTGCAGGGCTGTAAATGGATAAGAGATGAGCACCGATGCGTCACTGCTGAGCAGCCGGCGATGCCCGCGGGTGGCTGTTGATGTTGCCTGTGGCGGGGATTGGAGCTCGCCGAGGTTGGCAGATTCACAGCGCCAGCGCCAGCCAACCGCTGCACCACCACCACCACCCGCCCACCCACCACCACCACCCGCCCACCCACCACCACCACCACCACCACCACCCACCCACCCACCCGCCCACCCACCACCACCACCACCCACCCACCCGCCCACCCGCCCACCACGATATCCTTTTGGGTGGGAGCGGCCTCGTATTTGGATCGTATCACTTTGCAACATGTGTGGACCACGCGCGCCGTTGGACCCACCACTCCAAATGCTGCACCTACTGTGCGTGTGCACATGGATATGCACGGTCCTGTTTGCCACTCCCCTGCGCACCAACGCCGGTCGAAGGGAATATCTGACCGTACTTCAGTGCGGGTTGGTAAAGGTGGGGAGCATAGACGGTATTCCATAGTGCAATACAACAATGGAGTTTGCTGTGCTGCCCTCTCCTGCTGCAGCAGCAGCAGCAGCCTGTTTTATGCCTGGACCTTGCAACACTCTCCAGTGATAGAACAACAACAACACAAATCATCCAAAGTCACCAGTATTGTCCAAACATCCCAATGCTGAGAAGTGGCCTGCAAGCAACGCGATTGGGATGACGCGCACAGCAGCATCGGCTCCTGCTGCGGAAACTCAGCAGGACCTTCCTGGAAAAGCGTGTTGATGAAACGAGCTTCACAATCATCGTGGCAATCCTGCTTGGTTTCTGAGATACGAGGCAGTTTGGTGCATGCCCAGTGGGTTTTGTAGAGGTGTGTCTGTGTATACACACACACACACAAACCTATCGTGTTAATGCTGATATCGTGGTTTTCTCTGTTTTGCATCCTTGGGCTTTTGGTGTCGCTGATCCAAAGCTTTGTGCTGCTCATAGACAGGTGGTCATATCATTTGCACATTCCCAAATCTCTCTTTAAAACGCTGGCGCAAGGGTAATCCATAAATCTAAACGTAGGCTGGCAATGAGTAGCCTCATGTTGGCTCTATTTGTTCCAGCATTTTCTCTCCCTCGCCCCGCGACCGCATTCCGGGCGTAGACGTTGTTACATAAACCTCGCGCCGCGTGTTCGCACCTCAGAGCATTGAGCCCCTCTGTGTCAAAAAAAAAACGATGAAAGGAAAAGACGCGCCGCTCGCGATTTACACGCAGGCTTTTAAGCGGTTAATCCGAATTGCCAGCAGTAGGCCGTAGTTTATGTTTCAGCTAAAAAAAATGATTTAGTGGCCCACAGTGATGTGTGTCCTTTGAGTTTGTGACTCGCCTGACGGCACGGCGGGGCCACATGTCCCGAAGCTGCGGGGGACACAGACGCCTCTCAAGATCACTGACTTAGAACTCTGGGGGGGGGGGGGGGGAGAAGAGAGACCAGACGGCCAAGTTTAGGAGGCCCCTTAAATTTCGATTTAAAGCTTTCGTGACTGCAGGGATTCATCTTCTTGGTTCTTTCGGTAAAGTCACGTAGAAGGGAAGTAATAAAATAATAAAAATAAAACATAATAAAATAAAATAATATAATAAAATAAAATAATATAATAAAATTTATGTTTTATTTTTATTATTTTATTACTTCCCTTCTACGTGACTTTACCGAAAGAACCAAGAAGATTTAGGAGGCCCCTTCGACGGGTCGAAATGAGTTTGAGTCATTTATTTTTCCTTTCATCCCGTGGCATCCACAAGAGACCTGGCGGGCTCGGCCAACGGTGGTCTGAGATTGACTCACGTGGCTGAAGGAGAGGGCTGAGGCTGGCGAATACGGAGAGATTCTACGCTGCTTATGAACAACGCAACTTGAATGCGCCTGCTCTGATTCGGATATTGAAGCTTCAGGCATTCAACAGCGGTGCAGTGATGTTCACACTGCCCTATGAACCCGCAACCTGAGTTTGATTGATTAATCACCACTGATAACTGACATCAGTGGTGATTCGATCTGAACTAGTCCTGGCCCACTGACCAGCCTGGTGAAGTATGGTCAAACACTCCCCATGTCGAGCGTGGTGTGGGGAGGCCTTGGTCGAACAGTGTATTGACAAATGGATGTATTTCAATCTTGAAGGTAAGCAGTTCTAAGCCTGCTTAGTATTTGGGACAGGAGAGTTCCTGGGAACACCAGGCATTGTAGCCATGAGCTATGCACTGCCCGATAGTTGGCAAGTCAGCAATGGATTGAATGCATCTGTGCGGAGTTTTGAGCTATTTCATGGAATGCATGGTTTGTTTTCTTTAAAAAAAAATTCCAGAACATGCCAAACGCACACCCCAACATGCCAATGACAAAATGCGGCTTGCAGGGTGCTAACAGTTACATGCTTGATGGATCACATCACAGAACTGTGCTCCTGTCCCTTCACCGGTTCCCTGTTTGTACCCGTATTGATTTTAAGTTTCTCTTGCTGGTATTCAAGACCTTACATGGACTTGCTCCTCCCTACATTCATGACCTCCTTCAGCCACGTATATTCCATGAAAAAGATCATGAAGATCCTCAGGTTGTGCATTACTCGCTATCCCACGGTCTCGGGGCTTCACACTTGGGGTGGTGAAGGTGCCTTTGCAATTGCGGCACCTAAACTCAGGAAGTCACGTAGAAGGGAAGTAATAAAATAATACTTCCCTTCTACGTGACTTTACCGAAAGAACCAAGAAGATGAATCCCTGCAGTCACGAAAGCTTTAAATCGAAAAATAAACTCAGAAACTAATTTCCCTCCGAGGTCCGGACTTCCGAGACTCTACAGATCTTCAAATCTCGACGAAAAACGTCTCTGTTTAAAATAACTTTCTCTCTCTTTACTTATTTTCAAACGTCTTTCTCACTTCTTCATTCCCTGGTTGATGTTAAACTATTTCTGCCTTTTCATGCATAGCGCCCCGAGAACGATTGTTTAAGGGCGCTTTATACATTTAAATTATTATTATTACCCCAAAATGACATACGAATACTGGACCATCCCATTGTGGCCAGACCCTCTGGAGCCTTGAGTTTTGGTGAGGCCTTCCCAGATAAGTAAATATGATGGGCGAGCAGTGGTTATTGCACCGCGCTATGAATCCGGTTGTCTGAATTCGATTCCATGCCATGGTCTGACAATCGTGGTGAGTGCTATCTGAACCGCTGCAGGGCGACTCTCCGCCAGCCGGCACTGACCAGCGTGGTGAAGTAGAGTTAAACACCTCCCCATGACCTGCAGAGCATGGGGAGGCCTTCATCCAGTGGTGGATGGACACATCTCCGCACGTCCCAGTAAACATGCCACCATTGGCCCAACGTTGGCATGCGGTTGAACCAAGTTGGCCCGACGTTCCACGCCTGCTGGGATGTGGCATTTTACAGACGGTGGGGGCCCAACACATTTGTACTTTATTCAGTTGAACGCGAGCACGTAGGCCAATGTATTTTTAGGATTTCCCATGAAATCGACACGCGTTGGTGAGGGGTTATTTGGCCGCTATAAATTCCCACCATGTCCAGCCACTTCGTTGAGCTATCATTTGTGGGCAGGTCGCTTCTGAAAAAGAAAGAATAGCTCGGTGAGCCTTGCCTGGTAAAATAAGGTAAGAGTGATTTTCTTACCTTTCCTATACTTTGCACTCCTATAGTTTTTTGGGATTGTTTGTTGTTGTAACTTTCTGACCCGCACCTACTGGACATCTATAAAAGAGATTCACAGCTCCTCGGATCTCTGCGGGATGAATAAAGATGATGACTGATTCTGAGTGTGTGCGTTGCACCGCATGTCGAAGGCTCCGAGCGAGGCGATGCTGTGCCCTGTAACCTGCGAACCTTGGGGACGTTAATTAAAACGCGACGCCGCCTCGTTTACGCGTGGCCGGGACGCGACATCCGACGCTCTCCCCCCACCCGGCCCGCACCGCGGCTTGGGAATCGTGGCTTGAAATCGCCTACCCCCCCCCCCCCCGAGACTTCGCACGTCTCTGTATGCACGGCAAGCGAGCAGCGTGGTGCGCAAGGCGGGGGAGTGATAGAGACGTCAAGGTCACGCAGAGGCGTGGGGGATTCCTGTCGGTGCTGCCTCGCCACTTCAAATATCCATGGTTGCATTGACACAGCTGAGCCAGCGCGCAGGGCCCTCGTGCTACGGGTGGTTTTCCACTGGCTCACCCGAGCCGTGCCAGCACGCAGGGCCCTCGTGGTACGGGTGGTTTTCCACTGGCTCACCCGAGCCATGCCAGTGCGCAGGGCCCTCGTGGTATGGGTGGTTTTCCACCGGCCATATGCCGAGACGTGACAAAAGCTTGATACGCTGGCCTCATACGACACTTGAATCTACTTTGGGGGCCTAACAGGGTCAGGGCTTATGATGCGTCCGTTGCCTCTGCCCTGAGCCGGTACACGTGTGAGAACACGGTGCACTCACGGCGTCAGCTACTCGCCTAGCAACTCGCTCGCCGCCCGCGATGCCGGTTGGTGCATCTCATCCTCGCGAATCTCGATATCGGCGGCACGGCTCGACACGGCGCGGATTTTTTCAGCGGTGAAAAAACAAACGGTGCTGTCTCGTGACCTGGCAAATGTGCCGGCGGAAACGGGGCCGGTCGAGTTGACGCGGCAGCGAGAGCGCCACACATTGCGGTTGACGCGCCGCTTGGCGGAGGGACCCCGGGTCACCCCGCTGGGTGCACCGGGGTCACCCCGCTCGCCTTGGCCGGGTCGCTGCTGCTCAAGGGCTTCTGAGCTCGCTGGGCATCACCTGGAATAAACTAACTGAACTGAATTGTGGGTACTTCCACCTCTTCCGAGACGTCTGCCCAGCGTGGAAGAGTCGACTAAAATACCCTCGAGAGAGCGGCTGTCGAGAGCTCCTTCCAGTGGAGACCCTTCCACCAGCAGTGGCTTAAGCGAGCGATTGCAGGGCTGCACCTTTACCCTTCATTGGTGATTTTTATTTTATTTTAATAATAGCCACGCCAATGTTTTCATCGCTAACGACTGCAACCCACCCCGCACGCGTGGAGGAGCACGCGGTGGGCTTGCACCCAGCATCGCCAGCCCCGGCGCCAGGAATGTTGGGAACGTGGCGATGTTGTTCTAAGTCGGAGGCCCCTGGGCTGTGCGTCACCGCCGCGTGCTGGATCGCTATTTATTTACTTTGTCCCGGCGTGAGGAAGTCGTCACTGGCTTCTCTTCTCCCGACGGCTGACGATGTCCCTGCCGACACAAAGTGGCGAGACGCGTGGCCGCTACGCCGCTCTTGGGGAGGACCGAGAGGACCTCTTGAAGGCCCCGACGCAGACCAACGTCTGTCCCTTACGGGGGGGGGGGGCTTTTGCCGACACGTGGCGAGATGTTAACTACCTCGCCTGGTATACAGGAGGTCGTGGGTTTGATCCCATGTTCTCCCCGTGGTTGAGTGGATTTTCTCCGGGTCCTCCGGTTTTCCCCTCCACATTTAGAAACACGCGTTTAGAGTATTTGGCTGCTCTAAATGTTCACGTGAATAGCCGCTCCGTTGAGCTATCATTTGTGATAGCCACTTTGCTTAGCTCAGTGGGCCTTACTTGGTAAAATAAAATACATGTTGGTTACAGTTTATTCTCCGTCTAGTGAGTGGTAGGGTGAGTGGTAGGGTGAGTGATGGGGTGAGTGATGGGGTGAGTGATGGGGTGAGTGAGTGTGTTGTCGTAACAGGGGGAGCGGTAGTGTCGCGGTTAGCGCGCCGCGCTATGAACCTGGCGACGATTATCTGAACTGGTCCTCGGCCTCCACTAGGTCGACTCAGCCTGATGTGTAAACATCGCCCATGGGAAGACAAAGGTGACCGGGCGTGGTGCTTGCCACCCTACCCCTCGTGTGCCATGATGGCCATGGAAGTTGCTCGCTAACAGCACTTGCCCCGACAGTCTGTTAAGGCTTTACGGGGGATCTTTGTCTTTGCTGTGGCTTGCAGTGTTGTGGTTGAACACATTGTGCATGAGGCTAAACGGCCAGTCTGCTAGACCGAGTGCTCGACGTCAGTGGAGGAATCAACGAGTGAAGTTCACGTGAACGGTAATCATGGTAGCAGCGACAGAAGAGCGATATTAGGCCGTGAAAGTAACACAGCACTGGTGCTGGCCCATTTGGGGCTGAGGAGTGGCGCGTTCACTGTTTGTTGCAGAGGTTCGCGGTTTTAATCCGGAAGGCCACCCTGGTTAATACTGCGCCCTGTGGGTACCTGGTTTTGGTCAAACAACGGGACAAGTGGCAACGCTAACACCCACAGTGTAGAGAAGCAGACAGTACGTCTACTTCTGACCGCCGGTGAGTGAACGATTGAATGGAGTGAATCGATGAGTTCCAGATCATCGGTCAACCCCGATTGCTATTGGCGCGTACGACGACATCATGGGATCTGTGCGCCCGGCTCCAGATAAGACGACAGCGTTCGCAGCTGTGGCCGAATTTGAAAAGTGAGGGGAAATAGAGCGCACGCTGGCAGGATCTCGAGTACAAATATTCCTCACGGCCATGGACGGAGATTGCCTCGGAAAATGCGAGCGAAATTCAGGGGCCGCGCAGGAAAGCCATGTTTACGATCTGGGAGGGATGGTTTTCAGCAATTACAGCCGAATGATGTCATTGGCTACATGGCAGCGTTACCAAAGCACGTGGCTTTAATTTAACGCTCGGCACATGTGGCCATTCCATCCACGCGCAGTCCATAAAGACACGTGATTTACGTGTCTGCGCGCTCGGAGCTTTGCCATGTGTATCGATTAGATTTTTTTGAAGGCTCCTCTGCCCGAGCGCGCGGGGGCCACAGCCCGTCTCCGTGCCGCTTGGTCGCCGTCGTTCGCGCGTTGCCTGCGGCTGCTTTGGGCCTCGCGTTGACGCAAAGCCCCCCCCCCCCGCCCTTTGAAAGCAAAACTCATCGACGCGGAGTCTCTACGGAATCATCGGCGGCCGCCTTTCCCGGTATTGGCTCGTCCCCCCCTCCCCAACCCCTCCGCCTGCCTCGGCGAGTCCATTCTGTTCCGACGAGCAACGGAAAATGCCGAGCGACGCTAATGGGTTGTAGTTTTTATGAAACGCGAGTGCGTGCGTGAGTTCGCCTGTTGTCCGCGGGGGTCGTTTTGTGAAAAATTTGCCGGAGCGGTGACGCGGTGGCGCGGTGGCTCGCGGCGCTTCGCTCGCCGTGCGGCCACCCCCACAGTTTGATGTCCCTGACAACGGCTGCAGTCGGTGCCGAGTGATTGTGAGAACCGGCCCTACCCCCCCCACCCGCCCGCCCCGCACACTGACCGTCGTGGTGAAGTATGCTCCAACAAACTGCCATGATTGACACGACATGAGAGGCCTTCAGGTAACAGTCAAAAAGAGTTGTAAGCTATAAAAATAAAAATAATAATTTTAATTTATAGTCGTTATGGGTTAACGCTATAGCCACGTTCATCCGTATGGTGTCATAATTGATTTTATGGTTGGGCAGCATAATGATCATTTTGGCTTTTTGAATGTTTTAATTTGTTTGGCTGTGTTGGGTGATGGATAGTTCTTAGCGACACAACTTTGACCACATCATTATAGGGCCTAACCCAGCCATTTATTTCAAGTCGATTTGAACAACTTTGTTTTTGTTGAAGCATGATTAAGGAAGAATTAGATTTGCGGAGAACATAAAATTCTTTCCTAAACAAAGTTGTGCAGAAGGTCACGAGACAAACTCCGCTCCCAACACGTCCCATCGCTCGCATTCAATGTCCTGTGCATTTGGCATTTACCTACATATTGGCAACGTGATGGAATCTTTGAATGGTTTCCCCAAAAGCTTTGAAAACCTCCCGAGTCCACCCCGCTCCATGATGAGGCCCTCCATCGTCACACACGGCGCGTGTGTGTGCGCACGCGCCGTGTGTGTGGTGTTTAATCCCTGGCGACACGAAGCAAGCCATTGCTGAGACCGACAGCCGAATGCCAAATGTAGCGAACGGGCATCGTGTGTCGTCAAACAGCGCAGGCAAAAGGGTGTATGGAGTGCTCTTGCCAATGACATCTGGTAATCCATTCGGCGGTATTTGTTTGGCAAGCCAAACTCTGCTGATGAGACCCAGAATGTTGAAACCGGTGCAGAGCTAACTTGCTTAAACAAATGCTGCTGCTGTTGCTGCTGCTAGATAATGTGGGTCGGGAAATGCCGATAGGCCGGAGGGAGTAAAATGCATATTCGTCTCCATCGCATGCGGGGAGACACGGGCGTAGTTCTTCTCACGTTAGGAATTTACGAGGATTTCTTTTCGCAATGTTTGTACGTTTGAAAATGTTGACCCGAGGTTGCTGTCCGTGAGTCATGAGCTGTGGCCAGTGGTCCGACCGCCGCTGATGCTATCTTGGGGCCCCAGCAGAGCCCAGCCTCGCGGCACCACTTTGTTTGGTTTAGTACGAGCGGTCTTTCAGGGGGAAACTTAAACAAGAGTTCTGCTTGAGCTGCCCGGGTGGCTCCTGGGGTTAATGCCAATGTCATGGTACTAAGCCAACAACGCCGCTGATACTGGGTCAAAACCTCGGGGGCAGACAGGCGAAAAATTGCCTCCAATTCTCGGCTTCATCACCAGCAACTCAGACGGGTGGGTGGGGGGCGTTTGTCCTTGGATCATGTGCACGTGGTCTACCGTACTCTGCTACAAAATAGCCACGCGCTTTTGTTGCAGAGCGGGAGAGCTTCTCGCAGCCGATGCTGTGGAGGGCGCTGCGCGGATGTGGCGTCTGAATGTCGCCAAGCAGTAGATTGTGGGAGGCCATCTCCCTGCGACTCAGAATTAAAATCCGAATTACATTTTCTCTGCACTGCCCTCTGATTAGCGCGATGCTGAATCAAAATCTTTGCTTATTCTGGAGAAATCCGATGAGCTTTGGCAGCTTTCAGCGTGGGGCACGAACGCGTCTCCCCTCTCCTCATTTTGCCGCTTCCCCACACGGGAGTGTTCTCTTCAGCACGCTGTGCCGAGTAGTTGGTGCTGGCGCGGGAAGTTTCTCTTCCCTGCGGCTGTCCTCGAAAGGCGACCGATGCGCCACCACTCCCCTTCGGCGGCGGTGCCGCCTCATGTAAATCTTTGCCTGGCAACGGGCGGCATGAATATACAACTACCCCGTTTGTGCCACCCGAATGCGTGTGCCATGAGAATCCACGGTGGGGTTTGTTTTAGAGGCTTTCCAGGGCGGCGGCGGAGCCAGGAGTTCAGCGGTAGCCGCTCTGATAAAAATGTATGCGTGTAATTGGTCGATCGACTGCCAGATACGGACCTTCCCCCCCCCTCCACCACAGCCTGTCGTTATGGGTTGTGGGAGTTGTTGGACCATACTTGGCTTGCGAGATTTGATGAAATGGGGCCCCTTCCATTTGACTTTGGTTTTAAATAATAATCGTGCAATTGCGATGGAAAATGATGGAAATCGCGGTGTGGTTTTAACAAGAAACGTCCAAGCATTTTCAAAGAACCGCAGTTTGTTAACCACAAATTTGGCGTGAATTTTTGCATAACTTTTAAAATTCATCAGTTGACGAGAAACATCTTGAGATATAGGGGACCGCAGAGCTTGTTGGTAGTGCCGGCTTCTGACCGCGTGGCTGCTGCTCTCTTCCCCACTCGTCTGTGCTTCCTCCTCGTGCCTCCGAGCCATCCTCTTCAAGAGCGAACGAACATTGTGCAGTGACGGCAGCGGCGCACAGTTACGCGTTGACATTATTATTTTATTATATTTACAATACATGCTTCTGGAGCTGGAGATCTCTTACTTATGATCTGGGTGACAGCACACCAAGAGGCCCGAGTCTCTATTGAGGAAACATGGGTTTTGATAGAAAAAAAAAAAATCTGTGTATGGCGATTGAAGGTGGAGCAAAATAAAAGTTTGGAAATAAAAAGGCAAACGAGAGAGAGTTGGAGTCATTTTGTAAAAGTGGAACTTCATAATGAAAAGTAGCAATGCGCATCCGGAAGGAGAGAGCTTTCATATCAGTGAGCGTGTGCACTACTTGCTGTGAAACATGGTTCAAAATCACCGATGCCACTCAGGAAAACTAAAACTATTTGTACTATCTAACTGTTTTGTTTTACGAGGTTAGGCCCACTCAACTCAATAGCTCTTTTCAAAAGCGACCTGGCCAAAAACGATAGCTCAACGAAGTGGCTTATCACGTGGAAATGTATATCAGCCAAATACTTTAAACACGTGCTTATAAATGTGAAGGGAGAAACTGGAGGACTTGGAGAAAAATCCACGTGACCACGGAGAGAGACATGCAAACTCCAAATTTACAGGCGTCACGGTCGGGATCGAACCCACGACCACCTGCATACCAGGCGAGGTAGTGAACATCTCACCGCTGTGCGCAAATAAGCATGGCAGGGAGAAGCATGGGAGGGAGGGGAATGCTTGGAATTACGTCGAGAGACAGAGGAACACGTGGGTGAGATAACACTGGCAAGTTCATGCCATCATTCACACGGCTACGAGAAGCGAGTGGCCAGGGTGCGTCATGGCGAGAGGGGACGGTGACCGGCGGTCAGGAATAACAACGGAGTGGCAGACGAGGAAATGGAGAGGACGTCCTCCAAGGAGATGGATGGATTGCTGCTTCGCAGCATTGCGAGAGGTGTTGGCCATTTGAGGAGGCTTTCATCCAGCAGTGGATAGATCATTGCTGATGATGTCCCGTGTTACCTCGAAGGTGCTTGCCTTTGTCGTTGTGCATTGCGGGGAGTGGTAGCGTTGCAGTTGGCGGGCTACATTATGAACTCGGCTACGCGATTTCGATTCCTGCTCACGACCAACACGAGTTACGATCATCTGAAGCGGTCCTGGGCCTCCCCTAGGTCGATTCGGCCTCAAATTAGTACCTGCTGCGGTGTGTAAACATCGCCACTGGGGAGACAAATGTTGCAGGACCTCATGCCGGCTGCCTGCTCCCTCATTGGCCGTGCCGGCCTTCATAGGCGCTGCCCGCTAACAGCACTGGCCCCAGCAGTCCGTTACAGGCGATACACAGGCGACATTTGTGCATTGCAGAAGATGGCTAGCAAACTGTGATACCAACTTGGCAACTTGCATTTCATTTCCGACGATGGCTAACGTTGGTGACTTGTGTTGTCTGAACCTCTGTGGGGCCTCCTCCTTGTGGTTGACTGGCCCCGTGCATTCGTTGCTGGTGTGGTGAATAAACGACTAAAACAAGTAAAGCAACATAAACAACATAAACAACATAAACAACTAAAACAACCAAAACAACATAAACAACATAAACAACTAAAACAACTAAAACAACATAAACAACTAAAACAACATAAACAACTAAAACAACATAAACAACATAAACAACTAAAACAACATAAACAACTAAAACAACATAAACAACTAAAACAACATAAACAAGTAAAACAAGTAAAACAACATAAACAACATAAACAACTAAAACAACTAAAACAACATAAACAACTAAAACAACATAAACAACTAAAACAACATAAACAACTAAAACAACTAAAACAACATAAACAACTAAAACAACATAAACAACTAAAACAACATAAACAACTAAAACAACATAAACAACTAAAACAACATAAACAAGTAAAACAAGTAAAACAACATAAACAACATAAACAACTAAAACAACTAAAACAACATAAACAACTACAACAACATAAACAACTAAAACAACATAAACAACTAAAACAACATAAACAACTAAAACAACATAAACAACTAAAACAACATAAACAAGTAAAACAAGTAAAACAACATAAACAACATAAACAACTAAAACAACTAAAACAACATAAACAACTACAACAACATAAACAACTAAAACAACATAAACAACTAAAACAACATAAACAACATAAACAACTAAAACAACATAAACAACTAAAACAACATAAACAACTAAAACAACATAAACAACTAAAACAACATAAACAACTAAAACAACATAAACAAGTAAAACAAGTAAAACAATATAAACAACATAAACAACTAAAACAACCAAAACAACATAAACAACTACAACAACATAAACAAGTAAAACAAGTAAAACAATATAAACAACATAAACAACTAAAACAACCAAAACAACATAAACAACTCAATCTCCGCAGTGGGGGAGACGCAGCCAGGCGGACATGGATCTGTCAGACCCCCCCCCCCATCTCGTGGCCTGTGTTCGTTCTTTATGGGGCAATCCTGGCACTGTCTGTGAATGATGAGAAACCAATCGGACAGGGCAGCGTGTGCAGGCTGCCAACCACTCGGGGTGAGAGTCCGTGCAAGTGTGGCTTGTGGACACACCGCTCGCCACAATTGAACCACACTTCCTCGCTGATCTCGCCAAGGAGCATACACCACCATCACGTGGACCCCGCTCACCCCCGCGAGCAGCAGCTTCTGGCTCGCCGTCGAACAAAGACGGTCACTGTTGCATCGCGCGCTTTCAGATGCGCTTCTGCGGCCGTCTGGAATGCTCTTCCTCCCGATATTAGGACGCCACTGAAGCTACGCTCTTTTAAATCTAGATTCAAAACTCATTTATGTAGAACAGTTTTTTGTGTTGAGTTTGTCGTCCTTGATTGCACCTCCGACGGTTCAACAGACATGAAGTTGTCCCAACAAGTCTTATACAGCTTATCGCCACGTGTCATTGTGCAATGAACATGTAGAGATCCCTTTATTATCATCCCCAGACCTAGTGGACATCGAATGTTGGGCTGCCAACGTTGGGTCAACGTTGGTGTCCCAACGATTCCAACCACAGGCCAACATTGAGATCTTTACTGGGGAGTGACGTGTTTGCAATGGCAGTTCTTCCGAGACATCTGGCCATCTACCAGCAGTGGGCCTGAGCAGGTACATTGCAGGGCTGCACCTCTACGTTGTATTACTCGAAGGTGCGTGCCAACAAGGACGTTTGTCCGGAAAAAGTTCGTGAAGCCGCTGTGGGTGATTTTTCCGCGTCTCTCTACGGAGTGCTGCACGCATCGCCGGAGCTGCCCTCCTTCATCTCGCCAGGGCTGCCCTCCTTCATCTCGTTGGCTCGATTGCCACCGTTGTTTGCTTTCAAAAGTCAGCTCGGTCACGCCTGTGCACCAAATGACTGTAATTGTGGTTGGCGGGTACAGTGCCCGGCCGCTTTGCGGGGTGGAAGCTGCTCGCAACAGGAAGCGGTGACTCCACGTGGAGCCCCTGGGAGAGAGAGCGAGCGAGAGAGAGAGCGTGGCCCAACACCACAGGGAGCTGGCATGGCAACGTGGCACACAAGCCACTGCTCGCACGGCCCGGTCGCCCACACGTCCACCCCGGTCACTCGCTCGCCCGCTCACTCGCTCGCCCGCCCACACGCATCCCAGCGGCCACTCGCCACTCGATGCTGGAGGTAGGTACCCAGGTGACTCGTTGGCTCTTCTGGGCACCTAATTTGTGCTTTGTTTTTGTTTTTGTAATTCAACACGAGCCCCCCGTACAGAACATTGAACCGTAACAAGGGGAGGGGCACAGAAACTCCACGGACAAGAGTCCTCAACTCATTTCCCATTATTGTTGTGATGTTATTATTGCCGTTGTGCGTGCGGTATTGCGGGTTCGTGGTTTCGTGGTTGAGCTGCACAGCTGGGCGGCTGCTACGCCGCGTGTGGCAGCGCCACGGAGGTGCGGGCGATGGTTGGTGGATCACCGCACAAATGTTTGAGAAACTCCCTTCTCCCGTGGGCATCGCGGATGTGCCGCACCCTGGCTCGCCACTAGGAGGCCGTGGGGCAAATGTGGACTAATCGCCATCTGTTCCATCTGCCTCCCAGGGGCCCTGCATGCGTGGGTTTTCATTTAGGTGCTCCGGTTTCCTCCCACATGTAAACACTCATTAATTGCCAAAACATATCTTAGTATCTAGAGGACTGAAGAGCTTGGGCAATTGTCTGGCTGTTGCTGTCTTCCTGCTTGTCTGTGGCTCCCCCTCACCCGTTGTGTCTTTCTGTCTACCGTGCGGTGGCAGCTCAGAGTTACAAGTTGCAATTATTGCAGCTCTCCGATGCGCTTTCAGGGTGCACCGCGTCTTAGTCATCGCAATGCGTTGATGTTTTGCTCCAGTGTGCTGGGAGCTTCTTGAGACGACTCCAGGCTCTCACCTGTCCAGGCTCTCACCTGTCCAGGCTCTCACCTGTCCAGGCTCTCACCTGTCCAGGCTCTCACCTGTCCAGGCTCTCACCTGTTCCGGTCGGTATGTGATGGACTTTGAGCTCTGCCTCCACGCCTTCAAGTTCTCGATTGAACATTGCGTCCGATTCGCGAAATATGTGCGTGTTGTATATTTGCGAATGACTAACCGAGAGCAAATTGCAATTGGTCGTGTGGCTGCAGCGTTTGTGTCAACGGTTGCGTGCAGATTCCATCTCTCACGTGTGTCGAGGGATTTTACGGTTGCAGTCAGTGTCTCGTTTCGGTGACGGTGTTCTGCAAGACGCTTGCCACATTGAAGGGCACGGCACTACAAGACAGTTGCATCTATCCCCATCCTCTGTAAGCTCAAGGATTAGATCACACAGCCCTGTCGCTTAACCCCCCCCCCCCGGCGAGACGTGATTACCTCCACGCAGGATTTTATCTGTGCAGATCATTACAGGGATGTGAGTGTTCTCTCCGCACCGCTGATGATGTTCCAGACGCTGTTGAACTTATCTCCAATCTCCGCATTTCGATTTCGCGCCGCCGCTCTCATGCGGCACAGCGAAGCGCAGGTTTTTTTTGCCTAATTTTAAAGAAACGTCACATGGCGCTCACACCACATTTTTTATTATTATTTTAATGATCGCATGCGGCCTGCCGCTTGGAACAGAGCCAACTCCGCTGTCAAGTCTCCTGCGGGAGGAAACAAATCCGTTTATTTCCATCGTCACGTGAAGATGTTGACGTGCAAACGATTTGAAGAGACGTCTCATTTCGCTATTTAATGTCGGCTCAGCTGATAAGTCGCGCGCTTCTTGACTATCTCGGGAGCGCTCAGCACGTTCGTGCCGTTTATATAAACAAAAATTGATTTTCTTTCTGACCCAAGCCCGATTTAGTACTACTGGGGGATCAACGCGACGGGCGTAATCAGGGCAAGGGAAGTTCGGCTCGCATCGTTGCGAATCGTGAAGGAAGCTGAACGAACACGGGGGGGCGGGGGGGGGGCCTTCGCCGCTTGTTGCAGAGGTTCGCGGTTCGAATCCGACAGGCCGCCCCTGATTCGTACTGCGGGTGAATGAACCCGACTAGATACGCGAGGACGTTAAAGCCCCCCCCCCCGCCCACCAACGCCGTGAGAAACGAGCCAGCCGTTGTGTGCCGACCTCACGGTCCACATTTGCCAAATTTGAAAAATGAAATTGGGATTACACGTCACAACATCGCCCCGATGCTGACAGACCGTATCAGTCTGCGACACGCAGAGTACCGTGTTGTAGGAATGGTACAAATACCACCGCAATGCAGGCAGGCGGAGTGAAGGTTTAGCGAGAACAGTCGTTTACAAAACAGAAGGGGCGGATCTTCACCTCGAATTAAACAATGGGGGGATATCTGAAGTGGCAACGTTGCGCTGAATATTATTCTAGACAGCGGAAGCAGCAGAGGAGCAAGAGCAACGCCTACGTCTGTACACGCGCTGCTGCCCCAGTGCAGCACATTCGTTGAAGTTTGCCTGATGGCTGTTGTGTAAGAAGAATGCCCATTCTAGTTGTACGACCCGCAGCGGCTCAATCCACTGCTGGACAGTGGCCTGCACACACCGTGTGGGTCGCGGGGTTATTGAGGGTCGCCGCGGTAACAAGTTGTTAACCACCTCGCCTGGTATACGCACAGGAGGCCATGGGTTCGATCCCGACCGTGCCGCCTGTATATTTGGAGTTTGCGTGTCTCTCTCCCCGTGGTCTCATGGATTTTTCTCCAGTTTTCCCCTCCACATTTTGAATCAAAGTGCATTTATTTGGCTCGAATAAATGTCCACGTGACAAGCCACTTTGTTGAGCTATCATTTGTGGCCAGGTTGCTTCTGAAAACGAGCTATACAGCTTAGTGGGTCTTACCTGGTAAAATAAAAATACTTTAGTTTTAATTGACCATACTTCACCACCCTGACCAGCGCAGAGTGAAGATACGATACGCCAACTCGTGGTTTACGTGCCGCGTGAGAAGAAGCTCGCTCGGTGATTTCCCAGCAGCTTCAACTTTAAAGGGCCGCCAGTCTCCGCCGTGCCTTTAACATCACGAGATGCAGTTGATGAATTATGGACATGAAAACCGACGAGGTGGCGCCTTTGATATCTCGCCGTTTAAGTGGAACACAGGCGCAGTGTTAAACGACAGCGGCGTGTGGCGCCGCACTCGCCTTGTGATGAATAAACACAAAGCGTTGTCGGCCTCGCGGTGCGTTTGATAAGCACTTAATATTGCATGCGGAGTCTGGAGCCGGGATCCTTTCAACAGTTGTAACGGTCGACGACCGCGAGTCCCCCGCTGATCAATGCACGCGCTCCATGGGGCCGATGCGCGGTTGGCACTTCTGTGGCTGAGCGCGTGCGACGCGCGGGCGAGAGGTTGGCCAACGAGGTGGATCAGCCGATGCGTCAATCCACCGCTGGATGAGGGTTCCCCCATCCCCCCCCACCCCTGGCCCATTGGGTGCGCCTCTGCAGCAAACATGGAACTTTGGGGCAACTTTGATCCGATGTTAGTACATTGGTTGCAACCACATGCATGAATGTTGAACTTCTTTCGCACCGTACGTAGCCAACCGTGCTCATCGGAGGTACGGGGCAAAATATACCAACATTGACATGTTCACTGAGTCCGAGTGTCGGCGGTGGTGCCCTCGCCCCGACGGCAGATCGCGCTCGCGCAGAGTCACGGGCGCCGCCCTGCGCCCCGAGGCGTCCCCAGCCTCGCTCCTGCGGCGCGGAATTCCGAGCGTTCCCGTAAATCGCGCGGAGGGCACAGAGGTCCTGTGAGGACCGCGTTGGATTGGGCGATTCAGGAAGTGGCTGCCCCTAGCTGCCCTGCTGTTTCCTCAACAAGCCGTGGTTTCCTGTTATGATTCGCTCGCTCGTCCGACTGCAGGCGCCGGATAAAGAAGAAGGAGAAGCGGAGAGGCTCGCTCGCTCGCGCCGGCATGCCGATGGGGGCGTCTGGCCGGCGCTTGGAGCCACCAGGGTTTTGGGTTGGCACCAGTGCTAATTTAGTCGACGAATTTTATTTCAGTCGTCGTCTTAGGCGCCCCCCCCCGCCCCATCCTTAGTTACGGCACGTCCCTGGCTTGGCCTCTAACCGCTCAAGCTCAGCTGGGGCGTTGAGCCGCTCCGCTGCTTCCTGATGAGCGCCGGCTCAGCCCATCGCTCAGCTCAGCTCGGGCTCACCGAGGAACGGACGTTCGCAGAGTGCGACGCGCCGACTTCAACCAGAATGTGTACCTGAGTGGTGATGGGACGGGGGCGGTGAAACTTCACGTGGCCCTCGTCTCCTCTTGTAAGGCGCATCGACAGAGGAATAATGATCCCTCAACCTCGTGGCATCGACGTCCCTTCACACACCACGTGTTCCTTCGCTGTCGCTGTTACTTCCGTTTTCCATGGTGTGATTTAAGCTTTTGGGAGGCCAAATTTTCTCCATTGGAGGATCACATCAGCGCCATCAGAAGTCGAGGGCCGGCCTTTGGATGTTGACTTCTTCCACGTGTAGAACATTTTTTTTTAATGGAAAGTGTCACAGTGCGTTGATCTGGATCATCCGGATGTCAATCTCTTCCAGTGAGATAACATCCCAAATCTGCAGGCCCTCGCACAACACGACCAACCCCAGGCTCCTCTGGTTGAAGAATTTCGTCGACTATGTACGTGTTGATTGAACTTCTTTCGCACTGTACGTAGCGAACCGTGCTAATCGGTGCGGGGGAAGGACAACAAACCAAACACAAAAAGCAGTTCGAGCGAAATGAGTTTTCAATCTCGAGTAGTACGAGTGGTCCAAAGCAGGATACGTGGATCACCGTCACGAGTAACATGTCGCACCGGTGTTCAGTATTGTTTTGGAATGGATATCTTCAAGCAAAATTGTTAGGAAGTTGTGAAGGAGGGCATGTGAATGGTGAGGCCATATTCATCATCAGATGCGCTGCCGCCGCTGCTGCTGCCCATTGGGAGCTGCGCCTGCGTCGTCCACTCTTATATTACCTTGCACGGTTGTTACCGCACGATTTAGACATTTGTATGAATCAGTGTGCAATCTGGGGTTGAAGTCGGAGCGTGGCGCTCCGCGAATGTTCCTTGTCAGGAAGTCCTGGTCGTGGCTGGCACCCTGCTCTGGCTCATTGGAATCGGAGTCGAGCCGGGAACTTCAGAAAATGGGCTTCCATTCCGATTGGTGACATCCTGCGGAGGTTTATCCGAGTCTGTGGCGTGCAGGTAGTTGTTCGCTTAGCCTCGTCGACTAAAGCAGCAGTCCAAGATGCAGTCCACTTTTGAGTGATTCGGTGGTGGTGGTGGGGGTGAGTGGCACGCAGCTTGCTGACTCAACTCGACATGATCAGCTCAGCCAGTCGGTGAACTTGGTGACTTGCTCTACGGCACACAGACACCGGATAGTCAGTGACCACGTTTGGTCTTCCTCGGTGTGCTGCGATTTATTGTCACATTTATAACAATTGTACCAGTCTGTGTCTTTGTCCCGACTCATGAATCTCTTCTTGTCAGTTGGTGGCACTTTGGTGGGTAGCCAGAGTCATCGTCGCGCTCGTTGATTTAGATCGACTGCAGGCGAATGTTGACTAAAATGAGCGCGGTAGGCTACGTACACTGCGAAACAAGTTCGACATATACAATACAAAATATCAAACGCGCCTTGCAAAGATGTTTACAAAATGAACGCTGGCTGGCACGCGATTAGAATGGCACCGATGGCGCGGCCACGTGGCTTGTAATGAATCCCCCCCCCCCCCACTATGCATCTTCTCACTGCTTGGCTACAGCGTGTGGGGCACATGGTCGCACAAGGATGTGGCTGCCCCGTTGACCTATCAGTGTGGAATTGCTTTGTAACGTTGTGTGTGTGCCTTCAACTTCGTTCCCACCGCACGTAGCCATCTGTGCTCATCGTATACACGGCTTTTCTTCGGCCACACTGGTCACCATCGACTCATGCGGGCCACCCGAGTGCTATTCAGTATAGACAACTTGCTGGCCCTTCAAGATTAGAGAGGAGAATTGGGTGCCCTCTGTGGGGGTGCCGTGAGTGACGGGACGAGAGTTCAGAGTGGCGGGGTCACGCCGCGTGACCCACGGGCCCCTCGCTAAGCGGCGTCACGCGAAGCCGGGGGGGGGGGGGGGGGTGGCCGCTGCGTTCGAGGGGGGGGGGGGGACGCGCACGGCGAACGTGGAACGCGTCTGGAGCGCACCTCGGGACGTCGGCGTCTTGTCAGTCGGTATTTTTACGAGGCCGCTTTGCCGTGATGCCAGCAGCCTGAAGCGCCCACGTAATGTTGTATTATCAGGACGAATTGAAGTAAGCTAATGGTAAATATATAACCCCACTCGGGCTTTCATCTGGAGCGCACACCGCTTGCCTCGATGTTTGAAGTGCGGGTAAATACAAAAACGCCGTTTTTTTAAAAAAAGAAGACCGCTTTGATTGATTCTGCTCTGAGTGCCGGGCCCTGTAAGCTGAGACTGCTGCGGCTGCGTGCGTATTATCGCTAATTGTTTGCCGGAATGTCAGAAGGGATGTGTGTGTATGTTGGCGCGCGACCATCCGTCACAATGCAGGGGCCTTGTCTTAATTAGTCCGAACGCCGAGTGCGATTACGCTGAACGTGTTTGCTTATTTTCGAGAGCGCTTGTTCGGTGCCACTTTAGAGGAGCTGGGAATTGTACCCCGGGAGCTGAGACCCGGGGGATGAACACGGGACACGCGAAACGGCTGGGACGCGGTCACTATTCAATGAGTTGCCATGGGTCAGAGTAACGACGCGGTTCGAGAATTTATTTTATTTTGCGGCGAATGATTCATCGTTGATTATTTTGTTTAGGCCGCGTAGCGAGTTGGCCAAATATGTGTCGTGAGAGGCCTCCACTGACCGACATGGCCAAGTAAGTTCAGTTGTCACGTGGGGTACGAGCGTTTTGTGTCGAGCTGTTGAAGTTGGCTGTCATAATTTCTGAAACTAAAAATCGGTGCGATGTGGAATGCTTTGTTAACGCGACCATTTAATTAGTTTGGGCTGTTTTTGGTGGTGGAGGTTCTTACGATAGAAATTTGGCCACATTTCTCGTGGCCTGACCAACACAATCAATGGCGAATCATAATATTGGCTGTGAAAACCTCGACTACGCATCAAACTGCAGTGAAGTCGGCATCCCCTATGGCGAGCGGGGATCACACAACCCCAGGGGTCGGCGACCTGCGGCTCCCGAGCCGCATGCGGCTCTTGCAGTGGCCGCTTCGTGATCTTTGTTGATCAGGGGCCGTCGTCTTGTATTCGCCACGCGCAGTGCGGCTCATGGAATATTTAGTTTTTTTGACCGAATTTCGAAATAAATGGCTCCTCTTGTTACGTTGGTTGCCGACCCCTGTCCGTCCCCATTGCGTACGACACACACACACACTGATGACACAGACAGGCTGATGACACACACACAGACTGATGACACACACACTCAGACTGGTTACACACACACAGACTGATGACACAGACACACACTGATGACACACACGCACACATACTGATGACACACACACACACTGATGACACAAACGCAGACTGGTGACACACACAGACTGATGACACACATACACACTGATGACACACACACACACTGATGGCACACACACACTGATGACACACACACAGACTGGTGACACACACACAGACTGATGACACACACACTGATGACACACACACAGACTGGTGACATACACACACTGATGACACACACACTGATGACACACACACAGACTGATGACACACACACAGACTGAGGACACACACACTGATGACACACACACACACTGATGACACACACACAGACTGGTGACAGACACACACTGATGACACACACACAGACTGATGACACACACACAGACTGAGGACACACACACTGATGACACACACACACACTGATGACACACACACTGATGACACACACACACTGATGACACACACACAGACTGGTGACATACACACACTGATGACACACACACTGATGACACACACACAGACTGATGAGACACACACACTGATGACACAGACTGATGAGACACACACAGACTGATGACACACACACACACACTGATGACACACACACACTGATGACACAGACTGATGAGACACACACAGACTGACGACACACACACACTGATGACACAGACTGATGACACACACACAGACTGATGACACACACACAGACTGATGACACACACACAGACTGATGACACACACACAGACTGATGACACACACACAGACTGACGACACACACAGAGACTGGTGACACACACACACTGATGACACAGACACACACAGACTGTATGCACCACGTGTGTCCCTGTCGCCATGGCTGCCATTCCGTCCTCCCGTGTGCGTGGGGGAGCTGCATCTGCCGTGCAAGGGGGCGGGTGGGAGGGAGGAGGCACCAGGGGTAACTGTCACCCCCAGAGGTAACTGTTACCCCCAGAGGTAACTGTCACCCCCAGAGGTAACTGAGGGGTCACGCTGCAGGGTGGCTGAACGAGCTCACGGGAATGGGTAACGGCGAGGTCGCCATCAGCCGGTTTCCGAAATGCGTCTCAACCTCGCGTTGTCAAGGACTTCTTTTGGTGATCTGCCAGTTATTTTACATCGCTATACAATAAAATACCATTCTTTGTGTTCCTGCGGGGGAGGGGGGGGCATTTCCCCCATTGCCCCCACCCCTGGGAACCGCCTCTGACCCCTCAGAGTCTGAGTGTGAGTCCGGGTTTGATTCGTGTGCGGTGTACACTGCTTGCAAGGTGATTGCAATGGTGAGCCTTTTAAAATATTGAACTAATTCAATCATTCTGTCGTACAACTGGCGTGGCTTCTACTACACCGACCGTGATAGATCTTCGTTTCGTGACATGGGCACTGAAGGGATACTTTGAATAAAATGTGTAAACGGAACAAAAATATTCCACGTTTTTTTGTAAGTCGTTTTTTGTTGTTGCGTGGGCTCTTTCTGGCCATTTGTCTTCCCACAGAACACTCCAAACAAAAAGCAATTGTCCAATCACTCCAAATCGTGCTCTTATGAAGAAGAAAAAAACATTCTTTAGACTTACCGAGGATTCATTGGGCAAACACACATAGTATTCCACACACGGTGTTACAACCCGCCCTCCTCCTCCTCCTCCCCGCCATAGGAATGTGGAAATTCCACCAGGAGCTCAGGGTTGTAAACAGGAGGATGAGTCGTGTCACCCATTATCGTTTAACAAGCCAACAACGTCGATTTGTTTTGAAATGTTACATTGCGTGTGTGTGCGTGTGTGTGTGTGCGTGTGTGTGCGCGTGCGTGTGTGTGCGTGTGTGTGTGCACGTGTGTGTGTGTGCACGTGTGCGTGTGTGTGTGCGTGTGTGTGTGCACGTGTGTGTGCGTGTGTGCGTGTGTGTGCGTGTGTGTGTGTGTGCGTGCGTGTGTGTGCGTGTGTGTGTGCGTGTGTGTGCGCGTGCGTGTGTGTGCGTGTGTGTGTGTGTGCACGTGTGTGTGTGTGTGTTTTCATTGTAGCCTCGATGTACACACGCGGGTTCTGTTGCTACCGCATCTGGCGCTCGGTGCTTTGCCCAGGCAAGGTCTGGCCTTTCCGTGGTATTAAATGTCGAGTGCATGTGTAGGGATTGGCATGCACAACTTTGGCCCTAAACATTACGCAGCCGGGAAGGTCAGTGGGTGTTCATTGTGCAGCGGTAACACAATCCCCGACACCGACACGGCGGCCACGCTGCCACGCTGGTGTCACGGTGAGCAGTGCCACCACGTGACTTGCAATCGAGAGGGTCGCCGGTTCGATTCCATCCTCTGGCGCCGCAATTAAAACAATGGGGGCCAAGTTTCTTCAATCCGCTACGTAGCGGTGGCGCGTTCGCCGCTCGTTGCAGAGTTTCACGGTTCAAATCGAGCGGCCACCCTGATTAATAGCGCGGGAGCTTTGACCGTAGTGATACCACGTGCCGTCTGCGTCACTCGCAGGGCGCGTTACAGATCACCGGATGTTGCTCGCAAGAGGAGGCCATTGTGTGTTAGTGTCAGGCTGCAAATTTGTCAAATTCTAAAAAATGCTCGCAAATGACTCGGTAGGAATTATCCGTAGCATTCTTCTCCTTCCTACTGGTAGCAGACTAATGCCCCAGGTCGGTCACTCTTGCAAATGCGACTCACCCTGAACCCTTGGGTTCTCAGGCTGGCTGAACAAAAAACTGTCAGCTCGAGTAAAGTTTAAGATGGAGGCTTTCGCGACCAATATTATTCATAATCAACGTTTTTGGGTTAGATCGCGTTGTTTATAAATGTGTCGTAACCCTCCACCACCCGACACGGCCAATCAGCAAAAAAGTGTCACGTTGACAAAAGACAAATAGTTCACTACTTTAGCCCACCGGTGTGTTGAAGCGTGAAACCACAACATTTACAATTTTTGAGTACGACGTTTCGCTGGTAATTGCATCCAGCATCATCGTCTACACACCGGTGGGCTAAAGAAGTGACCTATTTGTCTTTTGTCAACGTGACACTTTTTTGCTGATTGGCCGTGTCGAGTGGTGGAGGGTTACGACACATTTATAAATAACGCGATCTAACCCAAAAACGTTGATTATGAACTCGAGTATAGTTGGGTACAGACACACCAGTTATTCGATTGGCAGGTAATGTATGATGGGGTAAAGTGTGGGAACCGCTACACCTTCCATGATGTATGGCCAACGTGGAAGAGTAGGCCAAACACCCTCGGGAGGGTACCTCTATAACTGTATCTATAGTGGAGGCCCTTCCGCCAGCAGTGACGTGAGCAAGCAAGTGCAGGGCTGCACCTTTGCTTTTTACCCTCGCGCATCCACTGCAACCTTTACATGCGCACGCAATTCTTTCTTTGGGGTCAACGTTCAACTCCCCCGTCGCCCTCGGCCACGGCTGTTCCACTGCTGGACGAGGGCGTCTCCCCAAGTGGAGAGGCAGCCCTCGCCACCCTGCCACTCGGCAATCCGCTCTCGAGCTCTAGAGCCGATCTCGGCGCTCCGTCTCCCTCGGTGGGACGACCCCTAGGACGCCTTCCGTTCCTCCATCGCCACTCCGTCGTCCCTTCGAGCCGTGGCCGTGTGTCCTGCCCCGCTTTAACGTTCAGCTAATCCAACACTTCAGGTGCGTTCAAGTCAGAGGAATAATAATGATGATGATTTATGGGCCTTGACCCGACAAAGCCGCGATCGGGTAGAGCGACGTCTCTGGGCCGATGTTTCGCATTAAAAGGCGGGCTTCGGTTTACAGAAGGATAACACAATGAAAGCGGCAAGACGCTTTGTTGTGAGCCAAGCCACACGGGGCACGGCATTCTCAGGGGTTGACCTGCATTAAGATGGGACGCAGCTTTGAAGGTAAAATGTGTAGATAATTGACTCAAGTCCACTTATCAATGGAAAGAATTCCACCGAGTGATGTGGGAAAATGGTCCCGCGGTTGTTTTTGTCCCGCGGTCTGCGAGCCTCGTCATTGTCTCGTCCTTCTGTGACCTGCTGACGAGAGAGATGCGCGTTCTTTCAGCTCTTCTGGCTGCCGCGCGTGCTGGTTGTCGGCCTTCGTAGGTGCTCGCTCACAGCACTTGGTATTGTTTGTGTGTGAGTGAGTGTGAGTGAACACTCGTGTATCATTCCGTTGCTTCCATTCTAGGTTCCTTTATCTTTGTCTTCGCGAGTGGGGGGGGGGGTCGGAATGCGGTCGGTGGAGATGGCAACTCGTGAAACGTGACCCCCCCCCCGCCTCCTCTGCTTGTTGGGTTCTCGTCGCTCGAGCCGCTGCCCCCCCCCCCCCGTCTCGATCGTTGTCCCGGGAAGCGTCGTCCGCTCGTAATTAGCCATCAACGCCTGCCGGAGGTCGCTTCTGTAATGCCGTCGCTTCGCTTTGATTGATGGCTGGGCCACTATCAGGTGATTGAAGGAGGTAACTATGCCAAAAACAGAGAGTATTATTATCACTACTGGGGTGGGGGGCGGTGGCTGGAGGGGCCTGAGCCCCCCTTTCTGAAGGCTTGGCCCCCCTTTTATTTGAAAAAATCCATTAAAATTATCATACATTTTTTGTTCAAGAGCCCAACAAACAAGCAACGGGAGGGGGGTACTGGTCACGAGCGTGTAACACCTTGTGGCGACACCCCTCGGAAAGGAGACCGGCTGGAAGCACTTGGGCTCACGTCCCCCCCATCGCAGGGGCGACGGTGGGGAGTCGCAGATTTGGAGGGGGGGGGGGGGGTGCGGGGTGGGGGGTCCGGGAGGGTAACCAAACCAAAGTAAAAAGTAAGATCCCAGTTTGCCACCCCATGTTATATTCTCACGCGCAGGGGTCGCGAGCTCGAGCGGGATGTGCGGTGACGGACGCGAGCAGATCGCATCGCTGCTCGTTGAGTCCAGCGCTTGACACCCATCCGGTTTGTTTACCACCGCCCGTGCCCCCCCCCAACTAAAACAAGGTCACGCTCCCAGTTAATACGTGGGACCTTAGTTTTGTGCCCGCGTCTAATCGCGCCCACGCGCATCGTGGGCACTCAAGTGGGGCGCCTGCCCTGTGAACCCGGGGTCATTGCCCCCCCCCCCATTTGGGCTTTGTTAAGGAGGAGGCCGGAGCGCCGACGATGATCAAGGGGGGCCGGGCCGAGCGCAGCCCTCGCGGGCGTCCTATTCACGTCCTATTCAAGTCCCATGCAAGTCCTTTTCAAGTCCTATTCAAGTCCTGTTCAAGCCATATTCGAGTCCTATTCAAGTTCTATTCAAGTCATATTCATGTCCTATTCAAGTCCTATTCACGTCCTATTCAAGACCTATTCGAGTCGGCGTCGCTGCCGTCAGACCGCGACGCCCAAGTGGAGCGAAAGCAGCCCCCGAGCTGCCGCGGAGGGCGGCCGCCACGCGGCACGGCGAGTTGGCGCCCGCGAGACGCGGCCCGGCCGAGATGATGTGGCCGTGGTCACGGTCCGTGGCGAGCTGACGCCGGAGGAGGCGATGAGGGTTCGTTGCCCAGGGAGTGCGAGATAAAAACAGAAGTTCAACACGTTCGTCGGTAGCACGGTGGCCTGAAGAAGGTAAAGTAGAAAACAGGTGGCGATTAGGGCGATGGGGAACCCTTCTTTGTGTGATATGGAGGAGGGCCACGGTGTTATTGACGATATGTTGAGTTGGGTTTATTGTGTGTGCTTGTGCACCAATGCAAACGCAGCAGCCTCGGAGTCCTAGCGGTGCAAATGAGACACGATAGGTGTTGGAGCGATTCATTCATCCAGCAGTGGATCGACTAAGCTATTCGTCGATCCACCCGAGGGTGCGAGATGCCCTTTCTGACAGTCAAAGGGGGAGCACGCTGCAGGGAAGGTTAAGAACCGCGCGTTCGGATGCCCGACGTTTTCCCCTACGTCCCGAGAGCTTCTTCAAGAGCTTTGTTCAGTCGCCATTCATCCACGCCCACGTGAAGACACCGCCACAATGGAGCCCCGGATGGACAACAACAGCAGCCTGAATTTGTCATGAAGTGTCGTCGGTGCCTCCACCAGAGCGCCCATGCCGGGGTAGGTGCCCCTTTGAGGCCACGTGAGGCCACCGTGGGAACGCGCACACGCACGCACGCACGCACGTACACACACATGCACGTACACACACATGCACGTACACACATGCACGTACACACTCATTCGCATGCACGCAGATGCAGGCTCGCGTGAGCGGCGTTTCCCCACAGATTTACTTCAGGGCCACCGCGGTCAGAGGTCACGGGGAGGGGGGAGGTCACAATCGTCTATAAACCCGCTGATACATTTTATCGACGTGTGCAGTGAAATCTGACGATCAGCTGTTAACACCTCGAGGCCCCCACACCTTTAGAGAGGAAGTGGGATGGGGGGGGGGTAGGCGCTGGGGGACGGTGGCCGGCCCCGAGTGGATGGATCCCGGTGGTTATCGGAGCCCGTTCACCGGTTTGCTCTCCGCGTATCGACGCGAGACCACGAACGTCGATGATTGTAGCGGAAAAAAACCTCCGGGAGGAGTTAATTTAATTTGCAACTGGTTTTAGTGCCCGGAGCAGCGGCATCCCGAGGAAAGTCGGAGCTCTCCGATGCGATATCCGGGTTGCCGCCGCATGTTGCTCGGCACGATGTCCGACGTTTCGCTCCCATGTGCTCGCGAGCTTCTTCAGGAACTCCCCCGGCACGTGGAGCGAAGCGTCGGGCTTCCTGCCAAAACGGCACGCTGTGCAAACCCAACCAAGAGCTCCGGTACTCATCGCCAATCCCGCAGAGGGGATGATCCAGCCAGGGCCGGATGAACGCTCGGCCCCCGTTTGAACCCCCGCGCCCTTCGGACCGTCAGCCGGGCCTCGCGGGCCTCGCGGGCCTCGCGGGCCTGGCGGGCCTCGCGGGCCATCCCGGGGCGGCTGCGCGCACGGCCCGCGGCTCCGCCGTTGCACGCGCACCCTGCCTGGGGGGTGGGGGTGGGGGGGCTCAGCCGTTTGTTTGCATTTTTGCGTGGAGCGCCCTGTCAGCCTCTGCCTCAGCTAACAACGTCGTGCCACCAACTCGCGGCTGCACACCGCGGTGATTGATGCGCCTGTAGGCCTGCCAGGCGAGCCGGCGTTACGGTTCCTCGAGGCGATGTCCGACAAATGAAATTGACATCCCGATCCCGCGGGGCTGGCGGGGGGGGGGGCACGTCCGTGAAGGTGTGGATGGACAAGGGAATGAAACGGCGTCTCGCGAGAACGAGGAAGGGAAAAAATGTGCGCGTGCGCTGGATCCTGTTGACGCCTTGCGACGTGCGCTTGTCCTCGGAAGAGGTTGGTCCACCGCTGTCTGGTGCTGCGACATGAGTTGCCGTGTGGCAGTCAGCATCTCACCACGGTGGCGAGGAGATGTTGACTACCTCGCCTGGTATACAGGAGGTTGTGGGTTCGATCCCGACCCTGACACCACATTTAAACTCAACGTGCGTTTACACGATTTGGCTGCGATCCATTTCCACACGATAAGCCACTTTACTTTGGGCTATCAATTGTGGTCAGGTCGCTTCTAAAAAAGAACTACATAGCGCAGTGGACCTAACCTGGTGAAATAAAAATAATTTAGTTGAGTTTATCTGCAGAGCGTCCCATTTGCGCCGGTCCTTTCAGGCAAACCCCACGATCAATTCGGCCGATTTCCAATGGGTAAATCCCCAGTTAACAACAGAACTTTGCAGCACCAACATTTTGTTCATATTGGTTCATAAATCAAGAGGAGAGCGACGGTGCCGACTGCCCCGTCGCGGACCGACAAAGATAACAGAGTCGGGAACGCGTCAAAAATGGGGAGAGAATGTGTCCTCGTTGCTCGTCGCGTTACCAGCGCCTGGGGCTTCTTTGCCCCTGGCAAGAAGCTCGCAAGTCGGGCGGCTCTTTCTCAAAGGCGCCGATGAGGCACGAGGAGCGGCGAGGCTTTCAGGCGGGAGAGGCGTCTCCCGCCGACCCATCCAAACCTTTACTCAGCCGTCCGAGCACAGCCGCTTGAGCTATCGCCTCGAGGTGCAGAGCCCTTGGCTCGTGCTCCCTGCTGACGAGACCCGCGCGGCCTTTGCGCGGCTCATGAAGTCAGCGGGCCGACTGCCGTGGCGAGGCGGCACAGTTTGGGGGGCCGTGTGAGACCGGGGCGGAAGTGGCACCGGGTGGAGGCACCCACCCCAGTCTGGTAGAACGAGCTCCCTTCATCAACACGGTGCTGACCGGCGTGGCGGAAACAATGGTCATGCTTGTCTCACGTTTCTCACAAGCACTGGTAAAGCAGTAGAGCAGCAGGGACAGGCGGATGGGTGAGTGTGCGTCTGGCGCGGTTGAGGCCTCCTTCATCCAGCAGTGGCCACACGGTGGCTGGCTGGTGATGGTGGCTCACGATGGCAGCCGTGCGTTTCGTTCCGGCAAGGCGATAACGCCGACGATGAAAGGGGTGGTGGGGGGTGGTGTGATGGGTGGGGGCTGCGGTGGGGTTGTGGTAGGGAGGGGTGTGGTGGGGGGCTGTGGTGGGGAGGGGTGTGGTGGGGGGCTGTGGTGGTGGGGGGGGGATTATTGGTTTAGTGAGGCGGCTGCGTCGCGCGGCTATAAGCTTCCTTAACGGTGAGGAACAAACACTCATTCCGCTTTACCGCTCGGGGCTAGAGCACTAACGACCCGCGCTGACGGGATGGTGGGTGACCCGCACGCGAGGGTGGCTCTTGCCGCGGCTGTTCGCCGTGTTTGTCGGGGCTCTTAATGGACATCCAACGCGGGGTGCTCAGGTGCAGCCTCGCCCCTTGCCTGCCCGTGGCGCTGCCGGAGAGTGACCCACTGACACTCCACTCCCCACGGTGATGCTGCTGCTGCTGTCTGCGTTGTGTTTGCATTGAACAAAACAAAAATTCACACGTTCATCAGTAACACCGTGGTCTTAAAGTGACAAATATGTAATAGGTGACGTTTCCGGCAATGGCCCTTGCTCACAGCACATGCCATGCTCGACCCGTGTGGCTGCCACGTGGACCGTGGTGATGTGACCTCGCCGATGGGAACACGTTACACGTGGGGATGTGTAACGTTTCATCCTGAGAGGACGCGGTCAGATTAAAAAATAATCAATTGTTTAGATTCCTAATTGATGACTGTTGGCGGGGATCGGCCACGTGCGTAATTATTTGGCCAAATTTGTGTCGTCAAGACCCTCCACCACCCGACACAGCCAACAAGTCCACCCAGGTTAAGGAGTACATTTTCACAACTGAATTGAGCAATGTCAAGGTGATAATTGTACTCCAACCTACCAGTGAGCATTTTGGCCCAGATCACTACCATGGCCTCGGCCAACAATGTCGCACTATTTGAGTCGCACTATTTGCAGCAAAGAGCAGCGTGTATTTATCACTGCGATGGCCAAGCCTCGAGTGGCTGCAGAGGCGACGTAAAACACTTTGCGTGCAGTGTGTAGGATATGAAATGTGGTGTTCATGGGATTTTCACCATACTTCACCATACTTCACCATGCTAGCCAGTGTGGATTGGTGAAGAATTGGGGGGGGGGGGGTGGGCAGCCAGGGACGGTGCAGATATTGCTCGTCACTGGTGGTGGTGTTAGTGGTTATGATCGTGACTAGTAGTGTGGTAGCGGTGGTGGTGGTGGTGGTGGTGGTGTTCGTGGTTATGCTAGCGACTGTAGGCCGTGGTGATGGAGAATCTCTGGAGTTTGTGGGGCAGCGTGAGGACCGCTGCGCTCCATGTGCTGGGAGCGTCTTGAGGAGCTGAACCAGCCCAGCAACACGCGGCGCGTCCCACAAGCCCATGGGAGAGATCGCCAAACGATTAATCATGGAATCAGCAAAAATTGCAATCACCGGGACCCTCCTGGAAAAAAATCCTCGAAGCTTTCCTGGTTTCGAGTTTTACGTTTCAGGTTTTTATTTTGTAATTACCTCGGGAGTGTCATCCCGGCTCTGAGTCGGTAGAATTTTGTTCAACCAGCTGAGAACTCGGAGACCAGGATAAGTCTAATTTGCATCAGTGACCCGGGGCATTAGTCTGCCAGTAAGGGACAATAATTGCTGTGTATAATCTCAACTGAGCAATTATTAATTCGCATATTTGAATTTAATTCTAAAGCTCGCTGTGTTTTCTGTTTTTTTATGTTTTAATGGGATCATGTGAACCCTGCAGCCACTGGAAGTGCTACCACTCACCACAAGTAGGGGGGAAAACTACCCCAAAACTATCCTTGAGTTGAATCACGATCCTAAATCACGATAGCTCATGTCAAGTCTCCCATTCACTGCACTGTCTCATCTGTACTGCACTGTCTCATCTGTAAATCACTGCACTGTCTCATCTGCACCGTCTCATTCATCTCTACATCGACATCAGCTCAAACCTCACGTAGATCACGTGACTTCTGAGTGGCCACGCCCACTCTGAACTCCACCCCTCTCCCCGTCTCCGCCCTCTGTGAGAACAGACTCCGCTTCTCCGTGCAGCAGCAGCAGCAGCAGTGTCGAGGCCCTCCTGCTCCTCCTGCTCCTCCTCCTCTCTCCTATCTCCTGCCCCCTTTGCTTGTGGTTCTTCGTTGCCTTTCCATTCTTTCCCTCTTGTTTCCCCATGTTTGTATCTCATCCTTCCCTCTCCCCTTCCTTTCTCTTTGACCAAGCATTGCCATCCTTGACTCCACTCGCCTCCCCGCGGTGTGCCGAAGGTAATGAGTTGCTCGTGTAGAACAAAGATGAAAATAACAATGAGACAGAATGAGGAACACGTTGATTCGAGCACGGCTGTCTTTTTACGTAGGTTAGTGACATCATCCAACTACATCATGGGACCTCCTTTGCCAGTACCAAAATATACTAATAGGGGTTTTCCCCTTTTTTCTGGCAACAAAACTGACACCTTTTTGCAAGGAATCATGTTTACATTAACCACAATACTTGCAGTCAAATGCAAAAAAAAACAATACTCTGATAATTTATGCATTGTCCTTGAAACTGATTGGTCCACAACAGAGGCCTTTTGGCGTAATCTGGTCGAACACCATATGAGACTAGGCTTCAAAGAAAGCTCTCTCTTTGGTGTGGACCAATCAGTTTCAAGGACAATGCATACATTATCAGAGTATTGTTTTTTGTTTGCATTTGACTGCAAGTATTGTGGTCAATGTTAACATGATTCCTTGCAAAAGGTGTCAGTTTTGTTGCCAGAAAAAAGGGGGAAAACCCTATTAGTATCATCCAAACTATTGAGAAATGTCAGTGGCCCTTGGTAGGATGCGTCACGACCAGAAGTGCCGATGGCCGATGGTCAAGAAAGATAACGAAGTGGCAGCCAAGGAATGAAACGCGTCCGGATGTACGCACACCAAGGAGATGGAGCGATGAGCGGAGCTTTTCTGCTGGTGCCGCGTGGATTGTTGCATCGCGGGAGGAGGGTGGCATTGGCTTGGGGTGGGCGGTGGCCTTCATCCAGCAGTGGATAATACAAGTATTCACACTTCCCTGCGTTAAATACTTTAATTATTTTCATCATAGTTACCATATTAACACCGCATCGTTAAATATGACTGTTATAACCCAAATATACTATTTCAACTTACGCCTAATTATATTGTTAGGCTCGGAGGGCTTTTAATGTCATACTTGAGTGTGCCTTGTTCTCACGTGAACACATCTTCCCACAATGCAATGGGTCAGCAACATTTTATTATATTACCTCTAATATAAATTTATTTACGAGTAAATAATGTAGGTTATTGAAGGGTTTATTGTAACTCAATCGTTGCTTTCAGTGTAACTCTTTTCATGCCCAATTTAATAATTGGTCATCAGAAAATATAGAAAGAAATATCGATTCTGATCAGGCCCCACGGGGTAAACAAGTGCAGTCTCCAACTCTTACCATCCACTCTGTCTCTCTTACAGCCTCTCTGAACAAGGGCCATGACCTGAAACATTGCCTATTATGTCAGACATTTTTATTTGAAGGCCACACAGTGTTATTGATTAATGTGTTGCATTTTAAAAAATCTAATAGCTATGCTTCTGTCTCAAAAAGAGAATGCTTCTCAAACGCTGTACATGCAAACACAGATGGATGCAATGCGACTGTAAGAATCCCAGCATGCATTTTAATGTTACATACGACCGCAACCTCTAAGCAAATGCAATATTTTATTTCATTCCTGCCCACCTGGTTCGTGCTGATAAGTGCTGTAAAAAGCACCGACCTTATTTCTTTGCAGATTTGGGTGATATCACGCTTACCTAGGCATGATGCAGCACCATGCTCGTAATGACAACAGTTGTGTGTGGGTATCTCGGGGATATAAAACAGACACAGATCCCCCGTATAGCTCCAACAGACTTTTGGGGCAAGTGCTGTTAGCACGCACCTACGGAGGCCAGCACGGCACACGAAGGGAGTGGGTTGCCAGCTGTACTAATCGGAGGTGCGGGAGCAGGAGATTGGAGGTGTGGGGGAAGGATGCAATATGCATATAGGAGATCTCCTCTTACTCCGACCCTATTGCCCATAAAGCCTATACTCCACAGGAGCTGTAGGATCAGCGGAAACTCCGATTATCCGTTTGTCTGCCTATTATCTGCGATCCCCAATTTCTCCCATGCATCGGTTTCGTTCAGTCGCGGATAACCCCACGGATTAAAAGAAGATCTGTGATGTTTGTCCCTCACATCACCGCGGATAAGAGACGTTCTGCTGCGAAACTTAAATAATCTATTGGAGCTCGCTTACGCCTTGTCGTGTCTATCGTGAACATCGCCGTGACACTCCGGGTCCGTCATTGCGGACACATCGATGACCGTGACTTTACCAGACACACAATTATAATCATAGAGGACATTTGGTATTCGCGCCACTCTTGTAGCGTGAGGCTATCGCCAATCTGCTGTGTTTCACAGTCCACAGCAGATCTACAGACGGAATTTCTTCAAATTTGGCAGATTTTGACCATAACGCCGGTGAAAGAAAAAAAGTATCTTCTTTTCAAATGTCATAGCGTGATCTTTTACTTCCGCTGTGAGTGAAGCCGACGGCGCGTGTTTCCCGGTTCATAGACCGCAGCATTAACCAGGGCGGCCTGCCGGATGGAATTGCCTCCGCAGCTGGCGGCGAAGCGGGCTTCTTCTACGTGGCTGCGCCACGGCGCCGAAGTCGCCCTCTCGTCATTTACAGCGTACTTTGAAACGGGAAGCGAGTGAATGGTGCCTCTCGCGGATTCCACCATCCCGTCGGTAGCTCCGGATTCTGCCGCGTTCTCCTCGGCGTTGGGATTCCGAATAAGTCATTGGTGGGGGGGCGGGGTGTGGGGAGGGTGTTTCCCACTAACTTAATCTTTGCGACGTGCGCGTGCGATACGTGTCACGGATCAAGGTTGCAGCATCATCAGTTCCTCCGGTCCGCTCGTCTTCGACGTGCTCGATCTCGTCGTGTTGCGGAAGCTAAGCAGGGTCGAGGTTGGAATTTACCTGGATGGGTAACCACCACCGAGGGGGAGTGCCAGGTGGAGTCATGGGGTGGGGGGTGGGGGGCTGAGTGTCTCCCTACCTCGAGTGTGCTTTGGGTTTTTTCCGGACCCTTTAGTTTCTTCCCACTCGCGTATCCACGGCGTTGACCAAACATCCCAACGCAGCAAACTCCTCGTGAAGAAAGAGCCTCGAGACTCAGTGAAGCTCTCGCCAACAAACAGAAGCCGGCGTTGCCCTGCAGCGTGTCTCCTGGGCCATTCGCGATGTTGTCGACGCGTCTCGGAGTTTGTCATTAAGACCAGAAGAGGCCGCACCTGCGCCTTGGTCACTTCCTGGAGTCGGCCTCATTATTTTCTCCGGAGTTGCTCCTATAGATTCTGTCCGGTGGATAATTTACAACGACCGTGCGGAATGAATCAATGCGTGGACGTCTCCGTGATTGACAGTGCCAGTGACTGACAATTTTAATGGGCCGATTGATCAGTAACCTGGCCCAGGACGATTTATTTTTGGTGACTGGAGGCCTCCTCTTAATTTAGTTTTTATGGGGCAGGTATCAGGCACTGTTCCAAATGTCCAGGGAGCCGCTGCTGTTGCTGCTGCTGCTGCTGCTGCTGCGAGATAGGCTGGGTTCTCTGGTTGGACGTCTATTAGAGGAGCTCCTTCATTCTCGAACCCAGGCCCGCTGAGCCCAGAGTGGTGAAAAGTAAAGTTCAAATGGGCATCTCGACGGCATTGGAAGCAGCGGTATCTAGACCGGGACTTCCCCCCCCTCACCCTACCCCTCTCCAATTCGTCACCAACCCATACAGCTGCCGAGCAGAGGCCTAAAAGCCCCAAACCTCAAGTACCCAGCAACAAACAGCACTGGCGAAGTTGAAGGTGTAATAGATAAGTCAGCACATTTCTTGAATGAGCAAGGTTATTGAGAGCTTGTGGAAACGAGACGACGGGAGGGATACACTTCCAAGGTGGAGCAGTGAGAGGGAAGTAAGCAGAAAGAGAAGTGTCATGACCTGCAGTGTGGTGAGTGGGAGAGCGAGTGGATGAGTGGGAAGGGGAGTTAAGGATGTCGTGTATGGGGCAAGAATAAGGAGCGGGAGAAGAGGAAACGACTGGTAAATTGGAAGAGGAGAGGATGGGAAAGGAGCAAAGGGTACCAGGAGAGATGAGGGCCTGGAGAGGAAGGCTGCATCAGGGCCGCGACGTTGCTGCTGCACGTGGCGGCGTCTGTTTTCAGAGGGGGCGGGGAGAGAGCGGAGCGACTTGGAGTAGGCGTAGACACACAGAAGTCACGTGATTTACGGGAGGCTCGAGATGATTACAGTCATAGATGAATGAGATGGTACAGATGAGATGACACAAACAAGACTGGCAGTGACCATCAAGACCGTGCAATCGATAAGTTACAAACGAGACAGGACTAAAGAGAGAGAGAGATGGTACAAAATAATAACAACCATACAAGCGAGACAGACAATAACTAATGACTTTTAATATTCATAAATCATTGAATAAAGTGAGAGGTAAATCATCACTTGCCGATTGAAAACCGGTTAACGCTCCTACTTTGCAGCATACAATTATTGGAAACATTGGGAATCGAACACTCGGGAATTGTGTTTTAAGTTTCGTGTGAAAATACTGTGTCGACTAGGACAGGACACCTTCAGAATGTTACGGGGCAGGAAGCGGACGACCTGGGGAAGCCATCATCTAGCAGTGGAGAGATCGTGGCTGATGCCGGGCTTGACTGTGACGGCACATGTGAGCCGGACGAGAATGAAAAAAATTGGTCCTGCCGATGTATATGCCGTCGATGCTCATTGCCGATGAACTCTGCAGCCTCGGCCTGGAATTGTGTTCGTGGCTGTTGGCAGCTGTGATGTCAGACGAGGTGTCGTTGTTAATGCGTCTCGCCGAGTGGGCTCGCCTGCACGCGGCTCACTGCTCCATGTGCGCCCACGCCGCTCCGCGCGCCGCCTGCATCTCATCGTGCACCAAGGTCCCCCGCCCCCCCCCTGCCCCCCCTGCCCCCGCCCCCTAACAATTTAATTGGTTATTTCGCACCGGCGGACCGAACCGATGTTGCGCGCACCAGGTCGCGCTTTCGTCGCCTCTACGGAAACCGTTCGAGAAGCCCATTGGCGGTGGAGGCTTGCGGAGGCATTCATCCAGCGGTGGATTTGGCATTGCTGATGGCGACGACGACGATGGTGGATGATGATAGCCCGATGTGTCTCACTAATACTCCTATTCCCACCACTGGCACATGGGAGCTGGGCCAGCGCTGGGTCCTAACGGTACGGGCGGAACCACAAAAAATGTAAACCCGCCAAGAAAGCGTGACCATACGCAGAGTCCACTAACATAATAATAACAACAACAACGACGAGAGGCAGCGCTGCCGGATTGAAGACTCCACAAGGGGGAGACGCCAGCTCGCGCGAGAACGCCGCCGATTGTGGCGAGAATCCTTCTGGCACCGCTTCGGAGGGAGAGGGCTCTGGGCGGCGAGGGACTCGAGTCGCTGAGCGGCACGGAGAGGAAGACGGCCTTTGGGGGTGTTTTGTTTGTCGCCACCCCATTGCAGGTGGGCAGAGCTCACAGGGGTTGACGTGGGCCCGGCGGGCACGGTTGGAGGCGAGAGGGGGGCCAGGGCTGGTCGCTTGGGAGAGGTCGCGATCAGAAAGCAGCGTGCACAGTCCCTGGTTTCTTGCTGTGGTTGTGTAATGTCAACAGTAGCCCCAGACTAAGATAGACGAAGTAATATTGTGAATGTAACCAGGAGCACCGCTAAACCGAACGTTGTGTCTTTGCATAGCCCCGATTCACAGAGTGTTAAGTGACTTCATCATCGATTTAACAAATGCTCCTTTCCGCATAGAATGCCAAAGAGGGATAATGATTGTGAATATAAAAAACAACATGTATGTTGTAACCGAGTGTTACGATGACGCAAATTCAATACACAATTACATCTTTAATTGTTTTTGAACTTCGTTTGGCGGAATATTGGTCTTTTTTTAACGAATGTAACTGATTGCTGCCGTGCCGAGATAAAAATCTTTTTTTCTAGCTAAGTAATGTTTTGTTGTTGTTAGCGGGTTCTATATATGGTGTCGCGTTGCAAAGCAAAAAAAAACGTAAAAAGCCGTCGAGGTCCTCTCCCTCCCTCCCTCTCCCCCACCTCTTGCCGTGGCTTTGCCTCGGCCCGCGTCTGGCTGCAATTGTGGCGGTGGCGGGGAGAGGTTGCAGCAAACCTCCCCCCGGGTGTTCTTGGCCTGAGTAGCGACACAACCCCACTTTGCGTGCCTCCTTCCTACGCCAACCCACCACCACCACTTTCCCGCCCCCTCAACCCCCCCCCACAAGCCCGGCGCACCCCGCCCCGCGTTTGCTCAGAGCGGTTATCCCCCTCTCGCTCGCCCCTCTTTTTTTAATTCCTGCCATGGTCAGAACAGATATTCTGTCATGCGCAAACTCCGCGGCTCAACTTTAATGCTCAGAAAGATGGCAAGCGCAATGTGCGTGGTTTCGAATCTCCAATTATTCCTGTCGTGATCCGTGCTCGGCTAGAAGAGACCGTCTGAATCACCGCGAGGTAAGTGTGTTCACCGCGGGGTAAGTGTGTTCACCAGAGCCGTGTAGGGGGGGCAGGGGGGGGCAGTAAGGCGGGGGCTGTGGGGGGAGAAACGGCGCCGCGGTGCTTGGGCGAGGGAGCTCTGTGCCGCGCTCCGGGTTGATGTCGGTGTAATGCGTCCGGTGTTTCGCGTGCCGAGGGCGGCTGCCGCTGCGCGCACCGTTTTTCCGCCTGACCTTCCCGCCGCCGACGATGTGAACCGTGCGCGTGCGTTGAGACATCGCCCCCACCGCCCCCTCCGTGTCTCCACGGCGTCTAAATTGAGCCCTCTGCTGCGGCTGCCGCCACCACCAGCACGCCGGCGGTGGCGCCTGGCGGACGAGGAGGCCACCTCGAGCGTTTCCACCGCCGCCGCTCCGCGCTCGTTCGCGATTGTTGGCGGTGACATTCTCGGCTTTGTCCGTTGTTAGTTTAGAGGGTCGTTCGTTGCGTCTGTGTGCGCGTTTGTGTTATTCCGTTAACTGCTTCAACACGCACGGATGATATTGTTATGGCAGCCACGTTGACCGATGCTTGCTCTCGCCAACAATCAGGAGGTCTCTGACTATAAGAGTTCCTGCTATTCCAAAATTACAGAGCTGTTGTGTGTTCACTGGGGGTGGGGGGCGTGCGTCATTGTAAATAAAAACAAATATAGCTCCTATCAGATCGAAGGTCACGTGTGTGTGTGTGCACGTGTGGGGAGCAGTAGTGTATCAGTTGGCGCGCTGCGCTACAAACCCGGTGACCCAAGTTCGATTCCCGCTCACGGCCAACACCAATGACAAATGAATATCTGGTGCGGTCTGGAAACATCGCCACTGGGGAGACGAAGGTGGCCGGGCGTGGTGCTGGCCACCCATCCCCTCTTATGCTGTGTTGGCCTTCATATGTGCTCGCGAACAGAATTTGCCCCAACAGCCTTTTCAGACCATACGGGTGATCTTTGTCTTTGTTTTTGTGTGTGCTCGCTTACAGCACTTGCCCCCACAGTCTATAAGGCTATTTGGAGGATCTTTGTCTTTGCGTTTTGATTGCTTTTGGTACGCAATATCGCAAATTAAGGGATCGTGCAAATATCCATACGAACGCTGGGCACGAATGAAAGCCATCGCGTGTGGCAGTGCCGGTGCGTCTGCGAGGGGGGGGGGTTATCGGCCGCGCCACGTATTCACGTCTCGCGTGTTACTCCGCAAGGATGGTGCAATGTCAAGAGATTTTGAATGCGAGCCAACATTGCCATGGAAATGAATCGCCTCCGTGTCATCTGCGAGGCAGCTTTCCAATTACTGCCCTCGCGTAGTGCATGGCTTCTGAATTTAAAACAGGCCCCTTTTCTCACGCCGAAACATTCGTGCCAAATTGTCTGTGTCCGCGTCCCTGCGCCGTGCACGAGTGGCACTCGCGAGTTCATTACTACGGCGGTGGGGGCGGCGCACGTGCGAAAGAAGAGTGCGCTGCGTAAACATGTTTTATATATATGAATAACTTGGCCAAACGTTTGTTGTTTCAGTTCGTTATCCTTCCCCGCACCTCCCATTAGCAGGGTTGGTGATGTACGGTGCGAAAGAAGTTCAACATACAGACAAAAAGCAATGTTTACAGTGGCGTTATGCATTCATCATAGCGGGCGATGCTGGATCCCACGGTTTTTGTTTTACATTGCTGCATGAAAGTGAATGTACTTGGTCGTCTGTTGTCGTTGGGTGGTGCATAGCCGCCTGAGGGTGGGGATGCTTTGTGGGAACCCTTTGAGTTCTGACAGCTGTCCCTGTAGTATGGTGGCCCTCTCCGAATTATGTCAGAAATGCGTCTCGTAAACTAAATGTTAGTTCAAGTTGCTGGCTGTTGCTCCGCGTGTGTTTGGATTGGACACAATAACACAATCTCTGGCCAAATTGTGCGGCAAAAAAAACCCTCAAAAGTGAAAGCGGTGGCCAGGCGATCTGCAGTGCCTCTTTCCCTCGCAGTCGTTAAGCTGAAAGGAACAACAAAACCCCCCTTCAGAAAAGTGGGAAGTGCTAAAACAAATTGCCGTTAAACGATTTGTTACCACAGACGATCAATAATGTAAAGGGGGGGGGGAGGGGGGAAAGTTCACCGTGCTGACGGCTATAAGGAAACAGGAGTCCCAAAGTACAACATTTTCTTAAATGATTAAAAGGCATTTTGTCAAAGGGTGTCCCTTGCGCTGTGTGCGTGTTTCATTCCACGGCAACGCGGCTCGATCGGCGGCAGCCCGCGACACAGCCCGCTGGCACTGAGCCGTGCCCAGGCTGCTCCGAGTGTGGGCGAGCGCCGTCGGACAACGCGTGGCGGCCCGGCGCACCGCGCCCGGCCTGAACGATTCATTTGCGGGAGCGCCGCAGTTCCAGCCCGCAAAGCTCCCCTCAAGAGCTCTCGCCCATTTAACCTCCGCTTGCCCGGAGTCAATTAGCGGCGTGACCCGCGGCAGGTCTGCAAGGCAGCGCGCGGGAATCCGATGCCGGCGCGAGACCCGTGTTGTCGTGCGCGTCTCTCTCTCTCCGCCGTCCATTTGGCGGTATTAAAAACCCGCCCCACGATGACATTACCGGCTGCGTGGTCCCTGCCGGACCAGGTGTCGTTAAGCCTCCTATGAAATATTCACCGGTGCGGCACGTGTCCACGTCTGTTCACCTCGTCGTGCCGTTATCTCGTCGCCGCGCGTGCGTTGTGCGCTCGCGCTGCGGTAGCGGCGGTGCGGTGGTCCGCCGGAGCTGACCTTTGACCCCCAGTGACCCCCGGTTTGATTCCTGATCGATGCATGGCATTGAGCGGCGGTGCGTGGTGCCGTAGCTGGCCCGGTGCCGCCACTAGGTTGACTCGGCATAGAATGCGTAGCTGTTGCGGGTGGCGTGTTCACCTCTGCGTCGGGCAGGATGAGAGTGGCGGGGTGTCGTCCAGCTCGTGTCGCCTGCTCTGGCCTTAATAGGCGCTCGCAAACGCTGCTCGCGCTGACGATTTGCAAGTGCTTAATGTGGATCGCTCTGCTCGTGCCGTTTCAATCTGGCCGTGCTCACACAATGGATGTGTTGTCAGCTATGGCGAAGGAGAAGGAGATTGTGGGAGGTGTTCCCTAGTTTGGAGAATTATCTCAATTTGTTCCCCATTCATTCGCCGTGCGCCGCAATTGCCGTGCGCAAATTAGTGGCAGCAGCTGCTTATTAATTGTTATATCACAGGATCGTCTGAGATGGCGACGGTTTGGGGAGGGGGGCAGGGCAGGGAGGCCTCATCCAGCAGTGGATCGAGCATGGATGGTGATTCTGATGATGCTGACAGTGACATTTATGTAATTCAAAGTGGGGTTTGGGAAATCCCTGCTTGGATATTTGGGGAAGTTTAATTTCCACTTTCTGATGTAGCCCCACAGCATCCTATACAGGGTGGCCCAAAAGTCAGGACACATGGTTATTTTATTTATTTGAACAAATCACAGCGGGTTATTTGATTTATTTTTACATCAAACTTACTTCCTTTCACGTTCATGCATGAATTCTATTTTGAAATAAATTTGACTTTTTTTTTTATTACAGGTGTAATATTTTAACATTCACCAATCATTGTTTCGTCTCATTTTATTCGGGGCTCTTCATCGAGTTTGGTAAATGATGGATTTGAGGCGAACCACAGGAAGATGAAAAATAATATAAATTAATAAAGATAACAGATACAAAAAATAAATGAAATAACCCGATGTGTCCTGACTTGCGGGGAACCCTTTATGAGCACTTGGGTTTTGCGCGGCGGTCACCCATCCATAGTGCTGCTCAGGCTCAATTATACAGACAGAAACATGCTGGTCACCACCACCGGCACCACCACCACCGGCAACACCACCACCGGCACCACCAACACCGACACCACCACCACCAACATCACCACCACCGGCACCACGACCACCGACACCACCACCACAGGCACCACCGCCACCGACACCACCACCACCGACACCACCACCACCACCGGCACCACCGACACCACCACCACCACCACCACCACCGGCACGGACACCACCACCACCGGCACCACCACCGCCAGCACCGACACCGGCACGGACACCACCACCCCCACCGGCACCACCACCACCGCCACCACCGACATCACCACCACCGACACCACCACCGCCACCACCACCGACACCACGGCTACCACCACCACCACCGCCACCACCACCACCACTACCGCCACCACCACCACGGCCACCGGCACCCCCACCGTGTCATAACGGATTCTTGTGTCGGGCAAAGCAATCTGGGTTGAGTGGGGCTTGCAATCTTGCATCATCGCCCAAGCTGGAGACACTGATGTCATTCTCGCCTGGCTGCCATGGAAACCAATCGTCGTTTTAAGATTCTAATGAGGTCTGTAAAGCCTGCCCAGAATCACGGTGGCGAGATGTTAACTATCTCGCCTGGTATGCAGGAGGTCGTGGGTTCGATCCCGACCCCGACGCCTGCTGTATATTTGGAGTTTGCATGTTCTCCCCGTGGTCGTGTGGATTTTTCTCCTCCGGTTTTGGCTGCTTTAAGTTTTCACACGATGGGCCACTTTGTTGAGCTATCTTGTGTTGCCAGGTCGCCTCTTAACAAGAGCTGTATAGCTCAGTGGGCCTCATCTGGTCAAATAAAATCATTGTCTAGTTTAGAAAATGTTGGGCTACGTGAGAGGTCACGTGGCTGGGTAAACTCGAGCAGGCTGGTCCCGTGTCCCGCTCACCGGAGGAGCCCGGAGTGCGAGATTTGACTGCTAAATGCTCAGGTTGCCACGTCTTGGGTTACACACAAACTGGGACGTATGATGGGACGAGAAAGAAGAACATCTCATGAATGCATGAATTCACTATCTTGAGTGGTGCAGTAGTATTATTATTGTTGTGGAACTGAAAAAAACCTGCACCTTTAACATCCAGGGAAGACTTACAGCTTTCCAAGGAGAGAATTAGCCTCCTCGCTTAACAACAGCATGATCTCCAACAAACCAGGACAGGTGGGGCAAACCCGGCAGAGCGCTCATTTCGCCAGTAGATTGTCTCGTTTTGAAGTTGCCTTTGCTCGGGTCGCATCTGGACTCCGTGCATCTGCTCCATCACTTTGAGTGCTGCACTCTGGAGTGGCTCAATGTGCCCTTGGTGCTCAACAGCTTTCTCTGATGTGTTGCTCTCGCCGTGCTCGGCTCCTGCAGCAGCTCGCAGCCTCTAACCCAGCACTGCACAGGCGAGGGTTGGTGGATCACCGCGCCGTTGTGAAACCCGCACCCCGTGGGCGTAGAGCAGGTGCCATGCCCTCACTCAACACGGCAGCGCAGCAGAATGCAGTCTTATCTCGTCTGTCCTTTCTGTACGGGATAGAGCGTTGCCCCGTCGCATGCGTCGGTTTTCTCCGGTTGCACTAGTTTCCTCCCACACGTTTGAACATTCATTAATAATTAGCCAATAACACCTGAAGAAATGGAGGACTGCAGAGTTTGGGGAATTGTTGTGAGTGCCGGGTCACTGCTTGGCTGCCTTCAAGCTTGTCTGTGGTTCCTGAGTGATTGTGAGATATAATGGGCGCAATGACGACGCTATATTAATTAAAAAAGAGAGTAATACAGTAGGCATTGGATCGAATCAAATTCTATGGGAGCAAGGCTATGTGTGCTTATATCAGGAAGTCGTGTGCTTGTATTAACATTTGTAATGTTAGCATGACTTGCTTCGATATGGAAGCTGTGGTTGCATTAGGTCTGCTTATATCTAGATTCTACTGTTTTAGTTCGCGTATGAACGTGTTGATAACAATGTACAGTCCCTGCGTCTATCCACTGCTAAATGAAGGCATCCCTGCTGACTGGAGTTGAGTCATAATTAGAGCGATCAGTATGCTTGGCAACAGAATCAGCCACATCATCAGATGTTTGCTGTGTTGAACTTCTTTTGCACTGCGCGTAGCCAACCGTGCTCATCGGAGGTGCGGGGAACGAGCCTCGGAATCAATGCGAGTCCACGAATCAGCAGAACTCCGGGTTGTGTCGGACCGGTGAAGGGCACAGCTTGAATTCATTGTGGAAACGTTTCTATTGAATTCATCGTTGAGCGCAGCAGCTGCATGCGGTTTTTGTCTCATGGCAGAATGTTGTAAACCAATTAGGGCGCGTGCAAGTTTGTCTCGAGACGGAATTCTAACCAACGCCCTTAACATTCTCAAATCGGTCGCGGACAATGCAGTCGCGTGAGGCAATGGGAGACGTGGGGGCGCCGCCGAAATGTGACGTCGGCCTTGGTGACAAGCGTCTGCGGTGAGACCTGTGGGCCCCGTGCCCCCTAACGTGCCCTCCATTCTGGCGCTGCCCTCGTCACGTTGGGCTTTGCTGAGAATGATCGTCAACTCTCTCACCATCATCACCCTCGCCACCACCATCACCACCCCCACTATCACCACTACAACCACCACCACCACCAACTGCCGTTCGCCACGAAGTGGTAGTGATGGCACCACGGCGATTGTGTCCGTCTAGGTGAACTTTGAGGCCACGTGAAGTGACGAAGGCTCGCTGGTAGGAGGTCACGGGACTGACCCAGGTGTTATGGGTTGACTGAGATGACTGGCAGATGAACCACCTGTGCTCCCCACTGTGCCAACCATCACCCTCTAATATCATTACCACCATCATTACTACCACCACAATTACCATCAGCGCAATTCCGACCACCATCACCACTAACTTCTCCCACAACCACCAGCAAAGACAAAGATCCCCTGTATAGCCTCCCACAGATTGTTGGGGCAAGTGCTGTTAGCGTGCAGTACCTATGAAAGGCACAGCACACGGGAGCGTGGGTGGCCGGCACCACGCCCGGCCGCCTTTGTCTCCCCAGTGGCGACGTTGACACGCCGCACGAGGTACTCACGTGAGTCTGAGTCGACCTAGGGGTTTGTAGCGCAGTGCGCTACAAACCGCTACGCCAACACTCCCCGCCGCTACCACCATCATTGCCTGAGTTCAGACCGCTTGCGAGGAAAGCCCTTTCACGTTCTCTGAGCAACGAGGAATTTGGAATTCCCTCCGATGTAACTAAACTATAAAAAAAACTAGTTTTGCTTTACCATGTCAGGCCCACTGAGCTATATTGTTCTTTATCAGAAGTGACCTGGCCACATTTGAGAGCTCAACTTAGTGGCATATCACGTGGAAATCTATTGCAGCCAAATACTCTAAACACTTGTTTCTAAATATGGAGGGAAAAACTGGAGGATCTGGAGAAAAAAATCCACGCGACCACGGGAAGAACACGCAAACTCCAAATATTCAGGCATCAGGGTTGGGATCGAACCCACGACCTCTTGTATTCCAGGCGAGGTAGTTAACATCTCACCATTTTAGGTTGTACCGCATGTGGATTGACTCCACGTGCTAAGGGGAGTTTCTGCAGGAACTGAATTTGAACTGCGTCGGTGGCAGCGTTGTTGTTGTTGTTTGGCATTACGTTTCCAGCACGTGAAGCTCCCAGAAGGCGGAGTGAAACGTCGGACATCATCGTGCCGAACAACACAAAGCGGTTTTATTCTTTGGTGTGGCTGATGTAGACGCAGAGCAAGAACTACAATTCCACATTCAGATGGTCAAGCCAGACAACCCCGTCAGGAGCAGCACAGTGGATCATCGCTGTGACGTCTCCTTCATTTGTGTGGATCGGACATTGAGTCATGAAACGTTGTACAGCCTGTTCTGGATGACCACAGGCGCACACTCCGACTGGAGAGTTTTTAATGTTCCATGTGTGCATCAGGTACCCGAACCTACTGCCATGGTGTGTGCAGTGGATTCGGTTTAGGGTGCACCATGAGCTTCGTGGAAGGTCAAACCCAGGGATGTTCTGCGTTGGGTCTTTCACAACAAGGTGGTGTTTTTTAGTTATTTTGACCTCCACTCAGCTCCGCAAGTGTCAAGGGGGTTGAACTCGCGCTGTTCAAGGTGCAGTGCATGGGTCCAAATGGGCTCGGCGGGACTTCAAGCGATGACGAGGGACGTTCTTGGGGTCCTGGTGATTTAGAAGGCGACTGATTTCCTTGATTCGCAGGACTTCCCGGAGGGGGAGAGATGAGTGACAGCACGGGCAGCCAGGGCGTTGTGGCTACTTGTGGGTTCCAGTGACACATCGCATTGCAGTGTTCAGTGGGACATCCACCAGTCGAGTGGCGACTGCCTCTGGCCCATACCGGTGGTGCACGCGGCTCGGCTCCCCCGCCGCCGGTGCTCGGCAGTTTGTGGACCAGGTCGACCCTTGTCGTTGTGGTCTTCGCGGCGACCTTTTTCAGGTGGTCGTGGAAGGTGAGCGGACGGTCCAGCTTCACTCACTCAGGTTGGAGTGGGGTCGTGTCGCACAGTGTTGCCGCAGAAGGTCACTCTCAGAGTGTGCTTGGCAACATGCAGCGGTGCAGCCCGGAAGCTTGTCGGAGAGAGCAGCTGTGCGACACAAAACCGCGAGCGCTTATGCAGCAGAAATGTCGAACTTGGGAGGGATAATGTTTTGTTCTGGCAGATGTCGATTTAGACATTGGCAGCGCACGACAATGACGACGATTTTGAATCTCGCACAGAATTTTCACGGCGCTCCTTATCTCATCTAGATTTATACAGCAGCGCCTTATTGCAAGGCGCTTTACAGCAATTATAAATTGTACATAAGATGAGAGTGGTTGAAATAAAGAGTGGGGTTGTTATTAAAAGTGGCGGTGTCGTTGTGGTGATAGGAGAACAGGCGGGAGAGGTTATGGAGGGGTTGGGGAAGTGATCGTGGTAGTGCTGGGGGCTGGGGTAGGCCTCGTCGTCACGTGTGTGCGTGCTGAACTTCTTGTGCACCGTACGTAGCCAACCACGCTAATCGGAGGTGCGGAGGAAGGGCAACAACCTAAACACAAACGGCCGTTCTACCGAGTTCAGTCTTCAGTCTAGAGTCGTTAAACGTAGCTGGGGGGGGGGGGCAGTCGTAGGATGGGCGAGGGAGAAGAGACGGCTTGTAAGCGAGGGGCGGGAGCGAGTGGGTGTGAAGGTGATTGTTTCACGGCGCGCTCTGCGTGCCTCTCCGGGGAACAATGAGTTTACTGCCAGGGGCACGGCCGTCGTGGAGTCGTGGGAGTCCCACGAGGGGAGGGTTCCCCGTGGTTGTCGGTCACATTGCAGGATGCTTGGTGACCCCGGCATTTGCCGAATACTTTTTGTTCATTCGGCGGGTTCGTAATGGGAGAGCCGCGCTGTCGCGCCCACGACGGCGCAACGCGAAACAGCACGAGACAGCTGCCTGCCAAGTAGCGTCTACAGTACCCAAATATTGTTGTCCCACTAAAGACCTAATAGCCGCGTGTACGAGTGAATTGAAACGGCGTAATATTGTGAATTGCGTGTCGAAATAGGTTAGCAGAACATAAGCGAAGTTTCACAAACCGAACCGGCATAAAGTGAGGAACGCTCGTGCTAGGAAGGTTTTACTGGCTGGATTCCTGGCGGGCGGGCGAATGGACGTGTGCGGTGCTGACGCCACCGCGGGCATCTGGGACGGATGGACGGTCACGTCCGACGGACGTGCCGGCTGCTCGCTGCGCTAAGTCTACGGAACTGCCGGCTCCTGTGCGGCACGGAGCCTGCAGGTCGTGCCCTGCTGAGTATTCAAACACAACACGTGTGTGACACCGCCACTGGCAGTGGTGCTCAAGCATGAGTCAAACACGTCCGTCAGTAACGCCGTGGCCCTCAAGAGGACTTCTCTAATAGGCGACGTTTCGGGTGGCGGCCCTTGTTTCCCTGCTACAAACCTGGGACTTTGCCTGAATCGTCGTCGCCTGTTATTTAATTATTCCTCTTTAGGGCCACAGTGTTATTGACGGAGATTTGGAGTTTCTGTGAATTTGAAAGTTCCATCATCAGCGTTATCACCATTTATGACATCACATTGGTCAAGAGAATAAACTTAAACTAAAAAATCCCCGCGATGTTAAACCCGTGATGTCAAGGGTGTCTCTGAGCCTCGGCAAGTCGTGGGGGTGTCTAGACAACCCACGGCACCCACCGTGGCGGCTCTGCGCCTGGTCCCCGTGCAGCTTCATGGAGCGTCACGCGAGGAAGTCGTAACGCCGCTGGAGGGCTAAGGGCGGGGGGGGGGGGACCACCTGGAGCTCTGCCCCCCCACCACAACGTGTTGTTGTTGTTGTCGTCTGCGCCCCCACTCGCCACGGCGAGCGCATTGGGGGCTTTGTTGAGCCGCTCGGACCAGCGAGCAGCAGCTGTCGGGAGGACGAACGCGTTTCCAGCGCAAACTTCGCTCATGCCAAAGCGACCTACCGCAACGCGTGTGTTCTTGGTCTTGTAACCCCCCCCCCCCCCCCAAATACATAGTAAACTCGGCTCGTGTGTATGCGTGTGTGTGTGTTTGTGACCGTGCGTGTGTGTGTGTGTGTGCGTGTGTGTGTGTGCGTGTGTGTGTGTGCGTGTGTGTAGTGGGGAGCGGGAGTGTAGCGGTTAGCGGGCTGCGCTGTGAACCCATCGACCCGAGTTCAATTCCCGCTGACGGCCAACGATTATCTGAACCGGTCATGGGCCTCCCCTAGGTCGACTCAGCCTCAAATAAGTACCTAGAGCGGTGTGTAAATTTCGTCACTAGGAAGACACAGGCGGTCAGGCGTGGCGCTGGCCACGCACCCCCTCGTGTGCTGCGCTGGTCTTCATTGCTGTTCGCTAACAGCACTTGCCCCCACAGTCTGTTAAAGGCGAAACGGGAGATCGTTGTCTTCGTGGGGAGCGGGAGTGCAGCGGTTAGCATGCAGCGCTTTGAACCCGGTGACCCGAGGTCCATTCTCACTCACGACCAATAACAGAGGCGAACATATGAACTGGGCCTGGGCTTCTCCTATGTCGACTCAGCTTCAAATGATTACACGGTGCGGTGTGTGAACATCGCCATTTGGTAAACAAAGGTGGTCGGGCGTGGTGCTTGCCACCCACCCACCCCCTTGTGAACGTGCCGGCCTTCACAGGTGCTCGCCATAGCAGCACTTGACCCCAACTGTCTGGCAAGGCTACACGGGGGATCGTTGTCTTTGTGTGTTTGGGAGCAAGTGGCATGGTGGTCGGTGGACTGCATCATAACTTTGGCGGACCTGGGTTCAGCTCCTGCCCATGAACATCACCAGTGAGCAGGGTAGCACGTGAACCTGTTTTGGGACACATCTCTAAGTTGATTTAACCTCAAATAAACAAAAGTCAATTGGCTTGCACACATCGCCAGCTGGATGATTACATGGCAGCGGTGTGAGAGTCGGCGGCGGCGGATTGAGGAGAGACGCCTTCATACAGCAGTGGATGGACCATGGCTGGCGATGAGACACATGTAGCCTGGTGCAGAGACGATGCCACCCCTGATGTCCTCAAATGACCTCAATCGATGCTCGCCAGCGGCACTTTCCCCAACATTCCCGAGCCGTGTGCAGAGCGGATGCTTTTAATGAGAGCGACAGAATGGTTATTAAATGGTCACGTTCAGCTTGTTTTCTACAATAACACTGCGAGGATGATTGTTCGTGTCTCCCGTTGCAGTGGCAATGCCCTCTGCTTGCCTGGGAAAGCCTCGGCAACGTCTCAAGACTCTCTTTCAGGAGGGCCCTTCTCTTTCGTCAATTTCATTCGCGCGCGTTTCACTTCGTGTGGGAGGCGACCAGGGTGCGCGGAGACAATTCCAGATGCGTGAGCGGGTAGCAGTCGAAGCTCCGTACAGATAGATTTAATAATCCCATTGCCGAACTGCAATGCCATCTCCTGGCCACCTCTCAGCCGAAAACTCCTGGTGTTCCCAGGTGGTCTCTCGTCCAGTAATTATCGCGGGTGCTGCACCGCTCATGACGAGGCCTCGTCCGCAATAATGAATCCTGCACAGGTCGTCGCAGTTTAATAGTTTAAAGAAGAATTAGTTTTCAACTTCAAAAACAGCGAGCGTTTATTTACCACGTGTGCATCAAGTTTGTGTGAGTGCGTGTGCGTCAGAAACATGCTATGAGCCTGGCAGCCCGGGATTGATTCGCAGCCACGGCTAGCATCAGCGGCGAGCGATATATCGGAACCGATCTTGGGCCTTTCCTTTGTCATTGGCTCTCCGTGGGGCAGTGTGTAGACAGCATCAGCACTGGGGAGGCTAAAGGCGGCCTGGGGCAGTGCTAGCCACACCACGTGCCGGCCTTCCACGGTGCTCGCTTCATGGCCTCAATGATCTGAGAATGCCGGGACAGGGAAGGTCTTCGTCTTTGTCCGAAACGCCCGGTGGCATTTCCAGTATCGTCGTCCATTTCGCACTACCAAGTTGATGCCACGCCATCGATTTAGCGCGAACCCGCGCCCTGCAAGCCCATGGCACGGCCGACTTGGGCCGCCGGTGAAACCGATGCGGCCTTGTTAATGAAAGCGCGACGCAAACGCCTCTTTGCCATCGTTGGCTTCGTAGTTTTCAAAACGGAGCGCCGCCATTGACCGGGTAAAACGATGCCGACTTTGCCTCCCGCCCCACACCCAGCGGTGTTCGAGGGATGCTAATTAAATTAGCGATGAAATCAGCCGATGATTAAAATTGGCCTTTTGAAGTTAAATGTCAGCGTTTTTCCTTCGGTTTACAGTCCCGAGTTTAACCAAGACGAATGATGTCACAGCTCACAGCTCGGTGTCAACAGAGAGAGAGAGAGAGTCTTGGAAGGGAGCAGCAGTCGGGCACAAGCAAGGCGCCAACATTCCCAGCCCGGTCTCGATTCTGCAGGGGCCATGCCTGACGCAGACCACACCTCGTACGAGGACGTCGTCGTGTAAACAAGCCGTCACATTCTTCTCATTCCTTCATATTTATTTAGTCGCCCATAAAAAGCCTTGCGGAGTCTCAAGGCTGTCTCTCAGGAGGGTCCTGTCGAGTGTTGACAGTCCAGGTCGGTGTTCCGAGCTTGCGGTTCTACCTGATGTAGTAACGGCGCAGCGTTACATTCATTTTTTATTTATCACATTTGAACCACGGGACACCGGCACGAGCGGCCTTCTTCTCTTTCTTGAATAACGTCGTCACGGGGTCGTTGACGTTCACTGTGAGGCGGGCGGCACACTTTTCTGAAATCGATACGCCTTTCGGTGTTAACCAGGGCGGCCGTGGGGCTCGAACCGTGACCCTCGGCATTCGCTAGCGCCTCTCTCCCCCAGCTTCTAACCATGGTCGCCACTGCGCCGCCAGTGGCAAATAATGAAATGTGGGAGGTTCAACTTTGAATTGACCTGGGATCTGTCGTTAAATCGGAGTGGTTCCCTCTCTCTCTCTCTCGCTCTCCCTCTTGCATTGCAATGTCTTTAGTAATTTTATTCTGGAACATGGTGTCCGTGGCGAAAAGGTCGGGCGACGTTGGCTGCGCGGCTTAATTGAAATATCCCCGCTCCACGACCTATCCCACCCCCCCCTCCACCCGGTAACTCAAGACGCGCACAATCACACGCGGCCACTTGTGTAACCAGCACCCACCACGGCCACGGCGGCGTCAGCAACTTCGCTCGGGCAAGAATATTCTAAAAGGGCGCAGTGGCGTGTTTGCTTAGAGCATTGCTTAATATCTGCGGAGTGGAACAAAACAGGGCGGGGTGGGGGGGGTGCGCCGCGCACAAACAGCAGCTGCTCGAGTCGTGTTACCTGCCCCGCACCTGCGGGAGCAGCAGATGTGCCTCCCCCAACCCCGCATCGGTAAAGTTCGGTGTCCCACCAGGTCACCCATCGTCGCCAGCAGCAGCAACAGCAGCAGCAGCAGCTACTGTTGCTGCTGTTGGTGAGAGCAATCGAATAGCGGCACTCGGAGATGAGCAAGGGCTCTCGCGGTTTCCGAGTTTGTGATGGACTTGTCCGTTGGAATGAGTTTCTCAGTGACTATGGTAATTGTAAAATAGTGAGAGGTGATGCCGGCACTTGCGTAGTACCAACACATAAAATATCGGGTCTAGGCTCGATGGTTCTAAAATCGTCACTTACCGTAAATGCCATGATGACAGTAGTCATCAGTAACGTCATTATAGTCAATAACATCATCAACAGGATCATTGTCATCATGATCATTGACCCCATACTAAATGTAATCATCATCAAAATCTTCGCCACCACTGGCATATTTGTCGTCTGCAGGGTCATCATTGTTCTACCCATCACGGTGGCGAGATGTTAACTACTTCGCCTGGTACACAGGAGGTCCTGGGTTCGATCCCGACCCTGACGCCTGCTGTATATTTGGAGTTTGCGTGTCTCTCTCCCCGTGGTCGCGTGGATTTTCTCAGTTTTTCCTGCACATTTATAATTAACGTTTATTTAAAGCATTTGGCTGCTATCCATTTGCACGTGACAAGCCACTTCGTTGAGCTCTCATTTGTGGCCAGGTCGCTTCTGAAAAAGAGCTACGTAGCTCAGTGGGCCTCACCTGGCGAGATACAGATAGATACATTGACGTCGTCATCATCATCGTCATCAATGTTTCACGCACCCCACAAGTGCCAAGTCGGCTGACCGTGAAGGTGCCCCCCCCCCCCGTGCAACGACTTGACGACTTGAGTGGATTCCGCCTGAGGAGGAGGAGGAGGAGAGGCCACAGAGCCACAGGTCGAGCGAGGCGCGGTGGACACACGCAAAGATCCCCCGTATAGCCTGAGCAGACTGTAGGGGCAAGTGCTTGCTCGCGAGCACCTGTGAAGGCCGCCACCGCACACGAGGGGGTGGGTGGCCAACACCGCGCCTGGCCGCCTTTGTCTCCCCAGTGGTGATGATTACGCACCACCCCAGGTACTAATTTGAGGCTGAGTCGACCTAGGGGAGCCCCGTGACCAGTTCATATCATCGTCACTGCTGTTGGCCGCTAGCGGTAATCAAAGTCGGGTCACCGCAGCGCAGCGCTAACTACACACACGTGTGTAGCTACACTACACACACACACGTGTGTGTAGTGTAGCTCTAACCGGCACACTACACACACACACGTGTGTAGCTACACTGCACACATACACGTGTGTGTGTGTAGTGTAGCTCTAACCGTTACACTACACACACGTGTGTGTGTATGTGTGTACATGTTATGTTGGCATAGTGCACATGCACAGGTAAGTGTGTGTTCAGCGAGGGGTTTTTTAATCCGCCCGCATTCGTAATGCCCTCCCGCCTGCCAATATTTAACGCCATTTCACTTTTACGAGTTATTTACTTTTCCGCGGGCGGGGGAGTGGCGGCGCTGGGGGACACGGAGAGGCCGTCGAGTCGCTTCATGAAGGGGGCCCGTGAGCGCGCTTGGCCTGGACCCCCCGGCTCGTGGCGGACAGACGGCCCCTCGTCAGCTGCTGTGGTGGTGGCAGGGCGGGACGGGGCAGACTCCAGCATAGCGCACGCGGCACGCGGCTTCGATGTGTAAGAACGAACGCGAGGTCTTTGGGTTTAACAAAACGCATCTTCGCCTCTCCTCCTGACCCAACACTCGTGCGATGTTTCGTCACAACAGCCTGTCCCGGGCCAGAGGGGGGGGGGATTTTCGTGCGTAACGCAATGCTCCGTGTCGGGTGGCGGTCTCTGACTGCGTGGACGCGTCTCAGCTTTCTCCACCGACAGCGCCACGCCACGTCTAGAGGGCCTCCTCGTCTCCCCCCCCCCCGTGTCTCTCTCCCTGTGTTTCCCCCTGTGTCTCGTCTCCCCTGTGTCTCTCACCCTGTGTCTCTCACCCTGTGTCTCCCCCTGTGTCTCGTCTCCCCTGTGTCTCACCCTGTGTCTCGTCTCCCCCCTGTGTCTCCCCTGTGTCTCTCTCCCTGTGTCTCCCCCTGTGTCTCGTCTCCCCTGTGTCTCACCCTGTGTCTCTTTCCCTGTGTCTCACCCTGTGTCTCGTCTCCCCCCCGTGTCTCGTCTCCCCCCGTGTCTCGTCTGCGATGCGACGGGACCCCCCCCCTCACCTTCCCCGGCTACCCCCCGGCCGTGACCCACACACAAACTCAACACGGCCGTGACCCACACACGTCTACTACACACGCGTGCTGGTAGCACGTCTACACACGCGTGTACACACCAGCACGTCTACACACACACACGCGTGTACACACACGTGTACACACACACGCGCGTATACACACGTGTACACACACACGCGTGTACACACGGGCGCAAGGGCGCAGAACGCCCAATTCCGCCAATCGCAACTGTGTGAGTGTGTGGCGCACACGCGCACACACATGCGGCATGCACGTGCTATGGTGTGTGTGTGCACGCGCGCGCGTGTGTGTGCGACTGTGCTTGTGTGTGTGGGGAGCGGTGGTGTAGCGGTTAGCGCGCCGCGCAACGAACCCGGCGACCCGAGTTCGATTCCCGTTCACATCGGTGACGATTATCTGAACCGGTCCTGAGCGTCCTCTAGGTCGACTCAACCTCAAATGAATACCTGGCACGACGTGTTAACATCGCGTGCCGTGCCGGCCTTCATAGGTGCTCGCTTAACAACACTTGCCCCAACAGTCTGTTAAGGCTACACGGGGGGACCTTTGTTTTTGTGTGTGTGTGTGCGTGCGTGTGCGTGCGTGCGTGTGCGTTTGTGCGTGTGCGTGTGCGTTTGTGCGTGTTTGTGTGTGTGTGTGTGTTTGTGTGTGTGTGTTTGTGTGTGTGTTTGTGTGTGTGTTTGCGTGTGTGTGTGTGTTTGTGTGTGTGTGTGTTTGTGTGTGTGTGTTTGTGTGTGTGTGTGTTTGTGTGTGTGTTTGTGTGTGTGTTTGTGTGTGTGTGTGTTTGTGTGTGTTTGTGTGTTCGCACGTGCGCGAGTGTGCCACTGTCTTCTTGCGCGGCTCTGCACGACCTGAATCTGGGCGACTGCCAAAACCCTTTCATGCTTTGCCAGGCCAGGCCAGCCTCGTCTGAATGTTAATGATGACCGTTCTGCAGCATTTCGGGAAGAGGGGGGTGGGGGGCAGAGGACAAACTGCTTTGTTTAGGCCGCTATTCAGTGCTTTCTGTGCTGTGTTTTTTCTTAAGCGATGTAAACCCCCCCCCTCTTGATGCGTGGTCTAATCACCGTTGAACATGGCCTATAGGTTTATTACCGTGTGCGAGTGGGTATCTATTTAAATTAACCCGCATAATTGTATCGTGTGCAACAATGTGATAGGAGGCGTGGAAGAGCCCTGACTCAGTCTATCTCGCGGCCGTGCTCGTGCACAGATAACGGACCCAGGGCAATATCATTTCCGTAAAAATGTTAATAATGAAAATCGCACTGTACGTTTAACTCATGGCGTTTACGAACGGCGCTGCGTGTGTGTGTGGTTGGTGCTTACTAACAGCACTTGCTAACAACACTTGCCCCAACGGTCTGTTAAGGCTATATGGGGGATCTTTGCCTGTTGTGGTCGGCAAATAACGTTTCCGGATTAATTTCCTGAATTGTTTTCTGTAAATTCCAGATTCTCACGGATGTAACATGAACACGCTCTTGTGATGAATGAGATTTTTACTTCGTAAACCTTCGTAGTTTTGCGACAGTTAAAGGAATTCTACGATGAGGAGTGGGACGCGTCCGAGAGGGCGTCCACGGCTCCACGGGGGAGATGCAGCAGCGGTGGAAACGGCTCGTGTTGCAGGTGCCGCATCGTTCGTGGTGGGAGGCCTTCATCCAGCAGTGGATTGCCCGTGGCTGAGGATGATGATGATGACGCACATTAAACTTTACATTTTGTTGTTGTCTCTTCTTCAACAGAGCGATCACCAGTTTCACAATAACCACAACAACCACCACAACATCATCATCAAGCAGCAGGCCGAGGAGACCAGGCTGCAGTGCCTCCACATCTCACGACAACAGCAGCAGGAGGAGGTGGAGGACATCTGCAGAGAGCAGCAGGGGCCAGGCGTGGGAGGTGTCGCTGCGGAAGAGCCGCTGAGCCGGGCGGTGGACAAACCGCAAGGGAGCTTCTCCCCGGCGGTGAGAGGGGGCGCCCCGGGGAGCGAGGCGGTCGCAGATGACGACTCGGCGGCATTCGGCGCCGTGAGGGCGGCATCGGCGACCGCCACCTTCCGGCCGAGCACCGGCGGCGAGAGGAGCAGAACTGCGAGGCCCAGAAGAGCGAGCGGCGCGGCGCCGGGTGATGGTGGCAGGCAGCGGGCGATGGACGAATACTTTCAGCAAGAGTTTGGCTGCGTGCCGTCCGTGTCGCCCGCCGACCTGGGCGCGGCGGCGGCCGACCGCTGCTCGGCGTTCGCCGGCGAGGACGGCGGCGCCGACGAGGAGGAGGAGGAGGGCGCCGCCTCCGAGGACAAGCTGGGCTCCATCGAGCTGAGTGCCGACATCATCAACAATGGCTTCCACAGCAAGGCCTATGGCGCCGTGGCCTCCGAGTCGACGGACGACTGCAGCACGCTCGACCCGTCCGAGCTGCGCCTGGACGAGGACATCGGCGAGATGGAGGAGTTCGCCAGCCACTTCCGGCCCACCACCCGGCGGCAAGGCAACAACAACAACGACGACGACGACGACGACGAGGAGGGGGAGGGGCTCGGGGGCTTCCTGGAGAACGACGAGGAGGAGTCGGGTTGCGTTCCGGCCGATGTGGCCGCCCCGGGAGTCGGGGACGATGTGGGGGACGTGGGGCTGGTGGAGCGGGGCGTCGTATACGCTCCGGAGGATTTCTGCGTCTCCCCGTGCGCCTCCACGTTCTCGGGCTCCGTGTCGGCGGCGAGCCCGCTCTCCTCGCCGCTCTACCTGAGCCCTCGTTGCCCTGTCGGCTCGCTGGAGGACAACGCCTCGGTCGCGGACCAATCCGCGGATTCGTTTCTGTACGAGGACCGGCGCCCGGCGCGCGACTGCGGCTACGAGGAGTTCGAACGCAGCCTGGAGAACGTCCTGGAGGGCAAGCCACTGGCGGGAGTCGGAGGGGACGCCGCTTCTCCGCGCCCCGAAGCGGAGATTCTCGCGTGCGGCCCGACGGTGATGGTGGAAGCCGTAGAGAACGCGACGGCGGCGTTGCCGTCAGAGACGAGTTGCCCGGAGGAAGGGGAGACCCCGGCACAGTTGACCCCTCAAAGCACGAACCCCTTGGCTGCGCTCGTGGAGTCGACCTTTGACCCCGTGGGGGCGGAGTCTCCCGAGCCGGGAGACCCGCGCGTGGTGGCCAAGAAGAAGAAGCGGCGGCAGCCGAGGGGCAAGAAAAGTAAGAAGCTCGCGGGGGCGAGCCGCCGCGTCTCGCCGTCTGCGGAAGCGGTCGAGTGCGAGGGAAGCGGCTCGCCCGTCGCCATCGATGCCAGGGGCTCGCCGAGAAGTTCACCAGTGGACGGAGTCGCCGCCACCACCGTCGCCGCCGCTGCTGCCGCCGCCGCCACGCCGGACGCAGCGGAAAGCAATGACGACGAGGAGTCGGCGCCCGCCGTCGTTTCCAACGCCGCGTCGCCGAGCGACGGCACGACGGGAGAGCCGCGACAAGCGGCGTTCGCGAAGGAGGAGTGCTCGGTTTCTATTCCGCCCGTGTTGCCTGGCGGTCCCCAAAAGCCTGCGGACAAAATCAAGAAGAGCTCAAAATCCAGACTGAGAAGTCTCAATGAGCGCAGGATTAAGCTCGGCCGCTTGAACCGCGAAAGCAAAATGCTCCGCGTGGAAGCGATGAAGCAGCTGCAGGTGGAGAGTGCTCTACCCGGGGCAAAGGATGCGGACGAAGCGTCATGCGGCTCTTCTCCACGCCAGCCCAGCGCGCTGTACTCCCCGCTCTACACAAACGTGTCCAGTTTGACCGTGCAGGTGCCCGAAAAGAAGAGACGGGGGCGACCTAGGAAGGAGCTCTCATTCGGCGGCGGCGGCGGCGCATTGAAGTGTCGCGCTCGCGCCGAAGATGACGATGCCTTCGGCTGCACGGATGGGTTCGGCCGAGGTTGCGTTCATATTTTCTCCGCGTCAGAAATCGCAACCGAGAGCGACGAACTTCTCCCGGCCGACGGGACTTGGGGGCCTGGCGCCGTCCCCGGCGACGAGCCCCGACCGAGCGCCAAGAGGCCGACCGATCGCAAGTTCCTCAAGAAGATCAACAAAATGAAAGGACTCAAGAGGGAGAGGATTCTCAGCCAGATCTTCTCCGGCTCGAAGGGCGGCCCGCACGGCGCTACCGACGTCAGCCGCGAGGCCGACCGACCGACGATCATCGCCGCCGCCGCCCCCCCCAAGGTCAAGAAGAGGCAGCAGATCCATGTGAGCAAGAAGGGCACCATTTACGTCGGCAAGAAGAGGGGCAGGAAACCGAAGGCGCCGTCGGAGGCCCCGGGCACGGCCGCCGCCGCGCCGCAACCCAGGCCACTGCCGCCGCAGTCGTCGTCCTCGTCGCATCCTCAGTCGTCGCCGTCGAGTTTCCACGCGTCGGCGTCGCCGTTCTCGCTCCCGTCGCCCGCGACGATGCAAGCGCCGGGCTTCAGCGGCGGCCTGGAGAGCCCGGCGAGCGACGCGGGGGGCTACCCGGCCGTGTCGCTCCTGCCTGGGCCCCGTCCGAGCCGCATCCTGCCGACCAAGGCCATGCTCAAGTTCTCCGGCGAGAGGCCCAATTTCTCGCCGCCGCTCCCCACGTCTCCGTCGCACTGCTCCGAGATCTCCCTGCTCAAGGTAGCGCTCCTCATCCCCGGCAAACGGAACCCTCAGGGTTATGCGCAGGCCCCACTGGGTGTTAAGAACCGGCCGTTGTTATTTGACTTTAGGTAGGTTGTCAATAGATAATGTGTAATGTGACAAATTGGCCAGAGCCATTTTCTCTCCGTCACTTTGTTAGCACGTTACGTGAAACCAATGTAGTGGATCGACTTTGTTGAGTAATTGCGAACAGAATCGGTGGTGGTGTTTTTTTTGTCTCGCAATTCGCACGTTAAATTCCCACTGTAGACGAAAGTGTTCATCACCGACGCAATTCGATGACCTTTCCCCATTTGGAGTCACAATTTGCTTAGTTTTTTTTTGCACGAATCGATGACGCTCTTGACCCGACCAAGTGTGAGGAGCGCAGTGCCCCACCGACCGCCTGTTGCTGCCGCTCCCACCCCCCCCCCCCCTACCAGGAGGCGACGCCGTCTCCCATCAGCGAGTCGCACAGCGAGGAAACCATCCCCAGCGACAGCGGCATTGGCACAGACAACAACAGCGTGTCGGGGCGCGCCGACAAGCGGGATGGCCTCCGCACGGCGTCGGCCGCTGTCGTCGCGGCCGCCGTGACTGCGGCGGCCGCTCGCAGCGCCGCCCGACGACCGGGCTCCTTCGTTTCTTCCGCATCGCCCTCGGACGCCGTCGCCGGCCCAGCCCGTCCGTCGCCGCCGCCGCTCGGGGAGAGTCTGCGACGCCGGCGCAGGAGCGGCGCTTTCCGGCAGGACAAGCCGAAGAGGCCGAGGCAGCACAAGCGGCGCAAGAAAGGGCAGGACCCCGGCTTCCTGGCCGAGCTGGAGGAGCTGACGCGGCTGCTGGCGCGGTGCCGCGTCGGCGGGGGGCGCTCGCGCCGCCGTGACGCCGAGCCGCGCCACCGCCGCCTGCCCAGCATCTTCTGCGTGAACTTCCCGACGCCGCGTGCGCCGCCGCCGCCGCCGTCCCCGTGCTACTACGGTTCGGCGCCGGCGTTCCGCGTGGACGACAAGGCGAGGTCCAGGAAGCGGCGGCGCGGGAGGCCTCCCAAGGCGCCCGACGATGTCCCCGTGACGACGCACGGCGCCGGGGGCTACGGTTCCGTGCCCGGCGGCGTTTACTACGGCCCCTACGGCCTGCCGTACGGCTCCCTGGCCGTTCCGGCGGCAGCGGCCGGCGGGGTGAACCTGAGCTGCTGCTACGGTTCGTTCGGAACGTCGGCGTACCCCGCGGCTCAGCCCCACGGCGCCGGCCGGGCGGCGCCACCGCTGCCGCCGCTCCCGCCGCTCCTGCCGGCCGCACGCGACTCCGGGACCTCCCCCTTGCCGTCCAGAGCGGAGAAGCATTGGTGCCGCGAGTGGAAGCCGCACCACCAGCAGCAGCGGCAGCGGCAGCACAGGGCGGGGCACGCGCTGGCGCCCGATGGATGGCGCGCGCCGTTCCACTCGGCGGGGAGAACTCGCGCGATTCACCGTCGGGGCGATGACGTCGACACGAAGTTTAAGTGCGAGTGCGGCCGTAAGCATCGCGAGCGCGGGAAGGCCAAGCGGCGGCAGCGGCGGCAGCGGCGGCAACACTCGCTCGGTGCCCGCGCGCCGTCGGCCGAGCCGACGCTCCCGGGCAGGAGCCCGGCGCCTGTGGGGGGCGAGCCCGGGCCAGCGGCCGCGGGCGTCGGGTGGGAACGGAGCGAGAAACGTCCGCCGTGGAGCCGTGCGGACGCCGGGGCGTGCCGATCGGCAAGCGCGTCGGCACGGGTGAACCGGGCGGCCTCCTGCGACGGGGCCGGCGACGCCTCCGACCCGCGGCGCCGCTCGGAGAAGAGGAGGAAGTCCTCCGCCTCGTCCTCCTCCGCCTCGTCCTCCTCCCGCTCCTCGTCGTTGCGGGAGCGGACCTTCGCGCCGTCGGAAAGGACGGCGGCCGCGGCGGCGGCCGGGCTCTTGGGGGACGCCAGGAGAGACCGGTCGCTCGCCGCCGCCGCGGTCGCGTTCCGGCAGGGAGAGCGGCCGAGGACGGCGGACGCGTCGCCCCGAGCAGGTTGGTGCGGGGCCCGGCGACGAGCCGGCCGGCCGGACGGCGCAGCGGCTTAGATCCTGGCTTGGGTTGGGGGGGGGGGGGGCGGTTGACTCGGCCCCTCATCTCCCCCCGGGGTCGATCAAAGGAAGTCGAGGGCGGACGCCCCATGGTTAGATTCCGCCTCGCCACCCCCCTCGCCTCGGGGCTGTGAAGGGCTGGATAAGCACCGATACCCTCAATGCTCATTTGTGGAGGAAATCATCTCGATTCTCTAAATTGATTCAAAGAAGGCACTCAGATCTGCCTCATGTTTCTTTTTTATGGTGGTTTTCTCTTCTTCTGTATTTTTCTCCATCGAATGCTGGTTGGATGTCATTCCTTCTACGCTGATTTGAGAGGTGATTGCGTTCCACACATTATCCGCTGAAGTTCTATGTTTGTATGTCGAACTTCTTTCGCATCGTACGTAGACAAACGTGCTCATCGGAGGTGCGGGGGTAGGATGCAGTGTGCACGAAGCAGACCTCCTCTTACTCACGACCCTATTGCCCGTGAACGTTATAATCCACAGGAGCTGCTATTATTCATCGTATTATTCTGCCTATTTGCAATTATTCTCCGAATTTTCCCACGCATACCTTTAGTTAAGTCGAGGATAACCCCACGGAAAAAAATAAGATCTGCAATGTCTGGCCCGGCGGAAGCGCGTTTGCCGATTGTCGCGTAGGATCATGGTTCAAATCCGGCGGGCCGCCCCGGTTTGGGTGCAGCGACCGGCAAACACCGTGCACTCGCCTGCTTCACGGTCCCGTGGCGCCATTCGCCACGGCGGGGCCCGTCGCGTTGTTCAAGAGTGGCTCCGGCAAGTTGGCTCATTGGGGATCGCACATACACGGCAAGATTGCTCACTGTGATAGCGCCGCGCTATAAGACTGGCACGGGATACCAACCGTACTCGCTGACTGTTGTTGTTGTTTGTGGGAAGCAGCACGGTGATTAGCACGCCGTGTGGGCAAGACATTTCTAGGAACTCGCGTAGAGAAGCGCGGGAGACTTTTCTGCGCACGCCACCTCCTTGTATTTTTTGGCGACTTGAGCAAGGTCCTCTCTCCGGTTCCCCTCCTCATTTTGAAGCTGAAGCCTCAGTGAGGCTTCCCCGGGTACAGAAACAGAAAGAATGTTTTTATTTTTTGTACGGGGAGTGATGGCGCCGTGGTTAGTGCGCGACGCACTGAACCCCACCCCCCCCCCCCCCCCGGTCAGCTCGAGGTAAATTCCTGGTTAGAGAGAATACAAATCGCTGGCGAGTGTTCATCTCGCGTTTGAACTGGCCATGTCACTTCACCGACCCTCACTGACCAGCGTGGTGAAGTATAGCCAACCGGTAACCGGCAGGGGGTGTGGCGGTCTTCGTCTCGCAGAGAATTGGCAAAGGATCCGTAAATGCGATGATGATGATAATAATCTACTACACAGATTATTTAATTAACTTTCATCATCGCGTAACCATTACCCCCCCCAGCCCCACATTATCACCAAACAACCGACACGACACACACACAACTTTACTCGGCAGCGTGGGGTGTATTTGGAGGCTCAATTTGATGATGAGAAACAGAAGACCCATCGGGACTGATGGGAGATGTGTCCGTAGCTGCCAACTGCGACACCCGTACGGATCAGAGGCGCGGGGGGGGGGGGGTAACACTGGCAAAGGAAACAAAAGCTGAAGAGTGCGCAAAGAAGCGTGGAGAGAATTGAACGCTTGGGGAGAGAAGCACGCGGAGCGGAGGCCAAACACAAATCGGAGGCATTGCGGTGACCGTGGGCAGCGAGTAAAGCCCGGGCACAGACCGGCGGCGGAAGGGCACGCGTGTGTTTTACGTTTATGTTGAACTTCTGTCGCACCCGACGGAGTCACACCGCGCTAATCGGAGGTGCGGGGACACGGCGGCCAAAGGAGAAAGCGCGTCGGAGAGGCAGGCCACCGCGGAGATGGAGCGGTGAAACAGATCTGATGCGCGTCGTCGTGACGGGGTTGCCACTAGAGGCTGTGACAGTCACGACGGGGCTAATACGGTAATCATCGAATCCTGAATCGAATCGCCGCCGCTCGGCCTCCCCATCTCCCAGTGTACGCCGACCATCAGACCTCAGAAGCTAAGCAGAGTTGAGCCCTGAGAGTGCTTGGATGGGTGACCGGCAGGCACGCCCGGTTGGCGTGGGTTCTGTTTACACGGGGGTCAGCAGAGGGCAGCGAGTTACAAACCCCCCAATTGTTGCACCTCACGGCCAGGTACGGTCAGACGACCCCCTCCCCACGCTCGACTCGCCCGGCACCTCATCCAGCAGTGGATCGAGCATATGCACGTACCGCTTTCCCCTGTTCCCCACCCTACCTCTCAATTCCTCCCCCCCCCCATTGTCCCCCCCACTCTCACCCATGACCCTGGGGCTATACCACAAAGCGTACGTCATGCGCCCTGTGTCACGCATGATGGATTGGCCCGCCGAGTTATGGGCAGGTAATTCGGGGTTTAATGTTTAACAGAGCCCGTGCTGGGGCGATTGATGAATGCTTTAACCGCGCTGCCCGGCGGAATCCGGGCTCGCGGCGTCCGGCCGAGTGTGGGTGCCCGGCAGCCCCCCACCCCCTCCTCTGGTGGCCGTGATTCGAGCGCTGGGAAAGAGCCGCGTGCGTCATGACGCGGCCAACGTCTCGAGCGTGCGCGGAGTTGTCGATGGTGGCCGCAGTGCCCCCCCCCCACCACCGACGCCGATCGTCGGCGGCATCGGCACGCGTCGCGAGCGGCTCGCGTTGCCGAGCGCCGGGGAAAGTGCGGAGTGTGTGCGGCCTGTGCGCAGGAAGGCCAAGAGACAAACAACACGGTGCACTGCACAGCCCATTTAAGGAAAACACACTTGCAGCTCAGACACACAAAGATCCCGCCCCCCCGTAGCCTTAACAGGCTGTTGGGGCAAATGTTGTTAGCGAGCACCTGTGAAGGCCGGGAACGGCACACGGGGGTGAGTTGCCAGCACCACGTTCTGCCGCCTTTGTCTCCCCATTGGAGATGTTTACACATCGCACCAGGTAGACATTTGAGGCTGAGCCGACCTAGTTGAAGCCCAAGACCGGTTCAGACAATCTTTGCTGGTGTTGGCCATGAGCTGGAATTTAACTCGGGTCGCCGGGTTTGTAATCACTACACTACCGCTCTGCACGCACACACACACACGCAGACGCATATCCACACACACACACGCAGACGCACGTGCACACAGACGCACGCACACACAGACGCATGCAGACGCATACACATTGAGACCTCCTATTTGATGCGGCCCCCGTGTTTATCACGTATTTATTTTCTCTCAGCCACACCCTACCCTAGGTAGCCCGAGATATGAGCATCCTCCTCCCTGCACACCTCACGACAGATGTAGGCGTAGGTCTGTTCATTGGAAGAAGTAAATAAATACATCTGAAGCAAGCTCGGGGGTTTTTCCTGTGCAGGGTCTCCCCGTTGTATTATAAATATTAAGCGTTTCCACTCCCGAGGTTATGAGGCTCCCACCCACGTGGCTTTCAACATCACTGAGGCAGGACGTGGCGGTCTCAGAAGGCCCCCCCCCCACCCTGTGTCTATATTAAGCTCGGTAAGCTCGTGATTCCAAAGGTATTCCTCTGATCTACACTCGAGCTACCGCGTTCACTTGCACTCCGACACTCTCCGGGCGAGATTCCAACCGCGGCAGGGGGACAAGGGATGGACAGTATCACGACGGGCCCCCAAAGCGTCGTATTAAACTCTGAACTATTACCGACCTCGCCTGGTGTGTACAGGAAGTCGTGCGCTTGATCCCAACCTTGACGCCTGCTGTATATTTGGAGTGTACATGTTCTCTCCGTGGTCGCGTGGATTTTTCTCCGGGTCCTCTGGTTTTTCCCTCCACGTTGAGAATCGACGTGCGTCTGGGAAGTATTTGGCTGCTCTCAGTTTCCACGGGATGTTAATCCACTTCGTTGAGCTCTCATTTGTGGCCATGTCGCTTCGGAAAAAGAGCTACATAGCTGAGTGGGCCTTACCTGGTGAAATAAAATTAGTAAAATAAATAAGAGGGCCACCCCCCCACAATGCCATTCGCCAGGGAGTCTGACACAGTGATGGTGAAGCGACGATAAAATGTCCCAAGTTCTGGACTCGGAGTGGAACCAGGAGGTGTTGGCTCTCCCAGCACCACGCTGGCAGCTGCTGCTGCTCCTGTTCTCAGCGGTGGAGGTCACAGGTCGGGGAGGTGCGGTATCTCAACGGGTCCCCCCTCGCCACCCTCTCCACCGCATGAGCCTGCCATGAGCGGCGTGGCGGGGGCCATGGAAGCCCCACCACCAACAGAGCTCGGCAAGGAGCGGGGAGAGCGGCTCTGATCCGTCAGCGGGTTGACAACGGCCGTGCGCAATTATTAGCGTGAATAGAAATAATTAAATAATTAGCACAAAGACAACATCGTCTCCGCCACCCGCGGGATGTCGACGTCGCCGTGTCGTGGACCCGGAGGCGCCGCCCCTCGCGGCACGACGCCCGGTCCGGTCGGCCGGCGCGGCGCAGCGCGGGCGACGGCCGCCGCCGCCGCTTCGATCCGCGCCGGGACAATCGGCCACTGGGCTGGCAGCGCCGATCGTCTCTGTCATGGGCGGGGTGGGGGGGGCGGAGGGGATGGAGTCGTCGTCATCGCACGCAGCCGGCAATGATGGGAAGCGAGGGTGATGAAGGCTGCGCGGCGCCGTCACGCAAATTGGCTGAATGAGCGGGGAGTGTAGGTCGCGGAGTGGGAGGGGGTGGTCGCTAAACAAAGATAAAGATGCCCCGTGTAGCCTTAACAGGCTGTGGGCGCAAGCGCTGTTAGCGAGAGGCACCTACGGAGGCCGGCACGGCGCACGAGGAGGGGGCGGATGGCTAAAACCACAATGGGTCACCTTTGTCTCCAGAGTGGCAATGTTTATACACCGGGTACTCATTTGAGGCTGAGTCGACCTAGGTCGATGTACAGACACGCTCCCACACAGAGCAGTGGTGGCAGATAGGGGTGGGGGGGGGTGAAGCGTTTTGGGCAAGCGTCCCCCTGTTGGAACCCCAAACATCGGTATTTTATGGATGTTTTAGCAAACAATACATGGAATGTTTGTGTGTGTGTTTTTTGTAATTGTAGGGCCCTTTTAAAAAGCATGATATTTAGAGACTGAAAATGTCTGGATCTGGATCTGCCTCTGACAACACACACGGATACTCTCCGTAAACGCAGAATCACAATATTCATTCATCCTGGAGAAATCCGATGCGCTCAGCGCGGGTCTTGGAGGCCGCGTTTGGGAGCTGTGCTCGCCGCTCGTTTCAGACGTTCACGGTTCGAATCCAGCGGCCGCCCTGGTTATTGCTGCGGGTGCAGTAACAACAGTAAAACCCCTGGACATATGCGAATAAGAGCTTCATAGCTTATCGGATTCCTCCAGTGTGAATAAAGATTCTGATTCTGAACGAGACTGCACATCCTCTGCTGCTTCACACAGCGGCCGTGAAAGATCCCCTCAAGATTCAAATTGGCTACATTTTGAATATTACCAAGTAAATTACTCCTTTGGGATTATATCTCATTGGTAATCATCGCCACCTACTGGCAGACTAATGCCCCAGGTCACCTTTGCGACATCCTGTTCTCACCCGGTTCAATGAAATCAACTAGATACCGCTCGATGTGGAAGATGGTAGAAAGCGTTGTTGTGGCTGCAGCATCGGCGGCTTTTTCCACAATGCCGCCTTGACTGTGACCGCCGACATCGACTGCTGTGTCAAGCGATGTTAGCGAGCGCCTATTAAGGCGGGCACGGCACCCGAGGGGTGAGGTCACCGACAGCACCGCGCCCGCCCACCTTTGCTACGGCAGTGCTGATGGTTCCAGGCCTCACGAGCTATTTCTATTCGCGGAGTCGAGCCGCTGGTCTGTCCGTGTTTGATGAAGGCAGGGAATGTACACGTACAGTACAACGAAGGATGTCCCTGCACTGTCCTCCGCACAGCTCTGCAGAAAGCCAATAACGCCTGTTATGCAGGACGGTCGCGGATCCGAAGCGACGTTTCCAGGCTCGGCCCTGCTTGGCTTCCGAGCTCTGACGAGACCGGCCGTTTTGCAGCCGGCACTTGCCCATCACGTTTAAGGTTCTTTGAATACAGTGCGTGAAAAATACTTCTCCATTTGGTCGTGAAGCGGTGATAAAAGTGCTTCCTGAATTGGGCCCTGTTTTGCGATGCAATATCTCTTGCGGGAGGGGAGTTTTGGGAAACGCGATAAGAAAAGTGCCGGTCGTGACGGAGAGGGGAGGGACTGAAAGCCTTGCTCCCTTTCTCCCGAGGCTCTCGTCACATGGAGAGCGCCGCGATTTTTTATTTTCAATCGCACGTCCGCAAATATTTATTTCCATGAATAAATCGCTAACGAAGTAGACCGCTCGCATGCTTGAGTTCACGACAATAATACAATGAAACCAAACGGCTCGACCTTGCTTTTCTGAGGCCGCAGCGAACCTTTCCGAGATGACTTCTTAATACTTTGCGGGCACCCGCTTAGCAGCCGAAAGCAAGCGTGTTGCATCACCTCGCACACGCTCGCCTCCTTTCGCCACACAGTTGCACAAACCGTGGCAAGTTGCCTGCTTTTACCGAGCTGCCTCCGCCCGTTATAGACTTTGGCTGCAACGTGACCTCAGGAAAAAGTGGCACCTGAGCCCAATGATTATCTTGCGTCGAGCCTCGGTTCCCCGCTGCTTCTTTAAAGGTCACGTGTGACCTTCTAAGCGGTTCAAGTCCAGCTGAAGGTCCAGCTCGGCGACAGGGCTCCAAGTCACAGGGTTTTGAGTTTGGAACCGCCCCTCCCCAGCCAAGGTAATTGTGGCAAATTCATTCTTTTCTCTGAGGAGGTTTTTTGCTCTTGTACCTGCTGTGCAGCTCTCTACCGATGTGGCTTTTCCGGTTGTGTTGCTAGGAATGGTGTCCCGATTTTTCCCTCCACGTGCTGCAAGCTTCTTTGGGAAATTAACTGAATTTTTCAACCCTGAAACGCACCGGCGATTTCATTTTGAAGTTGATCAAATAAGTACCTCTTTGCAAAAAGCCACTATAACCTGACCGTCTCCTGACATAGGAATGTGGATTTTTGTTTTCTTTTTTTACCACTGGTTCAGGACCACTGACAGAGATAGTTGCTGCACCCACGCTTTGCTAGAGCAGAGAAGTACCCTGAGTGTTTGAATAGTTGAATACAAGCTGGTATCGGTCCATCCTGTGAATGTTTCGAAGTTAAGAATTTAGCAAAACTGTCCTTGCATGAGTGATCTGAAACCTCGTCAAGGCTTCGCCTTCCACCACCAATTTTGGTCACGGTTTTTTATTTATTTACGTGGGTCAAAGGTCGTATGTCATACATCTACACATACAACCGTTTCGTCAACCCACTGCAAAATTATAGCCTCCCCATGCTGTGTGGGTCGTCATAATTATGGTTATTTAATCACACCTCACCAACCTCGTCAGTGCTGGTTGCTAGAAGAGGAGCATAGATGTACAGTACAACAATAGATTTTTCTGCACCGCCCTCTGCTGCCCGCAACCTGCCTATGACAAGCTGGCGTGCATGGTCGTCACTCATCCGTGCATTTTGCAGGCTCAATCCTTCTTATCTTATCAGATCTGATGGGATTGGGTGCATTCTGGGTGACTTTCTCGCAGGCGAAGTTTCTCAGCGTCGATGATTGTGCACGCCCCGGGAGGGTGAGTGTGCTGCAAGTCCCGCGTCGCTCAGTGCCATCGCGTTCTCTCCTCTCCCTCTGCGCCGGCAGATGACCGCGCGAGACCGGAGGCAGCGCACCGGGCAAAGTGGAGCGACGACGCGAGCGGCCAAACCTGGCGACCCGGCAAATTCGACCGCCCGGCCCTAACCCTGACCCGACCGCACGGCCTCGGTCACGTCGGCCAGACCCAGCTCCCGATCCACGGGGCGCACCGGCGAGGCCACAGGGGCCGCGGGCGGCCGCCCAAGGCCCACGAAGACGTCTCCCCGGTGGCCACGGCGGCCACGGCGGCCACGGCGGCCACGGCGGTGGCAGCGCCCAGGGACGAAGATCCGACGTCCGTGGCCTCCGCCTCGAGGGGACGTCTCCCCCCTGTAGGGGACACGGACGACTCTGAAGGGACGAGCGGCATTTCGGACTCGATCGAGCGCGTGGTGCGGAGGGCGGTGCTGCAGTGCTGCTCCCTGCCGCCCCACCGAGGGGAGCCTGCGCCCGATAACGAGCGGGCCGGGAGGAAGCGAAAAGTCGCGGCCGCGGTCCACAGCCACCAAGGTGGGTGGCGCCGATACAGCTCCGCAATTGTGCAGACTCACGAAGATGTTGGCTGGTGTTAAAGTGCATTGAGTCATTCCCTAGGAATACTTGTTTTTTATTCTGCAATGCAGATTTGTTTTAATTATGGCAGTTTAAATATTGCGCAGTAGGGAAACACTTTTACAGTGTGTGTGCATTTTTTTCCTTTGAGAGGAAACTATGATTTTGATTAATGTACGTTTTATGATAAGGATGTTCTCCCCATTTCAAAATGATTTTGAAAAAATCTTAAAATCAGGCCCAGATTATGAAATGTTTTTGTTAAGTGTCTTCTTAATTCTTATCCCCGGATCTGCCCGTCGACGTTTATCTGCGCAATGCGGAGTGAGCGGCCTATTGTGGCCATCGTTTGGGCCCTGCACATGGGGGGGCGTTTGTGCCGTAGTCGCCTCCCCACTGCTTTTGTGAGCGCGAGTTCGATGCCGGGATCTCGGCCGCCGAGGTCACGGCGTTGGTTGCGCTTGTGCTCGTGACCGAAGGCCGCGTGAGACGTCGTCATCGCCATGGCATTGTCGCAGAGAGTGACGTCAGATTAGCTCGGTTGTATGTGTGTATATTATAATCGGAGGTGCGGGGGAAGGACAACAACCTAAACACAAAAAGCAATTCTGAAGAAATTAGTTTTCAATCTAGATGATTTAAAAGTGCATTGCTCCAGTAGCTTCGTAATATTGGAAGGAAGAGCGTTCCAGACGGCCACAAAAGCACATCTGAAAGCGCGTGATGCAGTGACCATCTTTGTTTGATGGCTACATACAGTACGTACAGTACGAAAGAAGTTCAATACTTTCTCTACGTCACGTTGTCACTTCCTGCCAACAGTGGAAAACGACCTGACGTTAAATTGCTTCTCTTACATGTGTAACTTCACGTTTATAATTGCTAAAATGATCAAATATAGTGCATAAACAATGAAAGTTTTTGAAATATAATACATATTGAAATACGAAATAATATCCAATATTGGTCATAAATATCTGAAAATCCAATGAAGGATTTCCCTCGCTTTAGGAGGTCGATGCATTCCAATCAAGGTGCACAAAGTGAAACCCCACAAGACAGCTGCTTGCCGAGTAGCGCACACAGCACACACACACGCAATGTTGTCCCACGTCTGACCACATAGCTGCATATGAGTGAATTCATACCGCATGAAGTTAATTTGGGGTATTAATGGGTTAGCGACATGTACGTGAAATCGCACAAAACGACCTCGCGTAGAGCGAAGGAAACCTGTATCTGGAAAAATGTCAATCAAAACTATTTTTGTGTATGAGGAGCGGTGGTGCGGTGGTGAGCACACTTTGCTCTGGACACCGCGGCTTGAGTTCTATTCCAATCCAGGGCCAACATCAGTGGCGATTGATCGCTGAACTGGCCATGGGCCAACTCCATCTTCACCAGCCTGCGCTGGTCACGTATGGTCATAGATTAGCACGGCTGGCCACGTATCTATTGTGCGAACAAGTTCAACATAATAATTGTTTTTTTACCCTTCTATCTGGCCAATTATCATATTTTTACTGGCAAATGAGGTTCCCATGGTGTAAGTTCAACATACATAAATATAAAGATCCCCCATGGCCAAAGGGTGTTCTAAGGGGTGGGGGGGGGGGACTTCCTGGTAAACATGGGCAAACGTTGGTTCAACCGTTCCAACCCCATGCTGACTGATGGCAGAGCGTTGCCTGTTTATTGGGTTCATCCAGCCGTGGGAGGACAAAGGGCTAATAATGTGTGGCGCGTGTTTTTGTTTCCATTTCAGGAAGAACTGTGATTCTGCATCCTCATCCGTGTGAGAGAACGGACCCAAAGTCGCACTTACCGTTCAAACGGAGGGAGGACAAACTTAGACTGGTCACGCAGGAGCACTGACCGGGGGATGGTTTCGAGGCCTGCTCGCCTTGCGCGGTGGATGTTGTGAGAAGTGAAACGGAAACGAGCACTTGATGACGTGGGAGCGACTCCTGCCCAGGATTTGCGCGGATCCCATTCCCCGTTGTCCTCGGGCGCGTCGCCACCGTCCCTGCGGAACTACAAATGCAGCGGCTTGCATCGTGGCCCTCTGTTCGGTCTGCGCAGATGGTGAAGGGTGCGGGGGGGTCACGACCACGCAAACAGAAACCACGACGACGACGACCACAGCGTCGGCACTGTGGGTGCCGGTGCCACTCGCTCACCGTTTGCTGATCAATGCACTTGGAGGATTTAGGAAGAGCAGCCGAGCACGGGGGAGTTTTAAACGCGTGAAGAAGGCTGCAGAGCGAGCGACGGCTCCCAGCTGTTGGACTGGAAAACACACGCTGATAGCCAACTTACGGCACCATTACAAAGGCAGCATCATCATCATCATCATCAATCGCCATCAGTGCCAGCAAGACGCTCATTTAAGTGTTTTGCACCCGTACCCAGTGGAAGTAGCGATGTGAAGACGGACTGAGCGACGGACCGCGAGCGGACAGTGGCGTCTGCCGCCCTCCACTCGCTATGGAGGTTTGTCGGAGGATGGGGGCATACATGGTCCTGTCTTGCCTTAGTGAAGCGTATTTTATAATTGTTCATAATTGCTCAATTGTTTATTATTGTTTAACGCTGTCCACGAAGATATTGGTGGAGAGAGCGAACGTCAACGGACGCAACGCGAGATTTAAAACGGCAGCGGGTTTTTTTTTAAACGAACGTTGGCAGCTTTTTACGTATTACATAAAAATAAAGAATATATTTTGAATCTGATTTTAACGAATTGCGTGGAAACCATGGACAAGTGAGTAACTTATACTGTGGTCGTGCATCTGTAGCATTTGTCACGAGTAAGGTCCTGAGTTCCGTAAGGGTGCGCGTGGTTTTTTTGTTCGATACATTTTTGTAAGCGACATTTTTCGCCGGCCAAGAAAAATCGAGCGGTTCCAAACTCGGCTGATCATCGCTCTACTTGCACTGAATTTTGTTCACTCTGTTTTTTTTTTATTTTGCATTAATAAAATGTTGACCTTTTTAAACTCGCCAAATGTATTTCTAATTTGCCGAGTTTAAGCCGAAACCAAAAACAGTCCAATCGCTACATCTGTGGCTTCATATCGGAGTGCAGGGCGTTATGATTCATTGCTAACTACCGCGGTAGAGAATGTAGCAACGTCATCTTTTCTACTCACTCTTCATTGTGAATCTGTGACGAGCAGTAAGTAAGCCATTGGTGTTCATCATAAAAGTACGTGATCTCTTCTCCAGATTCTATAAGAAGCTGTTTGAATCCCAGTATTATCCTGGACACGAGATGTTTCATCTCAGCGCATTTTTCCAGTGAAATATTTCGATGAATCGAATAACTTGCTGGTACTTTAAGTTATGTGCAAGCAGGTAAACAGTGGCTGCTCTGCGGGAAGACTCAAGCCACCCATAGGAATGTGGAATTTCCAGCATTGCCTTGGGGGCTGTAAACAGGAGCTGAGCACAAATGCCTCGATTATGATTTCAGCAGGAAAATGGAAAGTGGGTTTTGAGAAGAGAGCCATCAATCAAGTCGGGTTTGAGATGCATACAAAATGAATAAAATTAGTTTTTTATCATTTAAATGTCAACTAATGAAACGTGTAATGCCACTGAGAAGCAATGTGACAAACTGCATTTAAGCATCTTCAAGCATTAGGAATGTTTGTGTAAATCAAACCACTTGGATTCAGCCAGTTATGTTGATCTTGCCGCGATGGCGTTCACGGGGAGCAGCACTACCACGACCGACGGGCAAGGTATCGCGACAGACGCGTTGCGTCGCCTCATTGTGCCACTGCGGTTGCCACCTCTACGGTACAAAAGCCGGGACCGGGTCGTGGGAAGAGCGGAAACGCTGCCCGCTTGTCACGAGTGGCGTGGTAGCATCATCATCATGATCATCATTACTCTTGCTCGGAAGGACTCGCAGATTTCCCAGGACAGCCGCTACCTCCGCAAAAAGTGGGATGTCTCGGAAAAGCCAAGGACGATGCGAGAACGCGCAACGCAAGAGCTCTCAGAGTTGCGTCGGTGAACCCGGAGAACGTCCGACAGTCGCGCTCGCAGACCGCCGTGATGGCGCGAAGCGGAACGTTGCAGCGATTGTGGGGTCGGTCGCGAGGCTGCGTGCGGTCACCATCGGCGGCACGAGACTCGCCGCGCTCCGTTGCCGGGCCCCGCGCCCCGCTCCGTCTCCCCTTGCCGCTGCCAGTTGTTCGCCCTTGTTGAGGCCCTTTCCAATCCGCTAATGCGCAAGTCTGTGCCAAGACAGATATTGTTTCATTAGAATAGTCTCAGGACCCGTGAGTAGTGTCTTGAGCACCGCTAAGGCATCTACGATTAGCACGGTTGGCTACGTTCGGTGCAAAAGAAGTTCAACATCCAAGCTGCCATTCTGGCAAGCGATGTCCCTGCTCTAGGTGCCACTGTACAATAAATGGTATTGAAGGAAATACAAAAAAACTAAAGCGGAACGTCCGTATGGCTCACAGGTCCCGCCGCTGACTGAGAGCCTGCATCACGGCGAGTGGTGAACCGGGTTCGCAGGCGTGGCGAGTGAGACATGGCCTCGGTTTCAATCGCCAAATGATGATATTATGTATTGAAGACTATCACTGTACACGGTAGCAGCAGACACCCAGCACTACAATAACAAGTGCAAAGTGAAAACTGAAGACGCTTGAAAACAGTGAAATAAACACAAAGCCAGAATTAGTTACACGTTGAATGCACACAAATGTATAAATTAGTTTTGTAGACGAGCTCTAAACATGTCGACAGACCAAGTAGCACTTAACTAGACTCAATTCCGGCTCTGAGAATGAAAAATATCGGTTTCGCTCTCATCATTCATCAAACAAATCTTGTCGCGGTGTGGGAAGGTGCGGGAAGGCGTAGGAAGGCGCGGAAGCACGTGGGAAGGTGCCACCGCTACTGTGTGGATGATGTAAAGGCCACTTGGAAGGATATTTCGGAAGTCCTGTGAATAATTCTCTTCTCTGTAGCCTCTCGCGCGCACGCACAAACGAGGTGTGCGCTGCTCTCTGAGATGTCCGTCTGGTTTTATCGTCTGGATTCGCCCGCCTCGAACAGAGAGACCTTCCCTGCTAATCCGTCAAAGCACTCGGGTTCCCTAGAACCGCCTGACGTTTATCTTGCCGTGAAATTGTAGTTCATTTGAAAAAAATCGACCGAAGGCAAACAACAACAAATAACAGCGGCGATTAAAATCTTCAAGGGAAATAAAGGCGCGGTCGTCACTTGCCCTCTGCTGGGGCAGGAGTGTTGCGCTGTGTGGTGGGAGTGTTGCGCTGTGTGGTGGGAGTGTTGCGCTGTGTGGTGGGAGTGTTGTGCTGTGTGGTGGGAGTGTTGTGGTGTCCGGTGGGAGTGTTGTGGTGTTCGGAGCGAGTGTTGTGCTGTGGCAGTCGCTCCAAGGAATCGTTTGACGGCCGTGAAATTTGCCAACTCCAAGACGTGATGGAGGGCTCAGGAGCTTTAACGAAGCCGCCAACCATGCCCCGACCCAGTCCGCTGGATCGCCGCTCTCCTCCACCCCCTCCCCGATTCCCCCTTGCCCACTTTAGCCAGACCAACCCCCCCTCCCCAGACACCCACCACGCACACAGCCCCCCCTCTCTCGCTTGCAGCAGACGCGCGCCTCTCTTCGTCTGTGGGACCCTTGGGACAAAAACACGGCAGCAGCCACCGGTGCACGCAGTCGCGTCTCTAGCCCCACATCCACCCAACCACCATCCAAGTCGTAGCGATGTATTCGGTTTACCCTCGAGATGGGCTCACGACAGCTCCCTCTTGTCGAGGCACGTCTGCCAGCCGTGGCGTGAATTCGATATTGGGGGGCTGCACAATTTCACCGTTACTTGTCCGTCAAATTCACTTCCGTTCGTTGTTTGTACGGCAACTCGACTGAGCTCGCCTGAACGCCGAGTCCGTGGCACGCGCAGCGGGCGGCCCTCGCCGTTTTGTGTTCATCAATCGCAAGGGCGCTGCTGGGTGGTGGTGGCGCTGTGCGTGGTGGCGCTGCTGGGTGGTGGTGGCGCTGTGCGTGGTGGCGCTGTGCGTGGTGGCGCTGTGCGTGGTGGCGCTGCTGGGTGGTGGTGGCGCTGTGCGTGGTGGCGCTGTGCGTGGTGGCGCTGCTGGGTGGTGGTGGCGCTGTGCGTGGTGGCACTGTGCGTGGTGGCGCTGTGCGTGGTGGCACTGTGCGTGGTGGCGCTGTGCGTGGTGGCGCTGTGCGTGGTGGCGCTGCTGGGTGGTGGTGGCGCTGTGCGTGGTGGCGCTGTTGGGTGGTGGTGGCACTGTGCGTGGTGGCGCTGTTGGGTGGTGGTGGCGCTGTGCGTGGTGGCGCTGCTGGGTGGTGGTGGCGCTGTGCGTGGTGGCGCTGTGCGTGGTGGCGCTGCTGGGTGGTGGTGGCGCTGTGCGTGGTGGCGCTGTGCGTGGTGATGCTGCTGGGTGGTGGCGCTGTGCGGTGGTGGCGCTGTGTGAGTGGTGGCGCTGTGTGGTGGTGGCGCTGTGCGTGGTGGTGGCGCTGTGCGTGGTGATGCTGCTGGGTGGTGGCGCTGTGCGGTGGTGGCGCTGTGTGAGTGGTGGCGCTGTGTGGTGGTGGCGCTGTGTGAGTGGTGGCGCTGTGCGTGGTGATGCTGCTGGGTGGTGGCGCTGTGTGGTGGTGGCGCTGTGCGTGGTGGTGGCGCTGTGTGGTGGTGGCGCTGTGCGTGGTGGTGGCGCTGTGCGGTGGTGGCGCTGTGCGTGGTGATGCTGCTGGGTGGTGGCGCTGTGCGGTGGTGGCGCTGTGTGAGTGGTGGCGCTGTGTGGTGGTGGCGCTGTGCGTGGTGGTGGCGCTGTGCGGTGGTGGCGCTGTGTGGGTGGTGGCGCTGTGCGGTGGTGGCGCTGTGCGTGGTGATGCTGCTGTGTGGTGGTGGCGCTGTGCGTGGTGGTGGCGCTGTGCGTGGTGGCGCTGTGTGGTGGTGGCGCTGTGCGTGATGCTGCTGGATGGTGATGCTGCTGTGTGGTGCTGGCGCTGCTGGGTGGTGGTGGCGCTGTGCGTGGTGGCGCTGTGCGTGGTGGTGGCGCTGTGCGTGGTGGCGCTGTGTGGTGGTGGCGCTGTGCGTGATGCTGCTGGGTGGTGATGCTGCTGTGTGGTGCTGGCGCTGCTGGGTGGTGGTGGCGCTGTGCGTGATGCTGCTGGGTGGTGATGCTGCTGTGTGGTGCTGGCGCTGCTGGGTGGTGGTGGCGCTGTGCGTGCTGGCGCTGCTGCTGCTTCGTGGTGGCGCGTCTCCCCTGATCCCCTCCGGACGGGCGGCGGCGGTGCCGTTGACGGCGGCGGCTCCGCCCCCCGGCCCGCGTGAGACTCCCGCGGCGGTCCCAAGTGTCGGCGTGCCGGGCTGCTCCGGCGTCGCGACAAGCGCTTGCGGTCGCCCTGCAAACGAAGTGAATCTCGCAGCGCTCGCGACGGCGTGCGAGGCAACCCCACGGTTCTAATGGCGGTGGAAGGTTCACCACACGCGGGGCGAAGGCGTTCTGGAGGGATTCGTTTCTGGAGGATGTCGCTGTGCTCGCGATCCCTGAAGCGTGCTCGCGATCCCACGCGGTGTCCAGTCGCTGCAGAAGGGAGGGCTGCGTCGGTCGTGGCGCGATGCCTCTCACACGACCCGAGTCAATGTTCGTAATCAAGGGGTTGGGTCAGATCGCGTGAGTGTAAATGTGTCGTAACCCTCCACCACCCGACACAGCCAGTAAGGTTTGTCACGTAAACTAAACGCGCCAATTAGTTTACTACTTCAGCCCAATATTATCGGGTGATTTGCCTAGAATTGGTAATTTCGCCCGATGATGCTGGTTGATGTAATTACCAGCGAAACGTCGCGGTACTCAAATGATGAAGTTGTGGATTTGCTCTCCAACACAGCGGTGGGCTGGAGTAGTCACTAATTGGCGCGTTTAGTTTACGTGACAAACCTTCCTATATATAGTTTTAAAACTACGTGGTGAAAGTCGCGGCACCTCGTGTCTGTAGGGGTCACGCCGACCCATGATGCATTAGGCGCGAGACACTCCGCGACTTTGCAGGTCGTGCGAGCGGCGTGCTCTCGTGCTGGACATCGCACACGGAGCAGGGGAGGGCCCGGGTTGTTTTAAAATGGAGCTGTCGGGGGCTGAGCTCCAGAAGATGTAATTCTACGGGGCGGAGAGGGGATGAGGGGACGGATGTTTGGAACTTTTGGCGGCTGCTGGGGTTGCTTGGCGGTGGCGGTGGTTGGGTGGGTGGAGAGAATCTTAAACAAATATTCCAGGACAAATTGAGCCCCCAGTGCAGGTCATATAAAGCGGCTCTTGTCAAGGAATTACAATGGGAAGGTGTCGCGCCAGTGTCTTGTCGTGGGCTCGGCAGCGGCAGCAGCGGCAGAACTTCTGTGCGATCTGGCGCCACCGAGGGCGTCGCTTTCACTCGCGTCGCTTTGTCGTGGCGGCCACTTTACTGTCAGAAGGTGGCGCGTGAGTTTTCCCGGCGAGCGGCAATCGGTAGGAAGGGCTCCGACGAGAGGATGGGGAAACACGAAGCTGAATGTCGCTCCCCGCGTCAGTCCTGCGCGTGGTGGCCCTGAGTAGCACACGAGCCGAGAGCCTCAGCCCCTCGTGGTCAAGCGCGAAGTGACCCGCGCCGTGCAGCGTGCACGACGTGGACGCAGCGAGACTCGCGCATGCCACGTGTGTGTGTGGGGTGTGTGTGGGGGTGTGTGTGTGTGGGGTGTGTGTGTGTGTGGTGTGTGTGTGGGGTGTGTGTGTGTGGGGGTGTGTGTGTGGGGTGTGTGTGTGTGGGGGTGTGTGTGGGGTGTGTGTGTGTGGGGTGTGTGTGTGGGGTGTGTGTGTGGGGTGTGTGTGTGTGTGGGGTGTGTGTGTGGGGGTGTGTGTGTGGGGTGTGTGTGTGTGGGGTGTGTGTGTGTGGGGGTGTGTGTGGGGTGTGTGTGTGTGGGGTGTGTGTGTGGGGTGTGTGTGTGGGGTGTGTGTGTGTGTGGGGTGTGTGTGGGGTGTGTGTGTGTGTGTGTGGGGTGTGTGTGTGTGTGGGGTGTGTGTGTGTGTGGGGTGTGTGTGTGTGTGTGTGTGGGGTGTGTGTGTGTGGGGTGTGTGTGTGTGGGGGGTGTGTGTGTGGGGTGTGTGTGTGTGGGGTGTGTGTGGGGTGTGTGTGTGTGTGGGGTGTGTGTGTGTGTGGGGTGTGTGTGTGTGGGGTGTGTGTGTGTGTGTGTGGGTGTGTGTGTGTGTGGGGTGTGTGTGTGTGGGGTGTGTGTGTGGGGTGTGTGTGGGGTGTGTGGGGTGTGTGTGGGTGTGTGTGTGTGTGTGGGGTGTGTGTGTGTGGGTGTGTGTGTGGGGTGTGTGTGTGGGGTGTGTGTGTGTGTGCGGCGCAGGCAGCGGTGGCAGCACGGGCCACGGTCGATCGTCGTGTTTACAGAAGAAGAAGGAGAAGGCTGTTGACTAAACTTTACACTTCTTTGTACGCGATCCCGTCCTGCTATTTCCGTGGTTTGTATATAAACAAATACAATAAAGAATTGACGTGCGCGTGGGAACTGCTGCGCTCTCGTGCTGGGTGAAGGTCACCCACCGGCGTGTTGCCAACGTGGACCGACTCACTCCGGTGAACTCGCTCACCGGAGTGGGCGGTCGTCTCCTTATCGCCCCTCGCTCGCCACTCGCTCGCTGCCTGCGCCCGTGGGCTTCACTCCGCGCGTGTTGAGGACCCGGTCTCGTCTCATCATCCTTGCACACTGTGGTCATCATCAACCACCACCACACTGCAAGTCACAACAACACACACCCAATCAACTTACCCACTCACCCATCCATTCATTCACCCACCCAACCACACAAAACACAACTACAAAGACCCCCCGTATAGCCTGAACAGACTGTTGGGGCGAGTGCTGTTAGAGAACACCTATGATACATACGGCACACGAGGGGGTGGGTGGCTATCACCACGCCCGGCCGCCTTTGTCTCCCCAGTGGCGATGTTTATACACCGCACCATGTATTAATTTGAGAGTGAGGCGAACAAGGTGAGGCCAAGAACCGGTTCATACAATTGTCACTGGTGTTGGCCGTGAGCGAGAATCGAACTTAGTTTGCCGGGTTCGTAGCGCAGCGCGCTAACCGCTACACTACCGCTCCTCAACCACACACCGACCCACTCACACACACTCACTCATACACCCACTCAGTCACTCAGTCACTCACTCACACACTCACTCACTCACACTCACTCAGTCACTCACTCACTCACTCACACACTCACTCACACACTCACTCAGTCACTCAGTCACTCACTCACACACTCACTCACTCACACTCACCTACTCAGTCACTCAGTCACTCACTCACTCACTCACGCACTCACTCACTCATACTCACTCACTCAGTCACTCACACACTCACTCACACACCCACTCAGTCACTCACTCACTCACTCACACACTCACTCACTCACACACTCACTCACACACTCACTCACTCAGTCACCCACTCAGTCACTCACACACCCACTCACTCAGTCACTCACTCAGTCACTCACTCACACACCCACTCACTCACACACCCACTCAGTCATTCACCGAACCCACTCACTCGCCCACTCACTCACCACACTGCCGGACACAAGGCTCCTCTTTCGCCTTCTTCGCTTGCACCGCTCAACTTTGTAATTCCCTCCGACCATCGTCTCTTCTCCCGAGTTCGGACAACCTCGCTCGCCTGAAGGCGCGCGGTGCACCCTGGGTTTGTCGCACCTTGAGGCGGGGCTCGCAGGGCCAGCTCAGACGTCGCCCTCCGCTCATGATGATGATGATGGCCACGGCCACGAGTGGAACTCGGATCGCCGTCGTCATGTCGCGGTGCACGAAACCACTGCGCCACCGCTCCCCCATGGCGAATGCACGCGACCCTGAACCCCGAATCAATGTTGCAATTCATAACTCTGACAACAACACTCTCTAGAAAGGAAACGTATATAACAAGGCAACGTTTCGGGCAATGGTCCTTCTTCATAGCGCGTAAATAGACGAAAGAGGTGAAGTTCGTTTTCCGAAACGTTGCCTATTGTTTACGTTTCCTTTAAAGTGTTATTGACGATTGCGTGGAATGGTTATTCGCTGGTGTTTGTGCACCACTGCCAACGCAGCAGCAGCAGCAGCAGCACACTCCGTGCCATCGTCGTGAAGCTGGCATACCTCGCTGCTCCTTGTTGGCACGCGACTGCAGCATGCAATTATGTTACAATAATTTGATCTCTTGCAGTACAAATACATGTCTACAAATAAATAGGCGAAGAAATATGCCCGTAATTTCAGTGGCGCTTGTTTTAATGCCAGCCCTTCAAAAGTGAAGTCTGCGTTCACGTCTGGCTGGGTGTTTCCCCCCTTCCAGGGGAAATGGTAATTAACGTCTCTGCTGCCATTATTGTTTCAATATTTGCGTGTTTTTTTGGGACTAAATTACTAAACGCGCCCCAATGTTGTCTCCTCAGCAGCAACGCGGCCCCGCGTGAGGCCGCGTGAGGCCCCGCGTGAGGGGAGCTCGGCCGCTCTTGGCTCCGACCCTCAGCGGACGCACCGACAACCTTCACACCAAGACGAGTGATGATGGCCTCTCTGTGGCGTTGCTTAATCGCCGTGGCACCTTGCATCGCATCTCTCTAAACATTCGCACTGCCCCTGTGCACCTTGCCTGTGAGTGGGCACGAGTCTTGCCAGTCGGTGGCGAGATGGCCACTTCCTCGCCTGGTCGGCGTCCGTGCATTCTCGTTGGTCTCGAGGGATGCTGCGGTGGTGTCGCGGTCAGCGCGCTGAACTTGCAATTCAGATGTCGCCCGATCGATGCCATCTCGCGGCACGGCATTTGAAGCGACGGTGCAGATGTCTTGAATCCACTCCACCAGCGCCTCTGCGCACCCCCCGCGGTGTGAGATATTTGACCATCGTGGTCGAGTGAGGCTCAGAGTACCCTTTAGAGGGGCTCCCTAAGAGCCCCCCTTCGTGGAGGCCACTTCCGAAAGCGATTGCAGGGCTGCACCATTACCATTAATAGTCAAAGAAACAGCAAATATAAACGTGAACGACAATAAGCATTCGTCTTGTAACTGTTGAATTGTGGTTTAGTCGTTGTCCTCCCCGCGCACCTCCGATTAGTAAGGTTAGCCACGTACGGTGCCAAAGAAGTTGAACACACATTTACCGTATGCGTTTTCTCCATTTCCTTGAACCATATAACCAAGTTGGATTTCTCCCAGAAAAGCATTGAAGGAATGCGATGTGGCATGGGATCATACATACGAGGGAGAGAGAGAGAGAGAAGATCAGGTTGGTCGATGCTTCGCCCAGCTGGTTTTCATTGAGCATCCGTCCATTTTGATTAGCGTGTTCTCCTGAAACGTCGGCATTTATCCTCGAGAATGTCACGGCGAGGCCCTAACCAGGGCAGGGAAACGACGACCCAACAGAGAGACGAGAGAATCAAAGCGAAATCTTCGTTGCAAAAAAGAGGCGAAGTCTCCAAATTCCACCCCCAATATTCACGTAGTTATTGAAAGCAGTCAAGTGAAACTGAACTGGTTCAACAGAGATGTGTGTGTGCTCGTGTCGCATGCGACTTTGTTGCCGCTGGAGACGACGCAATGGGACGCGCGCGGCCGCGGGGTCCGTGGCAGCGGCGCGCCGCCGCCGCCGCTTCGATGAAAAGTGTCTCGGGTTTCCGCGCGCGCGGGAAGCGATGGTCTGAAATGTTCGTATCGCAGAACCCACGCCACTGCACTTCGCGTTGTCGCGTTTCACCCATTGATGTCGAGGGCCAATGTTTTAATGAGGCTCTTGTTTTGCAACCAAATTCGCATTTAAAAGGTTGCTGCCTGCTGATTGAAGTTGGGTGCAGCGGTGGGGCGATGTCATGCATCACGAACCAGGTCACCTGAGTCTGATTCCCGGCCACGGCCAGCACCAGTGGTGTGGATGCAACATTCTAGATTTGAAGCTTTCGTGACTGCAAGGATTCATACTCTTAGGTTTTTTTCGGTAAACCATAAGAGTGTGTATGCAACATATGAACGGATTATGGCTTTCCATCACCAACCAAGTCAGGTAAAACAACCGCCCCCCACCCTCCCCCCCGTGACTGACACGATGTGGGGAAGCCTTCCCCCGTTCACTGGGCCGACATCGGGCTGCGCATTCAGCAAGAAGGGCCTGGGTCTGACTCCTGCCTCTGGCGCTTCTCTGCGTGCAGTTTGTCCATTATATCTCTCTCTCTCTCCCCCTCTGCTCTGCACGGCGTTCCTCTGGGTCACCCTGTTTCCTCCCATAGGAAACAACAAACGATACAATGACGCTGGTGTTGGCCAAACATCCGAAACCTGAAATTACCTGAAATTACTTCATTGTAATTACACCCAGCAGCAACATGACCCTCGATTGCAAAACTTGGCAGGACCCTCCTGAAACTAGTCTCGAGACTCGGCGAGGATTCCCTGCCGAAGCGGAATAATGAAACAATGTTGGGTGGGTGGTGGGGGCGCACATCACAGACACAATACATCGTTTGTATTGTTTCTGTGATTCTGTGCGATTGTTGCAATACACGTATGTTGAACTTCTTTCGCACCGTATGTAGCCAACCGTGTTAGTCGGAGGTGCGGGGTGAAGGACCACAAACTAAACACAGAAAGCAATTTTAAACAAATTTGTTTATAATCTAGGTTATAAATTACAAATGCGTAGCTCCAGTGGCTTCCTAATATCGAAAGGAAGAGCGTTCCAGACGGTCGCGGGAGCGCACCTGAAAGCGCACGATGCGGCGACCGTCTTTGTTCGATGGCCAGCAGCCCAATATGAATATCCTTGCACCCAGTGTCCCAGCGCTGGTATCCTCCCACACGGCCGCTTCACCGATTGCCTGCCGAAGCACGTGGTAGCACATGCATCACGTGGTAACACACGAATCACGTGGTAGCACACGAGGCACACGCATCACGTGGTAACACACGAGGCACATGCATCACGTGGTAGCACACGAGGCACACGCATCACGTGGTAGCACACGAGGCACACGCATCACGTGGTAGCACACGAGGCACACGAATCACGTGGTAACACACGAATCACATGGTAACACACGAGGCACACGCATCACGTGGTAGCACACGAGGCACACGAATCACGTGGTAACACACGAATCACGTGGTAACACACGAGGCACACGCATCACGTGGTAGCACACGTGGCGCACGCATCACGTGGTAGCACACGAGGCACACGCATCACGTGGTAGCACACGAGGCACATGCATCACGTGGTAGCACACGAGGCACATGCATCACGTGGTAGCACACGAGGCACATGCATCACGTGGTAACACACAAGGCACACGCATCACGTGGTAGCACACGAGGCACATGCATCACGTGGTAGCACACGAGGCACATGAATCACGTGGTAATACACGAGGCACACGCATCACGTGGTAGCACACGAGGCACATGCATCACGTGGTAGCACACGAGGCACATGAATCACGTGGTAATACACGAGGCACACGCATCACGTGGTAGCACACGAGGCACATGCATCACGTGGTAGCACACGAGGCACACGCATCACGTGGTAGCACACGAGGCACACGAATCACGTGCTAGCGCTTTGGTTATGGCGTCAAACATAATTGGTGTAGATTTGGGGTGAAGAGGGGAAATAGCGCATTAAATAAACTGCCATGAACGCAATGTTTAACTTTGCTCCGTGTAGCCGATGTCAGCGTTTACATTCCGCCCTCCGTCTTATTCATGCACCAGGATGTACGTAGCCGTGGAGGTGCAAGCCCCGTGGCACCTTCTGCGCAGCACCAACGCTCTCCGTTCCCAGCAAGGAGAGGAGGGGCAGAATGAATGATTGGGTCAACATGTTGCGGATGAGAGGATGATGATGATGATGAGAGGGTAGGGGGACGTAAGAGAAGGAGAAAGCAGGTAGGAGCGATCAGAAGTGAGCTGCACGGAGAGGCATCTGTTTTCACACGGGGCTGGGAGAGGGGAGCGATTCAGAGTAAGGGTGGCCACACATGTGATTTAACAATGCAATTTACGGGAGGCTTGAGCTGATTTAGATTTATAGTTTATGATCTTAGATGTATAGTTATAATGATCCGTTCCCGTGTAGGAGTGAGATGGATGGCGATGGCGCGGGGAGACATTCATCCAGCAGTGGATAGACATTGGCTGATGATGATGTTTATGACAACGCGTATATTATTCGCTTCTGAGATCTGACCAGATCGGGTAATTTTGGTTTTCCATTCGTGCGAATGATGGCACCAATACGGTCAGGAGCTAAGTGCCCAAGTCGAGATCTACTCGACCCGAGGAGGCCTCAGGAGAGAGGACATTCGCTGTTCCTCCTCCTTCTCTGCTGGAGGAGCCCAGACTGCGGTGGTTCACTTTCCGGTCCACAGTTTGGGTTGCTTGGCCACAATCCCACTGTGGCTTGTCAATTCTCTGTTATTTAATCATAGGCCCTGGATACATAAATGCCTGGAAAAATAAATGGCATTATAATTAATGTAGCGACATATATGTTTTGCCTTTAGAACATAAATGTGTGTGTGTGGACGAAGTCCAACCCGCGCTTCCTAACCCAGTTCCCAAACGGCGCTGAGCTCTACACAGCGCCCTTTGGTGCATCACCCGGAACATTAATCTAGTTCGTCTTATTCCTCATTTGAGATGTCTCGTTGCATTAATAGATTTGTTAATCGCGGGGCATTGAGTGTTTGCTGTTGATGCAATTAACTGGGAGTCGAGTAATTCACAAACAGTGCCGGGGAGGGCAACGCGCACCCATATGGTCGCGGTCGCGCATTCACGTCGCGCGTAAAACGGATTAACATAAAAAAAGAGTAAATTAAAAACTTGACTTATTTTGACTGGAAAGTAATTGGTTAAGAGTCGCTCTGGTTTTTGCCAGAAAATTCGTAGGCGAAGCTGTCAAAGGTTCCATTATATGGCGTCTCGCGCATTCTGAATCCTTGACTGTTGCCTTTGGACTTGAAGAAGAAAAAACCCCCCCAGCAAAACGAGACGAGGGAATTTATGATTTGGCAGTCTTTTGAGGGCCCCGTGAGGCCTGCTTGAAAATATCGGCCACAAATTCTGGTTCCACGTGCCATATAAATGATGTACATATATACACACACAATACATATACACAATATATACACATCATACATATAGTCTTTCTGATTTGTGCTGCTTGACCCCGTTTCGGGGTGGCGTCGCAATGCTGTGGAATAAGGCGGCAGTAATCGCCTTGGCTGCTTCTCTGACGTGGGCTGCGCCTTTACGGGATCGCGAGTTCGCATCGCCGTCTGACTTCTTGGCGGTGCTGGGGAGAGAAGGGTTGGCCAGAGATGGCCTGACAAGCCACGCGATGGACTGTCACCATATGATGATGTGTGTGGAACTCAATGCTCTTCATCGTGGAGGAAATTGTAAATGTACAGCCAGTTTGTCAAGCCACTGCTGGATGAGGGCCTCAGCTCCCACACATGCCAAAAAACCCAATAATGATGTCATCCCGTCGGAGGCATTCAACAGAGAGTGCACAGCAAGGCGGAGAGAAACCCAGGCGGTTGGCAACTCCACCTACATTTATGAGGCCAAGATTGTCTTGTCTAGGCGAGGCCTGCATTAGGCCTGTGAGTTAAACGGTGGTATGTGTTGAGATGTTGTTACCCTTATTATTGTTTACAAAACTGGTTAATAGAAAAGCAAGTTAAGTGCCAAAGAAAGCACAGTATTGCAACTCGTGTGGCAAGATAGACAGACAGTGGGTACTAGAATGTCCTACCAAGTGAGCCCATAAATTGCACCTCTTTTTTAAACACATGTAAAATTTAAAATTAAATTTCATTTTGCATGCCTCAATTTTGTACAAATGTTTGTGCGGAAACTTGGATTTCATCCAGAAGCAATATGTTTTTTTAATACTTAAAAAAATGTCATCCCAGCCCTTGCAAAGTATGGTTGTTTGGGGAAAGAGATTCTGGAGGGAGTCGGAGGCCTTTGCTGCGTGTGTGGGAAAAATTTGAGGATTTAAACTGCCCTGCAGTTCACCGAGCTACTCTGTGATCTGAGACTGGCCAGGTTTTGTAACTCCAGCTCTGTTTTATTTAATCAAAAGAATAGAGCGTCGGAAAACATTATGTTACGGTAATTTCAAGGCTGCTTTGTTTCCGGTTTGATCATTTGAACCCAAACTGGTGTCCTTTGGAGCCTGGCTGTAACCAGCGGCTTTTTTTATTCTCCGGCTTCTCAGTTTGTCTGTCATTTTTTAACGTGACGGAAATTCGGACTGCCAAGATCCGAATGGCCTTTGCCAAGAGTTTAAATTCCGGTGCTTACTCCTGACAGCGTTACATACATTTCCACCCTAGGGCAATCTTATTACACTTATTAATTGGCTTCACATGTGCTGGTAATTTAACCTAGATAAAGCGCACTGCCTTGCACGAATCCCCGTTGTCACCGTGTTAATCAGCTGATCTGCTGCAGCCCCAGCAAGTCAAAGTAATTACCTGACTCGTGATCAATGGAGCGGTGCCCATCTCCTCTGTAGAGTCCTGAGTCAGTTTTTATTGTAAATTACACATTCCTGTGGCAAGGCTGAGTCCATATTCGTCTTTCACCGCTGTTGATTTTCCGACAAAGTGGTACTATTTTAAACACCCACCCCGCAGTTATGATGGGCTGAGTTTGACCCGCAACCAGGTTTTAAAGTAACGACTAATACTGGATGTACTCATTTATACTGCTGGGGTGGCAAATTCTCGATTCCAAGTCCAGCGTGCGAACCATTGCACCATCGAGGCATCAACAACAACAACAACATCTTGGAGTCCTTCATAACTCGGGTTGTGTTTTCATCGTCGATGGCGAATTTAAATCGCGCGTACAATTCCGAACAACCGTGTTGCGCGGCGTGCATTAAAATAATTAGCGATTCTATTTTTTTCTGCTGATCGTTCATTTTCTTAATTATTTATGAAGCCGGGGGGGGGGGGCTGCTGCGATGGAGCACGCCCACAGCGAGTTGGCAACCCGCCACTTTTCGCATCGAAGACAGAATGTCAACATTGTGAAGGGCACCGCCACACACAACATGCTGCTTAGGGCTGGGATTAAGTTTGATGGGGGGTCGGGCTGGTATAGGTTTTGCCCCCCCCCCCTTCACACTCTTTGTACATTTAAATTCCTCCCCCTTGACTGTTCCACCACCACGCGTGCCCGATGCCAAGCGCGCTCCGTCGTTCCCCATTTTGGTTTCGAAATGCGATGCACAAATTGTAAAGCTGGACGAATGAAACTATTTTAATTCCATCGCGAGTAGTCTTCTTATTTACTCGTGTGTACTGCTACCAGTAGTCGTAGTACATTACTATCGCTAGTCGTACACATGCAGTACACATGCTACTACCCATAGTAGTAGTACACATGCAGTAGTACACATGCAGTACACATGCTACTACCCATAGTAGTAGTACACATGCAGTACACATGCTACTACCCATAGTAGTAGTACACATGCAGCAGTACACATGCTACTACCCATAGTAGTAGTACACATGCAGTAGTACACATGTAGTCGTGCACATGGAGTGATGCTATGGATTTATCTACCAAATTATACGGCTGGATTGATCACAGTGCCAATATATTCACTGCTTTTGCCCAATATACACACGGCACGCGTTTTGTTGTGATACTGCAATTGCCAGTGGTGCACAAGCACCCAAGTAAATACTAAATCACAACATTTGTCAAGAACATTGCGCTCAAATTCAATATATATAGATATGGCGACGTATCGGGCGATGCTTCTAATCCTTCCTGCCACGAAGTAGGCACACACAGGGATATCTAGAAACTTCCCAAAATGTCACATTTAAAATTCGACCTCCTACATTAATAACACACATACACACACGCACACACATGTAGTGTACCTTCTCTGCTGAATACACTGTGTAACAATTTTTTTGTTTGTTCCTGGGTATTAAGCGTTATTTCCTAATTGCTTATGCCTTAAGAGTACAGAAATGGCGATTATTCCCCACAAACTTTGCTTTTATGACCAGGACAGTGATATTTTGAAATGTACCTATTTTCTAGAACATTCCAGATACATTCAGTTCTGAGTAAACTTGGAGTAACTTCTAGAACATTCTAGAACTTTCCAGTAATATCAATAGTAGTATGAATACAGGGCCTTAAGCCCACCAGTTCAGTTTAGTTCCAGCTGCCTAAGTGGATACATTTCTGCATTTTTCTGAGATCGAATCAAGAGGCTGCAAACATCCGGCAGACGCATTTTGCTATGTCTGCAGCCAATTTATCAAGACAAGAGCGAAAGAGTACTCCGTGGAAGCATCTGCTAAGATGTGTGAGGCCTACAAGGCATATTTCTGGAATCAAGCAGTGGAACTTGTTGGATGAAAGTGTGCAAGTCGCAGATAAAAGGAAGCGTCTCCAAACGTTTTGCAGCTTCTTCACCCGTCAAGATGGGCTCTGCTTCTGCCATAATGTGACCAGTCTGTTCGAGGCAATCGGAATCGCCTGTAACCAGAATGAGTGGCGCCTCTTCATTGACAGCTCATCCAGGAGCCTTAAAGCCGTGCTGCTCCATAATGGTAACAAGTACCCGTCTCTTCCCCTGGCTCACTCGGTGCACCTCAAAGAGGATTACAACAGCATCAAGACCTTGCTGGACGCCTTGAAGTATGATGAGTATGGCTGGGAGGTCATCGGAGACTTCAAAATGGTGGCTTTCCTGATGGGTCTCCAACGCGGTTTTACCAAGTTTCCCTGTTATATTTGCCTTTGGCGCAGCAGGGACACCAAGACGCACTACTACAGACAGGACTGGACACAGCGGACCGAGTTCTCTGTGGGGAGGAACAACGTCAAGTGGGAGCCACTGGCGGACCCCCGGAAGGTGCTGATGCCACCACTGCATATAAAATTGGGCCTTGTGAAACAATTTGTCAGAGCTGTAGATAAGGAGTCGGCAGCCCTCAAGTACCTTCAAGACTTCTTCCCTAAGCTCTCTGAGGCAAAGGTCAAAGCCGATGTCTTCATCGGACCACAGATAAATAAGATCCTGGAGTGCAATCAATTCTCCAGGAAGCTCACTAGTAAGGAGAAAGCGGCGTGGAACAGCTTTGTCGCAATGGTTCGTGGCTTCCTGGGCAATCACAAGGTCAAAAACTATGTGGAGCTAGTTGAGACTCTGGTGAAGAACTACGGCACAATGGGCTGTAGGATGTTCCTCATATCCTTGATGCTCAACTTGATAAATTCAAGGAGGACATGGGAGCGTACTCGGAGGAGCAAGGCGAGCGCTTCCACCAGGATATACTGGACTTGGAACGCCGCTACCAAGGACAGTATAACGAGAACATGATGGGAGACTTCATTTGGGGGTTGATTTGTGAAAGTTATTTACAATATAATCGTAAATTTAGAAAAACTGCTCACTTCTAAATCTTTAGTAGTATTTTTTTTATTACTTTAGTATAAATACATGTTAATTTTGATTCATGTTTTTTTTTTTACTTTATGTGACCGAAAAGACAAATTCGTCCGTTCTCTCATTGAAAATAGGTACATTTAAAAATATCACTGTCCTGGTCACATTTAAAAATATCACTGTCCTAGTCATTTTCTATACGTTTTAGGCAATAACAATTAGGAAATAACACTTACTACCCAGGAACACAAATTGTGTTACATAGTGAGATCCATAAAACTGCTATTTTCGGGGGCTTCAAGGGGTGGGTGGCAATCACTTCCATCGTCTCCCCTCCGGATCTGTCACTGAAGGGCCATTTGACTGAACGTCGCCAGTAATATATGTGTGTGTACGTCTCATTTTAAGGCAGCGTTTACTGATGAATGCGTTGAGTTTTTGATATATTTCGATGTTTGGGGGGGGGGTCAAAATCGTCGGCCCTGGGCTGCAGCCTCTAAAGCTGTCTTGCTTGCGTTAATCCCACTGCTGGTGCACCTACGCCTGAGAGAGCGAGTGAGAGTGGGAAAGTGCGAGAGAGGGAGAACGAGCGAGAGAGATAGCCAGAGGAGAGAGAGAGCGAGAGGGAGGGAGGGAGAGACTTTTGCCTTTTAAACAACTTTTATTGCCGCCAGCAGCAACACCACTGGAGGCGATTCCGATACGAAATACAAAAAAGTCACCAGCAACAAATGACCCGAACACGATACATCCACGCGCTGTGGCGCTAGATGCGCCGCGCACAACACGAAATAAAAGTGGTCATCGTGCACGCCACGGTGACGAGCGAGCACTTCAGAAGGTGAACACGAGGGTGCCGTCCACGCTGGTACAGAGAGGGGCTTGTCCGGCCACCCAGCGTTCGAAGAAGACGCGCTGCACATCACCGGCATGTGTGTGGTACATGGCGTGCTCCAGCCGGAGCCGCGCGTCGAGCAGGCCCCTGAACACTGGAAGCACAGAGCAGCCGTCATTGTCACCTTGCAGCATATTTTTTTCTCGTCTTGTACACCGAGAGGGAGAGAGAGCGAGGGAGAGCGAGAGAGAGGGAGAGCGAGCTATAGAAAGAGACCGGCGCACTCCTTAAACAATAATAATTAGTGTTGATTTGTGTAGCGCACTTCGGGTCCCGGGAACCGCCGTTCTCGCCCCCCAGAACAACCAGGATCTCCAATCCCCCTCCATGGCGAAGTTACAAAAACCATCATTCCAGCGAACACAATGACTCATTGTGCTGCCTGCGTGGAATTTACGGAAGAAGACTCCTCAGAGAGGTGGTCTCATGACCAGTAATTGCATTCATATTGCCGCTTCTGGATCTGTGCCAGTTTGGCAAATGACTCCGCTCTCCAGAAGAGAGAGAGAGAGAGCGCGAGAGAGAAAAACATTTCCCTTGTTACGATGGCTATACATAAGCCATGCTTGCAGTCGTACCTTTCCGAAGCCATCAATCTTTCGAAAAACCAGTGGTAATTAATTGTCTCAAGAGTTAACAGCTGGAGGAAAGTGATTTTTTTTGGTTAAAAGTCAAACATTTTGGTGAAAAAAGAAATGTAATCTTAAATTATTCCGAAAAGAAATTAGAAAACAGCTTCGTAGTCGCCCAAAACTCTGTAACGGATCCCGAAATGTCGACGGCCTTGTTACATCCGTTGGATAAATACTGTGCCTCGTTCTGACCCCGCTGGCTCCGTCATCAAACGTATCCCGAGCACGCTCGGCAGCCGGGGCGCTCGCTCTCATCGCTCTCATCGCTCCCATCTCCCGCGGCTTCAAGAAGCTCGCGACGACCATCGCAGGGCTTGGGAGGTCGGAGCAGCGGAGCTTGATAACCAAACCCGTCTATTACAACATGGAATTGCCAATATCACCAAAAGCATAAACCTAAATTTCGATTTAAAGCTTTCGTGACTGCAGGGATTCATCTTCTTGGTTGGTTCTTTCGGTAAAGTCACGTAGAATGGAAATAATAAAATAACAAAAATAAAACATAATAAAATAATTCTCTCGACAGACCTGTTCTCCACCTGAGGACGGCTGCTTTCGTTGTGGCCGAAACGTCGTGAGAATTATTTTATTATGTTTTATTTTTATTATTTTATTATTTCCATTCTACGTGACTTTACCGAAAGAACCAAGAAGAGTATAAACCTATTTTAGTGAAAAAGGTAAGAGTTTAGATTCTACGGGGAGTTATTATCTTTTTGCCGCGAAGCAAGAGAGCACGATTCTTTCTCGGTGAGAGAACGAACAGTGACCTCTGAATTCTGTCTCGAGATTTGGAGGTGGCAATGCGTTTGAAGCCCGCACCGCCTGGAGGCGCTGAGCAGGTCGCAGACGACGATGGGATGAATCGCAATCCCCTCCTGGGAGACCGCGAGCTGAATCGTAATCAACCTAATAAGATACATCTCAGCCTAATAAAAGTTCACAGGGTTTCTACCCTCCATTGTTCACAACTCGTAGATTATAGCAAATTTGTCTTGAAATGTTTATGCAGTTATACATGGATTATTTTCTAATGTCAAATAATGTATTTTGGTATTGTACCGAGTGTTGTTCGGCGCGATCATCGACCTTTCACCCTCCCACGTGCTTGTAGCTCCAATTCGTACCCTGACGAAGCTCCCCGGCATTTGTAGCGAAACGTCGTACAGACGCTGAGTCAACGAGCGCGCGGTGCCACCCGGAGCCCCGCGTCGCTCCTCGCCAGCTGCGCAGAAACCCGCGCGGCAGTGGCAGCCGTCACGATGTCACTGTTTGCAAACATTATACACCAGATCGTTGCCTGCAATAAAGAAATATACTGGGGAAATTGTATGCGCGGTGTTATTAAAACACAAACGAAATTTTTCGAGGAAAATATGTAAGAAAATAATGTTTTAGCAAAATGTTTTTTTTTCATTGGACTTGAGCGCCACGAGAATTGACAATTTTTTTTTATTTAATTGGCAGCGTTTGTTAAGAATGGAATCGACGCTTTTCTTTGGAACGGAATCTATTCCTGTCTTAGCGCGCTATGGGGAGGCCCAACTCCTCAGCGACGATTTGGAGAACCTCGCAGGGGAATGTCGGCAGCCCAAGGGATTGTAAGTGTCGGCAGCCCAAGGGATTGTAAGTGTCGGCAGCCCAAGGGATTCTAAATGTTGGCAGCCCAAGGGATTGTAAGTGTTGGCAGCCCAAGGGATTGTAAGTGTCGGCAGCCCAAGGGATTGTAAGTGTTGGCAACCCAAGGGATTGTAAGTGTTGGCAACCCAAGGGATTGTAAGTGTCGGCAGCCCAAGGGATTCTAAATGTTGGCAGCCCAAGGGATTGTAAGTGTTGGCAACCCAAGAGATTGTAAGTGTTGGCAGCCCAAGGGATTGTAAGTGTTGGCAACCCAAGGGATTGTAAGGGTCGGCAGCCCAAGGGATTGTAAATGTTGGCAGCCCAAGGGATTGTAAGTGTTAGCAACCCAAGGGATTGTAAGTGTCGGCAGCCCAAGGGATTGTAAGTTTTGGCAACCCAAGGGATTGTAAGTGTCGGCAACCCAAGGGATTGTAAGTGTTGGCAACCCAAGGGATTGTAAGTGTTGGCAACCCAATGGATTGTAAGTGTCGGCAGCCCAAGGGATTCTAAATGTTGGCAGCCCAAGGGATTGTAAGTGTCGGCAGCCCAAGGGATTGTAAGTATTGGCAGCCCAAGGGATTGTAAGTGTTGGCAGCCAAAGGGATTGTAAGTATTGGCAGCCAAAGGGATTGTAAGTATCGGCAACCCAAGGGATTGTAAGTGTTGGCAACTCAAGGGATTGTAAATGTTGGCAACCCAAGGGATTATAAGTGTCGGCAACCCAAGGGATTGTAAGTGTCGGCAACCCAAGGGATTGTAAGTGTCGGCAGCACAAGGGAGTGTAAGTGTTTCCAGCCCAAGGGATTGTAAGTGTCGGCAACCCAAGGGATTGTAAGTGTTGGCAGCCCAAGGGATTGTAAGTGTTAGCAACCCAAGGGATTGTAAGTGTCGGCAGCCCAAGGGATTGTAAGTTTTGGCAACCCAAGGGATTGTAAGTGTCGGCAACCCAAGGGATTGTAAGTGTTGGCAACCCAAGGGATTGTAAGTGTTGGCAACCCAATGGATTGTAAGTGTCGGCAGCCCAAGGGATTCTAAATGTTGGCAGCCCAAGGGATTGTAAGTGTCGGCAGCCCAAGGGATTGTAAGTATTGGCAGCCCAAGGGATTGTAAGTGTTGGCAGCCAAAGGGATTGTAAGTATTGGCAGCCAAAGGGATTGTAAGTATCGGCAACTCAAGGGATTGTAAATGTTGGCAACCCAAGGGATTGTAAGTGTCGGCAACCCAAGGGATTGTAAGTGTCGGCAACCCAAGGGATTGTAAGTGTCGGCAGCACAAGGGAGTGTAAGTGTTTCCAGCCCAAGGGATTGTAAGTGTCGGCAACCCAAGGGATTGTAAGTGTTGGCAACCCAAGAGATTGTAAGTGTTGGCAGACCAAGGGATTGTAAGTGTTGGCAGCCCAAGGGATTGTAAGTGTTGGCAACCCAAGGGATTGTAAGGGTCGGCAGCCCAAGGGATTGTAAGTGTCGGCAACCCAAGGGAGTGTAAGTATTGCCAGCCCAAGGGATTGTAAGTGTTATATTATCTGGGGACATCCAGCAACGAGCAGGTCGAGGCGGAGCGGGGGGGGGGCTGCATGCCGAGTCCACGCTGTGCGGCGCAGAGAGTCGAGATTGGACTTTCTCAATGTTGTTTTCATTACGCAGCCGGAACGTGCATGGAATAATCTATTGCATGCGAGTACGTGTTAAGAAAGTGAATAATAAAGAAACATACGCTTGTGTGTGTTGTTTTATTTGGTATTTGTATGTATATAGTCGATATTTCCTGTGTGTATTTTTGTAAAACTGAATTGGATCATGGAAGAGCAGCACGCCGCTGTGCCTGAAGGTGGGGAGCCAGGAACGCCATCAGCTATCACTCGCCACTGATGTTGGCCGTTGCTCCACGTTGGCAGGATGTTAACTACTACTACGCCTGGTATGCAGGAGGTCGTGGGTTCAATCCCAACCCTGACGCCTGTATATTTGGAGTTTGCATGTTCTCCCCATGGTCGCGTGGATTTTTCTCCGGTTCTTTCCTCAACATTTAGAATCAACATCACGCGTGTCGAGTATTTGGCTATTTTACTTCTCTAAATCTCCACGTGATGATGATGAGTCACTTCATGGTGCCTTGCGGGGTTTGCTTTGCAATGGACCACTAAGATCCCGTGATGTAATTGGCAAGTCGCGTACCGACGTCACGGACCAAATCTGACAAATTTTCAAAGGCGACAGCCCGCATGAGTTCGAGTCAACATCGCAGGCATCGCAGCCCCCTTTGTTTGACAACTTGGCAGGGACCTGCTGAAGTCACGAGACTCAGTGAGGATTCCCCGGGTCAACAAGTCTAACAACAACAACAACTAATATATAAATACTGATGGAATGTTCACCTGATAAATCACAACACTATTTGAAATGTCTGAAACACAGTTAATTATAACACGACTACTTGCCTGCTTCTAATCCGTCACAAGCACTCCGTATATCTGTGTGCACTTTGAGAGCTCCTGCCGACCTATCCATCCATCACCACATGCCAGTGACAAGTGCCATTCTGTTCTCAGAGTTGATGCCCATGATAATTTCTTCTCGTCTCTCGTAATCTGCAGCGTCTCTCATGGAGAGTCCCGTCCAGTCTTGTATTGTCCTCACTATAGACTAACACAGAGACATCTAGACTCATCTAGAGGCCCACAGACTCGCATAGAGGCCCGGATGCTCACATAGAAGCTCTGAGACTCAGTGTGCGTTTATAGGTATCTGTGCGAGTCTGTGTCCCCGTGTGAATCTCTGTGTGAGTCGATGGGTCTCTAATATCCACGTTGCCAGGCTTGTGAGGCCAGCAGGGAAACAAAACATCGTCTGGATCAACAGCGCCTGGGGTGGAGGAGTTTCCCTCCATCACTCAGAGAGGCCGCTCCACGCCTCGATGTGCTTGCTGCTGTCTGCCAGCCCGTCGCAAGCCAACTCTTTTGGCCATTGGAGATGTTTTCCCGGCAGCCTCCACGCTGCCACGACGTGAACCGCAGCCGGTGCACGGCTCCTGTCCCGAGTCTGGGGCGCCCCGTAACGCTAAACCCGGGCCCAGGTTTCCGCGTGTTTATGTCTGCGTCGTGGCACTGGGGAGGTGGGGTGCAGCGGTGGGGGACTGGGGGGGGGGAAGTTTTGATTGGCAAACGCTTCTGACAGTTCATTCGTGGCCTTGCCAATCGTTCAGTCGAATTTTTTTTTTTTGCGCGGACTATATAAAAGTCTAGCGTGTGCATTTTAATCACAGAGCATCCGGAGTGCGGAGCCCCCACTCACAAATCCACAGAGGAACCTCGCAGCCCCCCACATTCTCTCCCGGCCCTCTGCTCTTTAGAGGGAACAGCTGGAGGAGTTGGCCTGCCGCACTTTTGTTTAGTGGCTTTTTTCCCCTTTCCTCCCACCCCCAACCTCTCTCCTCTATTTAGACTGCAATATTAAAGCAGGGGGGGATGAGGATGAAATGTCATTGTGTGCACACACCAAGCGATGCCGACTTGCTTCAGCATCAAGCGGTTCGCTGCATTTGGTTTGCTCCCTTTGCCAGCAGTTGTTGAAGTCAATTTGGATCCTTCCTCTTTGCACTGCTTATTGAACATTCCAGCCTCCTGCATCTGCACGTGATACATTATATGACTATTATTACATTGCAAAGGTTATGTATGTATTTATTTAATACATTATGTATTTGGTGATACTGCTGTTGCTGCTGCGTTGGCAGTAGTGGTACGAGCACAATTAACAACAAAAATGTTACTCAACGGGTTTGTCAGTAACAGTGTGTGGCCTTAAAAGAATGAAACAAAGTAGGCAACTCATATTATTTGGTTCTTTCGGTAAAGTCACGTAGATTGAAGAAAAATCATAATAAAAAGAAAGTTCATAAAAAAATAAAAAACTCTAATGTAGACTGTAGCCTGGTTCTTAATCGGAGTGAGTGTACTGGCAGTCTAACACATTCCTGCGGAGGGAGCTGCTAGGAACGTTGGGTTGCTCGGTGAATGGCCAGGGTCAACGGCGGCGTGGTGTATTTCGCAAATATGGCCGACTGTGGGGGCGGGCACAAGCCGGCGTGAGTAGGTTAAACGTTGAGTTTTATAAGGGCACCACGGGGTGACCAACCCTTCCCCACCCAGCCCCACCCCTCCCACCCCCCACCCAGCCCCACCCTCCCCTCCCCACCCAGCCCCTCCCCACCCTCCCCACCCAGCCCCTCCCCACCCTCCCCTCTCCACCCAGCCCCACCCCTCCCATTTTTGCATGCACGACGGACGGACGGACACAATAATCCCCTTTGGGCTGGTGTAACCAGGAGGTTCCTACCAGTATAATATAGACTGTAGCCTGGTTATTAAGTTTGGTGAGTGTACTGGCAGTCTGTATTGTATAATGTAGCAATGGTTATTAAGCTGGGTGAGTGTACTGGCAGTCTATAATGTAGACTGTAGCCTGGTTCTTAACCTCGGCGAGTGTATTGGCTGTCTATAATGTAGACTGTAGCCTGGTTATTAAGCTGGGTGAGTGTACTGGCAGTCTATAATGTAGACTGTAGCCTGGTTCTTAACCTGAGTGAGCGTACTGACAGTTTATAATGTAGACTTATTCTTGTTTTTTTCGGTAATAAAAATAAAAAAACACAAACCACGACGTTTCGATCACAACACAAGCGATCGTCTTCATGAGGGAAGATGGGGAAACGATAACCGAAGGCAATCGTTTTTAAGGTTTCAAAAATGGGCATGGAACAAAAGCGCTCCGGCGGCGCAACGAAGTGGGCGGGGCATACGTGGCCCGGGGTCAGAGAGCAACAATGTAAAGCACGGAACATGCAGTGCCACAAAACGTCTCGGTGTCAGAACGAAGTGGGCGGGTCACGTGTGCCCTGGGGTAAGACAACAAGAAAACGACACTAATCAAGTCATGACCCAAAGTGGTTGATGACATCTTTACAATGATTGCTGAGTTTATAACCATCCTCCCGGTGGAAATTATGTCTGTGTCTGTATATATGGATGGGTTTATGAACGAATGTTTGTTGATAGCCACTGGGCTTGCAAAATACCATCGTCTTAGATAAATCAATTTCGCGTGAGCCAACTGCATTCAAACAATGATCAGCCACTGCCGAGGTATTGGTCCTACCGTGTTTCAAATTTTCCTTATGCTCACGGACACGGTCCGAGACATGTCGCTTAGTTTCCCCAATATAACTGCGGCCACAGATACAGCTTAGTTTGTAGACGTCGGGATATTGCATGTCAGGAATCTTGTCCTTCACAAATGGGATCAGTTCACAAATATTAAGTACTGTGTTAAATCGGACCTGGTTATTGTGTTCGTTCATGATTTTGGAAATATTTTTGGTTACCCCTGCTATGTATGGCAAGGTGATGGTTTTGATTGGATCCTCAGATGGCTCCTTCCTCACGGTTGGGATGATGGCCTTGCGGATTGTGTAGTCAGAATATCCATTCGCCTTGAGAGCCTGGTGTACGTGTTTGAGTTCACTAGTTAAGGTGTTCATGGTTGGAGGTACATTGAGCTCTATGGTGTAGCGTTTTGATGAGGGAATTCTTCTGGGATGGATGGTGGTGGGAATCAGGTTTTAGGTAGGCGTCAGTATGAGTTACTTTGCTGTAGACAGAATGGCTCATTGAGCCATCTGGTCTCTTTTTGATTAAGACATCCAAGAAAGGTAGCATGCCATCCTTTTCTACCTCCATGGTGAATTTTATTGCTGGGTGTATGGAATTGATGTGGTTGAGGAATTGGTTTAGAGCCGGTCGGCCATGTGGCCAGATGACGAACGTGTCATCCACGTACCTCTTCCACAAGGACGGGCGTAGAGTGGATGCCTTGATGGCGTCCGTCTCAAAATTTTCCATGAAAATATTGGCTACAACCGGAGATAAGGGATAACCTATTGGGGTGCCTTCAGTTTGTTTGTAGAAGTATGTATTGGTGAGGCAGTGTCTCACCAGGGCCGGTACATCAGCATTCAATCCTTGTTGGACCAAATCTTCAATGATTGCAATGGTATCGGGTACAGGAACTTTGGTGAACAAAGAAACTACATCGAAACTAACAAGCAAATCACCTGGGGACAGTGAGATGTCCTTCAATGACGATACCAGGTGAGTTGAGTTAAGTAGAGAAGAGGTGGTCTTACCAGTGAATGGCTGCAAGGTCTCCGACAGCTATGGAGCCAGTTTGTAGGTGGGTGAGCCAGTGGTGGAGACGATGGGACGAAGGGGTGTACCTTCTTTATAGATTTTTGGTAAGCCATATAATCTTGGTGGTCTAGCAGCAGAAGGTTTTAAGGAAACCCGTTTGGTCTGTTCAATTAATGAAGCTGAATCAGCGATGATACTGTTCGTTTTTGTGACGAGGCTGTTGTTGGGATCTCTTTAATTTTTTTAGTTTTGTGTAGCTACCATCATTAAGTAGGTCCTGAATTTATGTTATTGTACACGGGTTTGTCCATGATGACCGTGGCATTGCCCTTGTCGGCTGAGAGGATGACGATATCCCTCTTTTTCAATTGAGATAACTCAAAACGCTCATCCTTACTGATGTTGCTGACTGGTATCTTCGCACTTTTGAGGGTTGCAGCTATTTCAGATCTTGTCACGTCTGCAGCGATGTGTCCCAAACCCTTAAGAGTACCTGGTGTAGTCTGTAAACATCGCCACTGGGGAGACAAAGGTGGTCGGGTCACCCACCCCCTCGTGTGCCATGCCGACCTTCATCGGTGCTACTTGCTAACAGCACTTGCCGCTACAGTCTATAAAGGCTATATGGGGGATCTTTGTCTGTGTATATTCTTCTCCGGCCCGTCCACCCCATCCTCCACCCCTCGTCTCTCCCTGTCGCACACCAGATGCTGCTAACGCGACGCGATGCGTTGCCCGTGTTTACCGTGGCACGGCTGAGTCTCGTGGCTGCCACAATGGATGTAGGGCGGCATTACCTCTGTTCGCGGCAAACTAAATGATACAAGCGGAACATTGTGAAATTACATTAGTTGGCGGGGACTTAAGGCAATGTTTGCGGATGGTTTGAGAGTGGAAATGTGTGCTGAGTGCCGTTAGGATGGTTGGAGGATGGAGGTGGGGGTAATGATGTGTAATACGCACAGCCCAGCTGACCCTCTCCCTCTTCCCACGTCTAAAATGGAATTTCTTTGTTTCTTGGGAAATTCCCTCGGGGTGGGGTGGGGGGATTGTTTATGAACCAAACTGGATTGAACTGCAGAAAAAACACTGTTGTTCCAAGGCGAAGACGAGAACGATGCTTATGAAACACAATGAAGAATTGTATGTGAGAGGAGACGTTGATGAGACTAAAATTAATCAAGTGGAAATCATGCTGGGGCAGGTCGATTCGTGAGAACAGCTGACGAGAGACGGAGGGTCAATGACGGAGCGGAGGCCGAGAGAGATTTGGGAAGAGACGCAGTGGGAGACGGTGCAAGAAACGACTTCACAGAGTTCGGAGGTCACGGCTGGAGCGACTGGGGAATGGGGATGTCGTTGCCCAGCAGTGGGACATTACCGGCCGTCAACAACAGCAACAGCTAAAGATGATGAAAGGAAAGAGGTGATGCAGTGGCAGAGTGTTTGGCCGCTATAAATTTCCGCATGATAAGCCACTTTGTTGAGCTATCATTTATGGCCTGGTCGCTCCTGAAAGAGAGCTACATAGCTTAGTGGCCCTCACCTGGTCGCGAAAGACCACGTGTTCAACTGCATGCAGTGCTTAGCGCCTTGCTCTATAAACCTGGCAGCCTGAGTTAGATTCCCAGCCACGGCTAACACCAGTGGCGAGTCATGTGTTACTTGGTCCTGGGGCCTTCCTTTTGCCAACCTACACAGTCTAAGTATGGGGAAGCCATTGACCCCTACCGCCAAAACTTGGCAGGACCTTCGTGAAAAAGAGTCACGGGACTCGGTGAGGCTTTTCTCGGGTAAAACGAGCGAAATGAGTGATGCAAACATCGTTATAACAATGATTGTCAAACAATGATGGTCAAACAACCACCATAACCGACACGAGGTGGGAAGGCCTTCATCCAGAAGTGGATTCACAAATGGCTGCAAATGTATTCTTGAAAATAAAAACCGTTATAATGACCGGGACTGGTAGAACAGTCATTCATAATCGTGGCTGCTTAAACAAAAAATAAAAAACACTGCACATTTTTGTTCTTGAGCCCAATGAGAATTGTGTATGTGCTCTGACCAGTGCTCTGCATCTGCTGATGCTTATTGTCTTAAATAAAATGTTTAACCACTTTGCCAAATTATCTACTCATGGCTTATTATTGTTTTTAATCATTTACATTAGCTCATATATACAAACATTTAGACGATCCTTTCTGCGCAGTTTAAAGACTAAAGGCGCGCACAGATTCGCCTTCCTCGCAATTCGATTCAATTGTCAGGATTCTTGCTCACGATTCACGCTCACGATTCCATCAAAAACAATCCATGACTTTTGGTTCACGATTATGGTGCAAAGTAGCAGCCTTTAGTGGCTGTAGGGTTTACATGAACCTGATTAACAATAATCAACCATGCTCTCTCTGCTGCTGGATGAAGACCTCCCGACTAGGTATTCAAGGTCTCTATGAATACATCTAGTGTGGCGTGTAAGCATGTTTTTTCATACTTTCATGTACATTTGTAATGACAAGGTGTCACCTGTCGGCCTGAAGGGGTAATCGCAGTTATGGGCAAGTGACGTAATGTCTCATTATGAGGGGGGCGTGTCTGGGGTAAAGGTGAGAGGCGGAGTCAGTCGGGAAGCTCCGGGAAGTTGCTGGAAGGTTCTGGAAGGGGTGTGGCCGGGGGCGTGGCCGGAGGCGGGGTTTGGCCGCGTCGGGGTGTATATAAGGGGGACCGAACCAAAGATTCGGTGCTGTTGCGGGTCCTGGGTCCTGGCTGGGTCGCTGCTCGCCGCCATCTCTCTTCGTCGTCCGCCACGTGGCCGATCTCCTGCAAGGCTCTCATCGTCATCATCGCTGCGCTAGGTGGACAGCTCAGTAGTTGGACGCCGACGATGGGGTTGTGTGATAGGGTTGGCTATGTGTAGCTGCGTTACATACATGTATCGCCCAGTGTGTTCCTAATAAATAAGAAGCCTTCTACACGACGTGTCTCGGAAGTCGCTCACTCCACATTTATTTATTCAGGAAAACCACACCGAGTCACAGGACTCTTTTGCAGGAGGGTCCCACACCGTTGGGTTTTTATTTTAAAATATTTGCAGCCAATTAATGATGTGTGTGTGTTTATACACGTGGGACGATACCGGAGGACTCGGAGAAAATCCCATGCCTGGCGCAAGGGGGCAATGCTCTATCCCCGTACAGATGGAAACAGGTGGCGATTAGTCCACTTGCTGTATTGCTTTCTCCTGGCGAGCCAGGGTATGGCACCTCCTCGGCGCCGACACGAAGGGAGTCTCATGGCATCTGCGTGTGAGCCACCAACCCTCGCCTCCACAGTGCTGCGGTGTGGGGGGCAATACATGCAATGTGTAATTCCAAAAGAGTACTTTAATTTTGGATGTACATTTTTCTTAAAATTAGGCAAATTTTGGTCCATTACACCAACACACAATAGCCTACTCTTTTGAATTAAACAGGTTTCTGTTGCGGTGAGCAAACATCAGCACTTGGGAGACAAAGGCGGCCGGGTGTAGTTCCCGCCACAACACCACTTCGTGCGTGTTCCAGCCTTCAGAGGTGGTCGCTAACAGCGCTAGACCCCAACATCCTACAAAGACTATACGGGGTATCTTTGTCTTTGTGCTATTTTGTTGTTGCAGTGGTTCGTGCCCTGCGCTATAGACCCAAGGAAACATATTCCCGGAGTCATGTTTCACTTCGCTACGAGCTGCCTGTTTGCCGGGCGGCAGTGGCTATGCACGTGGCAGTCTGTAACCCAACGCTGTGGAGGCAGCAGCAGCAGCGAAGATTGGTGGATCACACACAGATGTTGTGAAACACCCTCCCCGTGGGCATCGAGGATGTTTCCGTACCCGTGCTTGTCAGGAGAATGCGGTAAAGCAAATGTTGTGAAGTGCCATAATTGGCTGTATTGCCTTGAATGTCGTCATTCATGATGGCGTTGGATTGTGGGCCCAAAAGGTGTCTGTCACGTTGGTTTGATCCCTTTATGTGACTGTCTGGAATGTGGGTCTGAGTTGATGCATCCTTGTCTGACCCCACGTGTGCGACGCTGAGTCGGAGACGAACTGCCAGAGCAGGATATGCATTTCCACCATTCCCGTAGACAGCATTCATGTTCACTCGGCATGGAGGCGGCGATGCCTCAACATCTACCTTTTGTTCAGTATTGGTTGGTGGAGGAGCATTGGTGCGTTGTTCAGACCAGTCCAAAATATTTTTTCTGGTAAGTTGACCATGGTCCTTGACAGGCAAACTCACTCCAATTCTCTTCCTTATCCAGATTGGCTGCTGCTTTGAGCACCTCTGCCGGGCCTTTGCAGCAGCTGCTTCTTTTTTGAGCTGTAGCGTGCTTAACTTAGCATCCAGCTCAATTTTCTTCCATGTGGCAGTGGCCACTAATATACTCTCTTGCTCTTCAAGCTCTACATTCTTACATGCGGCAGCAGTTGCTATGCTCTCTTGCTCTGCTTTCTTCTGTGTGGCAGCAGTTGCTATGCTTGCTTCTTCTTGAATGCGGGCCTTTTCAATTAGCATGGCTTCCTCTTCAGCCATGTAGGAGATACGAGCATTTGCTGATTCTGCTGCTGCCCATGCCTGAGCAGCTGCCATACTGGCAGATGATAACTGTGAGTGTGCTGAGCCTTTAGATCTTGTGGTGGACTTGGATGAGGTCGAGTGCTGAGATCCTGTCTCTATTAAGCCCTCCACATGGTCCATTGCGTCTTGTATCAATGCCTTCACATTATCAATCATTGAGCAGTTCAAGGAAGTGCTTTTGAATGTGCACTCCCTCGATACCCTCATCTGTCTTCACCTTCTTCAGGAGGGAGATGTATTTATTTTCCAGCAGCTTGTAGCTTGAACTGCTGACCTTCACATGATGTATGGACGGCTGGATTGAGGCCACCATGTCTGAGGCGTTTTGAGCTTCAGATATGTCTGCTTCAACCTGGTCCCATTCCCTTTGTATCCTGGCCTCAAAGTCTTGCTTCTCAGCATCATAGCTTCCCAAGGCCTGTTGTGTTAGCCTCACCTCTCTTTAGGGCCTTGAACTCCCTTGGTCCTCTTGAGGCAGGATGGGAGGTGCTGGATTGCTTAAGTCACTTGCTTCAGTATCTCTCCCTGTTGAACTGTGGCTTTCCATGCTGCGATGCTTGCAGCACAAGTTCAATGTAGACTCGCTGCAGAGCTGGCTGCTTGAGAGCTCCAAGCCTGGGGAGCTGGCTGATTGAGAGCTCCAAGAAGAATGTTATTTTACTGTGCTTGCAGCACAGGTTTAATGTAAATTTGCTGTGGAACTGGCTGGTTGAGAGCTCCAATACAATGTTATTTAACTGTGCTTTCAGCACAGGTTTAATGTAAACTTGCTGTGGAGCTGGCTGCTTGAGAGCTCCAAGCCTGAGGAGCTGGCTGGTTGAGAGCTCCAAGAAGAATATATTTTTACTGTCTCGGCCTCGCTGTGCACTGCGTTGCACCACTATCCGAGTAGTTAACCTCACATTCAATAAACATTCAGAGCCAGGGTGAACATCTTACTCCAACGTATTTAATGAATAGAACGAGGTAAAACTGATGGAAAAACAGCACAAAATACAGCATATGTTAATATTCTTTGGGTCTTTCGATAAATCCATGTAGATAGAAAATATAACAAAAATCAAAATCACGACGTTTCGATCGCAACACAAGCAATCGTTTTTTTTCACCTGAAAACGATTGCTTGTGTTGTGATCGAAACGTTGTGATCTTGATTTTTGTTATTTTTTTCTATCTACGTGGCTTTATCGAAAGACCCAAAGAACATGAATTTCTGCAGTCACAAAAGCCTTAAGTCAACATCTGTTAATACTTGCAATATCAATACAATTGTAGTAGGTTCAAGGAGACTCGGACGACGTAGTTGGAGGCACACTTATTTATTGAACTACAGTTGTATATTACAGGCAGAGATATACAACACTTGAAGGGGTATCGGCCCCTTCACCCGTCTTACAGGGAGATCCCACAATCTCTGTCCCGGCTAGCCTACTCCCAGGTCCTCCACTACAGAGCTAGGGGAGGCTAGCTGACCCAGCTCTGGTCAAGCTGGGATTACGGCACCCTGAGTCCCCAGACCGGCTCTTAGAAGAACATTGGCTCTGGGCTCTTGGGGCCACGCCACTGGCTTGCCCTGGTCAGTCCTTAGAAGGACGGCGATCCAGGGGAGTCCCAGGGCCTATCTAGCCGGTCTTCTTTCTTCGCTGGTTAAAGCTAAACACTGAACCCCGAGCCCACCGGCTCACCGCCTTATATAGCAACTCCCCCCCCGAGGAGTGGGGCCGTGGGGGATCACAGCGCCGTGTTAGCCCCCCAGGCTCAACGGTGCGGACGTGGATGTAAGCATCCTTTCGCGTGCGGCCATAACCACACCCGGTGTGTTTGTTTGCCCTCCCGTAACACCTCTACACAATTAATGAACACTGCAGCATCATAACATTGTCTTAGATAACATGAATCTCAAAAATAGGTCCTGGATGGACCAGGTACCTCCAATACACTGAATAGCTATACAACAAGAGAATAAGCTACTGTGTTAAATAACGTCACTTTGTGCACTCACCATACTGCAGCCCAAATGTACAGCACTGCACATAACACTGAACTGTGGATGAGATACTTCTTCATCCTTGCTCTCAAGAACGCATTAAAGATACATGGGCACAAGTCTGGCTGGACTTATCCAACTACAAATAACATTCACAATAATGCAAGGGGCAGGCTTTGTTGTTAACTAGGCCTCATATTTATCATAACAATTTAACAGCATTATAAATGCATTTATAGCATTACAACGGCAATCCTAACATTATACCAGCATTCACAGTATTATAAGAATATAAACGAACTTACAGAAAATGCTTCTTCAAGTCCCACAATGAACAGATGCACCCGTCTTCACTGAGACGCTAATTGTGCCTCCATTTTGTGCTCTTTGTAATGGCTGACACCCCTGCCTTGCCTCATGGCTTCGAGACCTTTAACTCGTAACTTCCTGGTGACCAAACTCAACACCATCATATCAGGAAGTTCCTGTGTAAACACACCCCCATATCTGCCGTGGGGCAGAACACCCCCCCCCTGTGGTTGGTCAACCCATCGTAGGGGTCGGCAACCTATAAGAGACATTTTTTTCGAATTAGGTAAAAAAAACCCTCAATATATCAAGAGCCGCAATGCACTGTGGTGAATAAATGACATCACGAAGCCGTCCTTAAGGTTGCCGACCCCTCCCTGAGCTATTGGATACATCCGAAACGTCGGTCAAGCTATCGAACGCCACGTGTACTGTGGGGGTTCCCTGCTTCACGCTGTGAGAGCTGCCGCCTCCTCCTCATCCTCCACCGAGCGAGAGATTCACAACTCCATTGGGAGAAAGACATTAACGTCGCAGCTTCGGAATCGGATGGGTAGAGAAGTGAGATCTGCGTGTCGCTTGATTCGCGCTGTTTGCTCGCTCAGACAATAATGCTACTTTTGAAAGTTGATTTAAGTTTTAATTCACCTCTCTCCATCAGCTTCCAAGCGAAGTTGCGAATTTATTGCAGCAACAGAGGTGCTCACAACATTCGTTGTGTAGCCTGACCGGCATGGCGTCAGTGTCGGTCATCCCGACACTGACCATGCCATTTAGTTTTTTATTGAGATTTACCGGTGAGAAACCATTACGTGTTTTTATTTTACTTATCCAGACTCTCACCGGTCCAGGCTCTCACCTGTCCCGGTTTGGCGTACAAGGGACTTTGAGCTCTGCCTCACCTCCTCCGAGTTGTCTATCGAACATTGCGTCCAATTCGCGAAATATGAGCGCTATAATTGTAATTATTATTATTGCTACTGCAAAGAGGGGAGGGGGAGCGGTAGCCACTAATAGCAATGGATTGTGTTCTTTAGAAAATCTGTGAACACACTGAGCCTGGGTCTACCTGCCTTCACGGGGCACCTGGGCTGTGTTCCAAATGCAAATTCACTCGTATGAATTAGTGACCCGTTCGGAGGTCTGTGGAGAGCAATTTATTAGCGTGCAGCTGAGGCTTTATAATGAGGGGGAGGGCCGAAGACAGATGGTCCAAGCCAAAATAGAGCAGACAAAACAATGTGTGCCAGTGCACCGAGAGCTTCAGCGGCGCGAAGACACGCGCGTTTCAGCTGTCAAACCGCTTTATCGACCAACTCAGTCAAAACCCCAACCACGCCCACCGTCATTGTTACTTATTTCTGTCTCAGGGTCGTCGGCAATCTCATCATAATCATCATCAGCAGCAGCCATGCTCAATCCACTGCTGGACGAAGGCCTCCCCAAGCCGACGCCATCATCTCTCATGATGCTGTGGTGTTAACGATCCAGCTCGCACCGCACACGGAGTCCATTTAACGACTCCGTCTCATGAATGGACGTGCCTACTTCCCAACACGCTCTCCACCTTGGCTGCATCCCTGTCACGAAGTGTGACCATCGATCCTCATCCCTTTTCTGGCGACGTTTCCTGCCTAAGCACGCTCACTGTTCTGAGCAGTTTGAATGATGAATGTAACCTGCCTACGTTTCTGTATGTATGTGCGTTGAACTTCTTTCGCACCGTACGTAGCCAACCGTGATAATCGGAGGTGCGGGGAAAGACCAAAACAAACTAAACACAAAAGCAGTTCTAAATAAATTATTTTTTTATCTAGGTTATTTAAAAGTAGATAGCTCCAGTGGCTTCCGAATATCGGAAGAGCGTTCCAGACGGCCGCAGAAGCGCGTCTGAAAGCGCCCCGCCATGCTGTGGCCGTCTTTGTTCGACGGCTGGCAGCCAAAAGCCGCTACGGCGAGGATGAGCGGAGTTCGCGTGATGGTTTATGCTCTATGACGAGATCAGCAAGATGTTGTGGTTCATTTGTGGCAAGCACTTTGTGTGCACTGAGTGTGTTCCTCGTTCTCTCGGTCTCAGAAATAACAAACATATAACGAGTTACAAGGCTGGTTGGGGGGCACAACCAGGGCTAGGCTTGTCCACGTTTCCATGTCCGAGGATGAGAGGGAGGACTGACTCTCGAAACGTGACAGACCCTGAGGTTAATGTAAACAATGGACGACCAACACCGCCTTTGCTTTCGATTTGTAGCACCAATTGTGACATGTCGGGCGGGTGGCTGTGGTCGTGGGATTCAGTCCAAAAAAAAAATTTCTATTTTTGTACCACGGATGTACCGAAAATCTACAGTAAAACATTGACGACCTTCACTATTTTAAACAAAGCCAGCGGTAAGCTCTTGGCGCTACGCACCTGCAGGCCCAAACTTGATTCCCAGCCATGGCTTGAATTGGGTGGCGAGTCCTATCAGAGGCAGTCCTGCCATGCCCCACCAACAGCAGCTCACACTGACCAGCGTGGTGAAGTATGGTCAAAACCCCTCCCATTAGTATTACGGTGTCGGTAGGACTTTATCCATTGGAAATGTCTTGGCTTTCATACAACAGCAGCATTGGGCTTTGCTTGACGTGGATTGGACGTACAATATGTCTCTCTCAGCACAAATCTCACCTCAAATAATCACGGTTGACAATGTAGGATGCGAAAGAAGTTCAACACTCATACACACATATACTTTATTTTTCCTTTTTCAGTTCAGAAAATTGTTGGTCTCCGAAACGCCACGTGGCCGACGGTGACTCAGCAAGCCGGTGCTCGGTGGGAGGGACTGCGTCTTATCAGCTCCCGCCAGAGCTGCCTGTGCGGTACAAACGTCTTGGCCGTACGCCACCACCGCCACCACCGCTGCCGCTGCCGCACACAGATGGCCAGTGGAAATCCGGGAGGGTCGGAGCGAAAATCTGTGGAAGCCTCGTCAAGCGGTTACTGGAAGAGCGCCCGAGGCCCTGACTCCATTGCTGATCCCCGTTCCTAACCCTCAAATCGAAAAGTGGTTCTCTACCGGGGGTACGCGAACACCTGGGGGTACGTCAGGTGATTCATAAATGTGCCTTCGTCTATCTAATTCATTGTGTTTAATATGTTGACATTATTAATGTTTAATATTCGTACATTTATTTCTTAGAACCGTGTTGGGCCAGGCAAGGGGGCACTCGGTTGAAACAGAAGGTTGAGAGCCACCGCTGTAGAGAGAGGGCTCCCGTGGAGGCCCGGCCACTGGCAGAGTCAGCTACTGCAGGGCCCGGGACCGCTGGAGCAACGTCAGCAGTGTGCGGTCCTGAAACGTATCTTCATCACCATTCGTACGCCAAGCATTTGCTTAAGCCACGTGTTATCTCCGCCGGAGGACATTCAGCTCGGCACTGCGAGTCCCCGAGTCAGAAGGCACTGAACGAAGTGATCATGGCGCAACCCTCGGAATCTGACCACAGGGCTCACACGCCACGGCTCACGCTCATGTCAAAGAAGCCCCCTAAAATTACTCATCACGCATGATTCATAATTAGTTGCTTTTGGCTTGGATCGTCCCAGTATAATGTTTGCTCTTTCATTTAATATTATATACCTACACGACTATCTAACCCAAAGTAAACTAATTTTAAATCATAATATTGGCCGTGAAAGCCTACGAACAAGATGGCTCCTCTGTTCCTAACGCCTGAAAGCGATGTTGATTAGTAAGTGCATTGACTTGGTGTATTTAGCTAACCTGGTTTGTTTGTGATTAGTTCATTATTTTGACTGAAGCGAGATCTAGATCAAAGAAACCTCTTCGCTAAATTGCCTCTGACTGATGCAAGTAAAATAAAAATGATGCCCTTTAATTCAGAACCAGAATATTAATTTATCCTGGAGAAATCCGATGAGGTATGGAGCTATTTTCACCGATGTCTAATATGGACGGGTCAGAAAGGTAACAATAAGCAACACAAATTGCCCAGGAAAGCCTCACTGAGTCTCAACACTCTCTTTCGGGAGGGCCCTGCTAGATTGGGATCTTTGGCTAATTTAATTGACGAGTCATTCACTTGGTGTAGGTTGAAAGCGCAGTGCGTGCAGACAATTCCAGACGTCTGAGCGCGTAGCAATCGAAGCTCCACACAGATAGAGACAATAATCATTGAGGGTACTGCTCACCTGCTGGTTACCTCGCAGCACAAGCGTATGGAAGAGGAAACGAGTCCCTGTAAAAGATGACGTGAAAAGCTCTACACAGATATATTATGGGACCTGCTTTGCCAGTACTAAAATATGAGAATAGGGTTTCCACTTTTTCTGGCAACAAAACAGGTGTTAAGATGTTAAAACACCAAACTGAAACCTTTTACAAGGAATCATGTCTGCATTAACCACATTACTTGTGGTCAGAATGCAAAAAAAAACATCCTCTGATAATATATGCATTGTCTTTGAAACTGATTGGTCTAACACCGGCGGTGAGACAAGACCATGAAGAAGGCTGTCTCTGGTGTAGACCACGCAGTACAGAGACAACGTATACGCAGTATCATTATCAGAGCGTGTTTGTCTGCATGTTTTGTCACAAGTGTGTGTGCTCAATGCAGACTTGAGGCCTTGCAAGAGGTGTCCATGGTGTTTGGAACATCTCCTCCTGTGTTATTGCCAGGAAGGGTTAAGAGGAGTCATATTTTATTTCATCATTGGGATATTGTCCAGGTGCAGCTCCTTGACCTCGCATTCTGTCTTGAACCTGTGAGTGTGCTCTCTAATCCGCGTGTTCCTCTTCCTGTGTCTCAGTCTAATTGTAAGCACGCACATCTCTCAGTGCTTCTTTGTGCACTGGTTCTCAGGGTCCTCCGGTTTTGCTCAGTGGGCCCTACCTGGTAGAATAAAAAATAGTTTCGTTTAATAATGTTGAATGATATGTTTTAGTGTTCTATCGTCTTCTGCTCATCTTGAGCCATGCCACTCTTTGTCCATCTTGGGGACTTCCATCCCGGCATCCTTTCCCATTGCCAATCGATTTTCATTTTACCATTCATTCATTCATACTCTTGACTCGCCTTGCATCGGGGTGAGTGAATAAGATGGAGGGAAGAATGTAAATACTGACATCGGTTACGCACAGCAAAGTAAATTGACGTTCATGGCAGTTTATTTAATGCGCCATTTCCCCTCTTCATCCCCAAATCTCCGCCAATTACACGGTAAACTTAGAGTTTAGTTTATGTTTTGAATGCAAGTGGGCTTTGGCAAGGACACGTCGCTGGAAGGGAATGATGGGCGATGGTCGAGGATAGCAAAGTAGCGGTAGTCAATGAATGGGACGCGTCTGAGGGGACATCCTCTGAAGGTACGGGATGTCAGACAAAAAGGCCAGGAAGGTTGCTTAGAATGAAACAAATAAATAACCAAAACAACTTGGGAACAAAAATATCCATGAAAATAATGAGCGAGTGGCAGTCAAGGAAAGGGGAACGAATCCGAGTGCAGGTGCAGCCGAGGGGGAGATGGAGCGGTGAAACCAGCGCGAGTGCACGGGCTCTGTGGATCGCTACATCGCTGGATCGCCGGAGGCCTACATCAAGCGTGTGTGTACGTGTGCGTCGAACTTCTTCCGCACCGTACGTAGCCGAGCGTGCCGATCCAAGGTGGATTGGCCCTCTTCTTGGTTCTTTCGGTAAAGTCACGTAGAAGGGAAATAATAAAATAATGAAAATAAAACATAATAAAATACAAATTGTATTTAATAAAATACTAATTGTATTTTATTATGTGACTTTGTATTTTATTATGTGACTTTACCGAAAGAACCAAGAAGACGAATCCCTGCAGTCACGAAAGCTTTAAATGGATTGACCCTGGCAGGCGATCAAACCGAGCGTCCCGCAGCAAGAGCAGCTCTGTGGAGTTTCGATCTCCCCTCGTGCCACCCTGCCGCCTCTCTGGGGTCGTCAAGCACGCTGGGACCGTTGATGCGTTTCCTTTGTGTATTTTCAACAGTTCTGCATTTGCATGTTGGCAATCAGCTGCCTGCTGGTGGGAGCAGGTGGTCTTCATTTAGTGTTACATCATTCAAAACTTGGCTCGGTTATCCGAGCGGTATGCGAGCGCATTGCATTCCTCGTTTATCCGCGAAATGTAAAGGAGCCTTGATATGTTTACATAATGTATATATATGTGTAATCTGCGACCTTCATATAACAAACCCTCGCTGGTGCTGACCTCGCTCGAGCGAGACAGCTGTGCTTCCTCTGTTGTATCGTGACAACGCGAACCCAACGCTGTTCGAAAGCATCGTAGACGGCGCAGCGGATCGTCAAGCCGCGATTCGTAGTCTACTCCCTTCTCTAGTCATTCGGCGTCTGCAGATCGCGAGCTTTCCGCATACAGGGCACTGGAGTGGCAGAGTGATGAAGGCAGAAACTTGAAGCTTGAGGGTGCCGTACTTCACAGTGCCTCTGAGCAATATCAAATTGGTGACCCGCACAGCAAACATTTTGAGCAGTGAAGTGGTGGTGCGGTGGATCGTACACCACACCATGAACCCAGGGAACGGAGGTCTGATTTGTAGCAATTGCGCCCCCTTCACCAACCTGCACTGACCAGCGTGGTGAAGTATGGTCAAACAACGCTGAGGGAGGCCTTCTGGTAGTGGGTTGACAAACATCAGTACATTATTATGATTATTAACGTATCATAGTTGTGTTGATACTGTTGCGTTGACGGTGGTGCACAAGCCAGGTACCAACTAAAACTCAACACTTTGTCAATAAGTCTGTGGCCTTAAAAAGAGAGATCATATAATAGGCGACATTTTGCACAATGGCCCTTCTTACCAGCACACATTTAACACCACGTAAACTGGGCACACAGAGGCGAGAGAGGTTTAGTAGAATGTAAAATATTTGATTAATTATGATCAATCGTCCATCGTTAGGGTGCTAATTATTGACTTTAATAATTAAAACTCATTGTCATGCCACTGGTGGATGATGGTCTGTATGTATGTATGGTGAACTTCTTTCGCAGCGTACGTAACCAATCGGAGGTGCGGTCTGAGCCATGGGAGTTGTTTTGGCTATGCTTCACCACGCTGGTCACTGTAGGTTGGTGCAGGGTGTGGGGCGGGCTGGAATGAAGCTCGTCTCGCCGTGGCCATGCTGCGCTAACCAGTGCACCGCAGCTCTTGGCACGTGAACCGATAAGAACGCAACAATTTATATGAATGGCTTCATAAATACAGCACTTTGTTTATCTCGGAGAGCTTAAACTATCTCTCTAATAGTCTTTGTCAAGAAGCACTTACTTAGGATATCGTACTAATCCCTCCCTAAATACTTTGTCTTCGTATTATTTTGTACGATTATTTTCATTATTTTTCAAGTGCAGCAGTAGCATTTGAAGCGCTGACTTTTTCCAGGGCACAATGTATATAAATATATAAATATATATGTGTTGCTGTGATTGATGGGGACTTCCAGCTGCTCCTAGTCAGCGTCGTGACCAGAACTCAGAGACGTGTGATTGTGCAGGTGGCCGTGTTGCTTGCCTGAGAGCCAAGCCCAGGTGCGCGCACGCAGACTTTGACTCCTCTTACAAACGGGGCCACGGCTTCTTGTGGGATGTTTAACGTCCGCCACTTAAGCGTGCGTTTTTAAGTTCACTGCTTAACCACGGAGGTGCTTGGGTTTGGGATTTGAATCTTGGCAAAACTATTCGTGCAAATTAAAGGCCCCTTTCTCTGAGCCGTGTGCCCCACCCCCACCGCTCTGCCACCGCAGCTTTCAACGCAGTTTTTAGAGAGTCCGAGCAGAAGAAAAAAACCCATTAGCGCTGTGGGTGAAGTGTGAACTTTAATGAAACCGTCAAATTCACATCAAGGTCCCGTTTCTCATTCCAGATGATTCCCCTGATGAAATATTCCGGCTGGGTCGCTGTCACGGGCCGCGGCTGCAGCGAGCGGGAACTTTCTTCTGCGAATACTTGAAACACGTGGGCCCTTTTCACATCCTTCAAGGGATCACCGTCTTCTCTCTCTCCCTCCGTCTCTGGCTTTGCTCTCGCAGGCAAGTCACCTCAGATGGCACGGCCAGCTCTGAGGTTGGCTTCTGTTCGGGGGTCGGCTGACGGCACGCATGGGCGCGCCACGGTGGCTCGGAGATGTTGACTACCTCGCCGGCTATACAGGAGACCGTGGGTTCGATCCCGAGCCTGACGTCTGCTGCTGTATATTTGGAGTTTGCGGGTCTGTCTCCCCGTGGTTGCGTGGATTTTTCTTCGGGTCCTCCGGATTTTCCCTCCACATTTACAATCAACATCACGCGTTTAGAGTGTTTGGCTTCTGCTCTACATTTCCACGGGATAAGCCACTTCGTTGACACATCATTTGTGGCCCGGTCGCTTCTGGAAAAGAGCTATGCAGTTCAGTGGGCATTACCTGATCAAATACAAATAGGTTAATAGTTTTTAATATGAATCTGCTGCTTTGAATCGTATTATTAATGATTACTACTATTGCATGATAAATATTGACTTAAAGCTTTCGTGACTGCTGAAACTACGACGTCGTAGTTTTTTTTTTATTTTATTTTTATTAATTAGAACCTATCTACGTGAATTTACCGAAAGAGCATTTTTTCCATCCTGATGACGATCGCTTGTGTTGTGATCGAAACGTCGTAGTTTTTTGCTTATTTTATTTTCATTAATTTGAACCTATCTACGTGATTTTACCGAAATACCCCAAAAATATTGCATGATCTTGAATTATCAAGAGAGAGAGAGGTAAGAAGACGAAAAAGCAAGGGTGATTAAATTATTAATATTCCCAGCTCGCTGTCAGGCCGCGTCATAGTGACAGGCACAGTGTGTGCGCTTGCAGCACCGCACAAGGACATCTTCTTATGTCACACCGCCTAATGGACAACGCGGGCTATAATTATATCCTGCCCGTGCGTGTGAGTGGGTTACAGTGACGAGCAGTGCACGGCGCCCTGCCGGTGTGTGAGTGCGCGCGCGCGTGTGTGTATGCACGTGAGTGTGTGTGCACGTGTGCGTGTGTGTGCACGTGTGTGTGTGTGCACGTGTGTGTGCACGCGTGTGTGGGCACGCGTGTGTGTGTGCATGTGTGTGTATGCACGTGTGTGTGCACGTGTGTGTGTGTGCACGTGTGTGTGCACTGCGTGTGTGTGCACTGCGTGTGTGTGTGCACTGCGTGTGTGTGCACGTGTGTGTGTGCACGTGTGAGTGTGCACGTATGTGTGTGCACGTGTGTGTGTGCACGTGTGTGTGTGCACGTGTGTGTGTGCACGTGTGTGTGTGTGCGGTAGTGTAGCGGTTAGCGCACTGCGCTATGAACCCGGCGTCCCGAGTTCGATCCCCGCTCACGACAAACACGAGTAATAATTATCTGAACCGGTCCTTGGTCTTCCCTAGGTTGACTCAGCCTCAAATGAGTACCTGGTGCGGTGTGTAAACATTGTCACTAGAGAGACAAAGGCATGGTGTTGACCACCCATCCCCTCGTGTGCCATGATAGCCTTCATGGGTTCTAGCTAACAGCACTTTCCCAAACACTTTGATAAGGCTGTAGGGGAATCTTTGTGTGTGTGTGTACTGTCCACGTGTTTTTGTGTGTACGTGTGCATCAGGCGGCGGCAGCGGTGGGGAGCGGTGGCGCAGTGGTTAGCACGCTGCGCTACGATCCCGACGACCCGAGTTCGATTCCCACTCGCGCTTAACATTCTTGAGACACGTTTGCACCGGTCCGTTCTGGGCCTCTTCTCGGCCTTGCGGGCCACGCCGAGACATTGAGCCCCGTGCCGGTCTCAATCGGTGGTCAGTAAAATCACTCGCCCCAAAAGTCTGTGCGGGAGAATCCGTTTGCCTTTGTGCTGCCCCGCGGTGAGTTCGTGCCATTGCGAGCCAGCGAGCGAGCGAGCGAGCGCGTCCTCTCATTAACGCTCGGCTCTATTTGTTTTTTTTTATAAATAATCTCCCTCGTGCCAAATTCTGCGCACAGGTGGTGGACTGCCCCCCCCCCACCGCAACCATCAACGCGTTCGCCGCTGTTTATTACGTTGCGTGGGAGGTGACAGGCTGCGTGTGCGCGCAGACGGCTGTCTGTCAAACCGTGGCCTCGTCCGTGGCTCGCTCCCCGCCAGCAGCCTCCGCTGACGGCCGCGGGTGTTCAAAGGGGCGGACGCGAGCGGGATTCACGCCCAGGGTCACCCCGCGCCAGCTGCTGGAGCGCGCCTCGCATCACTTCGGCAGCCCCCCGGTTTTAACGCGACCTAAGCCCCCCCCCCCCGGAATAACAATGTTACAGAATGTACGATGTGGACGTGTAACGCCGCGCCGCCACCGCACGGCATTTGCTCGCTGTCGTCGAGAGAGGACGACTCGGGGGAGCGAGGTGGAACCACGGACGAGCAGGAGAGGCAGCAGCAGCCAGGCGGTGTGAGCCGGTATAACATTCTGCCACTCCCCCTTCAAAGCTCTGCGGTCCTCTACATATCAAGGGCTTAATGGTCAGTGAATGAGTATTTAGACATGTAGGAGGCAATACTTTATCCCATGCCGAGGGGACAAGCTGGAGTCCACACTTTGCTGTGATTCGTTCTCCTGGCGAGCCATGGCACGGCTCCTCCTCGACGCCCACGGGGGGAGCATCAGGCAACGTCCGTGTGTGATCCACCAGCCCTCGCTGCTGCCCCCGCGGTGCCGGCTTACAGGCGCGTGGAGCCACCACCGCACGTCGATCAAAACTGAAGTTTGGCCAAATAAAAAAAAAACATTCCACGAGAAATGATTCCCTGCATAACATTATATAAATAACGTCCCGTGCTGAGTTGATCAATCGTGCATTTGGGCGGTGGGGTGGTACAGTGGTTACACTTGTGCCTCACAACGAGAAGAGCCTGGGTTTGACTTCTGACTGGGGCGTCTTTCGACGTGGAGTGTGTGTTTGATCTCGCCCCGTCCTGCACGGGTTCCCTCTGGCTTCTCTGGGTTCCTCCCGTAGCTATAAACAACCTGTTACGAGGTATGTATGTTGCACTTCTTTCGTACCCTACGTAGTCAATCGTGCTCATCGGAGGTACGGTGTAAGGACAACAAACTAAACACAAAAAGCAGTTGTAAAGAAAAGAGTAGTAAATTTAGAAATTAGTTTTCAATTCAGAATGAGTTTTCAAAGAAAGTAATTTAATGTATTTCCTCTGGTAAATAATAATAAAACACCAATTTGTGAGGTCTGGTGTCGGCTAAACCCGGGCATGCAGGACAGTGTCCCGGGTAAACAAGTCAAGTATATGCATGTACTGTACACAGGGTGGCACAGAAGTCAGGACAAATAGGGTTATTTCATTTATTTTAACACTGCCTGTTTATTCTGTAAGTTACAATTGTATGTATTGTCATTATTAATATAAATCGTGTTCTTCTTATTCTTTCTGTGGGGTCACCTCAGATCAGTGGTTTACAAAACTCGACCAAAAAACCCCGAATAAATTGAGACAAATTATAATTGATGAATGTTTTCAAAGATTACACTTGTAAGCGTTTTTTAAAGTCCTGAATTAATGAAACAGATAAATCATGCATGCAGTAATCTTAATGGACGTCAGCTTGAACATTTCTTTAAAATACATTAATTACATAACCTTATGTGATTCGTTAAAATAACTCTAAAAACCCTATGGGTCCTCCCTTTTGGGCCACCCTCTTTATAAAGTAGCGGGCAGCATCTGCAGGCTCGTGGTAGGGGAAGGGCACGCTGCTCGAGTCGCCACGATCGCTGTCCGAGCTGAGACGCACGTGACTTGCTATTCTGGCCCCCAGAGGACGACACCGGCTCCCTTCCCACAACATCAGCAGCAGCAGTAGCAGCAGCAGCAGCGGCAGCAGCAGTAGCAGCAGCAGCAGCAGCGGCAGCAGCAGCAGAAGCAGCAGCAGCAGCGGCAGCAGCTACAGCAGCAGCAGCAGAAGCAGCAGCAGCAGTGGCAGCAGCTACAGCAGCAGCAGTGGCAGCAGCAGCGGCAGCAGCAGCAGCGGCAGCAGCAGCAGAAGCAGCAGCAGCAGTGGCAGCAGCTACAGCAGTGGCAGCAGCAGCGAGCAGCAGCGAGCAGCGAGTGGCCGGGCCCGTGTCTGGCAGGCGCCCGGTGAATGGTGGCGAACTAAGCACCTCCACCCCTCCACCCTCCACCCCTCCAACCCTCCACCCTCCACCCTCCACCACCTCCACCCTCCACCACCTCCACCCCTCCACCACCGCCGCCGCCTCAAGGCGGGGGGCAGCACGTGAAGCGCTGCCCAGCCACTCCGAAAGAGCTTGGCGGCAAAGTCTTGACGTGCGAGGGGGTGGGGTGCTCGGTTTCCTTCAATAGTCGATGTGTATGGGCCTCCCCTAGGTCGACTCGGCCTCAAACGAGTACCTGGTGCGATGTGTATACATCGCCACTGGGGAGAGACAAAGGCGACCGGGCGTGGTGCTGTCCACTCCACCCCCTCTCGTGCTGTTCCGGCCATCATAGGTGTAACATCACTGGCTTCAACAGTCTGTTGAGGCTATAGGGGCAACCTTTGTGGTGCCGTGTTTGTTGTGTGATGATTTACAACTCCATGTCGATCCCCTCCTCCCCTCACCTGTGCCACGCGGGTGAGTGCGGGGTTGTGTTTAACGAGAATAGTCAGTTCCGGTTGATCATAGAACTCGCCACTCATAACAATCATCGCCAGGAGTCGAAAAGAGGTCAATAGGTTGAGAGCGCGGTGTGCTAACCACTGCGCCACCCACCGCTCCACCCTGGTGTGTATTTGTCGTAGAATCATCATTTAGAGCTCCTCTCTAAATCCACTGCTGGATGAATGGCTCCACAGCCCGTGTCGGCCACGGGGTTGTTTGACCGTCGCTAAGCACGCTGGCCAGCGCGGTTTGTTGAAGCGGTGGGGGGTGGGGAGACCCGGGCAGACAGACCCGCCTCTCACATCGCTCACCACTCGGCCTGGGAACCCAACTCAAGTTGGGTCAGGCTCACGGCGCAGTGCGCTAACCCCCGCGCCACCGCTCCGCCCGATCAATATTGTATGCAGCGCAATTAACGCCGTGCATGCTTATTAAAACAATTCAAATGATTGCATTAATTGGCAGCGACAAGCCGCTCATGGTATGCGCTGCAGATGCCAATGAGCGCATGTGGTGAACGTGGGCGTGTGGGTGACTCGCAACCACCACCACCACCACGATCGCGCGCGAACTCTGTGCAAATGCGAAACAGCGTTCGGTGTGTTTAGCTCGGCAGCTCTTTGTCCTTGTTACCGCAGTGCAGTACTGCGCATGAGACTCGCGGCTTTTGCACATTTATTTGTTTAAATATCAAGGGAGCGGGTTTTTTATTTCGGCAGGAGGCTGTCGAAGCGAAAGAAATCCACTCGCAAGGAGGCGCGAGGCCGGCTGAGGTTACCGACCGCCGCCTAATTCTACCCCCATCTCGTCCCCCGCCCCCACCGCTGTGCAGCAGCCCAATGCTCCTCTGCCCGCCACAAACCCACGCAGCTCTTGCTACCCCCCCACCACCACTCCCCCTCCGTCGGAACCCATCTTGCTCCCATCGTCTCAAACCCCCCGCCCCACCCATCAGCACGACCACTACGACCATCACCCTCAACTCCAACCCCTGCGAACCCAACCCCAACCCTCGCAGGCTCCCACTGCTACAGGCATCCACCACCCCACCTTCCTCCGCTCCTCCCCGTCAGCCCCGAGCCCGCCGCGTCTGAGCCCACGTTCGCTGCTCGTTAATGGAAGCCAGATGAGGCCGGTAACACGCAATCGTTAGCGGGGCTCTCCTGCGCTTTCTGAGGTTAATTAGAGCCGAGGAATGGGCCCCAGCCTGCCTCGCACTGCTGAGAGGGTACCTGCGGAGGCTGTCCTCTTGTGTAATGGAAAACGATGTCCTAGTTAACAACGATGTCCTAGTTAACAACGGCGCTCGCGTGTCCACAGTTGGAGTTGTCATAACGCACAGCCGGCGCGCTGTGGAAACACAGAGGCTCATTTTCGGTTTTGCACCATGCCGCCTATAAATATTCTATTTCTTTTTTTACCACAACCGCTAAGCACACAAGGTTATTTATGAAAACGCAATTCACATTAGCAGTGGTCCAAAGCTGATGACTCGGTAACCTGAATTTTGGACTGTTGGATTCTCTTAACAGCATTTCCTTTGGCCCGGTTGTTGTCCCTTTAAATGATGGGCTCTGCCATCTGAATGTTTTGGAAAATTCGCACAGTGTTCGGATAATTAAATTGAACAACGAGATTCAGAACCCAGCGGTTAACGTGCAGGACCAACTTTTATCCATACATATTTAATAGAATGTATAATACGTTTGTTGTGAGCAACAGCGTTTTTGGCATTGGGTGAGGGTTTGAAACGGTCGTTTGAATTTTAAACAAGTGCTTTCCTTTTGAGCACACGCACATAACAAAGACAACGACCCCCGTGTAGCCTTCACCAGACTGTTGGGGAAAGTGTTGTGAGCGATCAGCTATGAAGACTGGCAAGGCAGACGAGGGGATGGGTGGCCAACACTCCACCTGGCTGTCTTTTTCACCCTAGTGCTGATGTCTGTACACCGCACCACGTGTTCATTTCAGGCAGAGTAGACCTCGGGGAGACCCAGGAACGTTTCAGATATTCGTGACTGATGTTAGCCCGTGAGTGGGAATTGAATTCGGGTTACTGGGTCGGTAGTGCAGTGCGCTAACCGGTCCACTACCGCTCGCCCTAAAACACAACACACACAGACATAAGCGCAGCGCAAAATAGGCCATGCCTCTTACGCAGCATGCGTAACTAACGCGCCCGTGTGAACACACCAGACGCGCGCGCGCTAATACGAACGTGAATTTCGTACTCGACAGAAACTCTGGGTGCAATTGCACGGACAATGTGAACACACAGAGCCGTGCACATACCGGTGCATGTAAGCAGTTGAAGGTGCATACATAAAACATATATGGTAATGCATTGCGCATATTTTCAGAGTTAACCTGCTGTGCTTGTGCTTTGTGTGGCTTGGAGAGAAAGCGTGAGATGGCCCAGACGTGACTCTAAATCATCGGGCCCTGCTCCCTCCCTCTCCACCACCACCACCACCACTGCCACCACCCAGCCACACAGCACCCCACTCACACCCTTCCTCCCAGCCTCTCTCAGTGCGCAGCCAGCCCCTCCAAGCACCACAACCACTCCTCCTCCTGCTCTCACCCAACAACTACCCCCCAACCCCACCCGAATCCTGTCTCCCTGCCAAGATCAATCCAGCGACAGAAAGTGCTGCGTCTAGACACAACCCGACAAAGAAAAGAAGAAAAAAAGGAGTTGGGGGATGGGGGGCGGTGTGGGGTGTGGGATCGGGGAGAGCGCCACTCCGCATCAACATCCAAGCTGAGCGACTCCTTCAGCCTCAATGTCAGCGCCCCTGGCGGCGCGCAGGGCCTGCCCCCCCCCCGTTCGGGCATCCGCTTCTGATACAGCCACAGAGACTGTGAGCCACACACCAGAGACTGTGAGTCACACACCAGAGACCGTGAGTCACACACCAGCGAGGCTGTGAGTCACACACCAGAGACTGTGAGCCACACACCAGACACTGTGAGTCACACACCAGAGACTGTGAGTCACACACCAGCGAGGCTGTGAGTCACACACCAGAGACTGTGAGTCACACACCAGAGACTGTGAGTCACACACCAGCGAGGCTGTGAGTCACACACCAGAGACTGTGAGTCACACACCAGAGAGACTGTGAGTCACACACCAGCGAGACTGTGAGTCACACACCAGAGACTGTGAGTCACACACCAGCAACTGTGAGTCACACACCAGAGACTGTGAGTCACACACCAGCGAGGCTGTGAGTCACACACCAGAGACTGTGAGCCACACACCAGAGACTGTGAGTCACACACCGGAGACTGTGAGTCACACACCAGCGAGGCTGTGAGTCACACACCAGAGACTGTGAGCCACACACCAGACACTGTGAGTCACACACCAGAGACTGTGAGTCACACACCAGCGAGGCTGTGAGTCACACACGAGAGACTGTGAGTCACACACCAGAGTCTGTAAGTCACACACCAGAGTTTGTGAGTCACACACCAGAGACTGTGAGTCACACACCAGCGAGACTGTGAGCCAGACACCAGCGAGACTGTGAGTCACACGCCAGAGACTGTGAGTCACACACCAGCGAGGCTGTGAGTCACACACCAGAGACTGTGAGTCACACACCAGCGAGACTGTGAGTCACACACCAGCGAGACTGTGAGTCACACACCAGCGAGACTGTGAGCCACACACCAGCGAGGCTGTGAGTCACACACCAGCGAGGCTGTGAGTCACACACCAGAGACTGTGAGTCACACACCAGCGAGACTGTGAGCCACACACGAGCGAGACTGTGAGTCACACACCAGCGAGGCTGTGAGTTACACACCAGAGTCTGTGAGTCACACACCAGAGACTGTGATTCACACACCAGAGACAGTGAGTCACACACCAGAGACTGTGAGTCACACACCAGAGACTGTGAGTCACACACCAGCGAGACTGTGAATCACACACCAGAGACTGTGAGTCACACACCAGCGAGACTGTGAGTCACACACCAGCGAGGCTGTGAGTCACACACCAGAGACTGTGAGTCACACACCAGCGAGACTGTGAGTCACACACCAGCGAGGCTGTGAGTCACACACCAGCGAGACTGTGAGCCACACACCAGCGAGACTGTGAGTCACACACCAGAGACTGTGAGTCACACACCAGCGAGACTGTGAGTCACACACCAGCGAGGCTGTGAGTCACACACCAGCGAGACTGTGCGTCACACACCAGTGAGACTGTGCGTCACACACCAGCGAGACTGTGCGTCACACACCAGCGAGACTGCGATGGTCTCAGCTTGGCCACCGCTCCGTGTAGCTCGGCGTCACGTGACCCTGTCTATGTTGCAGGTTACAATGCCATCCTGATGAGTAATATTTGACTTTTGGGGAAGGCCATGTAATTATCTGGCCGAATTATCTATTGCAAGGCCCTCCACCACCCAATTCCAGTCGGATAAATTTAATTGTCACGTGGTGTACTTCAGATCATTTAACTGGCCAAACCCAAAAATCCGTGATAAATGATAAATATTGGTTGAGAAAACCGACGTGTCTGTAAAATAATCATCATCGTTTGTGACTTGTCGCACTGCTTCGCAAGAATGATGAACACGAGAAGTCCCGAAGTTGTCACCGGATTTGCGAATCACAACCAAGAGGGAGGGCCCTGCTCGCGGCTCCTCGTGATGGCACTCACCAGCCGAAAGTCGCGCCGCGTTGCCAGGACAACCGGTGACGCTGCGCACGGCGGAGTGACAGCGACACTCGCAAGCTCGACAAACACTCACCAGCTCGACAAACACTCACCAGCTCGACAAACACTCACCAGCTCGACAAACACTCACCAGCTCGACAAACACTCACCAGCTCGACAAACACTCACCAGCTCGACAAACACTCACCAGCTCGACAAACACTCACAAGCTCGACAAACACTCACAAGCTCGACAAACACTCACAAGCTCGACAAACACTCACCAGCTCGACAAACACTCACCAGCTCGACAAACACTCACCAGCTCGACAAACACTCACAAGCTCGACAAACACTCACAAGCTCGACAAACACTCACAAGCTCGACAAACACTCACCAGCTCGACAAACACTCACCAGCTCGACAAACACTCACCAGCTCGACAAACACTCACCAGCTCGACAAACACTCACAAGCTCGACAAACACTCACAAGCTCGACAAACACTCACCAGCTCGACAAACACTCACAAGCTCGACAAACACTCACAAGCTCGACAAACACTCACAAGCTCGACAAACACTCACCAGCTCGACAAACACTCACAAGCTCGACAAACACTCACCAGCTCGACAAACACTCACAAGCTCGACAAACACTCACCAGCTCGACAAACACTCACCAGCTCGACAAACACTCACAAGCTCGACAAACACTCACCAGCTCGACAAACACTCACCAGCTCGACAAACACTCACAAGCTCGACAAACACTCACAAGCTCGACAAACACTCACCAGCTCGACAAACACTCACCAGCTCGACAAACACTCACAAGCTCGACAAACACTCACCAGCTCGACAAACACTCACCAGCTCGACAAACACTCACAAGCTCGACAAACACTCACAAGCTCGACAAACACTCACCAGCTCGACAAACACTCACCAGCTCGACAAACACTCACCAGCTCGACAAACACTCACCAGCTCGACAAACACTCACCAGCTCGACAAACACTCACAAGCTCGACAAACACTCACAAGCTCGACAAACACTCACAAGCTCGACAAACACTCACAAGCTCGACAAACACTCACAAGCTCGACAAACACTCACCAGCTCGACAAACACTCACAAGCTCGACAAACACTCACCAGCTCGACAAACACTCACAAGCTCGACAAACACTCACAAGCTCGACAAACACTCACAAGCTCGACAAACACTCACAAGCTCGGCAAACACTCACAAGCTCGACAAACACTCACAAGCTCGACAAACACTCACAAGCTCGACAAACACTCACAAGCTCGACAAACACTCACCAGCTCGACAAACACTCACAAGCTCGACAAACACTCACAAGCTCGACAAACACTCACAAGCTCGACAAACACTCACAAGCTCGACAAACACTCACAAGCTCGACAAACACTCACCAGCTCGACAAACACTCACAAGCTCGACAAACACTCACCAGCTCGACAAACACTCACCAGCTCGACAAACACTCACCAGCTCGACAATTGCACTGCCGTACAAAAGAAAAGGGGGGGGGGGAATATATCTCTAAATATGTGGTGACGTATCGGGCAATGTCTCTTCGTCAGAACAGAGAGCAGTGTTATCGAATGTGTTGAGTGTTTTGTGTTTTTTGCACAAGCACGACTGCCAATATAATGTATGACAACACAAAAAGCTCGTCACAACTCCCCGTCTGCGTAGCATTGAAAGCAGACAGGCAGCTCGGTGGCAGAGCGAGCGGCTCGGGCGGTCGGCTACGTACATACATATGTTGTGTCGTAGAACCACGCGGAGACGAGGCATACTACAAGGGCTGTTTCCGTTTATTAAAACACTCTCACACTCGGCATCCTACACACCAGTGTAGGTGCACTCTCTCTCCGTCCTTCACACGGACACTGACTCACTAATTGGACCCTACCCCGGCTATCCCTTCGGCTCTCTCACTCGGCTGACAATGATGTCATCCAGGTACATGAGACACGAGTCTCACTGTAGGCCCGCCAAGACCAACTCCATGAAGTGCTGAAAAGTGGCCGGGACAGAATGGAACAGACCCTGGGGAGTGCAGAACGCGGTTTGAGGCTTTGATTCATCGTCCAACGGTAACTGCCAGAATCCCGACAAGTCCCCAGGGTCGAAAAGAACCGCGCACCTGAGAGAGCGTCCAGCGAGTCATCCATGCGGGGAAACGGGTAGGCATCTGACAAATAAATTGTGTTCAGTTTACGGAAATCAACGCAAAACCGGAGACCCCCATCCCGTTTTTAACCAAAACTATGGGGGGCCCCATGGCGGCCATGAACATGCTCTCTAGGGCTTAGCCGGTGAGAGTTCAGACGAATAGGGGGCGAATTTCCCATGTTTATATGATGAGACAACAGGGAAGTTCGGCCTATATAAAAAAAATTCCTGACTGAAAATGTCGCCAAATGTATTTAAAAGGGCCCGAAGCCGATTCCGCTCAACAGGGGATAATTGCTGATTCTCCAAGCATAGCCTGTCAATCCACGCTCCGTCCGAATCGTCAGCCCCAACTATGCCACCCACAAGACCGTTAACAGGCGCGGCGTCTTCCGCAGAATGAGCAGAGGTCGCGTGCGCCAAAACTTGTAAAAGGGCCCCTGGTTTCCCGCCACAACCGTCAGGGCCCCGGGCGTTCAACTCAAGAAACTTGAATTTCCACGGTCGCTGGCTCGGCGAGGCTGTAACCAGGGCATGAGCAGCCATGCCTCGAATCACTTAGACTTTTGTGCAAGGTTTGAAAACGGCGATGTTCTCAAACTTGCCTTAAACTCACCCAGGGGTCGGTAACCCGTGGCTCCGCAGCCGCACGCGGCTCTTCAAGGACTGCTTCGTGACGTTCTTCATTAAAGACTGTCTCATTTTCACAAGCATTGCGGCTCTTGAGATGCAGTATTGAATTTTTGTTTTTACCAAATTTGATTTTTTGTTTTAATCTGCTTGTTATTTTGGTTGTCGACCTCTGAACTAGCGGCTGCGAGTGAGTCATGCGGAGGTTGTCGCGAGCAGCGGGGGAATTGCCGGTAACCCCGCACGAGTTTCTGCCACGAGAGCGCTGCCGTGAGTGCGGTGCGAGAGACGCAGGAGGGTGCGAACATTGACTTTGTTTTTTATTGCTCGTGGCGGGAAAATTGCGTTGGTTTTCTTTCTCTCTCTCTCGCTGGGTTCAAATGTATTTTAAATATTTAGTTTCGGAAAAAAAAGACCAACATTTATTTATTTAATAGCCTCTACTCGTACGGATAATTGTTAAAAGAGACGGCGTGCACTTCATGCGGAGATTCGGTTTCGTCTAATTGCGCGCCGCAGAACAAAAAGCAAAGCAGAGCAACGAGAAGTGCCTCGACACATTTGGAGGGGATTAGCGGCGCTTGCGGAAGCCTTTCGGTGCGAATATTAGAGCCGCGGTGCTGTTTAGACGATCGCGCAAAAGCTGCTCCGGTTCACTGGAACGCGCGAGCGACGCGTCACAAGACAGCACGACTCGGCGGGGCTTGGGGCGCATTGAGGCGCACAGCGCCTTCTCTTTCATGCACGGTCGGTCGACGCCTCGTCTATAACCCGGAGAGAGTCCACCGAAGGGGATTGAAGAAAAGCTACAAATTCAGCAAAGAAGCAGGGAGACACAGAGAGAGAGAGGGATCCACGCTCGGGATTCGACTGAGGGACAGGGCGGAGGAGCACGTGGCGCATTGTAGGACGCCACGCAAGCTGCAGACACCCTCCTGACTGATGGGCGAGGCCACGTGGGTGCTGGTGGGACGCGTCGCTATGGGCGAGAGGGACCCTCACGCGCGTCACGGGGAGGGGGGTGGGGTGCCGAGGTGGCTCGCGAGCCGGGGCTGGGGGGGGGGGCAACGCGCGACCGTGAGGGGCGGGGCGCCTCGGCCCCCACCGGTGGCCAAAGCTACGAGTTGGGGTCCCCTTGACAACCATTATGAGATCTGTTTTCAACAACAGTGTAAAAGAACAGCAACAACACTAATTTTGTGAAGACGGAGCGCCCCTACAGCGTGACATGTTCGAAACCGTGAGCGTAATGACGATGTGATTAGGCAAGAGGAGATATAGAATAGCCTAAGCTGAGAATGTCGTCACTACGCCACTGATAATGTCGTCATTGATAATGTCGTCATTTATAATGTCGTCACTACGCCACTGATGATGTCGTCACTACGCCACTGGTGAAGGGTGACAGAGGCTTGGGGAAACCGTGACCCAGTCGTGGATGACCACGTCCGATGCGCCTGCTGCTGATGAAGAGGGCCCGTTGAGACTAAATATCTTTAAATATTTTTTCCAGGGAGACCTGGGTTAGAAACATGTGCAGCGTGAACAGCCCAGTGCAGAGCGCAATGCAAACTAAAGTAGAGCTTACACACATTAAAACGTGGAAGTAAATTAGTGTGTGCGGGGGGGGGATATTCGGGGTGACCAGAAGAGATGAGATAACGGCAATTGATTCGTGGGTCTGTCCGAGTCCATCTGTGTGGAGCTCTGAGTGTTTACCGCCTCGTGTGCACGGGGTTTGTCCGGTTACTCCAGTTTTCTACACAACGCCACATGCTCGTGACTGGAATTGGCCAACCATCCCAATGCAGGGACCCTCCTTGAAAGGTACCCTAAGACTCAGTGATACATAAAAGGACATTTTAGTTGGACAAAATGCGCAGCTCGTCCTTGAGTCTAGTAAGATTTTCACGTCGGAACCCTTGCTTTGCATGTCCCCTCTGAGTGAACCATCAGGCACAATCATCACCGTCGATCGAGATGCACCCATAAGCCACTACGAGTGGGTGCAAAAGTAAAATTTGAGGACCGGTTAATGGCTTTGCCACTCAAAAAAATAAATAACAAATACAAAAAGAAAGTACAGCAAGCGTGGACTAACGAGACCGGCCCCGTCTGTATGGGATAGAGGGTTGCCCTCTCGCACTCGTTGCCTTTCTCCTCCCACTTGTATGAACACTCAATATTTGCCCATAACTCCTGCATATATCGAGGACCGCAGAGCTTCGGGCGAGGGGGTTTGGCGCTGGCTCCTCGCCACCTCGCAGCAGCTGCTGCCTTCCCGCTCGTCTCGCGAATCTGAGTCGTCCTCTCTGGATCTCTCTCGAACAGCGAGCGGATACTGTTCGGTGACAGCGGTGCGTTACAAGTTGACATCATCATCATCGCTATTATAATAATTTCAAGGTGTCACCATTCAGCCAAGCAAACGTGTTTTTCTTGTAGCTATCTGACGTGATGTTTGGATCGTACCACGTGATATTCTGGATGATGTCCGACGTTTCGTTCCACATGCCGAGAGCGTCCTCATCGTGTCGCATCACACGTGGTGCGAACGGAAAAAAGAACCCATCGGAGAGTTGTACAGCACGGCCACAAAAACCCCCACAGTCGTTCTTATCCGAAAGTGCTTTGAAGAAGGGCCTTTGCCCGAAACGTCGCCGACTTTGTTCTGTCGATACTTTCAGAGCCGTGTTAATGATGTTGAGTGTGTTTTAATATTATGAATTGTTCCTACGCAGTAGTAGATCGGGCTTCCTTGTGAAGAGTCTCCTTCATGGGGCTGGGCCGTGTCAAGATATTTAACAACTGCGGTGAGGGAGGGCAGCCGGGCGGCTGGCTAATGCCCTGGATAGATGTGACCCCGATGTGCATTGGACGCGTAAATAAATAACAGGGGTCCCGTGCTATCGCCGCCGATCTGACGCCCTCCTCCTCCTCCTCGTCGTCTCGACAGAGCGTCCCCCGGAGAAGCAGGGAGGCAAGGGGTCTGATGTATGGAGACACAGAGCGGCTGTTTCGAAGCCCAATTTATCAGCACGTTGCAAAGCCGAGCAGATTGAATGCAAGCTAAATTGCAGAAAGCAATAACTGGCGCTGCAGCCCGCACCGACGAATTGCAATTCCGCAGACGTGTTCAGTGTTTAAAACACTGAAGATGCGTGACGCCTTGGCTCAGGCTAATGTCCCCACTGTTGTCAGGTTGAAGTATATGACTTGACTCTGTACGAATATAAAACAACGAGGAAATCATCGACAGACCTCTGTCATTCTACTGCAGGATGAAGGTGCCTACGCGACCACGGGGAGAACACGCAAACTCAACATATACAGCGGCAGACGCCAGGGTTTGGATGGAAACTCCCGACCTCCTGCACACCGGGCGAGGTAGTTAACATATCCTAGCCACCGTGGCGCCCCCAGGCTCGCGATCTGTGAGTGTGCCCACCGCTCCCATCGCCCTGGCGCCCAGCAGAGCAGAAGAGGCGGCGTGGCAGCACTCGGCGTGCGAGGTGGCCCCGACGTGGCTGCTCCTCGCTCGAGCCACTGATACACATAATGGGAGAGGCTTAACGTAACACTTTCAAACATTCCACGGTTCGGCGGACAAAACGGGCAGCAAAACCGTCTTGACAGGTTGAGCCGGGCAGTGAGTTACATGAAACAAAAACACGAACAAACTCCACCCCCCCCCACCATCACTGAAACCTATCCTTAAAACAAACACAAAAAATAAGTAACGTAATGCAATGATGGCTTGGCAAGTGGAGCTGTAAGTGACCGCTGTGGGTCTTTTGGAGTGTGATGTAAGCTGGAAGGCATCCGGACTGCAGGGGCTTGGGAGGGGGGTCCATGCAGGGGGGTAATGGGGTAGAGATCGTGTTTAGGGGCGCACGTGTTCCTATCTGCGGTGTACGCACAGGGTCAGATTAGGTTTGAGGGGGGCCCCAGGGCTGGTATAGTGTTGCCCCCTCCCCCCTTTGTAAATTAAATTCCATTTCGTTGACTGTTCACCGCCACCCGTGCCCGATGCCAGGCTATTTTCAGCTCTGTTTTTTTAGATGCGATACACAAACCGCGAATCTAAACCAACGTTAAAACGAACAACACTTTTAATTTCGGTATGTAATTGGCAGTGAGTGATACACATATGGTAATGCTGTGTGTTTAATTGCCAAATTACCCAGAGCGTTTATTATAGAGCTACAGTATTGGGTTTCAATCATTAGAGTAGGTGAGTGGGTGGGTGAATGAGTGGTTGAATGAGTAAATGGGTGAGTGGGTAGGCAGAAGAGTGAGTGAGTGAATGAAGGGGTGAGCGAGTGAGTCGTAAGTGAATGAGTGAGTGAGTAGCTGTATGGGTGAGTGTATGAGTGAATGAGAGTATTAACTGGTAATACAAAAAATAGTGATGCTTTACTATTAAGTGCCAAATTACCAATGGCATTTACCACAGTGCTACAGTATTGTGTTTCAACCATGATAAGGCAGACGTCATCTTGAGGGCCCTTAAAATCCGAGGAGGCTCCGAGCGGCAGCCTCTAAGGCCCCTGCATAAACCGGGCCCTGTGCAAGTGTCTGTCCACGTGTTCGTGTTGACGTGGGCAGCGGCAGTGTAGCGGTTAGCGCGTTGCGCTATCGCCACCAACACTGGTGACGATTATCTGAACCGGTTATGGGCTTCCCCTAGGTCGACTTAGCCTCAAATGAGTATCTGTTATGGTGTGTAAACATCGCCACTGGGGAGACAAAGGCGGCCGGGCGTGGTGCTGGCCATCCACCCCCTCGTGTGGAGTGCCGGCCCTTCAAAGGTGTTGCTAACAGCACTTGCCCCAACAGCCTGTTGACGCTACACTGGGGCCCTTTGTCTTTGTGTGGCGTTGTGAGCTGCTGGCGGAGGGGCTTCCATGCGAGACGCGATCTCAAATGTCAGCAGCGGAGCGCGCGCGCAGGCCGGAGTGGCACAAGGCGGAGTGGCACAAGGCGCTGCTGACACGGCGCGCTCACAGGCCGCGATTTACCGCTAAAGTGACAACGCTCGTTTCCTTCTTAACACGACGTAAACACTATAGTTCCTGTTCTTTCAAATCTAAGCGTTTGAAAGGAACGTTTCAAATCGTGTGCCTGGCGGCCCGGGTTCATTGTCGGCCCTGGTCGGCTGTGTGCCTCTGCAGGTTTTCTGCGTCTTACAAAAGCGTCGCCGTGGATTTCCACCGTCGCCCCGCGCCTCACATCTGCCCAGCCGCCCGCCCTCTCTTCAATTCACCTCCTGTTCTCACGTTCTGTCGAGCGGGTCGCCTAATATCATATATCCCCCTCTCCTCCCTCCCCCAGGAAGGTTATACACATGTGCCCCTTTTGTGCCGATGCAAAGCAACTCAAAAATGAAGTCTGTTTGGAGTGTGCCGTCACTCACTGCCCGCGTTCCACTTTACAGCGCTGTTACATTTTAATTGTGTAAGTGTACATTCGTGAGTGGCTGTAACTCGAGATTGTGCCACTCTGCCAGTGCTTCCATCGCGGGCGGTGACGTGCAGGGAGCATCCGTGAGGGTGCGCTTGGACGGTGGTGGATGGGCTGTGAGCATTCAGTGGTCACTGGAAACGGATTATTCCGTCTTGATTTGAAGCTTTCGTGACTGCAGGAATCCATACTCTTTGGTTCCTTCGGTAAAGTCACGTAGGTAGAAACATAATAGATCACGACGTTTCGATCGCAACGCAAGCAATCGTCATCTTCCGCCTGATGACGCCTGATGTCGATGGCTTGCGTTGCGATCGAAACGTCGTGATCTATTATTTTTTCTACCCACGTGACTTTACCGAAAGATTATTACGTGTCAATATGTGCAAAGAGTTTTGTTTTCATCTGTGGACATTTAGACTTGAATTATTAAAGCAGTAAGATTACAAAAACGTGTTACTCGTGAGCTGTAACAATAATAATTGGCGCATTGTCAAAAAATTTGCACACCACGTGACACGTTCATTTGTTTGGCTGAGTCGGGTGGTGGAGGGCCATTACGTGAACTAACCCCCCTCCCCCCAATAAATAAATTAATAATCATATTGGCCGCGAAAATCTACGCGTTAGTATCGCGAAAACGTGCTTTTGCTCTCAGACATTTGTAATACTAACTATTCTCCAGCCTTCAAGCAGCGATGGAAATTCCACATTCTTGTCGTGTGTCTATCCGACAGCTGATACCAAGCGGTAATCTTTGCAAGTGACCCGACTCGCGGGCGGTCAGCTGATTTAGAAGTCAGAGCCTGGCAGTGAATCCAGGCAGGCCAGCTGGCCGTGCGTGAGGTGTCGTGAGCTCATGGCCTCAGCCTGATCACGCGAGAGCTGCACACGGCATAGCACGTGGGCCTGCACGCAGTCCGTGCTCAACTCCGGCTTCTCAGGATACACACATGGGCTTGACTCACACGTGGTGGATATTCACTCCGTGCGGCAGGGATCGTCAAGGTGGTTCTGTGAGATCGTGACATGCCGTCGATAGTACAACGGGGATCAAGTTTGACACCCCTCCCGTAACAATACGAATGACGTCATACAACGAGTGACCTGAATCACAGGTGTGGATCGCGGCGGCTCCACGTAGGAGCTCGCGACACGCAGTGAACGAGTCTCACTGCAGTGCTCATCGTGGCCGCACCTGTGCCTCGCGTGTTTGTATAAATCCACCGCTGTTTTCAGAGATCTGCGCTGCTCAACATCAGAGCACGGGTCCTTGCAGTCACCCCCCCCCCACCACGCTTCACTAACTCGCACTTACCAGCATGGAGAAGTATGGTCAAATAAACCCCACAACCAACACGGTGCGGTGCGAACTTCGTCCCACCGTGGTTGGACGAAGCTCTACGAATTGTTATCATCAACAATGTTATTGCCGCTTTGTGGACATGAATACGAAGTCGATTTGTTCGATTGCGATTGCGTCGATTGTGGCCATCGCTCTGATGCATTTCGCGTCGTCCCGCGTGTTGTTTCGTGCGATGTCCGACGTTTCGCTCCACGTGCCCCGGTGCTTCTTCGGGATATAAATTTCTACTTAAAACGTCGAACATCGCACCGAACAGCACGCGATAGAACCCGGAAACACATTGTTGGACACGAATACAAAAATCCGCGTATTCTGTATCAACTTTTACATTAAGTTTGCCATCATTCGACGGGAGCGCCCCAAGGTCGACCACGAGCTCGCACGCGTCTCCCAGGAGGCATTGCGACTCATGCCCCAGCGTCGTCTGCGACCTGTTCAGCGCCTCCGAGTGTGTAACAATGGTAACGAGTGTGTAACAATGATAACGAGTGTTTAACAATGGTAACGAGTGTTTAACAATGGTAACGAGTGTGTAACAATGGTAACGAGTGTGTAACAATGGTAACGAGTGTTTAACAATGGTAACCAGTGTGTAACAATGATAACGAGTGTTTAACAATGGTAACGAGTGTTTAACAATGGTAACGAGTGTGTAACAATGGTAACGAGTGTGTAACAATGGTAACGAGTGTTTAACAATGGTAACCAGTGTGTAACAATGGTAACGAGTGTTTAACAATGGTAACGAGTGTTTAACAATGGTAACGAGTGTTTAACAATGGTAACGAGTGTGTAACAATGGTAACGAGTGTTTAACAATGGTAACCAGTGTGTAACAATGGTAACGAGTGTTTAACAATGGTAACGAGTGGTTAACAATGGTAACGAGTGTTTAACAATGGCCACGTGAACGTCAGGATTGATGCGGGACGAATTTCGGGGGCCCTGGGTGTCGATGCCCTAGAGGAGTCGCACACCCCGAGCTGCCACTGCTATTCAGTGGCATGAAACCAAATGTTTTCGTTCCGGATGACAGCTGCAACGTATGATCTTGTGTTTGTATTTAGTGTGCTGATCTTTAAAGGTGCATTTGAAAAATGTTGATACTGCTACTGATGCTCCTGCTGTTGTGGAGTGACTCATGCAGCCAGCTATGGCTGCAGGGTTTGGTGGTACATGTTGTTTATGTCGTTTATTGTGAAAATTCGGTCACAGTTCCTATGATCACTGTTACATTGCTTTTATGGCTTTATTTTGGTGATTTCGAAACGTTTTTTGGTTTGACCATGTGTGTTTGTTGTAGTACTGAGTTAGAATGATGGCTTTAATCTAAGTTGTCTTGTTGTTGTTGTTGTTTGACTTGCATCCCACTGGGATGTTTGCACAGCGTTGGTGTACGGTGCTTTTTTTTCTGGAAGACTTTGCAGTTTTTTCCTGGATTTTTCTGTTTGCGCGTAGTCACTTTAAGATGTTTTCTTGGTCATGTTTTGGTTTTTTGTTTGTTGCGGTTGCACCCAATTCAAGAGCCGAATGGCTCACAGAGCGATACCTCATACATGGAACTGAAACTGATGAAGGTCGCCATCTCACAGGTGTCGACCATTCGTAGCCGTGCCAATACGATGTTTTAACTATTTTTTTCCCAGGTAAGGCCCAATGAGCTGTAGAGCTCTTTTCAGAAGCGACCTGGCCACAGATGATAGCTCGACAAAGCGGCTAATCACGTGGACATGCATCGCAGCAGCCATTTACTCTAAACGCGTGTTTCTACATGTGGAGGGAAAACCCGAAGAAAAATCCACGCGATCACGGGGAGAGAGACACGCAAACTCCAACTATACAGCAGGCGTCAGGGTCGCGATCGAGCCGACGACTTCGTGTGTAGCAGGCGAGGGAGATGACATCTGGCCCTCATCACAGTGCCCTCCCTTCTGCGCAGTGGCGGGGACGTCGCACGGCGCGCAGCGTCCCCCCCGCGGGTGTCCACGCGGCGCGGCGAGGAACCTGAAGGGCCGACACGATCCTGCAGACTCCATTGGGGGTGGGGGGGGGGGGGCTTCGCCTTCTGTGCGAGAAGAGGTGAAGGAACCAAGCCAAGCCGCGGGTGCCGAATGATTCAATAAGAAAGTTGTCGCCTCGGCAGTCGACGTGGCGAGCGTTACGAGCGGGTCCCCGCGTGTCCCGCACCTGTCCAGACGTCACGTGCCGGACCGCCGCGGTGTCTGGATCATAAAACTCAGACGACGGGGGAAGGAAACGTTTTCGAACTAAATAAACAGGCGCGCGGCTCGCGCTCGCGATCCGCCGCAATGCAGGGGGGGGGGGCGGGGGGTTAGATGCAGGGCCCGGGTCACAAACAAGATAAAGAGCAGCGCCAATGTCGCGTCCCGTCGGGTTTGGCCCGAGCCTTGAGCGCAAAGCGATGGGCGGCCGCCTTTGTTTGCCTGCCAAGAATGTGCAGATGCCGTGACCTCATTCCAACTACGCCACTCGTTGTCTCTTACATGACTGCAGGATTTGAAAAGTTCATGTTTTTACTTTCCTAATGGTTAAGGGATGCGGCCTTGGTGTGAACTCGTTGCTTTAGAGCTGCTTTTGTGGTTGCTTCGTTGTCCTTCCCGCCTTTGGCAACCATTCCGAGCAAATTCATGATAACTTATTTATAAATAACGCGATCTAACCCAACAACATTTATTATGAAGAATAATGGTTGCGAAAGCCTTCGTGCTAAATTGCCAGCATAGCCAGACAATTCCTCTTCACGTTCGCGACGTCGCCGGGACTTCTACGGCCACCTGTGGCTCAGCACAACCTCACCGCCTCCTCCTCGTTAGTCGTCAAGTATTCCTCACATTCTGTCGCACCTCCGCTGAGCACGGTCGGCTACGTACGGTGCGAACGAAGTTCAGCATACACACGTAGCAGTCAGCGCACCGGACTTGCATTCCAGACGGTCGCTAATTCGATCTCCTGGCGCGGCAGTGTAAACATCAGCGCTGTCCACCCAGTAGTGTGCCTGGGTACGACGGTGGGGTAAAGTGTGACGTCTGGCCAACTTGGAAGAGTAGGCCAAAGCACCCTTCTGCTAGCGTTGGCATGGGCAAAACATTGCAGGGCTGCACATTTATTTAGTTTATTTCACTTCGGGTCTTTAGTCTCGGGGGGCGCACGCCGAGTTCTGAAGCTCACGCAGGGCTGCAGTGCGGCTCTCGGAATTCAAGTGAGACGTCTCTGCGTGTGACACATTGATTCCATCCATGTGGAGCGAGTCATTCAGAGACACTATTTAGGAGGCAACAACGTTTATTCTACACTTGATACAACACCGTTACACACGGGACTGCATCCACCTATCTCACTCTTGTTACACATAGGACCACAATCCACCCATCTCTCTCGCATACGGGATAACTATAATCGGGTCAGAGCAGCCAAATGCTGCCTGCCCCACAATGTCGAAGACGGAGATGAAGACGTGGCACTTGGGTTCCACTTCACCTGCAGACAGCCCCGATACACGATCGGAGCTTCCCTTTTATCCTCCTCGGCGCGGCCTGGCTCCAGCCTCGGCGGCGCCCACCTCTGGAACATTCCCGACGGTCCCAGGTGACACTTCACACCGGTTCCCTCTCTGGCTCCGCCCGTAGCCACGCCCCCTTGGGGAACTCTCCAGACGTTTCTCAGCGACTCGTCCCGTGTCCCCTCGTTCACCTTTGGCCCACATTGCTCACGCCGCCAGCCGCCCCCACCGCACTCCCCCAGTGACCGACTCTGTGGCGAGTACCTGCGGCGCTGGCGGAGGCTGCTATCTCCGACTCTGCTGGTGGACTCATCTGTCTCTGTTCTGCCAGCACCCAGCACCATGCCCCGAGTGGCCCGCCGCGTGCTGCTGCACGGCGTGGTCGCCTCTGCGCCCACCGCTATGGCACTTGGCGCTCGGCGCCGTCGTGATCCAAGTAACATCACCCCACTTGAATGCTCATATGTAAGTGGGGGGCGGTCGTGTAGCGGTTAGCACGCTGCGCTACGAACCCAACGACCCGAGTTCAATTCCCGCTCACAACCAATTACAGTGGCGAATATTCCAACCGGTCCTGGGCCTCCTCTAGGTCGACTCAGCCTACAATGAGTGTGGTGTGTAAACATCGCCACTTGGGAGCCAAAGGCGACCAGGCGTGGTGCTGGCCACCCAGCCCATCGTGCGCCGTGCCGGCCTCCATAGGTGCTCGCTAACAGCACTTGCCCCAACAGTCTGTTAAGGATATACGGGGAATCTTTGTCTTTTCATAATAAAGGTTTGTGTGATTGGCCGTGTCGCAACCCGATTCACAAAACGCCAATGAGTTACTTCTTCAGCGCACTGTTGTGTTTGAAGAGTCAATCCACTACATTTAGAATTTGAGTCCTGTGACGTGTCGCTGGTAATTTCATCCAGCATCTTCGGGCGATTTGCCAGAACAGTGAAGCCCTCCACCTACGTCCGGTCGTAAGTAGTGCAGGATGACGTCATCATTGTTTTACTGATTGGCCGTGTCGGGTGGTGGAGGGTTGCGACACATCTAGAATAACGCGATCTAACCCAGAAACGTTTATTATGAATAATACTGGTCGCCAAAGCCTTTGTGTTGATCTTTGTCTTTGTTATGTAAGTGAGCATTGACGGCCCACGTTATTAAAAGTCATGGTTACCGACGATGTCACGGCTCACGATGGAGCGGCAGCCAAAGGGGGCAACTTGCCCGAGAGGACGACTACCCTGAGAGAATCTGACCGGTAGGGGCAATTATCATTTGTGCCGTCGCAATTCTAGGAAGGATGCCGACGACTTTGGAAAACCTTCATCCAGCAGTGGATAGATCAAGAGAATTATTGATTAATGTTCACGGTACAAAAGGCCATGTAAGGTTTCCCACCTGTTTGTCCCAGACCGAGATGTGGTACCAATATTGCATAGACAATGACCACAAGACAACGCCCAGTTCTGATCACCTGTTACACAGCACCTTGGAGGCAGCAGGGAGGGTTGCTGGGGTTTGTGGATCGCACAGATGTTGCGAAACTCCCTTCCCGTGGGACTCAGTGCTATGAAAAATATACCCTGGCTTGCCAGGAGAAGGCGGTACAGCAGGTGTGGACTAACCGCATTTCTCCTATTTGTCGGGAATAATGTGTTGCCCCCTCGCATGCGTGCGTTTTCTCCGGGTGCTCCAATTTCCTCCCACACGTATAGCTACTCATTAATCGGCTGAAAAATTTTAATCTATGCGCCTCCACGTGTCGCGGATTGCACAGCGTCGCGTGATGCAGTCGCATAAGTGACAATAAAAATGCAATATTGGTGTCAATATTTATAGGCCTCGTTTGGCTGAGGAATTCTGTCCGGGTTTGGTCCACAGTGGCAAAGGTGGCGACCCTCACGCTGCGTGCGAGACGGTCGACCTGGGGGCGTGACGCCGAACAGCTGCTGCCGTGTTTAATCTCTGGAAAAATAAATATAATCTATACCTAAAATAATTATCAAACAAATCATAGCACAGCTGAGTAAAGAGCGAGTTCGCCTAGTCGCACAGGAATCTGGACAGATGAACAAACTGCGCCTCTTTGTAATTTGTAGGTCATTCTTTGACTGTCTCCACTCTGCTAACGCGAGAATCTCAATCGCTCCAGTCACGCGGTGATCGTCCTCGGTAAAGGTTCACGCAGCAGAGGCAGCAGTTGTCACATCGGTGAAGTTGTTTTCACACTCACAGGCAGAGAGAGTTTGTGGAGCCCAGATGATATCTTTCGCTGCTCGGCGGTCGTGTGTTTCTCTCTCTCCTGTTCACTTGCCAATCGCAAACCGATTTGCCCAACGGACGTCGCGAGCGCGTCAGCGCGTGGACGTCGGCCGAGACTCTCCTCCTCCTCGTCAGTGTCTCCAGCGGCCCCCAGAGAAGCGGCGCTCTGAGTTGAAAGACGACGCCGCTGAGACGTCGTCACGCGGCTCCCCAACAAGCGCGGCCTTACGTCGGTAGCATCTGGGGAAGCTGAATGTTGCTTCGAAGGTCAAACTGTTGTAGTGTCTTCTCGGCGGTCTTCCTCGCGAATCAGGAAAGGAAAATCCACATTCCGATGGTAATGTCAAGGGACCAGTCTCTTCATCGGACAACGCCGTTGAATGTCCGTTTAACAAGAATCATTGCCTGTGGCAATCAACGGCTGGATGAGGGCATTTCCACACCGTGTTGGCCACACGGGAATGGTTGTTCTGGCATTGCTGTTAATTATTAGCTCAGTCGGTCAACCCATGGCACCTGCTTGCGTCCCATATCAGCAATCCGTCCACGATTCACGTGACCTCCGAGTGCACCTAGCCTGGCACAAGCGCAATGGTGACGTCACCACCACTTCGTGGCGAATGTCGGCTGTTGGTGTTCATTACCATGCTTAAAAAAAACGGGAACACAAAACCATTGACTGAATTTGAGCTTTTAATCACCGATGTTGCCAATAAACTTGCGGCAATGACGAGAATGGCATGGACCTCATAGCGTGAGAGAGGAAGAGAGGGGGGAGGCGCTTCGGTGTTGAGATGCCTCACGCGGCAACAACGCATCGACACGCATCGCCCTCTGCTGGTGCAGCTCAATAGGCGGAGACATTGACGTGGCATTCATCGTTGCATGGGCGGCAGGGTGACACAGTTGTGTCACACACAGCAAGAACGGCCTGGGTTCTATTCCCGACTGGGGCGCTCTGTATGTGTGGAGAATGTTCTCCCCCCCCCTGTTTCTTGCCTTAAGCTAAAAACAATTCAAGTGATAATGATAATGGCCAAAACAATCCACTGCTGAAATAATTACCTGCGCATTACCTAAAGACGTTCACTAGATCGCGCTTTCAGATGCGCTTCTGCGGCCGTCTGGAACGTTCATCTGATATTAGGAAGCCGCTGGAGCTATGCACTTTAAACCCAGTGCAGCGTTCTTCACTAATGTTCAGAGGGGTGCCACTTTCGCCGATAAGACATCACCAGCGTGAGGGCCGCCACACATTTGAAACCATTGGGCGTTTGACAGCAGCACCAGGGGCCGCTAGTAGCCCTGGGGCCTTGCAATGAAGAACACCGATCTGGATTGAAAACTCATTTCTTGAGAACTTTTTTTGTGCTTATATTGTTGTCCTCCCCACGCACCTCTGATTAGCACCGTTGGCTCCGCACGGTGCGAAATAATTTCAACATCCACACATACACGTGGCAACATCGTTCCCTGGTGTGAAAACGTGGCAGGACCCTCCTGCAAGAGTCGCGAGACTCAGTGAGGCTTTCCTCGGTAAACAAGCGTCATGATAAAAGTGTCAATTTTACACGATTGAAGCTTTGCTAACCGCTACTGAAAGTTGAGAATGCAGCTACGGAGATGTTCACGCTCGTGCTGTCGCCGCTGCACGACGTCCGACGCTTCGCTCCACGTGATGGGAGCTTCCCCATGAATTGCTTCGTCGTTGTCACGGGAGACGCTCCAGGCACGGGGAGCGAAACGTCGCGACGTCGTGCCGAGCATCGCGAACGTTTGCTGCCTCTCAGCGGCGTTGACAGTCGCAGGTCATCGCTCATGACATCATTACAAAATAAGTCAACTTGCAAGGCGCCACACAGCATCCGCTCATTCTCGACAACAGAGGACGACTCGGAGGCGCGAGAAGGAACCACAGACAAACTCAACTATTCAACTTTTAATTTTTTTATTTTATCAGCTAAGGCCCGCTTAGCTGTATCGCTCTTTTTCAGCAGCGACCTGGCCACAAACGATAGCTCAACGAAGTCGCTTATCACGTGGACATTTATAGTAGCCAAATACTCTAAACGCGTGTTTATTAAGCGGTAAAGTAGCTCTGCGGTCCTCTCTATATTGAGATATTTTCAGCCAAATAATGAATGTTTATACACGAGGAAGGACACAGTGCTAAAGAGCTTCAACACGCACGCGTGCAGAGGGAAGAGATGGAGTCGGCACTGTGCCGCACCGCTTCTTGTCGTGGCGAGCCAGGGTGCGGCTCCTCGCTACGCGCACGCGCGAGGGAGTCTCACGACGTGTGCCCATGTGTGATCCACCAACCCTCGCCGCTGCGAAGCCACGACATGTCATCTGGGCTCCACAAAAGTCTGCCTTTGAATGTGAACGCAAGTCCGTCGATGCGGCAGGTGCTGGCTGACGTGAGGGCGGCTCTGCCATGAGGACCCTTACCCAGGGCGCGAGCCGCAGAGCTGGAGCCACTCGAGTAGCGATTGGGAATCTTGTTAGCGGAGTGAGAGACAAAAACAAATGACCTACACATCACCAAGGGACGCGGTTTGTTCGTCTGTCCAGTTGGTGTGGCGGCCACCGCTATCGTTGCTGCTGCTGCTGCTGCTGTGCCCTTCTCTGTGACAGACCTCACTCGATCGAACTCCCGCTGGTGGGTACACCTCCTACACATCATTCGATGTGTATGATCTGGTAAATATCAATACAATATAATTATTTAAGACCGAAACAGGAATACTTTTTCACAATTCTGGACAATCTCCTGATGAAGCTGTTGTAATCACCTGCGAAACGTCGTACTCAAATTGAAAATATTGTGATGGCGGGTTAACGACACATTTATGTTTATGCAATCTAACCCAAAAATAAAATCAGTATTGTGGATAACACAACATCACTTTGTGATGTGTCGAGTGTGAAGTTGAGGTGGTGGGGGAGTGGGGGGCGATCACCCACCTCTCTACCACCCGGAGATCCGCTGCTAACCCCCCCACCGCCAACGCGGCCAATACCGTGCCGCTCGCTCCGAGAGCCCCCCCCCTCTCTCACCCAACGGCGGCGGGAGAGACGGGGCGCTTGGCGAGGCGGAGATTGCCGATGAAAAGGCGTAAAAATAGCTGACTTCTATGCGAGCCGGGGAGCGGTTGCCGGGGCGACGGGCGAAATGGTGTCATGCGGTAGGCGGCTAATTGGAGACACGTGTCGGCTCGAACACGGGGACCACCGCTGCCGCGTTAACTCTTTCACCTGTGACGGCACCGCGCCCGTTACGCGCGGTGCGCGCGCCGTGACGGGCGCGCGCCGTGACGGGCGCGGGCCGCCACCGGAAGTCTCTGGGGGTGGCCCCAGGGGGGATCGGCAATCACGAGAAGGGCCACTTTTTGTTTTCGAATTCGGTAAAAAGAAACCCCCCACCCCCCTTCCCCACCGTATTCCAGGAGCCGCACCGCACGTGAACGTCATCGCGAGGCAGTCCCCGAGAGAGCCACGCGCCGCTTCGGAGCCGCAGGCTGCCGACCCCGGGGTTAGCCGCCCCCCCACCGCCGCCAATGGGGTTCCACCACCAAGTTGCCTGGCGCCGTCCCAGAGCCGGGCAGCCACGCGGACGCCGTGGAGGCCGCTCTCCAGCAAGGCCGCCGGCGGTGCTCCCGAAGCAGTGAACACGTCCGGCACGGTGGGATTCACGTGATGCTTGTGTCGGGTGGAGGAGAGTTGACGACACGACTTTCCACACGACCCAAGACCTCACCCAAAATAAACCAATTACGAATCATAGTATTGGTCGTGAAAGCCTGTGTATAACATTTTACACGCACCGTCCCGGTGAACATGCCAACGTTGGGTTAACGTTGGAAACGTTGCCATGTGGTGCCATGTTGACTGCAGACTCGGAATGGAGGGCTTCGGAGGCAAGGGTTGGTGAGTCACGTCGAGATTTGTGAAAGTCCCCAACGTCCCCGCGAGAAGGCGAGCTGGTCGTGAGAGGCAGCAGGAGAGGAAGTTAGGCTCGTGAAGTTGTCCCTGCGGGGTGCTGAGCGGTATCGCCGTCACTCACACAGGTGACAGTAAAACGGTAAAAGGTGCAGTCCTGCAATCGCTCGCTCACGGCACTGCTGGCAGAAGGGCCTCAACTAGAGACAGCTCTTGAGAGCCCCTCGAGAGGGTATTTGGCCTACTCTTCCATGCTGGCCGGACAGCGTAGAAGGGGTGGGAGTACCCATATTGCTGGCAGTGACAAACCCATGGTGGGGGCGTTTAAGGGAATTGCTCCCCCATTGAGAACCGGAACATTCATATTGAACTGATACCAGAGAATACGTATTTAAAAGTTGTTGTTGATGTAGGGGACCTTCTTTACAAATATTGTAATGTCAGGATTGCCCCCCCCCCCTACCACTCTGCTGGGAAGTTTCAGGGTCCGCATCTGGCTGCTGAGTGGACAGCGACGTGGGGGGGGGGCATTTAAACAACTTCCCAGGGTTTAAAACACGGCCCCGCTGGGAGATCGAATTACACCGGAAACCTCCAGACTTGCAGGTGCAGTGTGCTGACTCACCATCGCGACATGGCCGCACCCAAGACGATCACATCGCCGCTCCTGAAAAGCCACTCTGAGTGAGACTTCAACGTGGCCTTTTACTTACACGACACGGACAAGAATACAGTCAACTCGTAACTCCACGCTGCCGCCGCAGAACGACTCAGAACCGCAGACGAGAAGGCAGCAGCAGCCACGCGCGATGGGAACCGGCGCTGCCCACAATTGTCCAAGCTCTGCGGCCCTCTATAAATGATGATCGAGTTTCATCGTGATTCTTGGTGCGAACACAGATCGATCTCAGGAGTTGGGAAGTTGGGATTGTGTTGTGATCACGCTTTTTGTTGTTTGTGCTGGTTTATTTAGTGACACTTCTTTATTTGTGCATTGTAATTGTTATTGCTAGTAGGATTTTAATTTGCTTGATAGTGGCTGTATATGGGATTTTGTCCTGATATATAATTAATGTAAAGCGTTATGGGATTCTATTAGCACGAATGACACGATATAAAACGAGAGTATTATTATTAACCAAACACAAAGACACACCGAAGTCAGCTCCCATCGTGTCGCCCCGGCTCCCCTCCCTGCACCTCCGATGAGCACGGCTGGCTACGTACGGCGCGAAAGAAGTTCAACATGCACGTACATATATCATTCGCTCGACATGTCCCGCTCATTGCTTGAAGCGAGGCCCGTGTCGGTGCGCCACTCAGTCCCACGCCCGCCGAGAGCCGCCGGCGTCGCAAGGACGTCGCAAGGGAAACATTTGGGTCATCGGCGCGTCCCCGTGACCTCACCGCCACATTCTGACCCATTTCATCCCCCCCCACCCCCTCCTGTTTAATGGTCTCCGCTTAAGCTCCCTTATCAACCAGGGTTGACATGAAGTAGCCATTGATGAGCGTGTAATCTGCTGTGAGGATGAGCACCAAGATGAACTGTGCAGTTATTGTCAGTGAAGGATGCGAGGAGAGGTGGAGGGAGTAACGTTTGTAATGCATCTGCCGCTTTTAATGGGGCCACCATCGCTCGCTCTCTCTCTCTCTCGCCACACGACAATAAAAGCTTCTCTCCCACCCTCCGCATTCATTCCAGGGCCCAATTTACACTCCGCGTCACCTCACTGCCTCTATTACAATTATAGCTAATGGAAGAAGAGTACAATTGATAATCATTTACAGTCTTGTCAATCTACTGCTGGATGAAGGCCTCCACATGGTGGTAGTTGCAAAACGTTACATTTTTTGGCCGTACTTCACCGCGCTGGTCGGTGCAGGTCGGTAAGAGTGGCGGGGGGTTGGACTGGTTCAGATATTTTGCTCGCCACTGATGTTGGCCTTGGATGGGATTCTAACTCTGGTGCGTCAGGTACATGGAGCAATGTGTGTTTAGCCACTGCGCAACTGCTGGCCCGTGCCTCACGTACAATGAATTCCGGTGAGACATTGACGTAATAAGCATCACAACACTGCCAGCAAACCTTGTCATGACAACATTACACAATTCTGTTTTGACAACAATAATTTTATTTGAATTTAGTATAAATCTCAAGAAGCGTATTATTATTGCTGTAATCGTTTTTGGAATGTAGTGCGTTTTATTTTCAAACAAGATAAATAACGTGGCCATTCTGAAAGCATAAAGGAAAGGGTTAATTAGCGTGTCCTCTCACATGTAAACACTCATTAATTGGCTGATAACACCTTACTATATAGAGGGCCAAAGAGCTTGGGCAATTGTTCATATCGCCAGTTCATCGCGTGGCTGCTGTTGCCTTTCCGCTCGTCTGAGGTTCCTCCTCGAGCTTCTGAGTCATCCTCTCTCTCTCTCTACAAGAACGAGCGAATACTGCGCAGGTCAACACAAGTTCACATTACTACCCTCACATCATACAAAATACGGCCATCTTTTCGGGATGATGTCTATTCACGTAACAATATTCCATGATTGTTTGTCTTGTAGATTCAGATCAGGGTGCCAGAACATTCTATAGCGGCAGAATATGAATAGCTTGTAGGGTCACACACACTCACACACACGATTCATGTTGATTCATATGATGTTTGTCCTGGGCTCACATCCGACCATTCCGGGCCATGTTCTTCCTCTTGCGAAAGTAAGCGTTGAAGTTACGAGGAAGCGTGTCTGAAAAGAGAGAACAAGCAGTAGAACTAAAACACGATACATCGCCTGTACCCCTTGTCGCAGAGGTTCGCGGTTTGAATCCAGCGGCCGCCCTGATTACTACTGCGGTGTATACAAATGTGTATAACACGATGTGCCATCTGCTTCACAGCGGACATTAAAGCTCCCCCTGACGCCATTTGCCAGAGTAGGCGGCTGCGTGCTGGCGTCACAGGGAGAAATCAGCCGAAGATGGCGCCGCAAATGACTCAATGGGGATCACACGCGTGGCAATCATCGCCCCCTACCGCCAAACTACCGCAGACTGTGTCTGTCAAACAGCAGCAGCAGCAGCGCCTTCCTTAATCATAGCCTTGCGCTAGACGAATGGCGTGAATACCAAATGCACTCGCTTATTAATTTAAAACGTAGGCTTTCATAGCCATACTACATTTTTATGATAATATAATTGCACTGAACCAACCAAATAGGTGCAATCTACCATCGCTTCCCCTGGTCGACAGGAGCACTTCCAACAGCAAGATCTGTGTTTCTTTATAGCTTAGAGTGTACAAAACAGGAACTGCATAGCTGTATCCGTGCCCTCTCAAGAACGGGAAACGTTTCGGCACAAGTGACGGTAATTTATCGACACTTCTGTCCAGAGGTCAAGAGAGTAATGTGATATCTAACGATGAATGATTTAATCCGCGGCAGGTCTTGACAGGTGTGTTGTGTTGTGTGGTGAGCGGAGCGGTTCGTGGTTAGCTTGTTACGCTACGGACAAACGGTGTAGGGGGCAATGGTGGTGATTCCCCCCACCCCACCCCCCTCTTTGAGACCATGAAAATGGATATGTTATTGATATTTACCAGAGTACAAACACTCTGTTTTTCTTTTTGTCTTGAATTAAGTGCCTTGCTTCTGGAGATACACATTTCAGACCTGTTTCTGGCTATAGAACCAGCGACCTGAGTTCGACTCCCTGGCTTCGCCTAACGTCAGTGGTGATCATCTGAACCACTCCTGGGCCTCCCCCATGTTGCCAAGCCAGCCTTAAGTGGGTATCTCATGCCGCTGTGTAAACATCAGCACGGGGAGACAAAGGCGGCCGGGTGTGGTTCCGGCCACACCCTGCACCCCCAGTCTTCGTAGGTGCTCGCTATCTAATAGGGGAGTCGATCGGCTGTTCACCTGTGGTGGGGTAGAGTGTGGGGACTTCCACCTTTTTGCAATTTGACTGGCCAACGTGGAATAGTAGGCCAAACGTCATCTACGAGGGGGCTCTCTGGAGCTAATTTGGAGTGGAGGGCTTGCCCCGACAGCCTGAGTAGGCTACACGGGCAATATCTGCCTCTGTCTTTGTGCGCGTGCAGTGCCAGACAGCGGCTCTCACCGTTGCAGCGGAAGTGCATGTCGGACCAGATGACGTTCTCCTGGGAGAAGCAGAAGACGCCGAGACGGCCACCCCGCATCGTCGTGTCAATCACCACCCCGGAGTCAGCCACCACCTCCGAGCCCTCGTACAGCACCACCCTGTCGCACGCGCACACGCGCACACACGCGCACACGCACGCGCACGCGCACACACGCACTCACACACACGCACACACACGCACACACGCCAAAACACACACACATACACACACGCGCGCGCACGCACACACACGCACACACGCACACACACGCACACACACGCACACGCACACACGCACACACGCGCACACATGCACACACGTGCACACACACGCACACACGCACACGTACGTCGCCATCCTCTACAGACAATCCTGGGTCGGAGTCGTCGAATCAACTCACGAACGCTCGACAACGATCGTTTGTTGCAGGATGGGTAACTGCGTGGAAAAAGCCGGTAAAAAACCGGTTAGTACCGGTTTAGCGCACGTAGAGAAACGCCTCGAGCAACACACACGACACGAGGCTGCTGGTTAGGGTTGCACTCGACTTGCGATCCCCACAGGGTTGCCGGCTAGATTCCATCTCCCAGCGCGGCAGTTGACACAGTTGCTTAAAATCGGTGTATTTTTTCGGTTACTGAATTTCGGAACTGGTAATTGATTCTGAAAATGGTAACCGGTTTACCGGTTAGTAAACTCCGTAATGGACCCTTGGTCTAAGTCGCGAGCCAATGCAAATAATAAAAGTCAGCCAATTCATCAATAACACTGCATCCCTTATGATGAAAAATATATATATATATACAATGTAACTGGCCAAACATCACAAAGCTGCACATTAACAGCAAATTACTCCATTGGGATGACACGGAGCAGCAGCGTGACCCCGCTCTCCTCCCTCCTGCGAAAACTTGGCAGGACCCTCCTGAGAATGTGTCTTGAGACTCAGTGAGGCTTTCCTCGGTAAACAAGTGCGGTGATAATAATGGCCCTTTTTATAGTTCATAGATAAAGCGGCCAAATAGTTGGGAGACTGCACTAATACACCATGGATAGACCTCTGATCATCTTGCAGTCTCTGACAATCGTTCACTCTCTGGCCTCTCTCTATCTCTGCAATCCACGAAAGCCACAACTAAATTATGATGAAACGCGAGTGCCCTATCGCTATCTCGCTGACCCACCCATACTTGCCGACCCACCCATACTGGACATCTGTAAACAGAGCTTCATAGCTCATCGGATTCCTCTAGGATAAATAAAGATGCTGATTCTGAATGAAAGGGCATCATTATTACTTTACTTTCATCAGTCAGAGGCAGTATAGCGAACAGGCTTCTTTGATGGAGCTCTTGTTTCAGTAACGATAAAGATTCAGATTGTGATCTTGCACGTGGGTCCTCTCTCCCCGTGAGGCCCCCCCCCGCCTCGCTGATCGTCGGAGCTCACGGCGCGTCTCACCGGATGTAGCCGACCTGTGGACGGTGCGTCAGGTGCCAGCGGTAGGAGGTGCGGTCCTTCCAGCCGACGCCGCGCGGGTCTTTCCAGAGGAGCGCCACCTGGCCGTCCGTGTCGCCCGTATTCCACAGCGCGTTGCGGAGACTCTCCCCGGGGCCCGTCCGCGACTTCACTGCCTGTGTGCACGCACGCAGCACGTGTGCACGTGTGCACGCACGCACGCAGCACGTGTGCACGCACGCAGCACGTGTGCACGCAGCACGTGGGCACGCACGCAGAACGTGTGCACGCAGCACGTGTGCACGCACGCAGCACATGTGCACGCACGCAGCACGTGTGCACGCACGCAGCACGTGGGCACGTGTGCACGCAGCACGTGTGCACGCACGCAGCACGTGGGCACGCACGCAGCACGTGGGCACGCACGCAGCACGTGTGCACGCACGCAGCACGTGGGCACGTACGCACGCTTACATGCCAGATCCAGTGGGGGTGGTGGCGATGACGTTGCTGCGCGTAATCCCAATTGAGTAACATGTAAAGTGTGTATGTTGAACTTCTTTCACACCGTATGTAGCCAACCGTGCTAATCAGAGGTGTGGGGGAAGGACAACTAAAAACAAACCACAATCCAACAGTTTCAAGACAAGGACGATATACTAACACAAAAAGCAGTCCTGAAGAAATTAGTTTGTAAAGCGAGATGATGATGATGACTTAAAGTGAATAGCTCCAGTGGCTTCCTAATAACGTAAGAAAGAACGTTCCAGACGGCCGCGGAAGCGCATCGGAAAGCGCGCGATGCAGTGGCCGTCTTGGTTCGATGACTCGCCAACATGCAGGTGATTGTCCAGCATGAGGGTGTTTTGAGCCAACATGCAGGCTACACTGTGTTAGCTGTGGTCGGAGACCCGACAAGTCGGAGGAGCCCAACGCAGAACAGGGGACGGACACAGAAGCCCCGCACAGGAAGGCGCCCGGCCGCCCTGGTCAAATTGCTAATGACAGAGACGCCCCAGACATGCCACAAGAACCAACACCTTTCGTGTTCTCCCTTTTGGTTAGAAACAAACAAAAAAACCCGACGGCTCGTCCGTTGGCCGCGACGCTGGGTCCGTGCAAACCAAGCGCCGGGCTGTCTCCTCGTCCACGAACTGGTCTGACCGCTCACGCCGAACGCCCCCCACCCCCCCCGCCCTTCCAGCCCCCACCAACCTTGAGCTGCAAGCCCGGCTCGGCGACGGCTCTGAAGGGCGTCGACTGCCAGTAGGTCTGCTCCACCTGCTTCCACATGACCACGTAGAAGCTGGCGCTGTCCTGGTAGCCGAAGACGACGCCCACGTAGTCGTCATCGGCCACCGTGTTCACGTGGAAGGTGCCCTCGAAGTCCACGCCGTTGAAGGCGGTGAAGCCTTGGCGGGGCACGGGGGGGGGGGGGGGTCCGCAGTGAGAAGATCGCACCCGGCGGCAGCGCGAGGTGCTGCTGTGCTGAGATCACGGCGCTGTGTGTGGACGTCTACGTCGAACTACGAATCACACCGTACGTAGCCGGCCGTGCAAACCAGAGGCGCGGGGGAAGGACAACGAACCGTGAGGTAGCGCGACCTCTGCTCGCCCTCATTGATCTGCTACATTGTGGGGTCGCGCTCATGACACACAAAGCGCTCGCCACAGATGAACCACCACGACTCGCTGATCTCGTCAAGGAGCCTAACCCACCACACAAACTCCGGCCGTCCTCACGGCGGCTTTTGGATAACCAGCGAACAAAGAGGGCCACGGCTGCGTCGCGCACGTTCAGACGCGCTTCTGCGGCCGTCTGGAACGCTCTGCCTTCCCATATGAGGAAGCCACTGGAGCTGTGATGCACTTTTACATTCAAACCGAAAACTAATTTCTTGAGAACTGCTTTGTGTGGTCAGTGTGTTGTCCTTCTCCCGTACTTCTGATCAGCACGGTTGGCAACGTACGGTGGGAAAGACGTTCAACACACACACACACACGAGCTGAGCGTGCGAGAGCTACGGTGTGCTTCAAGGTTGCCTCAGCAGCACAATCAGCATCGATGTCTCCTTGCCGAAGAGAGAAACACACGGACTCAACAATCCCAAGGCTTTTGTTCAAAATGTCGCAGGTGCCTCTTGTCCGTCCCCTGACATGATGACGGGGAAGCTGTCGGCTCGCCCACGACGGGGAGTGCCCCGAGCTTACATCCGTGGCAAGCCAATGAACTCACCGTGGCCTTTCGCTGATGATTCCTGTGTCGACATTCCGATGTTCTTCTCTGAGAGCAGCGTTTGTATCGCCCGCGGCTCAATCAGCGGCGATGGCGTGCGGATCGCTCCGTGCCCATAACGCGGAGAGGGGGGGGCAGCTCACTTACCTACCGCAAGTCCAGGGTCACTGTTTCTTGTTTGTACAATTTCCCGTCCCTGCGGCGAAAGTAAAACAAAATATAATCGGGCATTAATGCACACAGCAGGTTCGTGTGCTAAAGATATAAATAATACGAGCAATGATTACATAGGAATGCGCAGCACTTTGCCAATCCACTTCTGGATGAAGGCTTCTGCCCACAACTAGCACACTCGTGCCTCTCCAGAGGGTACCACTCACTCAATCCATTACTCACTCATTCACTCAATCTATTACTCACTCATTCACTCGTTCAATCTACCATCCACTCATTCACGCAATCAACGATCCACTCATTCACTCGTTCAATCTACCACCCACCCATTCACTCAATCAATTACCCACTCATTTACTCCCTCAATCTACCACCCACTCATTCACTCAATTAACGACCCACTCATTCACTCGTTCAATCTACCAACCACTCATTCACTCAATCAACGACCCACTCATTCACTCGTTCAATCTACCACCCACTCATGCACTCAATCAACGACCCACTCATTCACTCGTTCAATCTACCACCCACCCATTCACTCAATCAATTACCCACTCATTTACTCCCTCAATCTACCACCCACTCATTCACTCAATTAACGACCCACTCATTCACTCGTTCAATCTACCAACCACTCATTCACTCAATCAACGACCCACTCATTCACTCGTTCAATCTACCACCCACTCATGCACTCAATCAACGACCCACTCATTCACTCGTTCAATCTACCACCCACCCATTCACTCAATCAACTACCCACTCATTCACTCGTCCAATCTACAACCCACCCATTCACTAAATCAACTACCCACTCATTCACTCGTCCAATCTATCACCCACCCATTCACTCAATCAATTACCCACTCATTCACTCGTTCAATCTACCACCCACTCATTCACTAAATCAACTACCCACTCATTCACTCGTCCAATCTACCACCCACCCATTCACTCAATCAATTACCCACTCATTCACTCGTTCAATCTACCACCCACCCATTCACTAAATCAACTACCCACCCATTCACTCGTTCAATCTACCACCTGCTCAGGTGAGACAGCACCATGGCAGCATGGCGTGAGCTCTGTTCTGCAGTTGGCAGTGATGTTCTTTTTAATATCCGCGAGTGTATGTGTGTGTGTATGTGTGTATGTGTGTGTATGTATGTGTGTTGAACTTCTTACGCATCATATGTAGCCAACTGTGCTAATTGGAGGTGCAGTTATGAAACAAATCGTTTTTAATCTCGATTTTGAAGTGTGCGTGCGTACGGTCCGAGTGAGTCCCTAGTGCGATGTGTGAGCATCACGACTGGGGAGACAAAGGCGACCGGTCGTGGTGCTGTCCACCCACCCCCTTGTGTGCCGTACCGACGTTCATAGGTGCTACTCGCTAACAGCACTTGCCCCAACATTCTGTTGATGCTGAACGGGGCATATTTGTCTTTGAATGCGGAGAACAGGGCCACAAGAGTATATTATAGCCCGGGACAAGCACAATATGTTAAACCATGTTCAATATCTTTAAAATGTCGCTTTAAATATATAAACACTCGCATGGGTACAGGGGGCAGGGGGGGGACGCGGATGGGGGGGGGGGGTGGAGGGGGTTCGAGAGGCCGCTCCCGCGGCTGCTGCACGCGCCTCGGGCCTCGCCTCCAGCGTCACCAATCGTGGGCCAGAGGCGGCGCGCTCGCCGCGTGCTGCAAAGATCGATTCGAGCGGCCGCCCTGGTTAATACTGCGGGTGAATTCACCGGAAAAGTATCGCGCACTGCCTGCTTCACAGTGGACGTTCAAAGATCCTGTGACGCCATTCACAAGGGTAGGCCATTGTGTGCCGACGTCATGATCAACAGTGGCTAAATTTAGAAAGAATGACGCTGCTAATTACTCAATTGGGACGGAACATAGCAACAATCGCCCCCGACTGCGAAAACTTATCAGGACTCTACTGAAAGAGTCAAGACACCCAGTGAGGCTTTGCTGAGTAGATAGGCGTGCTAATGATCGTAATGAAGTCTAAATATACAAAGTGCTTCTACCGTCGTCTCACCCGCTAAGTGGAGGAACAAAGTGGTCACAACAAAATGTAGCAATAACGCACGTGACGTATCGCTTGCAGCTGCACCAAGCGTCTTCGATGTAATGTTTGTTAACCTTAACACCTCCGTGATACAGTATGTTTCTGTATAATACAGTATATTTCTGTATAACACAGTATATTACTGTATATTAAAGGTTTTAAGGGTGAGATCGCATGACTATAAATGTGTCGTCCAACTCGCTCCCACCCGACACAGCCAATTAGTGAGGGCTTTGCCACGTAAACAGAACGTGCCAATTCGATACGACTTGAGCAGCCCGCTCGTGCGTTGGAGAGTAAACCCACAACCTTCACAATTCCCGCAGAGTGGCAGCTCACGCAGCCAGGTTGAGGGACGCTATGGCTAAGCAAGCGTAATCATAGTATTACATGAGAAGCAAAGTTTGACTGGCTGGCTGGGCTGAGGCCACGTGCTGCCCATTGCGCAGAGGGGAGTGGGGGGGGGGGCTTGGGGGTTGTTACGCAAGAGGGGGGCACTTGCCCTACGAGTGTGTGGAGGCTACCGAGGGGGTCTTTGTGTTTGCAGGTGAGCGCAGGGGAACCTGGTTGAGCACGAGCCACTGGGGGTCGATTTGCGCGTCGCCCTCCGGGTCGAGCACGACGGTCTGGAAGGCGCGGAAGTCGGTGCGGGTCACGTGCTCGTCCTCGGGGCACACGTCGAGCACGTCGAGCACGCGGTCGTTGTCCAGGTCGCCCTCGCACGCGTCCCCCACGCCGTTGCCTGCCCCCCACACCCCCCACCAGCGCGGGACGCACAACGCCAAACAAGAATCAGCGTCAAGCTCCGATTTTATTTCATTTCCTGCCGCGCTGATTGCGGCGTGGACATTAACGGCGCCCCGCATCGCCCCCCCCCACCCTCACCCCTCGAGACCCCGAGAGTTTGTATGATATTGATACTCATCAGAGACAAAACACTGAGTGTTTGTATTTATCAATGTAAGGTTCTAATAATAGGGGTTTTTCTACTTTTTACAAGGAATCATGTGTGCATTAACCACGATAATTGTGGTAAAAATGCCAAAAAAACACTCTAATAATATATGCATTGTCCTGGAAACTAATTGGTCCACACCAGAGACGGCTTTCTTTTGAGCCTTGAGCCTCGTCTCAATTGGTGCTAGACCAGAGGACGCCAATTGAGACGAGGCTCAAGGCTGGCAAAGGAGGTCTAATGATGTAAGGTTCTGTTTAACAATATTCAAATTTCAGGACCGATTCCATCTGTTGGGTTTGCTTTGGGTGCTCCTGTTTCCTCCCACATGTAAACACTTATGAATTGGCCAATAAGACGTTCATATTTAGAGGACCGCAGAGCTTGGGCAATTGTTGGTGCCGGCTCACCGCGTGGCTGCTGCTGCCTTCCCGCTGCTCGTCTGTCGTCCCCCCCCCCCTCCGAGTCGTCTCTCTCTCTCCCCATGAGTGAGTGACTGAGTGAGTGAGTGAGTGACTGAGTGAGTGAGTGAGTGACTGAGTGAGTGAGTGACTGAGTGAGTGAGTGAGTAACTGAGTGAGTGACTGAGTGAGTGAGTGACTGAGTGAGTGAGTGACTGAGTGAGTGAGTGACTGAGTGAGTGAGTGACTGAGTGAGTGAGTGACTGAGTGAGTGAGTGACTGAGTGAGTGACTGAGTGAGTGAGTGACTGAGTGAGTGAGTGACTGAGTGAGTGAGTGACTGAGTGAGTGAGTGACTGAGTGAGTGACTGAGTGAGTGACTGAGTGAGTGAATCCCGTGCGGCGACTGCGGCAGCAGCACCAACATTCGTGCAGCAGTTGGCGCTACGCTGCGCTGTGCTATGAACCCGGCAAGCCGGGTTCCATTCCCGCTCACAGCCAACACCAGTGACAATTATCCTAACCTGTCTCGGGCCTCCCCTAGGTCGACTCAGCCTCAAAACTAGTACCCGGCAAACATCGCAACTAGGGAGACAAAGGCGGCCGGGTATGGTTCTGGTCACCCACCACCTCGTGTACAGTGCTGGCCTTCATAGGTGCTCGCTAACAGCACTTGCACCTACAGTCTGTTAAGGCTATACGGGGGATCTTTGTCTTGTGTGTGTAAGAGTGTGTGTGTGTGTATGAGAGGGTGTGTGCGTGTGTGTGTGAGAGTGTGTGTGCGTGTGTGTGTGAGAGTGTGTGAGAGTGTGTGAGAATGTGTGTGAGTGTGTGCGTGTGTGCGTGTGTGCGTGTGTGTGTATGCGTGTGTGCGTGTGTGTGTATGCGTGTGTGTGAGAGTGTGTGTGAGAGTGTGTGTGTGTGAGAGTGTGTGTGAGAGTGTGTGTGCGTGTGTGTGTGAGAGTGCGTGTGAGAATGTGTGTGCGTGTGTGTGTGTGCGTGTGTGTGTGTGAGAGTGTGTATGTGTGAGAGAGTGTGTGAGAGTGTGTGAGAGTGTATGTGTGTGTGAGAGTGTGTGAGTGTGTGCGTGTGAGAGTGTGTGAGAGTGTGTGTGTGAGTGTGTGCGTGTGTGTGTGCGCGTGTGTGTGTGCGTGGTGCTCACGGTTTCCGTCCTCCTGCCCGGGGTTGGGCACCAGCCGGCAGTTGTCGGGCCCGGGCTGAGCGCCGTCGTCGTCGTTGTTACTGTCGCTGTCGAGGACTCCGTCGCCATCGTCGTCGTCGTCGCACTCATTGCCCAGGCCGTCCCCGTCCGTGTCCTGCTGCGAGCTGTTGGCCACCTCGGGGCAATTGTCTCGGTTGTCCTGCACTCCGTCCCCGTCGCTGCGGTGCAAGTTTCGCCGCACAACGACGACGAGTACGACAGTGGACGTCATTCAAGCCGGTGCGGTAGGGGCGCCGTCATTCCAAAGAGCGCAGGGCGATCGCCACGAAGGAAGGCACCGCCGCTGTGTTCCACAGTAGGGGGTGATTTTGCTGTGTGTGCATAATCCCAATCGAGTGATTTTCCACGTAATTTTTTTAATCTGGCAGATTTTGGACCATGACAGTGGCATGCGATGGCCCACTCGTTTCGAATGACATCACGAGATCTTTAACTTCCACCGTGAAGTAAACACCGCGTAGTATTTGACGGGTAACGCCGTTGCAGTATTAAACGGGGCGGCCTGCCGGAACCGAACCGCGAACCTCCGCAAATAGCCGTATGTTCCGACGCCGTAGCGGACGAAGGTCATCGGAGATGAAACAAGGGGAGGAAGATTCGTCGCACGAGCGTGTGGCTTCAGCAACGCTTTCCTCCACGCGTTGGTCTTCGGATGGATTTAATTAGCGGCACGGAAGCTGACGGGGCAGCTGTTGGGGCTAAACTCCTGTAAACCACAAAGTCCCACTAATGTATGGGGTCAGCATTTGCTCTGACAGGGTAAGAAGTTGTTAGATTGACTTGTCAAGAATTGAACTTAGCCCATCGGGTTTCATTGTGCCGAGCGCAAGCCACTCTGCCACTGACTGAACATATTTGACAAGCAATCCCGTAACATTTTGTTTAATTGCTAAGGCAGCGTTAATAACGATCGTGAAAGAATCCCAAAATACATCTCCGCGCCTCCGAGTTCGATTCGCGAAATATGCGCTCGTTACGAAATGAGAATTATTATAATTGTTATCAATCAGTTGAAAACACGAATACATTCCCAATTACAGCCCAATCACGTCAAGATTACACAGATTCATATTTTATAGCGTGCCCTCCGAAATCGCAGAGGAAAGAGCAATCTTGATGATAACACGCAGCCTCCACCTGAACAGACTACCGGCTCCTCGGCTGGATGCGGCGACATCCATCCACGGCGACTGGCGGGTTAACAAAACAGACGCTCGCTCGCCTGCCCCCCCCCAGAGAGACAGAAGGCTGGGGGGGGGTGGGCTCAGAAATGCAAAGCACGAATGTGGGCTTGGAAGGGCATAGGTTCATTAATAGCACTTCATGCCTAGGGCATTAAAAAATGCATTATGTAATTTGCCCATTGCCTGCTGCTATAGGGTTGCAAATGAGCTGCTTTGCTTCATTTGCTCTGCACTGAGCGCGTGAGAGGCCGCGTGAGAGGCCGCGTGAGAGGCCGCGTGAGAGGCCGCGTGAGAGGCCGCGTGAGAGGCGCGTGAGAGGCCGCGTGAGAGGCCGCGTGAGAGGCCGCGTGGGAGGCCGGGTGAGAGGCCGCGTGAGAGGCCGCGTGGGAGGCCGCGTGAGAGGCCGCGTGAGAGGGCGCGTGAGAGGCGCGTGAGAGGCCGCGTGAGAGGCCGCGTGAGAGGCCGCGTGGGAGGCCGCGTGAGAGGCCGCGTGAGAGGCCGCATGAGAGGCGCGTGAGAGGCCGCGTGAGAGGCCGTGTGAGAGGCGCGTGGGAGGCCGCATGAGAGGCCGCGTGAGAGGCCGCGTGGGAGGCCACGTGAGAGGCCGCGTGAGAGGCCGCGTGAGAGGCCGCGTGGGAGGCCGCGTGGGAGGCCGCGTGAGAGGCGCGTGAGAGGCGCGTGAGAGGCCGCGTGGGAGGCCGCGTGAGAGGCCGCGTGAGAGGCCGCGTGGGAGGCCGCGTGAGAGGCGCGTGGGAGGCCACGTGGGAGGCGCGTGAGAGGCCGCGTGAGAGGCCGCGTGAGAGGCCGCGTGAGAGGCCGCGTGGGAGGCCGCGTGAGAGGCGCGTGGGAGGCCGCGTGGGAGGCGCGTGAGAGGCCGCGTGAGAGGCGCGTGAGAGGCCGCGTGGGAGGCTGCGTGAGAGGCGCGTGGGAGGCCGCGTGGGAGGCCGCGTGAGAGGCGCGTGAGAGGCCGCGTGAGAGGCCGCGTGAGAGGCCGCGTGGGAGGCCGCGTGAGAGGCGCGTGGGAGGCCGCGTGGGAGGCGCGTGAGAGGCCGCGTGAGAGGCGCGTGAGAGGCCGCGTGAGAGGCGCGTGGGAGTCCGCGTGGGAGGCGCGTGAGAGGTGCGTGGGAGGCCGCGTGAGAGGCCGCGTGGGAGGCGCGTGGGAGGCGCGTGGGAGGCCGCGTGAGAGGCCGCGTGAGAGGCCGCGTGAGAGGCGCGTGGGAGGCGCGTGGGAGGCCGCGTGAGAGGCCGCGTGAGAGGCCGCGTGGGAGGCGCGTGGGAGGCGCGTGAGAGGCGCGTGGGAGGCCGCGTGAGAGGCCGCGTGAGAGGCCGCATGAGAGGCGCGTGGGAGGCGCGTGGGAGGCCGCGTGAGAGGCCGCGTGGGAGGCGCGTGGGAGGCGCGTGAGAGGCGCGTGGGAGGCCGCGTGAGAGGCGCGTGGGAGGCGCGTGGGAGGCCGCGTGGGAGGCGCGTGAGAGGCCGCGTGGGAGGTGCGTGAGAGGCACGTGGGAGGCCGCGTGAGAGGCCGCGTGAGAGGCCGCGTGAGAGGCCGCGTGGGAGGCGCGTGAGAGGCCGCGTGAGAGGCCGCGTGAGAGGCGCGTGGGAGGCCGCGTGAGAGGCGCGTGAGAGGCCGCGTGAGAGGCCGCGTGGGAGGCGCGTGAGAGGCCGCGTGAGAGGCCGCGTGAGAGGCGCGTGGGAGGCCGCGTGAGAGGCGCGTGAGAGGCCGCGTGAGAGGCCGCGTGGGAGGCCGCGTGAGAGGCCGCGTGAGAGGCGCGTGGGAGGCCGCGTGGGAGGCGCGTGGGAGGCCGCGTGAGAGGCCGCGTGAGAGGCGCGTGGGAGGCGCGTGAGAGGCGCGTGAGAGGCCGCGTGAGAGGCGCGTGGGAGGCTGCGTGAGAGGCCGCGTGAGAGGCGCGTGAGAGGCGCGTGAGAGGCGCGTGAGAGGCCGCGTGGGAGGTGCGTGAGAGGCACGTGGGAGGCCGCGTGGGAGGCCGCGTGGGAGGCCGCATGGGAGGCGCGTGAGAGGCCGCGTAAGAGGCCGCGTAAGAGGCCGCGTGAGAGGCCGCGTGGGAGGCCGCGTGGGAGGCGCGTGAGAGGCCGCGTGAGAGGCCGCGTGGGAGGCCGCGTGGGAGGCGCGTGGGAGGCCGCGTGAGAGGCCGCGTGAGAGGCCGCGTGGGAGGCGCGTGGGAGGCGCGTGAGAGGCGCGTGAGAGGCGCGTGAGAGGCCGCGTGAGAGGCGCGTGAGAGGCCGCGTGAGAGGCCGCGTGAGAGGCCGCGTGGGAGGCGCGTGGGAGGCGCGTGAGAGGCGCGTGAGAGGCGCGTGAGAGGCCGCGTGAGAGGCCGCGTGAGAGGCCGCGTGAGAGGCCGCGTGAGAGGCCGCGTGAGAGGCGCGTGAGAGGCCGCGTGAGAGGCGCGTGAGAGGCCGCGTGAGAGGCCGCGTGAGAGGCCGCGTGAGAGGCCGCGTGAGAGGCGCGTGAGAGGCCGGGCCTCAGACGCGCTCTGCTCGTCCCCGCCGCAGTTCGCTCTGCGCGGGCGCTCATGCGACGAGCGCGTCATGGAATCGGGCATGAAGGCCACGTCAACGCGATTTCCAGCTCAGGTGATTATCGAAGTGGCGCTCATCTCCGGTTTACAGCCCTTAGCCGGTGCGGGAAATTCCACAGAGGACAAGCCCACAGTGTGGTGCTCATTTTATCGACCTGGAGGGATTATAGCGCCGAGTCATCGTCCGCACACCAGGATTTGACCTTGCGACCTTCCAGTTGCGAGCAGCCCGACCGCCTAGCGGCACTGGGGGCCCGATTTAGAATGAGGACGACCACGAGAAGACAGCGCTGCTGCTGCTGCCTCTCACCTCGACTCTAAGAGGGGGTGGTGGGGTAGAAGCAGAGTGCCGTGTGGGCGAGTGGGGACGGATAACCTGCGCCCGCATTCTCTTCCCCAGTCGCACCGCGTGGACAGAATTCGAACCTCGCCGCAGCAATGAGGGCTCACGTTCAAAGTGAACTGGCCAAGTGAGAGAGGGTTGGGGGGTGGGAGTGGGGGGTGGAACCGGTTGTGCTTTTCTGGCAGGAAGGGCCCTTTTAGCAAAGGCAATTAAGGCCAATGCACCAGCAGCTGGGGCCCATTTAAGGAAAAATAAAAAAAATATGCAGTCCCATTCAAGTCTTGACCACGACGCGGTCATTAGTGTTGGGCTCACAAAGACATCCGTGCCGCATTTATTTTGAGTTATTCAATTACTATATATATATTTTACCTGTCCTCGTTTGTGTCGCAAATGTCTCCGACTAAGTCGTCGTCCATGTCGGCCTGCAGAGACGCGAACAAACAACAACAACTGCTGTCAACGTTTTGTGCCTGCGAGACGATAATTTGGTCTTCCCTTGTGCGGCGCGGCGCGTGGGGCACTGCACCGCGCTTGCGTGGAGCCGAAAACCGGGAATCTGAGCCTTGGGAGGCAACGTCCGAACGAGGCTCAATGGCTCCGGTGACCCCTGTTCCATTCATCTATCTCCAAAGATCGATGAGCTTTCTCTCCCCAATCGATCATTTTGGTTTCCAGCGATCGACAAGTTTGGTTTCCAGGGGCACAACATTTGCTCCGTGCTTTATTCGCGCGTCCGCGTGACTCTCGCAACGCGTCTCTCGGGCGACGCCCGCGACGACCGTGGACGTCGCGGCTCGTCGCTTCGGCCGGACAACCCAAATCTTCGCGCCCGGTCCGGCGGGGCTGGCGAGCATCGGCCGACGCGAATTGACGTAACGAGGCCGTGGCAGATGACGGCGCGCGGGGCGCACGGGAGCCGTGCCGGCGGCATCGCCTGCCACCACGGCTCGCGTCGCATGCGTCAAGGTGGTGGCCACGTGTCAGTCGGACCGGCTCTGGGAGGTGGGGGGAGTTGATCTGAAACTAGGAGGGCATGACCTTCCCCGCCTCCTCGTTCGGGGAAATCTTGACACCGTGGATAGAACGAGGAAGGGTGGGAGGGAGGGGAGGGTCAGGTGGCAATCATTGCGCTCTCGTTTCCTTGGTCGTGTCACTGAAGAAGACGCCGCTCCTGTGCCTCGCTCAGCGGCGGGCGGCGCCTCGTCCAGCAGAGCGGCGCTGAGGCCGCGGGAGCTGGGACAGGCCCCCCCGGCAGGACGTTGCGAGCCTCGTTCAATGAGGAACAAGGGACAAGAAAATGATGCGCGCGTATGGATTGCCACGTGACGCTTTTGATCATGCGATTGTCGCTGGAAGCAGTTAATTAGCGGTGCTGAAGTCGGCGGGTGCAGCTGTCAGAGCAAACATTAATTTGCATGTTTGCGAATAGTTACAAATAGTTACATTCGTGCCGCTTTGTCTCTCCAGGTTTCAGGCAAACTATTGATTAATTCGGTTAGCTCCGAACAGCAACACAAATCGACACTGAGGTTTTATCGGACTATCTTCACGAGAGTCATCGGGTCCCCTCCGCCCCCCACCCCCCATTCCCCCGAACCCCATCACAGACGGGCTGACAGACAGATGGGCAGAGCTAATGCATGGATGCTTTCACCCTCAGCTGAAAACGTTGGGAAGACGTTAAAGCCACAGCCAGTTCCTGCGCCATGGCATTATCAAGGAGATTTCGGGATATTTTGTGTTTGTAATAAATGAGATGGCATTGTAATTATGCATCTACTTGTCGCTTACAAAAATGACAGGGTGCGTATGTGCAGCGCAGTGCGTGGGTGTCGCGCGGTGTGTGTGTGTAGCACAGGGTGTGCAGAGCAGTGTGTGTGTAGCACGTTGTGTGTGTGTAGAGCAGTGTGTGTGTGTAGCGCTGTGCGTGTGTGTAGCGTGGTGTGTGTGTCGCGCGGTTCGTGTGTGTGTCGCGCGCGGTGCGCTAACTCCTACGCTGCCTCCTCTCCACCCACGCGTGCGACCCACACGTCAAACCCCGGCGTGCATGATAAGTGCCTTTGAAGGTTTCTGCTCGACGATCAGCACGCGCCGCTCGACGATCAGCACGCGCCTGTTGGATTCACGGTTTTTTGTGTTAGATGTTGGATGCGTGAATACGCTTTTTGGTCCCTGTGTTTGTCGAATATGTTTGGTAATTAAAATGTATGTTGGATTCTTCGAACATATATGTATTCATTATAACCATATATTGTTGATAATCAAACGCAAGTATTCAAATGGAACATGGCAACAAATATCACGCCATATAATTGTTTAGAAGATTACAGAACATAAACTATTCATGTAAACACTATGAATGTAAACGGTATTGATGAAAACAATATGAATGTAACTATCATGCATGCAAACAGTATTAATGTAAGCAATATTAATGTTAACAATATTAATGTAACCAATAACAATGCATACCATTATGAATGTAACCACTACTCATCTAAGCAGTATTCACGTTCACAATGTGACTGTAAACAAACGAGGAGGTGAGCCAACTGCACCGCACCAGTCAAGACAAATGAGGAGCGGTGGATCCAAGGGGCCGTACGGCGAAGGGGGTCACCAGCCCCCCACTTGAGACCACAAACATTGGCCTCTTACTGATATTTAACTGATAAATTGCATCGGTTTTTTTGTGACGTAGGGTTGGAGGTTTTAGTTATTGAGTAATGCAGAGCCCGATTTAAAGAAGCTGAAATCTACCGGCTCACCCCCCTCCCCCAGTCGAACCCCCCCCCCCCACCAAACCTGGGACGTCTCGAGACTGCCCTCTGCAAACGAGACAGGATTCAAACGATACGGCAATAATCACTCATAACCCCGACTCGTAATGCATTCACCATATTTCTATAAGGGTTAAGCAATATATTACAGGACTTTGTCATTCCACTGCTGGATGGAAGCAATAATTTGTGGCGAGATCACTTCTAAAAAAAGACCTGCTTAGCTCAGTGGACCTGGTAAAATATAAAAACATATTTCTAGTTGAATAGTCTAAGCGGCCCTCGCCTGGGAGGTGACGGCACCTGGGTGGGATTGCTGACGTTGGGGCAGCTGTCGCACCGGTCGCCCACGCCGTCCGAGTCCCTGTCCAGCTGCTCCGGGTTCACGTCCCTCGGGCAGTTGTCCAGAATGTTGGGGATCCCTGCGCAGACGACCCCAACCGATCACCCGGCAGGAGCACAATTCACAATCCTGCCCCACGGTAGGCGGCGATGCGGCCAGGATTTAAATATTAGATTTTTTACCCGATTTTATCATAATAACTTCAACTTGTAACACCCCGCATAGAATCAGCTCACCGAGAGAACAATCACGAGGCGCGAGGAGGAACCGCAGATGAGCGGGAAGGCCGCAGCAGCAGCAGCCAAGCGGTGAGGCGGAGCCACATTTCCCTCCCACCCCCACCAAGCTCTGCAGTCCTCTACATATGCACGTGTTTCCGGTTAACCAACGTTTACACGTGGGAGGAAACTGGAGCACCCGGGGGAAACCCACACGTGCGAGGGGGAAACACTCTATACCATACAGATGAAGTAGATGGAGGTCACATCTACACCGTGCCACCCTTCCTCGTGCGGAGTCCACATTGCGTGATCCACAGACCCCCACCTTCGCAGGGCTGGATTGCTGAATCTCTTAAAGGCGTCGAGACGTGAGATGAAGCGATAGGCAACGGTGGAGCACTGCAATTGCTTTGCTAACTGCCTCTCTGGAGGAGGCATTTAGCCCACTCGGCTCAGCTCGGTTTAGCTCGACTCGGCTCTGCTCAGTTCACTTCGGCTCGGCTCGGCCTAGCTCGGCTTGGCGTGGCTCAGTTTCGCAGCGCTCTGCTCGACTCAGCTCGGCTCAGCTCGTCTCAGCTCGACTCAGCCCGGCTTGGCAGGGCCCGGCTTGGGCCACGCACCGTCCCCGTCCACGTCTCTGTCGCAGGCGTCGCCGTGCCCGTCGCGGTCCGCGTCGCGCTGGTCGCGGTTCGAGACGCCCAGGCAGTTGTCGCAGGCGTCGCCCAAGCCGTCGTCGTCGGTGTCGCGCTGGTCGGGGTTCGGCACCAGCCGGCAGTTGTCCTGCGGCGGATGCGCGGTCACATTTGTTAGGTGCAAAATACAAAATAGACATTTGTCAAATTCCCACGTTCGCCGTTTGAGATGCGCACGGGACGTCGCTGCAGACGCGCCGCTTGCCTCTCCACCTGTCCGCGTCTGTCACGTGGGGTCTCCAGGTGATCAAGCGAGGGTGACCAGGTCACGTGGGGTCTCGAGGTGACCAAGCGAGGGTGACCAGGTCATGTGGGGTCTCCAGGTGATTAAGTGAGAGTGACCAGGTCACGTGGGGGTCTCCAGGTGACCAAGCGAGGGTGACCAGGTCACGTGGGGTCTCCAAGTGACTAAGCGAGGGTGACCAGGTCACGTGGGGTCTCCAGGTGATTAAGCGAGAGTGACCAGGTCACATGGGGTCTCCAGGTGACCAAGCGGGGGTGACCAGGTCACGTGGGGTCTCCAGGTGACTGAGTGAGAGTGACCAGGTCACGTGGGGTCTCCAGGTGATTGTTAAAGGTCCTGATGTTTCCGATGATCCTGAGCAAACGATGACTGATGAGCGGTGACCACCGATCGACTACCGGGATCTACGACCATGGTCAAGATGTTCACCGACAACACTGCGACCGAGGCCTGTAGCGCCACCTACCGAGCGACGAATCGCCGCCACAACACAAAGGGCCTCATTCGGCCGACTAGTGGCTGGATTCGGCACGACTCCGGTTGCTTTTCTTGCGAGAATGAGCCTACCATCACCGTCACTCATTTCACCTCTTCGTTGGTGATGCCATCACCATCTCCATCGGGGTCACACTGATCTCCGACGTCATCGCCATCCGTGTCCTCCTGTCCCGAGTTGGGCGTGAGGCGGCAGTTGTCCTGAAATGAGTGAAATGAGAGGCGCTCTCTGGGGCTTTGTTTTTTTTTACGACAAAATATTTGGGCACAAACCCCCGCCCCCCAAAAGGGTCCAAACACATTACGCGGTCAGCAACAAGCGGCGCTATTATCAAAGTTCTAACAGATGAGCGTCAACAGGGAGTCTTGAATTGAGCGAGGTTATTGCTGCAACAGAGACGATGAGAAGAGGGCATTTCTAAGTAGAGCAGTGCGAGGCAAAAAGCAGAGGCGTCGCGACCTGCAGCGTGGTGAGTGGGTGGGCGAATGAGGCAGAGTGATTGAGTGGGTGAGTGTCCCGTGACCTGCAGCGTGGTGAGTGGGTGGATGAACGAATATGTTGTTGTGATCCGCAGTGCCATGGTTGCGCACGGTACGAATGAGACGAAACAGTCTGTGCAGAGAAGGTGCCTCCACCGTCCTTTTGCAATTCCACTGCTGGATGAGGGCCTCCTCTACTCATTGGTTTGCCCAATACTCCGCCACACTGGCTCGGTGCGGGATGTTGTAGGCAGGCAGCATAGATGAGCGGGAGCATGGAAGGACAAGATTTTGCTGCGCTGTCCCTCTACCGCCCGCCACGTGGACCCATAGCCTATAGCACCTGCTGTGCAAGCAACATCCAGGAGCCAACGAGGCCGGGTGCATTCAGGGTGATACGGTTTGGATACTTGCCTTGATTATGATGATGTGTAACTTTGCAACAGTCAAATGTATTTTGTAAAACGTATTTTTCATTAAATAAACACTAATTTAAGTATCACCAGGCCGATTGCAGACATCTCATTCATAAATGGAACATTCATCATTAAATACAAGTCACAGCAATGCAATTGTGCCCATGCAACCCAAACTAGGGACCACCCCAAGGCCGTAGCCATGGAGTCAACATTGGGGGGGGACCAAATCTTCCAGCGTGTCTGGGGGTCCCAACCCAGAAAAATATCTACATTTGAAAACGAATTTCCTGCCTAAAATATTAAAAAAATTCACTAACACATGGGATGGACTTTTAATTTATTTTTTACAATAATGTCTAATAGTGTATTGTATTACATTGCTCTGTTTTTACTTTATTTTACCATTTCTTGTTACATTCTTTGTAATGGCAGAGATTAGGAATTGATAAAGTACAACCATAACTACAATCATATAAACAAAAATCTATGCATTGATTTATATGAAGGCAAGTCCAGATATTGTGGCTTAGCAAATTGTTATTTTTTATTTATATAGCATAGCAATTATTTATTTTTATAGCAATATATTGGGGGGGGCATTTTGAGCATATTTAAATATTGGTGGGGATGTGTGTCTCCCCCCCCCCCCCAATATTCAAATATGCTCCAAATGTATATATTGTAACTAGCATAAGTACCCGGCGTTGCCCGGGTGAAAAATATATTTCTTAATAACCTTACATATATACACAGATGGGCTGCTACCCCTGCCCCCCCCCCCCCCAGCCACGATCTCCTGGGCCGCTGTGCAGTAATATGTACGGCCTATAGTGTGGTGGGGTGTCGAGGCCTAGTACCGTGCAGAGCCTCCGGCCTCGCCTAAATTGCCCATCCGGCTGAGGCTGGGTACAGGGGCCGTTACCCCCGCCCCCCCGTGCTACAATAATACTGTCTAATCGCTATAATTTTATTATCTACCGACCCTATAATAGTAATTGCACACATTGTGGTGGGGGGGGGAGTGAAGAGGACGTGAAACTTTGATGAATTTACCTCAGAGTCGCGTGTTAATGCGTGCGCATATTTTTAACGGGAATTAAAAATGGCGTCCACCCCGCAGTGAATGCGTCGCTACCCGTTGCCAGGGGCAACCACCGTCCAATGAAACTGCGTATGGTCCGGCGACACACAGACAGACAGACACACACACAGACAGACAGACAGACACACACACAGACAGACAGACGGACAGACAGACAGATTTGCGATTTTATATATATAGATTACGGCCTTGGACACACAGTCAACCAATGTCGGAGGAGGAAGAGCGACACGACACGAACTCTCTCTCTGCTGAAGCCCTCTCGCCGTGGCGAGCGGCAGCTAGACCTCGGCATTGGCGTCGAGCTCCTGACCGAGTTGCTGCTGCTGCTGCTGCCGCTGCCACGATGCTCGAGAATATCACGGCAGGGTTGCTCATCACGGCGTCAACAAACAGGAATCTACGGCCGCGGAGAATTCCGTGCGGTTTCAGTTTCGAAATTTGTGACCACCAGGGGGTGCTCGACAAACACCGGAGAACAGAAAATAAAATGGCACACGACGATAGTTCAACGAAGTGGATGTTCACGTGGAAATTTCTAGCAGCAAAATCATCTTAAGGCATGTTTTAAAATGAAAGAGCACCGGGCAAAAAGGGGAGGAGGGATGAGATGTTGATGATGAGAGGGGAGAGATACAGAAGAAAGCAGCAGTGGGCTTCGTGTAGCAGCAGCAGCAGCAGCGGCGGCGGCGTGTGTTCGCAGGGGGCGACGTCATGTGATTTACTGAAAAATGTAGATGCTGCTATACAACAACACTCATGGTGATATTGTGTTACACAGAGGAGAAAAGAGAGAAAAGAGAGGACCTTTCACCGCCAAAGCTGCTCTGGCAACTTCAGCTTATGTAAATGTTTAGTTTTTGTTTACGAGATGAGTTGCTTTGCTTTCATGTCAGCTGAAGGCATTGGGTGGATGCGGTGCGGGTCGCGTGGGGCAGGCAGCTTTTACCTTCCTGCAGTTGCTGTCCTTGCAGCTCAGACCTTCATCAGGATAGCTGTCCAAGTCCGTGTCGATTCCACAAACGAAGCCATCTCCAGCCCAGCCCACTCTGCACTGCACATGCAAATAACAGCAAAGTTCAGGACGGGCGCGGTGGCTACGCCACACGTGGCCGCCTGTGATGCAGCGGCACTGGAGGCAGCGGCGAGGGTCGGTGGATCACCGCACAGATGTGAAACTTCCTCTCTGTGGGCATCCAGGAGGTGCCATACCCTGGCTCGCCAGGAGAAGGCGGTGCAGCAAACGCGGACTCCCATATGTTGCATCTGCATGGGAACGAGTGTTGCTGCCCTCCCACGCGTGGTACATGCCAACAACCTTAATCGGTGCTCGCTAATGCCACTTTCCCCAAACGGAAAGGATATTGTGGGGATATTTGTCATATACTGTGCGTGTATGCAGCACTCGTGGCCAGTGGTAGCCTAGTCGTTAGCGCCCTGTGCTATGAGCCCAGAGACCTGAGTTCAATCCCCTGGTACAGCGAACATGAGCGGCAATGATCTTAAACGGTCTTGGGTGTCTCCTAGGTTGATTCAGCCTTTAAACGATTCACCTTGCGTGTCGTGTGAACATCGGCACTGGGGACACGAAGACGGTAGGACGTGGTTCTGATCACACCCACCACGGTGGCGAGACGATGACGACCTCGCCTGCTATGAAGGACGCGTGGGTTGAATCCCCACCCTGGCGCCTGGATATTTTGAAATTGCGTCTCTCTCCCCGTGGTCGCGTGGACTCCGTTTTTTTCCCTCCACATTTAGAAACACCCGTTTAGAATATTTAGCTGATATAAATGTTCACGTAAGCCACTTCGTTGAGCTATCAAAAGAGCGAAATAGCTCAGTGGGGCCTTACCTGGTAAATGACAATTGTTTACACCCATCCCATAGGTGCTTGCTAACAGCACTTGCCCCTGCAGCCCGTGTCGGCCACTCGGGGGATATTTGTCTTTGTGTGCACTGCAGCACGGGGGTTGCGCGAGGCATCTCGGAATCCATAATGATAATGAGCTAGAATAACGACGGTTGAGCATGATAAACGGTATATTACCGTATCGCTAAATCAAGTTTGTCGATTGACAACCGCGCCACTGTTCTCAGCGAGATCCCCCTTTGGGAATGTGGGATTAAATCTCACGCTTAGTATCTGCGGCATTTGTCACATTTGCAAAAAAAAATCTCACATGATTTATTACTTGCACCGGACGAGATTTGATGAAGTAATTATTTTAGTGTCAAATGGAGGTGACGGCTTAAACACTTGGGAGCTGCGGGCTAGGTCGGTGGGGGTCGTGGTTTAGAGTTTGGTGACCCTGGTTACATTCTCGTCAATTTGAAGTGCGGTTTAAATGGAATTCACATTTTTGTTAAATTTTCACGTCACCCATGAGCATGGCCATCGTGCGGGGCTGCCTCCGCATCTATCCACACGCACAGCCTTACATTGTCAGAGCTGGGTTCGTTGACAATCAGGATATGTATTGATACTGAGGGAATCAGATGAGTTTCAAAGCTCATGTTCACGGATGTCCGGTCGGGGCGGGTGAGAATGCGACAACAATACAAACACACCATAGGAGTGCGAACTATCGGTAAGGTACAGCAATTCACTAAAATGAAGATACAAATCTGGTTCTTTCGGTAAAGTCACGTAGATAAATACAACTGTTTTAATTAACCAGGTAAAGCCCAACGAGCAAAGGGCCCACAGCACCGAGCCAACACCACTGTATCCTGGGTTCAAATCCTGGCTTTATCCACCGACTGTAACGAAATTGAGTTCTCAAGTGCAGTGAGTTGCAGGTCTCAGTCGGTCACCAATGAGCACTTGTACATTTGGTTAATGTGGTGATAGCAATTCTAGCGTTGAGAATGAAAAACGATGTAATTCGGTTTGATTTGCATGCGATGAACGTCTCGCTAGCAGGGCAGGTGAGAACGAGCAGCATCCCCAGTGTGTGGAAGAGAGTTCACTGGCAGGGATTTCAGTAGTGGTGCAATGATACATTCTTCTGCAGACCATACTTCAGTCTGAGATTTGATGGCAATGGCACAATTGGAAATGAAAAAAAATATGTTAGAGCTCACGGATATGGGAAATCATTCTCAGAACCAATGGGAAGTGTTTTTCTCTTCTCATTGTGTGCATGTCCGTTTGTCAGCTATAGTCACGTTTCAAGTTTAGTTTCTGTTGTTTCACCAGGTGAGAACTCGCGAACAGGACGGAGTCACATTTGCGAGAGTGCGGTGTTCGTCTGCTGCCAGTAGAGGGCAATGATCGCTGTTGTGTGAGTGTGGTGAGCGGTAGTGTAGTGGTTAGAGCGCTGCACTCCAAACCCGGCGACCCGAGTTCGATTCCTGCTCACGGCCAACACCAGTGACGATCATTTGAACCGGTCCTAGGCATCACCTAGGTTGACTCAGCCTCAAATAAGTAGTTGGTGTGCAAACATCGCCACTCGGGAGGAAAAGGCAGCCGGGTGTGGTGCTGGCCACCCAACCGATAGAAACTGTGGCGCACCACTCGAGACTTCGGGGCGGACAAAGAGTCGGGCGACATTTGAGGAAAGTCGCGCAGCTTCGCCCCAAGTGCCACGGCGGGAGATGACGCGGCGACCTTCGCATCGCGAGTCGAGTCTCTGCTGCCCACGAGAGCCACGGGGGGGGGGGGGGGGCAGCAGCGTCCCTGCCCCTGCCGTCTATCGGGATACAGGGGGGGGGGGGTCGTTGCCTCTGTGTGCGGGACGGGACCTATCAGCGGGCAAAGGCGGGCGCACACCGGCTGGGATGATGGGGCTCGGATGTTCCGTGTGGGCGCTGGATGTGCCGAGGAGGTCGCATGAGTAGACACGTGGAGAGCCACGGCTGGCTGTAGACAGAAGGTGATGCTCATTGACCTCACTGAGCTTGGGGAGCTGCCCGGCTGCCACGGTGAGCACACGGAACTTGCACTGCGGGGGTCGCAGCTTCACTTTCTCGACTGTGCAAGTTCATTTAGCCTCGCCCGTGTCCACCAGGCAGCGTTAACGAATAACACCGCACACTTAGTCGACTGGCGGGTCGCGTGTGGCGAAGTGTGGGCGATCTCACCACGCCCCCCAGGGGAGGCCCTTCTGGCGTCAGTGACGTGGGCAAGACATTGCAGGGCTGCACCTTCGGCTTTGGGCCTCTCCACACCAGGTGGGAACCGTGGCCATACATCCCCACGTTCGTCACTGCGACTTGAAGGTGCGGTGGGGTGAGGGGGCAGAACAAAGTGTTTTGCTGCACTGCCCACTCCTGCACACACAGCGCTTCCGTCTGCACCTGCTTCGTCCGCACGCTTGGCCACACACCCAAGCGCGACTATCCAGGCTCGGCCCTGGATCTGACGACAATCGGACGCTGGCTGATATTCAGTGAGAAATTAGGCCGCGGTGGTGCTGATGATGGCGGTGCTGCTGACTGTGATTTGCACTGCAATCTTTACTTGGCAGGAGGTGGATCCGTTGTGGGTGGTGACGCACACGCCCTGCTCGTGGCAGGGCGCTCCGTGGGCCCCGGAACAGCCGTGCCCACGCCGACAGCCGATCTTCTGGTCTCCCACGAACCCGTCCTGGCAGGGCCCACACTCGAATGACCCCTGCTCGCTCGCGACGGGAGGGCGAGTGCGGAAAAGCGTGGCCTCGTTAGCGTCCTTCACCCTGGCCCCACGAGCTGCCGACGTCTACCACCCACGATTAGCACGGTTGGCTACGTACGGTGCGAAGGAATTCCAACATACATTCATATATACATTACACTATCAAACCATGTTTTATGTCATCAGGTGAGGCCCACTGAGCTATATCGACCTGGCCACAAATGATAGCTCAGCGAAGTGGCTTATCACGTGGAAATGTATCACAGCCAAACACTCGAAACATCTACAGGATGGCCCAGATGTTTTGTGACCCCCATTTAATTCTCAAAAACTTTATATATGCTTTTAAGTAATGTCTATTTAAAACAGACATTAATATGCAAAGGGAAAAGATGTTAAGAGTCAATTAATTGGGGGTCACAAGAAATCTGAACCATCCTGCACAATAATGTACCACAGAGGTGTAAAGTTAAACGTAATTCACATCCCGATGTGCTGGATTCTCGCGTGACGTGTCGCACGTCCCTGAAGACGCTTGGCGCAGCTCCAAGCACAATGGCGCGCGTCGTGAGCATGGTTCAACTTGGCGGTGCGATGGAACAATACGAGCTGGCGCGTTGTTAAACGCGTAGTATATTAATTCATTGTGGTCATTATTATACATTTCTAAATATGTATTCTGATAATTGTTGCGCTTGTTCAGCCAGGACTGATTCGTTGAGCTGCAGATTGTCGGTGTCCCGGGAGCTTCCTGCCAAGTTCTCGCTGTGGGAGGGTGATGATAGTTGTGTTTCCTAATTCAGTTATTTGTAGTTGTTGTTGTTTGTTGTTGTGTCACATTTGGTTCGCGAGGCTGGCACACGCTGCCCTCGCCTTGTTCGAGTCACGTCACGTGATCGTCAACGTCCGCGGTGAGGCAGACGGCGCGTACCGCACGCAGGGAATACACACGCGGTGCGCGTCTCTTGACTCCGCGTGTTTGCATCGAGCACAAAACAGCACAAGACACGTCGCGACAACAACTGCGTCTCGCGCTAAATATCGGGAATGAATGGCGAGTGCGGGGCAAAGAGGCCGTGCGGGCCACGTACACCCGAGTAGGCCAGATACTTGATGGGGGCACCCAAAGCAGCAGCCCCGTGCTCAGTGAGACGCGAGGCATCAGGCGCTGAGCAGCGTGCTGAAGAATGGCCAAGCCCCCACCATGTTCTATTGGCCAGCCGTCCAACAAAGACGGTCACTGCGCTTCTGCGGCCGTCTGCACTGGAGCTCTGCATTTTAAAATCTAGATTGAAAGCTCTTTTCTTGAGAACTGTCTTTTCGTGTTTAGTTTGTTGTCCTTCCACCGCACCTGCGATTAGCGCGGTTGGCTACGTACGGTGCGAAAGAAGTTCAACGCACATACACCATGATCGTCGCGTCTAAACCACAGCCGCCAGGTCGTTCGAGGAAGTGGAACGTTGCATTCGGTTCATATCAAATCGGTTCATGTGCAGGAGCTGGGTGGGTTGTCCCATCGCGGGAGAGGTGGCGGCAGCTTGGGCAGGCGTTCATGCAGCAGTGGGTAGGTCACGGCTGATGATGTTGAACACAGCAGCTGCGGTCAATCGTGAGGTCGCGAGTGCACTGGTGATTGTGAATGCGCGGGTCGGGGTTGAAGAGCGGTTTGTGTAACCAGCGAGAGAACTCCAGAGGGAGGGTTCGAGTTGAATTCGCGACAGTGACCTGGGGTCACTGAAATGGTGAAAGTCAGACGACGCGATTGGAATCTCTCACACTTTAGCATTGCCGCATTTTCCCCAATGCTCTGGTTTTTGCGTTTAATGGCATTTGATTACGATTGTTAGCTTAGATTACTGTGTAGGTATCACGCCCCTATTTAACGATAACTTTTCACCACCCGACAGAGCCATCAAATCAAATTTTATATTTCAACTTTCCTCCCCCGGTTTCGATAAGAAACCAAATAAATTTGCATATTTGTCCACCTAATAATTTTATTTAATTGGCTTTGTCGGGTGGTGCAGGGTTTTAAACAAATTGGCATTAAACCTCCACGATCTAAGCCAAAAGAAACCAATTATAATAATAATATCTGTTGCAAAAGCCTACGTTTGAAAGTCTATTTTTATATTATAGGCTTAAATGACAAGCTTCGGATAAGCAATTGAGATGAAAACAAAAATGCGCACAACAAAGCAACGCTGGAATTGGAAAAAAAATTGCAAAGATAAATCACCGTTAAATCAAAGCCAAAATTTTAATTCCCTGGGACGCCAATCGGCCCGTCGAACCCCTCTGAATGATCTAAGCCGTGGCCCTCTGGCAGGATAATCTGGGCCCTTGCGGAGGAGAGTGCGAGGGCTATTAAGACCTCAGGATTCGGTGCACGGCAAACTCCCAGGAGGAGCACATGCCGCGCTACGGGCGAGTGCGAGTCCGCGTTGTCTACTTGCCCTTCCCCCGCACCTACAATGCTCCTTCCTCCGCACCTCCCATTAGCACGGTTGGCTATGTACGGTGCAAAAGAAGTTAAACATACATACGCGTAACACCATACATTGCATCCTATTGACTGTAAATGTTAATTTAAGCACGAAAACATAATTTCAGGCAGTTTAACACGTAGGCTTTCGCGACCAATATTGTTCATAATCAACGATTTTTGGGTTTAGATCGCGTTATTTATAAATGTGTCGTAACCCTCCACCACCCGACACGGCCAATCAGTAAAAAAGTGTCACGTTGACAAAAGACAAATAGTTCACTGCTTTAGCCCACCGGTGTGTTGAAGCGTGAAACCACAACATTTACAATTTGAGTACGACGTTTCGCTGGTAATTGCATCCAGCATCATCGGGCAATTCGCCATTCTGGCGCCATTCTGGCGAATTGCCCGATGATGCTGGATGCAATTACCAGCGAAACGTCGTACTCAAATTGTAAATGTTGTGGTTTCACGCTTCAACACACCGGTGGGCTAAAGCTGTGAACTATTTGTCTTTTGTCAACGTGACACTTTTTTACTGATTGGCCGTGTCGGGTGGTGGAGGGTTACGACACATTTATAAATAACGCGATCTAAACCCAAAAATCGTTGATTATGAATAATTTTAGGCAATTAAATTAAATTCACTACTTAATTAATTACATGTTTTAAAGTGTTCCTAGAATACAATGGGAACGTTCGTCATCACTATCATCAGCGAAGACCAATCCACTGCAGGATGAAGGCCTCCCCAAGCGCGATGAAACAATCCATCCATAACCACTTGCACATTCATTCTCATCCTTCCACCTCGACATTGTTTGCGCTCTCGGATGCATTCCAATCCTTGGCCACCGCTTCGTTATTACTCGTGACCGTCGGCCATCGTCCCTCAACACTAACACCAACGTCCCTCGCTCACCTTGGTGATGGTGAGTTCACTCACCTTGGTGATGGTGAGTTCACTCACCTTGGTGATGGTGAGCTCACTCACCTTGGTGATGATGAGCTCACTCACCTTGGTGATGGTGTTGGTGAGTTCACTCACCTTGGTGATGGTGAGTTCACTCACCTTGGTGATGGTGAGTACATTCACCTTGGTGATGGTGATGGTGAGTTCACTCACCTTGGTGATGGTGATGGTGAGCTCACTCACCTTGGTGATGATGAGCTCACTCACCTTGGTGATGGTGATGGTGAGCTCACTCATCTTGGTGATGGTGAGTTCACTCACCTTGGTGATGGTGAGTTCACTCACCTTGGTGATGGTGATCGTGAGTTCACTCACCTTGGTGATTGTGATCGTGAGTTCACTCACCTTGGTGATGGTGTTGGTGAGTTCACTCACCTTGGTGATGGTGATGGTGAGTTCACTCACCTTGGTGATGGTGAGCTCACTCACCTTGGTGATGGTGAGTTCACTCACCTTGGTGATGGTGATTCACTCACCTTGGTGATGGTGAGTTCACTCACCTTGGTGATGGTGATTCACTCACCTTGGTGATGGTGAGCTCACTCACCTTGGTGATGGTGAGCTCACTCACCTTGGTGATGGTGAGTTCACTCACCTTGGTGATGGTGATTCACTCATTTTGGTGATGGTGATGGTGAGCTCACTCACCTTGGTGATGGTGAGTTCACTCACCTTGGTGATGGTGATCGTGAGTTCACTCACCTTGGTGATGGTGTTGGTGAGTTCACTCACCTTGGTGATGGTGATGGTGAGTTCACTCACCTTGGTGATGGTGAGTTCACTCACCTTGGTGATGGTGAGCTCACTCACCTTGGTGATGGTGAGTTCACTCACCTTGGTGATGGTGAGTTCACTCACCTTGGTGATGGTGAGCTCACTCACCTTGGTGATGGTAATCGTGAGTTCACTCACCTTGGTGATGGTGATGGTGAGCTCACTCTCCTTGGTGATGGTGAGTTCACTCACCTTGGTGATGGTGATGGTGAGTTCACTCACCTTGGTGATGGTGAGTTCACTCATCTTGGTGATGGTGAGTTCACTCACCGTGGTGATGGTGTTGGTGAGCTCACTCACCTTGGTGATGGTGATGGTGAGTTCACTCACCGTGGTGATGGTGAGTTCACTCACCGTGGTGATGGTGTTGGTGAGCTCACTCACCTTGGTGATGGTGAGTTCACTCACCGTGGTGATGGTGAGCTCACTCACCGTGGTGATGGTGAGCTCACTCACCTTGGTGATGGTGTTGGTGAGCTCACTCACCTTGGTGATGGTGATGGTGAGTTCACTCACCGTGGTGATGGTGATGGTGAGCTCACTCACCGTGGTGATGGTGAGCTCACTCACCTTGGTGATGGTGATGGTGAGTTCACTCACCGTGGTGATGGTGAGCTCACTCACCTTGGTGATGGTGTTGGTGAGCTCACTCACCTTGGTGATGGTGATGGTGAGTTCACTCACCGTGGTGATGGTGATGGTGAGCTCACTCACCGTGGTGATGGTGATGATGAGTTCACTCACCGTGGTGATGGTGTTGGTGAGCTCACTCACCTTGGTGATGGTGATGGTGAGTTCACTCACCGTGGTGATGGTGTTGGTGAGCTCACTCACCTTGGTGATGGTGATGGTGAGTTCACTCACCGTGGTGATGGTGATGGTGAGCTCACTCACCGTGGTGATGGTGTTGGTGAGCTCACTCACCTTGGTGTTGATGCAGATGGAGTTGTCGACGCAGCCGCCGTTTTTCCCGTCGCGGCACTCGTCGACGTCGTGGCAGACCTGAGCACAAGACGACAAATCAACGCGAAGAGACGCAAACGTCACGAAGTTGCGCTTTTTGTCAGAATCAGGATATTTATGTCTATTCGAGGAATTCGATGAGCTATGAAGCTCTTTTTCACAGATGTCCAATAAGGGGCACAGGGTCAGAACGTTACAACAACAACACAAACACGACAGGAGTGAAAATTATAGAAAAGGTAAACAAATCACTTAAAAAAATATATAAATACATCTAAACAATGTTTTATCACTTTTTCAGAAGCGACCTGGCCACAAATGGTAGCTCAACCACGTGGCTTATCACGTGGAAATGTATAGCAGCCAAATCATCAAAATAATCTAAATCCATGTTGTATCTAAATGTGTATAAAAAAAACGGAGGACCCGGAGAAAAAATCCGCACGAGCACGGGAAGAGAGACGCGCACAAACTCCAAATAAACAGCAGCAGCGGCAGCAGCAGCGGCAGCGGCAGCAGCGGCAGCAGCAGCGGCAGCAGCAGCAGCGGCAGCGGCAGCAGCGGCAGCAGCAGCGGCAGCGGCAGCAGCAGCGGCGGCAGCAGCAGCGGCAGCAGCAGCGGCAGCAGCAGCAGCAGGCGTCAGGGTCGGGATCGAACCCCCCGCCTCTTGCCTACCAGGCGAGGAAGGTGACATCTCGCCAGCGTGGCGCCCCTTAAATAAGTGAGAACTAAAGAAAGTTTCTCGGTTCACATTTTCTTCGCATGGCTGATGTTGAAGCAGAGCAACAGCTGCCATCCCACACCAAGAGGTGGAGAATGAGCCGCGTGGAGCGTACGGAGTGGAGGAGTGGGGCCGCTGGGACGACGCCCCCCCCTCCCCCCCCCCTTCGGATTTGTAAATCGCCAATTGCGGTGTCGTCACAGGGCCCCAGAGGTTTTAAGAAAACTTTTTTTTATTTTCACTTGCGCTAATTACCCGCCGGTTCACTTCTAGATAATAACAAAACCCAGTGAATGACCACGAGGCAGTAAAGACGCGTTGTGGCTCGGCGTTTCGCGATGCCGCCGTCGCTCGCCCACTGCTTGTTGCGCCGTTTTGTGAGAGCGGCGGTGCGTGGTGGGTGTCGTTCACGCTCGTCCGTGTGCGGTGTACAGCACGGGACTGCAATTCAATTGTGCGGGGTGGGAGTGGGTTTCTTTAAATCATGGAAGGAAACTGGAGAAGTCGGAGGACAACCATGCAGAACATGGGGAGGGTTCATACTGACTCCACTCACACTCACTCAGACACATTCACTCTCTGCAGAACAAGGGGAGAACATACAGATTCCATATTCTTGGCTCTTACGGTAAAGTCACGTAGATACAAAAAAAATATAAAAATATTTAAAAAAATTGAAAATAATAATAAACACGACGTTTCGATCGCAACACACGCGGTCTTCATCTATGTGACTTTACCGAAATAACCAAGAATTTGAATTCCTGCGGTCACGAAAGTTTTAAGTCAAAAGTACAGATTCCACTCACGCTCTACAAAACATGTGGAGAACACAAAACATGGGGAGAACACAAAACATGGGGAGAACACAAAACATGGGGAGAACACAAAACATGGGGAGAACACAAAACATGGGGAGAACACAAAACATGGGGAGAACACAAAACATGGGGAGAACACAAAACATGGGGAGAACACAAAACATGGGGAGAACACAAACACTACACACGCATGATGGCGCCCGAGTCGGCAACCGAACCCAGGTGCTCGTTGGCTGCGAGGCGCTCGTCGACTGCGAGGTGCGCGTGTCACCACTGCTCCAGGCTGCCGCCCCACACGCTCCCACGTGGTTGCGACACTTGGCCACGTTACCCACACGAGGTGAAGACCTTTAATGTGCCCAGCTGAGAGTGTTTATTGCATGTCAGTCAATACTCTTTTAATTTCTAATTTAATTAACCTAATTAACTTGACAAAAAAACTATCTTCATGCGATCTTTTCATGTACAGAGTCAATGATGTCTAGCATGGAAACATCGATTGATTCCACTCGATTTAATCACGGGCGGCTGACAGCAGGCTCGCTCACTCGCTCGCTCCCGTCAGCTCACCTGGGGCCGGGTGCTCGCCTGGGCTAGGCCGAGCCCCGAGGCGGCCGTGCCCGTGTAGCCCGCGGGACAGGGCCCGCACTCGTAGCCCGGGGACGCGTTCGAGCACTCCACCCCCACGAAGCAGGGCTTGGCCCCCGCGCACTGCGGATCAGAGGCACCGCGGCGTCGTTCACGTGGGCTTCTAGCAGCGGACATCAATTCACGGTGGGTTGGGTTGGTGGGGTAATTTGGCGGGTGGGTGGTTAGATTGATGAGCAGGTGGGTGGTTGGATTGATTAGTGGGTGGGTGGTTGGGTGTGCGGGTCGTCAGGTGGGTGGAAAGATTGATTAGTGGGTGGGTGGGTTGGTGCTGGGGTTGGGTGGGGGGGGTTGTGGGTGGGAGGGGTGGTGGATGGGGGGGGTGGTGGGTGGGGGGGGTGGTGGGTGGGGGGGGGTGGTGGGTAGGGGGGGGTGGTGGGTGGGGGGGTGGTGGGTGGGGGGTAGCGACCTCGTCCACATCGGTGCACCGCACTCCGTCCCCGGTGAGGCCGTCTGGGCAGGGCCCGCAGCGGAATCCGCGCTCCGTGTCGGTGCACGCGACGCCGCGGGAGCACGGCCGCGTGTCGCACTGCGGCCTCCCCGCGTCAACCTCAGCGTCTGCGACATGGGCGGGGCCATCCGGTCGGCCACGCATTCTCATCAATCATCATCATCAATCACCGATCATCATCGTCGTCATCATCGTCGCTCACACCGACGCTCCCATGCAGGGCCGTCCATAGGGGGTGTGGGGCCCGTGGCAAATCACAGCTTGTCGGACCCCTCGAAGCCATCTGATACCGTGACGTTAAAGCGCGGGTCCCCTGAAAGCGCGGGGCCCGGGGCAGTCGCCCCGATTCGCCCTAACCTAGGGACTGTTCTACTTCCATCCGGCCGTCTGGAGCGCTCTTCCTTCCGATATTAAGAAGCCAGTGAAGCTATGCACTTTTACATTTCGATTGAAAACTAATTTATTTCTAACTGCTTTCTATGTTTAGTTTGTAGTCCTTCCCCCACAGCTACGATTAGCACGGTTATCTACGTACGGCGCGAAAGAAGTTCAACATATATACATACACGATGGACTAAAATAAAATAAAAAATTTAAGCGGAGAGATGACGGACAGAAGAGCATTCTGTTGTCACCTTGCGCTGCGACTCCTGCGCTAGCGCACGTGGGAGGGGTCAAGGTGACGAGAGAGGAAAGGGAACGCGGCAAGGGGGCGATGCCGACGACGTTTGCCGGGCTGCGGTACAAGCGGAGGGCGAGCGCGGCGAGCGCGCAGGATCACAGGGGCCGTTTAAACCTCACCGCACGCTCTGCACCCTTGGATCGTTTTTTTTAGCAGAGCCATTTCTGTTATCTGCACAGAGGAGGTGGGGAGAGAGAGAGAGGGAGATGAATGAAAGCGGCACGTTATTAAACACGACGACAAAAACAACAAAAAAGCCAACACAAAGAGAGGCATTCCGAGCATATTCAGCGCCGGCTTTCAATCCATCCATCACCTCCCTCCACCTGTCCATTATAAACATTTACTCGCATTGAGCCAAGTGACAAAGACTGCAGCTCCCCGCTGCCGACCCGAGTCAAATGTGTTGCCTCAATGTAATGGGATTGCTTTCTCCCGACTCAGGACTGCCTCCGTGTGCACGTAGCGCCTCAATTTCAACTTGATGCGCTTCGGTGACGGCTAAAGATAAAGGCGCAGCTCTGAAATTGCTCGCTCACGCCACTGCTGACGGAAGGGGCTTCCACTCTAGTGGGCATTTGGCCTACTCTTCCGTACTGGAAAGACATCTATCCTGGAACTCGTGGGATTCGCCACACATTACCCTACCACTACAACCTCCAAATCGATGAGCATTTATCCTCCTGGGTGGACAGAGACGGACGGAGTGATTTTGAGAAACTTGCCTTATTGTTTCAAATGCCACGTCAGAAAATTGAATCGAACCATCGATCTCTAGCCTGCAAGTCCAGTGCACTAACCACTGCACCACCACCCCCCCCACAGACACAGTGCGCTAACCACTGCACCACAGCGGCCTCCAAAAGTGGTATAATACGAGCACCTAAGCGCCGTACGCTGTTGTATAATTCAAAGTAACTTGCTTTTTGTCATACTGTGCTTCTATGTCCTCACATACAATGCTCTGCGGATTCAGCAGCCTCCAATGCCCAGCGTGGTGAAGTATGGTCATTTGGGATGGGCGTGTTGAAGTTGTATCGCTCAGGAGTGGCGCTAAGAGATGTCTTACTCCTGTAGTGAGCGACTTCCGACCCACGTCGAGTCGAAGGCTTCTGGTTGACGAGCGTAGCGGCGTCGACGGAGCTGGCCTTACAGGAGAACAGCCACGTGGTCGAAGACGAAGAGATGACGACGGCAGCGACGCAGCCAGGAATCAGACCCCACGCTCACAGCCCCGAAGCTCTGGCTCGGCGCTCCTTATATCTGCCTGGCGTGGCCAAGCTCCACCTCTGGCCACACCCCCTTTCTAGAACCTTCTAGACCCTTCGGGATGGTTCCCGGAGCTTCTCGACTGACTCCGCCCTTCACCTTTACCCCAGACACGCCCCCCTTTTAATAAGGCATTATGTCATGCAGCCATAACCGAAATAACCCCTACAGGCCGGCAGGTGTCACCCTGTCATTACACCACTATGAAGGGGTTACTGCGACAGCAGTGGACTGGTGAGCTGCACGCAGGACTCGCAATCCGGAGGTCGCCGGTTCGATTCCATCTCCAGGCGCGGCAGTTGAAACAATGGGGGCGAGTTTCATAAACCCCCCCCCTCGCCTCCTCTGTCCACCCACAAGAGTTAAATGGGTTCTTCACATTTCGATTTAAAGAACCAAGAAGATGGGTTCTTCACAGTTCATCGATTTGGTGGGGTTGACCGTGGGTAGATCCGTCTCTTCCCACACCTTCAGTCCACGTGGAGGAGTAGACCAAGTAACATCGAGAGCGTTCGCTCTTGCGGAGGCCTTCCGCCAGCAGTGGCGTGAGCGAGCATTTGTGGAGCTGCACTTTTACCCCGATGATATTGATATTGCATCAATAGAAAGCAGCCATTCTGTTACAGGAGGGCGGCCGGGGAATTGTGGCATGCGTGGCGGGGTGCGTGGGTGAACACGTGGTGGGGTGTGTGGTGAGGTGCATGGCGGGGTGTGTGGCGAGGTGCATGGTGGGGTGCGTGGGTGAACACGTGGTGGGGTGTGTGGCGAGGTGCATGGCGGGGTGCGTGGGTGAACACGTGGTGGGGTGCGTGGGGAGGTGCATGGCGGGGTGCGTGCCTGCTGCTGGACGTCTTCTCGCAGCTCCCGCAAGACTTGTGTGAGCTTCGCCATCTCATTGATCAGCAGTCGGGCGCTCTGGTCGTCTGCAAGAGAGCGGCGGATGACAGAGAAGCCGACTGCCGAGCCGGCCCAGCCAGCGCCGTCGTCCATCAGTTGTCACTTCATAACGCGGCTCGCAAAAGCAGAGAACGGGTCCCGCATCGCCGATAGAATCACGAATTGAACAGAGCGCAGCACACCGGTAATGGCACTCGCGAGCCTGAGGGATCATGCAAAAAAGGAATACACTTTAGGCAACGCCACTGCGTTCAGTTCCGGAGCGTGCGATAGATTGGCCCGCTGGAAAAAATCAGACTCGTACCACTTGAGTCTTTGACAGCTGGATGACACGCTCGCATTCAGTAAATATTCTTGTCGGAACAGGTGACGATGTGAGATGGGAAGAGGATGCGGTGGAACGAGATATGAGCGGAGTGGATGTGAGTAGAGACGAGGCGCAGGAGCAGGTGGAGAGAGAACATGCGAGCAACTGGCCCCATGCAACAATGTCTTAGAAGAAGATACACGTCCTTTGTTTCTCTATGCAAGTCTGTGCGTCTCTGTGTACGTCTCTGATGATCTCTGTAAGTCTGCGGATCATACACGTGCATGGGTCTCGATGTAAGAAGACAGTGCATGCCAATAGAGAAGAGACAGAATAGAAAACCCACGGAGATCTCAACTCGGACCAGCCGACCCCACGCTACAACGGGGCTTCTGGCCTAGGAGAGGAAGAAGCGGCGGTGACAGGGCATTTTAAAATGAGATTGTACATGTGTTCCTCACCTAAGGTCCGTGAATTTGATGACACTGTGAAAACAAAGAAAACGTCAACGTATAAGACGGGTTCAATATAACACCGTGTTGCATTCAAGGATCAACTCTACTCTTTAATATCGCATTGAGAAAGTCAACACGACGATGACCATTGGGTCATTAGGGTCTTGGGTGGAAACGTCAAGAGTGATTCCCGCTCAAATGAGCATAGAGGCAATGGTGCTCATCTCCTCTTTACAGCCCTGAGCCGGTGGTGTAAATTCCACATTACTATGGCGGGGTTGGGGCGAGGCGAGGCAACTCATAAAACAACCGCTGTTAACTTTCCTACAACGTGGTGATTATTATAACGACCCCAGAGGGATGATGGGCCAAGTCATCCACCCCAGAGGGAGTTGAACTCGCAACATTTCCAACTGCGAGGCTGAGAGCCGAGCCCACACGCACATACACAGCAACATGACGATCGAAGGTTATCAAATAGAGGCGAAGGGGAGCAGGGTGGGTGCGCGTTTTGATAAACCGAACTGGGCAATTAGCCGCAGCGAATCGTGGTACCCGCGGATCGCAAGTTCTCAATGAGCGCGCATTGCCAGCTGTGGCGTACGCGTCAGAACCATCGGCGGTGACAGTTAAAATTTCACGAAATGAAACGTAACGCGGGTACAAAGTAGCACGCTGGCCAAACGCTCGCTCGGAATTACACCGGGAGCCAGAGAGGGGGGGGGGGGCGCACGTCCGTACGGGTGACCACGTGCACATGGGAGACGTCACGTGTGGTGATGGAAGGTGATCAACAGCTGTAATGTCCCACCTGTGTTGAGCAGCGTGTTGTCATCTGCCTGTTGCGAGCAACCTTGCAGACTGGCAACAGTTGCGAGGGACCCTCCCAGGACCAGCTTCATCTCCTGCAGGGAGCCCTGCCAGGCAGCGCTCGAGGTCAGCGTGCCGAGTCACGGCGCCCGCAACGCGAGTTCCATTCCCGCTCACGGCCAACATCAGCGGCGATTATCGGAACCGGTCCCAGTCCCCATGCTGACTAAGCCTTCAATGAGTACGCACGTTGAACTTCTTTCACACCGTACGTAGTCAACTGTGCTAACCGGAGGTGCGGGGGAAGAACAACAAACTGAACACAAAACGCAGCTCTAAAGAAATCAGTTTTCAGTCCTCGCTACGGTGTGTAGTAAACATCAGCTCTGGGGAGACAAAGACGGCGGCGTGGTGCTGTCCACCCACCCCCTCGTGTGCCGTTCCGGTCTTCATAGGTGCTCGCGAACAGCACTTGCCCCAAGAGTCTGTTCAAGGCTATACAGGGGATCTTTGTCTTTCTTTCGTAGAGGGTGGTGGGGGTGATGAGGGTGGTAAAGATTGTAGATGTTCGTGGTTGTGCTAAGTTGAGTTGGTGCTGGGCGATGCGAGTGGGTGGCAATGGGTGATGGTTGTGTCGATGATTAGTGGATTATGAGTAGTGGTGGTGGTAATGGTAGATGATGGTGGGTGGTCACAGCGGTGGTGGTCACAGTGGTGGTGGTCACAGTGGTGGTGGTGGTCACGGTGGTGGTGGTCACAGTGGTGGTCACAGTGGTGGTGGTCACAGTGGTGGTGGTGGTCACAGTGGTGGTGGTGGTCACGGTGGTGGTGGTCACAGTGGTGGTGGTGGTCACAGTGGTGGTCACGGTGGTGGTGGTCAGTGGTGGTGGTGGTGGTCACAGTGGTGGTGGTGGTCACAGTAGTGGTGGTCACAGTGGTGGTGGTCACGGTGGTGGTGGTGGTCACAGTGGTGGTGGTGGTCACGGTGGTGGTGGTCACAGTGGTGGTGGTGGTCACGGTGGTGGTCACAGTGGTGGTGGTCACAGTGGTGGTGGTGGTCACGGTGGTGGTTGTGGTGGTCACGGTGGTGGTGGTCACAGTGGTGGTGGTGGTCACGGTGGTGGTCACAGTGGTGGTGGTGGTCACAGTGGTGGTGGTGGTCACGGTGGTGGTGGTCACAGTGGTGGTGGTCACGGTGGTGGTGGTGGTCACAGTGGTGGTGGTGGTCACAGTGGTGGTGGTGGTCACAGTGGTGGTGGTGGTCACAGTGGTGGTGGTGGTGGTCACAGTGGTGGGTGGTATTCGTGATGGTTGATGGTGAGTGTAGCGAGTGAGAGTTGTGATTGAGGTGGTGGTGGTGGTGGAGAGTGCACAGACTTAAACACACTCTGGACATAAATGTTTCCATCGTATGGGGATTCTATCGACATTTGACACTCAGTATTTCCCGTTGAATCCAAATAAGAAAAATGCACTCTGGAATGTTGCTTCTGGCTATGAACATTAAATCGAAACTGCACACCGGTCTCTAAGACGCAACGTGCTCTCGCGTTGCCTCGATCATCTCGTCTCATTCCACACCCCCCGGTCGTTCACGGCCCCCATCCAAGTAAGGCCCACGGAGCTATAGAAGCTATAGAAGCTATAGAGTGAATACGGCTACACGTGAACACGTGAACACGGCTGCTTTGCGCGTTTCCGACGACTTCTGTTGCCGTTGTCGCTGCGCGCGCGAGAGACGTCGCGCCCCGGGATCAGCGGCGCTGGGGGGGGGGGGGGGCCGGAGGGGGGGGGCCGAGTCGTGGGAGCGCGTGGGGCCCCGGGGGGGGGGGCGAGTCGTGGGCGCTGGGGGGGCCCCGGGGGGGGGGTGGGGGGCTCGAGTCGTGGGCGCGCGGGTCCCGGCACGCCCGGGGCTCGATGAGCGGTCCCTTGAAGACGCCGCCGACCCACGTCTCGTCAACCCACGCGCGGCGCGTGGGTTGACGAGACTCGGGCGACGGCGACCTCTGTCCGGCCTTCCAACTGAATTGACGCGCCGTCGATATTTATTTATTTATTATAAGAAGTCCGTGCACCGCAGTGCGTCTGCAGCGCTGCCGCGGCGGCGTTGGCGCCTGCGAGCGCGTCTCTCCGTGCCGCTGTGGCGCGTCACGGGAGCGCGGAGAGACGCGCGGAGCGTGGAGCCATGCGCGGGTTTGTGGCCCCGATCTGCTTCGACAGCCCGAGAGGTGATTCGAAAGCATCGCACGATCCAAATCTTCACCGCGCCGCCGATACGCAGCCAATGTCACCGACATCCCCCAAGCCTCAGCAGTGGCCGGTGACTGGCTTCGTGACCTCTACGTGCACACGTACAGCGTGTACGCGTACAGCGTGTACACGTACAGCCTCTACGTGTACACGTACACTGTGTACACGTACAGCCTCTACGTGTACACGTACACTGTGTACACGTACACTGTGTACACGTACACTGTGTACACGTACACTGTGTACACGTACAGCGCGTGGCTGCTGCTGCTGCCTCCACAGCAGCCTCAGCGCTGTGGAGGCAGCAGCAGCAGCGAGGGTTGGTGGATCACACCCAGATGTCGTGGAACTCCCTTCCCGTGGGCGTCATGGAGGAGCCGTGCCCCCCCCCCGGCTTGCCCGGAGAAGACAGTGCAGTATGAGATCTCTTTTACCAGTGGCAAAATATAATGGTAGGTTTTTACCCTTTTAACTGGTACAAAACTGACACCTTTATTCAAGGCATCATGTTTGCAATGACCACAACACAAGTAGTCAATAAAGCAAACAAAAAGAAGCAACTCTGATAAGGATAATAATATGCACTGTCCTTGAAGTTGATTGGCCCACACCCGAGACGGCTTTCTTTAGAGCCTAGTCCCCATTGGTGTAGGGCCAGATGACACCAGAAGGCGTACAACTCAAAAACAGTGCAATATCAGAGTATTGAGAGTTCGGGGTAAACATTTACACTATGAGATCTCTTTTACCAGTTTATTGCACTGTTTTTGAGTTGTACGCCTTCTGGTGTCATCTGGCCCTACACCAATGGGGACTAGGCTCTAAAGAAAGCCGTCTCGGGTGTGGGCCAATCAACTTCAAGGACAGTGCATATTATTATCCTTATCAGAGTTGCTTCTTTTTGTTTGCTTTATTGACTACTTGTGTTGTGGTCATTGCAAACATGATGCCTTGAATAAAGGTGTCAGTTTTGTACCAGTTAAAAGGGTAAAAACCTACCATTATATTTTGCCACTGGTAAAAGAGATCTCATAGTGTAAATGTTTACCCCGAACTCTCAATACTCTGATATTGCACTGTTTTTGAGTTGTACGCCTTCTGGTGTCATCTGGCCCTACACCAATGGGGACTAGGCTCTAAAGAAAGCCGTCTCGGGTGTGGGCCAATCAACTTCAAGGACAGTGCATATTATTATCCTTATCAGAGTTTCTTCTTTTTGTTTGCTTTATTGACTACTTGTGTTGTGGTCATTGCAAACATGATGCCTTGAATAAAGGTGTCAGTTTTGTACCAGTTAAAAGGGTAAAACTCTACCATTAAGACAGTGCAGGTGAACAGACGAAGCGGCCTCCCACGTGGTCCATAGGCATGGGCCAATGCCTGGAACGTCACCTCTATGACGTATGTGTTGAGATGTGTTGGTTCGTTCTGCTTGTGCACAACTGCCAACGCAGCAGCAGCATCACCAGACTATTTAAATGAATATTGGTAATGACCATGTACATGCAACACGTACAGCACTCGTGTCAATCCACTGCTGGATGAGGGCCTCCCCACGCCTGTGTGGTGGTCATCATCCATCCAAATGCTATCCAGGCTCAAACCCGCTTAGCTTCTGAGCGCTGATGAGACCCGGCACGTTCCGAGTGATTATGTCATAAGGCGATCGCGGTTTGTAAAATACGTGATGTATAACTCTATAGGCCGCAGGTCTCTGCATATAGCGTAGATCACCAACGGCCATAGATACCCGCCACGGAACTTTAAATGGGCCACATCTGTAGACCAAGTTTCTCTCAAACCATGGCTGTCAACTAAGGATAGAGAATGATGTCATTGGACCTGGCGGGGAGGGGGGGATGGAGGGGGCTGTCATTCTACAAGGCACACATTGTCGAGGAATACACCACAGCAGACGGGAATTGCGTCGTGCCTGCTTGTTTTTAGACATTACGATAAGATAACCGGGCTGACTCTTGGCATTGCACTTTGGGTGTGGGCGCTGGAGTCTGGAGCAAGGCAGGGAGCGCGCGAGACGGCTGGACGCGTCCCCTCGTGTCCACACGTTCTGCGGCCTCGCTGCTCGACCCCTAGCCCAGGGCCTTACATTTCAGCCGGGTCCGTCCGCGGTGGAAATGGTCACCAGCACAACCGGACTGAGATTGGCAGAGATCGCCGGTTCGATCCAATCTCCCGGAGCGACGAGTGAAACGACGCGGCGAGCTTCTTCAATCGCCCCCCGCCTTTTGTCAGGCCACGAGCAGTCAGCAAATCGGTGCACCACAGTTGGTAGATGGGCAGGCCACGCTATGGTGGGCGAGATATGTCGCTCCGGTGGGAGAGAGTCGGCCACACAGCCTCGAGATGGGCTCTCGAGAGCTCCTTCTAGTCGAGGCCCTTCTGCCAGCAATGGCCTGAACAAGAAATTGCAGGACTGCACCTTTTACCTTGTACCTTTCCGGATCAATGATACAATAATTAATACCGTACCCGGCACACCACATACACCTTCCACTGTGATGGTGGCTGCCAATCACATGCCATCCACTCCAGGCTGCCAGCGACCCAGAACAATCTTTTTAAGTGATATCAATCAAACCCTGACCTGCCCTGACCCGCACCACCCTGACTCACGCTGCCCTGCCCGCCCTGACCTGCCCTGACCCGCACCACCCTGACTCACGCTGCCCTGCCCGCCCTAACCTGCCCTGACCCGCACCACCCTGACCCCCCCCCCATGCCCTGTCCTTCCCTGACCCACCCTTCCCTGCCCTTCCCTGACCTGCCATGACCCACACCACTCTGACCCGCCCCCCCCCCTGCCCTGACCTGCACGCGAAAGGCCGAGAGCTGCCCCGTGCGGATGGTCAGCCGACTCGCGTCGCCGGGCAGCGAGCGCAGGATCGGGGGCAGCCCCGCGGCCGAGTCGACGAGGCGGCAGTCGACGAAGAGGCTCACGGTGGCGTGGCCGCCCCGCAGGCCCTCGAGGCGCACGAGCAGCGAGTGCCGCTCGCCGTCGGCCACCGCCACGCGCTGCAGGGTGACGAGGTGAGGCGTCCCGTCGGCCTTGAGGTAGCGCACGCCCGCTGCGCGAGAATTGGGGGAGAGATGCGGCCACGAGTCGCCCGCGTTGCGCCCGATGATGCGCGCTTAAGCTATTTTTATTTTACCAGGTAAAGCCCACTGAGCTATGGAGCTCTTTTTCAGAAGCGACCTGGCCGCAAGTGATAGGCCAACGAAGTGGCTTATCGCGTGGACATTTATAGCAGCCAAAGTCTGACAGCGAATCTTTCGAGATGTGGAGTGTAAAACTAGAGGACCCGGAAAAATACACGCGACTACGGGGAGAACATCAAAATATACAGCAGACGTCAGAGTCGGTATTGAAACCCACAACTCCCTATATACCAGGCGAGGTAGTTAACATCTCACCACTGCAGCACCCTCACAACGTGAACGAGCGAGCAGTACGCCACCAACACGTGACTCGCCCTTTCACGTAACACAAATATATCCACAGCAAACCCCCAGTTAGCGTCGGGGATGCATTCCTGAAAGGTACAACGACGAATATCAAAACAACGTGAATCAAAGCAGTTTAGAGGGTGAGGTGGAGGCAAAGCCTAAGAAGCGACGGATACGAGAAATGATGGATGGTGCTGTCAGCAACGTGAACTCGGGGTTGAAGCCACCCAAACCAGACAGCGGTGTTAGTGAAGTGACGACGTAGTTGTGAAACGACGTTGAAGGGGGAGCCGTAAATCGGGGTATCGCTGTGCATGCGGGATTTAGACACATCCCGTCAGCCACACGGCCTTCTGAGAATGCATCATTGCAGCAGAAGTTGGTTCCAGTATAAGCAAATCAAACTCTGAACCGGCTTTGACACGCATTGCCACATCCGTAGAGTCGGGCGTGTTGATGAGAACCAATACTGCATCCTGCCAGTTGTATATATCATAGGGCAAGAACCCCTCTCTGCTATCTTAGTTCGATGCAAAGTCTAAATAATGCAGGACGCAGAATATTAATTCAGCGTCATTGTCCATATAAGTAGCAACACAATCGTCGGATCTCATAAGCCAAGCAGGCACGAGCCTGGTCACGACTTGGTATTGCGGAATTTAGTTTAGCTTTTATTTTCAAAGCACCTCGTCGTCTTTCAAAGCGATGCCCTTCCAATGTTCCAAGTTCCATGTTCTCGGTGCAAGTGGATTCATGCCGGAACGGGCTGATTCATTAACTCACAGGGGCACCTCATCATAATTCGACTCGCGTCGCCATAAATGTTGGAAACTGATTTATAAAAGTTTATGGAAGGTGGCTTTCTCAAGGTCAATACAGCTGCTGCACTATTCTCACTACGTGAATGTTACCTTTTTTTTTGCCTTGCACACCAAAAAAAGGGGCTGTGTTTTTTTTTTATAGAGGCAGGCTATGCCGCACGGTACGTGTCCATTTTTTACGACGGACTTTGAAATTGATGCCGCGATGTTATTCTAACCATCAATCTCGCCGCCTCGTGCGGTGTCTGCTACGGGACCGCAGCCACTGCAGCTGTCGTGGCTGTCCAGACACCACCAATATTTCATTTTTTGAACGGATACAAATATATAATTTTTTGCCCGTATCAAAATTATTAAAAACTAAACTATTTCATTTTTATGCTACGCAACTTTCTCAGAAGCGACTGGTTACAAATAATAACTCGACGAAGTGGCTTATCGCGGGGGAATTTAACGCAGCCAAATACTCTAAACGTATGTTTCTAAATGTGGAGGGGAAAAATCCACGCGACCACGGGGGGAACATGCAAATTCCAAATATACAGCAGGCGTCAGGGTTGGGATCGAACCCACAACCTCCATGCATACCGGGCGAGGTAGTTCACATCTCGCCACCGCGGCACCCCTATTGCCAGAAAGTGGAAAGCCTCTCCTTTTTTCATCGGATAAAAATGGGAAAAGCGCAGCTCTGATATTTCTTGCTCACGCCACTGCTGTTTTGGCCTACTCTTCCACGCTTTAACCCACAACAGACGACTTGCCGATTGATTAATTGCGGTGTATAGATTTATACAGCTGGGTAGACAGATGGCGGGTTTTAATTCAAGACATTAGCCAATTATTCAAACTGCTGTGCCAGGAGATGGAATCGAACTGGATTGCACTTTACGCAGCAAGATATATGCAATATTTTGAAATCTCCAAGAAAGGAAAAAAAATATTAACATACCACTGAATCACCGATCAATTGAGCTCCACACTTCTCACCTTTGTTGACCCTGCCGGCCAGGATAACCTCCAGGTGCTTGGTCCCATTGGCTCGCGAGTAGATCCCGACGAGCGAGCCCCCGGCGTGCGGGGAGAGGCGGAACGCGGTCGCGAAGTTCACGACGTCGCGAGAGCGGATGTTGGCGAGCGCCGCTGCTATGCTCGCGGCCTGGCCCACGCCGGTCGACAGCAGGTCCACCACTGAGGACGTGGGCACGGTCATACAGGTCCGTGATCACATAGGGTCAGTCCTACAGGTTCACTACTTTATTAAGATATGAGATGAATCCCAAAGGTCCATCACTCTAGCAGGAACATAAGAACAATTCCACAGGTCCAGCACTCTATTGACAGCATGTGATAAATCCCACAGGTCAACCACTACATTGATAACTTTTCAACTGTCCATAAGGTCCACCAATATCTCCAAAACATTGGAAGAGGCATGAAGTCCACCACCATATTTACATTCTGAAAACCATCATAGCTGCACAACGACTTTGAAGTCACGAGAACAGACCTTGAGCTCCACCACCATGACGACATTGAGAACACAACAATCTCAAAGGTCCGTCGGGGATCCTCTCCACATTTAGAGACATGCCTTTAGATTATTTGGCTGCTATAAATGTCCACATAAGCCACTTCTTTGAGTTATCATTTGTGGCCAAGTCGTAAAATAAGATTTAAAAAAGTTTGTATTTAGTGATTTGTTCACCTTTCCTATGCTTTGCACTCCAATCGTGTTTTTGTGTTTGTTGTTGTAACATTTTCACCTGCCCCGACTTGGCAACAGTGAAAACGAGCTGTATAGCTCATCGGACTCCTCCTGTCTAAACTAATATTCTGATCCACCTTGAAGTTCGCCGCCACAGTAAGGAGCTGGGGTGGACCCCACGGGTCTCCAACCACGGTGTCGAGGACACGCGAAGCGGTCTCGCGGGGTCAACCACGTGATGAGAACGTCACGGACACTTTAGAAAAAGGCCTCTCGCCGGCGCAATTCTCAACCAAATCTCAAAACCTTTTTTTTCTTTTTCATCAAAATCTATTTTTTAGTTTCCCGTGACTGACGTAGTTTGCGGAGAGTGAAGGTCGTGGGTCCTGGGGATTCATAAGTGAAGGTCGTGGATCCAAGGGCTTCATTGTGTTCCGCGTGCTCGCGAGAGTTTGCCGCCATGTGTGTGTGTGTATGTTGCCGTGTGTGTGTTGCCGTGTGTGTGTTGCTGTGTGTGTGTTTCTGTGTGTGTGTTGCTGTGTGTGTGTTGCCGTGTGTGTGTTGCTGTGTGTGTTGCTGTGTGTGTGTTGCTGTGTGTGTGCTGCTGTGTGTGTGCTGCTGTGTGTGTGCTGCTGTGTGTGTGTTGCTGTGTGTGTGTTGCTGTGTGTGTGTTGCTGTGTGTGTGTGTTGCTGTGTGTGTGTTGCTGTGTGTGTGTTGCCGTGTGTGTGTTGCCGTGTGTGTGTTGCTGTGTGTGTTGCTGTGTGTGTGTTGCTGTGTGTGTGCTGCTGTGTGTGTGCTGCTGTGTGTGTGTTGCTGTGTGTGTGTGTTGCTGTGTGTGTGTTGCTGTGTGTGTGTTGCCGTGTGTGTTGCTGTGTGTTGTTGTGTGTGTGTTGCTGTGTGTGTGTTGCTGTGTGTGTGTGTTGCTGTGTGTGTGCGTGTGTTGCTGTGTGTGTTGCTGTGTGTGTGCTGCTGTGTGTGTGCTGCTGTGTGTGTGTTGCTGTGTGTGTTGCTGTGTGTGTGTTGCTGTGTGTGTGTTGCCGTGTGTGTTGCTGTGTGTTGTTGTGTGTGTGTGTGTTGCTGTGTGTGTGTTGCTGTGTGTGTGCGTGTGTTGCTGTGTGTGTTGCTGTGTGTGTGTGCTGCCATCTGTGTGTGTTTCCGCTGCCGTGAACGCTCGCGGGCCAAGTGACAGGGGACCCTTCAGCCACATTTGAATGCCACCCTCCCTCCCTCCCTTTCTTTCTTTGTCCACGCCTCAGCAGAACAACGCTCGCATCCCCCCCCTCCCCCTACAGGGGGTGGGACGGTCGCTTGGGTACTTATACATTTACGCACGCAGTCTTTACAACACACAATCACAAAGATCCCCCGTATAGCCTTTAACGGATTTTGGGGCAAGTGCTGTTCGCGAGGAGTACCGATGAAAGCCGGCACAACACACGAGAAGGTGGGTGGGCGGCACCATGCCCGGGCCGCCTTTGTCTCCCCAGTACTGATGTTTACACACCACATCACGGACTAATTTTAAGGCTAAGTTGACCTACTGGAGGCCACGGACCGGTTCAAATATTTGCCTCTGTTTTGTCCCGTGAGTGGGAATCAAACTTTCCACTCCACTGCCTCTCTCTCTACAATACAACACACACACGCATCATCATCATCAACCATGATCAATCCTGGACGAAGGCCTTACAAGCCATCGCCATCTCTCATGGCCATGAGACGCGGCACTCCACCTTGCACACACGAGCTGATGTTCTCCTTCCATCTCCCAGGCGGACGTCCTCCTGGGCACGTTCCATTCGTGGGCTGCCACCCTCTCACTATGCCAATCGTCACAATGATGTCCATAACCTGCGCGTGTGTTCTCTCAGCGTACATCTCCCCACGCTTCTCTGTAAACTTTACATTCTTAGCAAATTTTACGAGAGAAGTCAGAACAGCAAATGTGCACTCCATCTGTTCCACGTGTATGGGATAGTGATGCTTCTGTCGCACGTGTGCGTTTTCTCCACTCATTCATTAGCAGGAAACATCTTAATATGTAGAGGACCGCAGAGCTACGGCAACTGTTGGTCGCACTGGCTCTTCTGCGGTTCTTCCTGTGCGCCGTTGCGTTACGCGTTTACATTACTGTCATTATTATCCAGCAGCAATTTTTTTAATAATGCATTCTGCGGATGAAGCCTGTTATACAATTCCTGCTGGGATGCCATGCAGATGCTATTGGCAAGAGCACTTTATTACTGCACAATAAGGCAGAAGAGTCTTTCACATATATACATACTGTATATATTACGATTTATACTGTGGTTTGTTTCAATTTGCGTACGAATGCTTCCGAAGTATACAATGCGTGAAAACTAATTGTTATGCATCATATGCGTGTGGGACAAGAGTCTTACATCTGAGCCCCGAATCGGATGCATCGCACCTGCAGTGGAACCCCCACAGAACACTGCATCGGTACCGTTCTCACTCACTGACGCCACCACATCGCACTGACTCACCCTCTTAAAGGTCCCTCTCATCTCACTCGACTCCCCTCCACGCTCTCTCCTACCTCCCCCCTCTCATCTCACTCTACTCCCCTCCACGCACTCTCCTACCTCCCCCCTCTCATCTCACTCTACTCCCCTCCACGCTCTCTCCGACCTCTCCCCTCTCATCTCACTCTACTCCCCTCCACGCTCTCTCCTACCTCTCCCCTCTCATCTCACTCTACTCCCCTCCACGCACTCTCCTACCTCCCCCCTCTCATCTCACTCTACTCCCCTCCACGCACTCTCCTACCTCCCCCCTCTCATCTCACTCTACTCCCCTCCACGCACTCTCCTACCTCCCCCCTCTCATCTCACTCTACTCCCCTCCACGCTCTCTCTTACCTCCCCCCTCTCATCTCACTCTACTCCCCTCCACGCTCTCTCCTACCTCCCCCCTCTCATCTCACTCTACTCCCCTCCACGCACTCTCCTACCTCCCCCCTCTCATCTCACTCTACTCCCCTCCACGCATTCTCCTACCTCCCCCCTCTCATCTCACTCGACTCCCCTCCACGCTCTCTCCTACCTCTCCTCTCTCATCTCACTCTACTCCCCTCCACGCACTCTCTTACCTCCCCCCTCTCATCTCACTCTACTCCCCTCCACGCACTCTCCGACCTCTCATCTCACTCGACTCCCCTCCACGCTCTCTCCTACCTCCCCCCTCTCATCTCACTCTACTCCCCTCCACGCTCTCTCCTACCTCCCCCCTCTCATCTCACTCGACTCCCCTCCACGCTCTCTCCTACCTCCCCCCTCTCATCTCACTCTACTCCCCTCCACGCACTCTCCGACCTCTCATCTCACTCGACTCCCCTCCACGCTCTCTCCTACCTCCCCCCTCTCATCTCACTCTACTCCCCTCCACGCTCTCTCCTACCTCCCCCCTCTCATCTCACTCGACTCCCCTCCACGCTCTCTCCTACCTCCCCCCTCTCATCTCACTCTACTCCCCTCCACGCACTCTCCGACCTCTCATCTCACTCGACTCCCCTCCACGCTCTCTCCTACCTCCCCCCTCTCATCTCACTCTACTCCCCTCCACGCACTCACCTGCCTCTCCCCTCTCATCTCACTCTACTCCCCTCCACGCACTCTCCTACCTCCCCCCTCTCATCTCACTCTACTCCCCTCCACGCACTCACCTGCCTCTCCTCTCTCATCTCACTCTACTCCCATTGACATTCTCGACGTAAAACAACATGGACACAACATGTATACAACATGTATACAACATGTAAAACCACATGTAATACAACATGTAAAACAATATGCAGTATGCAAGTATTCTTACACAACCCATCGGCCGTCCGGCCTTCCTTCTGGGAGTGGATACTTTCAGCGGCATTGATTCAAGACAAGCAAACGCTGTGAATGTCAAGCGAAGGCCGAGCCGCGTGTTCACGCGGCAGTGTTGGGGAGAGAGCGAGCCGCGCGCCGGCTCCTGGCGCGTGTGGGACGTTCAGAGAGGAGCCGGGGACGATGTCGATTCCGCCCCCCACTCGGTCATTCACCCCGGACGCGGTGAGCGGGGAGCCTCCCGCCGGGGTGACGCGGGGAGAAAAACACGAGATCCTCGTGCTTGCACCCCGACACACTTCACCCCGGGAAAACAACAACAACAACAACACGAGAACGCTCGACACACACAGCACACATCTCCTGCACGCACGGGACGAGACGTCGCCACTCCGAGGATGGATTTCCGTCACTGCTAAAGCCGCTTAACACAGACAGAGACAGAGAGAGATCTCGTGCTTCCCGTGTTGAAGCAGCGCGCAGGCAATAATCGTGTGGTGTGTGTGTGGGTGGTGTGTGTGTTGTTTGGTGTGTGTGTGGTGTGTGTGGTGTGTGTATCTGTGTGGTGTGTGTGGTGTGTGTATGTGTGTGGTGTGTGTGATGTGTGTATGGTGTGTGTGTGGTGTGTGTGTGGTGTGTGTGGTGTGTGTGTGGTGTGTGTGTGTGGTGTGTTTGGTGTGATGTGGTGTGGGTGTGGTCAGGTGTGTGTGGTGTATTTGGTGTGTGTGTGGTGTGTGTAGTGTGTGTGGTGTGTATGTGTGGTGTATGTGTGGTGTGTGGTGAGTGTGGTGTGTGTGTGGTGTGTGTGGTGTATGTGTGTGGTGTGTGTGGTGTGTGTGTGGTGTGTGTGTGTGGTGTGTGTGTGGTGTGTGTGTGTGTGGTATGTGTGTGTGGTGTGAGTGTGGTGGTGTGGTGTGAGTGTGGTGGTGTGGTGTGTGTGGTGTGAGTGTGCACGCGGCAGATTTAAGCTACAGCTCCATTCGCAGGGACCTGCGATCTCGTCATGTTGGCAGAGACACGACAGCGCCACACAGGAGTGCCACTCACCGGAGAAGTTCACCTCCGTGGTTGTGGTGACCCGGGAAGAAGCTGGGCAGGAATGGATCAAAAGCGCCAGCAGGAGATACATCACCATGGCCTCAAGTTAAGAAGTGTCTCTGTCGCTAAATACACAGCGAAAAATATTTATGAGTAAAATTATATGAATATTTAAATTGACCGACAACTTCGCCTGTCACTGCTGGACTAGCAGAGCAGCGGAGTTTGTCAGACACCATCAACATTCCACGGAATGCTGCCGGGAGACTGCAGCTGCAGCAGCAGCAGTTCTGAGCGATGTTTGCAAAGATCGACAAGCCTCGAAGGGAGGTTATAAATCAACTGCCGAAAATCGACAATGGATTCTCTCTCTATATATATACGGTCTCTCTCTCTATATATATACGGTATCCCTGCAACGGCCCATATCTCACTCGGAAATATTAAAAGGTGGGAGGGATCAAGCTCGTGAGTGAGTTGAGCTTGATGCAAAAATAAAAAAAATTCCGACACCCACATAAAGGCGAGGTCTGTGTCTGCCGTGCGGGCCGCGTGGGTGCGACGGGGCTGCTGCTGCGAGAGGCGCATTGCCAGCGTCCCCCCCCCCGCCGTCAGGGCCCGGGGGAGCAGAGCCCGGCCAGCTGGCACGGCACGGCGCGCATGCACAGTCGCGATGGCTTCGTCAGGAGGGCGAGATGCGTGCGGCGTGTCCACTGCGGGCCGCTCGGGATTTCAGGTGTGGCCTTGCCGAGCTAATGGATAACGGCGCAGAAGACGAGGAGGCTTCATGTGTGTGTGTGCGTTGAACTTCTTTCGCGCCGTACGTAGCCAACCGCGCTCATCGGATGTGCGGGGGAAGGACAACAAACTAAACACAAAAATCGGTTATATAAAAAAAACGAGTTTTCAATCAGGAGATGCACTTACGCGCTGTGCCCTGGGGTAGCACAGGAGGCATTGACATCAGTCCGAACGGCGTAAAGACCACCGGCCGGGTTGGTGCGAGGGCCACGTGTTGGGAACACATGCGGGAGAATCGACAGGAATGCTCGAATTGCGTGGAGACTTTTGCGGAGGTTTAATTTCACCGCTCACGTTTACGCCACAGTCGGTGCAGCTACCTGGCAGGAGATGTGGTGGGTAGGGCAAGGGAAACGCACGGAGGGAATGGCAGGTCACCGCAACAGGATTCGGAGTGGCCTCCACGAGTCCGGCGGTCACAATGAGAAGATCTGAGAGCAGATAGTGGAACGAGACCGTGGAGGCAGAGCTTGGAGGTGGCTGTGTGTCTCCCGCGGGATCTGGCAGAGGGCGGAATGAGTTGGTGGTGAGGTGGTGGTGAGGTGGTGGTGGTCTCGATGGCTGGGGGCCGTGATGATGGCGTGATCGTGATGTTGAGCTGCAGCTCGGCTCCCCTACGTAGGGGAAATGTGGGGGAACTTTCGTCAGGGATGCCGCACAGACTGTTGAGGTGTCACCCCTGTCGTGGCGATTGCTCTGATTTTGTCAGATGTTTCACCTCCGACTAGCACGGTTGGCGACGTACGGTGCGAAAGAAGTTCTACATTTAACACGTAGGCTTTCGCGACCAATATTATTCATAATATAGGTTCTGACCCAAAAACCTATATTATGAAGTTCTACATTCATACATCAATATGTAACGTGGTGTCTCCCTGAGTGGCAATGGCGGGGGCACTGCCACATTTTATTAAGATAATATTCCGAAGAAAATTCTCAAAATGATCTCGACGCCTATTGCATTATGCTTATATATATAAATATATATATATAAATATATTTATATATAAATATATATATATATATAAATATATACAATCGTCGTACCAAGTTGGCGTAGTTGCTCGTCGTGGCAAGTGTTCCTGGTAACGAGTGAATGACAACGATTGCCATCAAAGAGCCCCGAGTGGCACCACGGGCTCGAGGGCCTGGCACCAAGCGCGGATGTTGGCCGAGCTGAAGCAGTGGCGGTCGAGCAACGTCCGCCACGGTGATGATGGACGGTGATGATCATGATCATGATCATTCTCGAGCGCGGTGGGCCCTGGCTAGTCGACTGCGACTCTGCCGCGTCCACTGCCGGGGACGATTTGCGAGCAGCCATTGCCCTGAAATAGCCGCCAGGCCTCCCAACGCGCCGCGCCGGTCACAGGGATTGCTTGACCATATTTCACCACGCTGGTCAGAGTGCGAGAAGAGTGGGGGGCACCGGACATGTTCAGATGTCACTGCCACCAGTGGCAGATCCACGGGGGAAGGGAGGGGGCAGTCGATGGGACCCCCAAAGATTGCTGTTTTATTAACACAGCAATACCCCGTTGACGTCTCTCCCTTTGACATCGTTTCTCGCAAATACGTCGTCACTTTAGTAGCACCGCGACCTGATTCGCGCCGCCTCAGCCCCACACTTACATCGCTCACGGCACCGTCCGTCCTTGCTCGTGTCCGCCGCCTCTCAGCCTTCGCCTCCGCCACCACCGACTGCTGTAAATCGCTTTATTTGACGTCGTTTCGATATTCGTAATCGCACCTTTCAGGGACGCATCCCCGATGTAAACCAGGGTATTACCATAGTGCATTTACTACGACAAACGCATTGACGTGTTTCATTATTAAAATTTAAACAGCTTAACATTTTCCGACCGTCTGTTGATGATGCTGCTACTGCTGATGATGCTGCTGCTGGTGCTGATGATGCTACTTCTGATGATGATGCTGGTGCTGATGATGATGCTGCTGCTGAAGATGCTGTTGCTACTGCTGCGGATGATGCTGCTACTGCTAATGCGCATGATGATGCTGCTGATGACGCTGCTGCTGATGCCTGCCTGCAGCGGCAAATGCAATTCTCCGTAGGCTCGACACCGCTGAACTTGCCTTTGGCTCTAAGTATTTTGACATTTTCTTAAAATAGGCTACATTGATAGCGGCATTGAATGACCCAATGGAGCTGAAACATTACAATTAATTCGTATCAATGATACTCACATTCCCTCGTCAGCCAGTGTGTTACAGCTACAAGAGTATCATTCATAGTCGTGTGTGTATGTCGTCGTGTGTGTATGTCGTCGTGTGTGTATGTAGTCGTGTGTGTATGTTGCCCTGTGTGTATGTCGCCGTGTGTGTATGTCGCCGTGTGTGTATGTCGCCGTGTGTGTATGTCGCCGTGTGTGTATGTAGCCCTGTGTGTATATAGACCTGTGTGTATGTCGCCGTGTGTGTATGTCGCCGTGTGTGTATATCGCCGTGTGTGTATGTCGCCGTGTGTGTATGTAGCCCTGTGTGTGTGTGTCGTCGTGTGTGTATGTCGCTGTGTGTGTATGTAGCCGTGTGTGTATGTCGCCGTGTGTGTATGTCGCCGTGTGTGTATGTAGCCCTGTGTGTGTATGTCGCTGTGTGTGTATGTCGCTGTGTGTGTATGTAGCCGTGTGTGTATGTCGCCGTGTGTGTATGTCGCCGTGTGTGTATGTCGCCGTGTGTGTATGTAGCCCTGTGTGTGTATGTCGCTGTGTGTGTATGTCGCTGTGTGTGTATGTAGCCGTGTGTGTATGTCGCCGTGTGTGTATGTCGCCGTGTGTGTATGTCGCCGTGTGTGTATGTCGCCGTGTGTATGTCGCCGTGTGTGTATGTCGCCGTGTGTGTATGTAGACATGGGCGGTGGCTACGCACGTTGCCTGTAACCTAGCACTGGTGGAGGCAGTGGGATTGGTGGATCACACAAATGCAGTGAAACCTCATCTTTGTCAGCGTTGCGGTGTCATGCCCTGCGCTTGCCGTGTTCAGGAGGCACAGCAAGTTGACTCATTTCCATCAGTATTCTATCTGTACGGGATAGAGTTTTGCCCCCTGGCACGTGCGGGGTTTCTCCCACGTGTATAATAAACGACACAGATTATGGACTCATCGATTGACTGAAAACATCTTGACATGAAACCCCATTGTTGCTGGATCCTCAAAAGGAGTAATTGGCCTCGGTTTGGTTTTGCTGGATAAATATATTAATACTGTTCGTATTATATAGACGGGATGAATCCTGCTTTTATCGTAGGAGAATGTATTTCGCATGTGCGGCGGCGTGTCGACGACGATGATGATGATGGCTTTGCCGCGTGTGGTTAGGCAAGAGAACGCTGCTACTGCTGCTGGCACATCGATGAAATTCCTGGCTTTCTGGCACGGTTATTTATTTATTTATTACGTTGATACAAACCATTAAAAATGGGCCTTGTATCTCACACGCACGCGTGCGCTGCAAACGCGAAACTAGGAAACCACCTCCCACGCCACGCAGATCGTGTATCTCGAGCGACTGCGCGTCTCCATCGCTGGGCGCACGGAAATGATCTCGGAAGCTGCTCCGCTTGTCTTTGCAGACTTGTGATGTTTAATGTAGCCTTGGGGATCCGTTTAATGATCAATATCAAGCACTGTCGCTAATGGAGTGGGGGGGAGGGGTTAATTGGAGTGATTATTTCTCCCCTTCTGGGATTAAGGTGGAGAGATTATTGAAATCTGTCTCACTGCAGAAAGGGGCTCAGTGCCGATGCTCATATCGCGATCTCGTGTCGGTGCTAATTAAGTTCGAGCTCAATCAGTGGAGGGGGAACAGCGATTCCGATCTCTGACGAGCTCTAAACACTTCGCCTCCATCATTACCATCTTCTTCATCGAGAGATACCGACGCCTCTTCAGGTTTGGCTGCGTCAGCGTGCAGCCTCTGTGTGATTGTGGCGACGCGCTTTGCACGGTGGTGACACTTGTGGTGGCTCGCAGCAAGACGCCCCTGGGTTCGAGTTACATCTGCGGCGACTTTCTGCGTGGAGTTTGTTGTATGTGTAGGGCTGTTACGGGAGGGCTGTAAGTGCATACGATCCAATGGGTAACAAACACAGTGGGCGGAGTTACGGGAGTACACGGGGGGGGTGCCCGCAGCGACGTCCGCATCAGGCAGCCTGGGGGGTTGTGATCCTGATGGGGGGTATAAAGGGGGAGGACAAAGAGAGCTCGGGGCTCAGTCTGGGAACGAAGGAGGAAGAGTGAAGATCCTCTAGCTAGAGCCCTGGACTCCCCTCGACGCCGCCCTTGTCAGGGCTGCAGAGGAGCGAGCCAGAGGCGTGGTTCCGTGAACCAGGGTTAGACCCTGGGACTCCGGAGACCGTAGCCCGACTCACCAGTGTCGGGCCAGTTAGCCTCCCCTAGCTCGTTAGAGGAGGACTTGGGGATAGGTGAGATTAGCTAGGGGGTATCCCCAGTTATCCGGGTGAGGGGGCCGCTACCCCCTCTAGTGTTGTCCTGTACCGATAAGCTGAAATAAATATACGTGTGCCTCAACCTGGGTGTCCAGCGTCTTCACCGGTACTTCATCTGGTGTCAGAAGTACTACGGACATGGAAACACGTCAGACAGCTCGAGCCAGAGTACCGGAGGAGGACACTGCTGAAGTCGTTGAGCCCGAGGCGGCTCACCAAGACATGGCGCAGCCGGGGGCCGACGCGTTCCTACCGGGGCATCGGCATGAAGAGGGGCCGCAGCCAGACGCGCTACGGCTGGCTCACGAGAGACTGGCGGAGCTACTGTACGCCGCTGCCGCCACGCTGGAAAACATCACGCGGCTGGGGGCTGGTGGTCCACCACGGGGCGAGGGGAGTCGTCAACCTGAGCGCCTTCCCGCCATTTCTGAAAACTCAAACTTTGAATTTCCCGCCATCGTCACGGCAGCTGCGGAGGGCGTGGCCGGGCTCAACCTTGGGTCCGACACCGCTCTCGCTGGGACAGCTGCGTCATCTCCAGCGGAGGGAGCGTCATCACATCCGCGACAGGCGATTCCATCTGCCATTCGCGCCGACGCACAGCCGAGTCCCGGGGATAGCAGCCTACAGACGTCCAAGGCGAACGCTGCGCTACAACAACGGCTGCCTCCGCTGAAAGAATTTGTTGGTGCAGAGGGCGACTGGGGCGGCTTCCAGCGACGCTTCATCGCCCACCAAGAAATGGCAAGGTGGTCCGACGATGAAGCCCTCTGCGCGCTGCCGGCGCTCCTCGACGCAGACGCGCTCGCCGCCCTCACATCGGCGCCGAAAGAGAAGCGGTCTACTCTGCCGAAGGCACTACAGCTGCTGGCCGGGGTCTATGGACCTTCAGCGGAATGCAGAGAGCGGTTCTACGAGCGCAAGCGGGGTGAGAAGGAGTCGCCCCTGGCATACAGGACGAGCCTCCTAGCGCTGGCTAAGACGGCTTTTCCCCGTATGGACGACGATGGCGTGGACGCGATGGTCACGGAGAAAATACTCCTCCTGGCAGACGACCTGGACATCGCTGTCGTCGCACAGGAGGACGCCGAGATGACCTCTCTTCAGGCGGCGCGCCTCCTTCACGCCAACCTTCTGTCCCTGCGGCGGAAAGCCAGCAGGGCATCGGCAGGGCGTGCGGTGGCTGCAGCCACCCTTCCGACGGAGGAGCTCTTCGCCGTCGACCATCGACGGCAACAGGCGCAAGAAGTACGGTCGGCCCGGGACGGGTCAAGCCGTTTCAACCGCCCGTCGTCTCCACCGGGGCTCCCGCGGTGTTTCAACTGCGGCGTCCGGGGCCACGTCGCCTCGGGGTGCCGCTCTCCTCGACAGCGCGGGACGACGGCTCGACGGGACGCCGGGCCTCCTCCTCCCAAGCTCCAGCAACATGACCCGGCGAGTCGCGGCACCACACATGTTTGGCCAAAACACCTACCCGTTGCACGCTCTCGCACCACAACAAACGGGGGGCCGATGTCGCGTTGCGAGGGGCCAACGCGGATCACTGCGGGGACTCAAATCGAGCCCAAACAGTGGTCCGTGTTGGCCCATCGCGTGGTAGCCGCGTCGTCAGGGTCGTCGGCCGTAGTCGGACACATTGACGGGGTAGAAGTACGCATCTTGGTCGATACGGGGGCATCGGCGACAATCATTTCGGAATTAATTTACAATATTCTGCCCGTACAAAGCCGGCCTTTACTGCCGGTTAACGTCCCATTCTATGCCGCTAACGGGGGCTCTCTCGGCATCATGGGACAGATTCGAGCGCAAATTTCTATTGGGGACATCAAATTGTCGGGGCCGATTTTCGTTTCCTCCTCGCTGGCGGTTCCGTGCCTGCTGGGGACGGATTTCTTAGGTAAAATGCCCATTCGTATTTTGATCGACCAAGGATGCATTGAGCTTCCATCGGGGCGGCGCATGGCGTTCCTGCCATCCCCTGCGGCGGCTCAGTCGGCGTTCGCGACGGTACCGGCGTTCGTCGTTGAAACTGTTCGTGTGCCGCCGGGAGCTCAAATGCTAGTGCCTCTGAAACTTCGTAAGCCCTTCGCTAAGGGCATAGGGGATCAGGGTGTTTTGCTGGGACCGTCTAGGGCCGGGGTTAATGGGCCTCATTTGATTCCGGCCCAGACCGTCGTAAGAGGGGACGGGGACCCTTTCATCGCGGTCCTAAATGTGGGATCGCAGACGGTGGTGGTTCCTCAAGGGACGGTGCTCGCTCACGCGACGCCAATGCCCTGCGAGGAACCTGTCGCGAACCACGTTGGCACTGCTTCCCGGATGCTCCCACATTCGGACAGCGATGAAGGGTGGATCGACGCGCTTTGTGCGGGATCGACGGACCTGACAAATTCAGAGCGCCAACAGCTTAGAACGCTACTGAGGGAATTTTCCGACGTTTTCAGTCGTGATAAATATGATTTGGGTTGCACTCACCTGCTGCGTCACCATATTGACACGGGTGACAGCGCGCCAATTCGCCAAAATCCGTTTCGGTTAAGTCCCGCCGAAAAGGACCATGTCAAATCGGCTGTTGATGACATGTTAGCCGCCGACATCATTTCTCCCTCCACCAGCCCGTGGGGAGCGCCGATCGTCCTGGTTAAAAAGCAGGACGGCTCGTTGCGGTTTTGCGTGGATTTTCGGCGCCTTAATAAAATTTCGGTTGCCGACGCATACCCGCTCCCACGGATGGACGAATCGCTGGACGCTTTGGCGGGAGCGCGATTCTTCTCCACACTAGATTTACTTTCGGGATTCTGGCAGCTTCCTCTGGACGATGATTCTAAGCCTAAAACTGCTTTCCGTACACCGCACGGCCTGTTCCAATTCAACCGGTTGCCGATGGGCTTACACTCAGCGCCGGCAACTTTCCAGCGATTGATGGAATTGGTTTTGGCTGGATTGCAATGGGAATCGTGCCTGATTTATTTGGATGACGTTATTGTCTTTGGTAAAACTTTTGATGAACATCTCCAGAGGTTGCGGGCGGTTTTCCTAAAGATGCGGGCTGCTAATTTGAAATTTAAGCCCCAAAAATGCCATTTGTTACGCGAGTCGGTGCGTTATTTGGGGCACATCGTAGGGCGCTCGGGTATTGCTACCGATCCCGCCAAAACGCAGTGTGTCAGCTCCTGGCCGACTCCCACCTCGGTGGGAGAGGTCAGGAGTTTTATTGGCTTCGCATCATATTACCGACGCTTCGTCGCTAATTTTGCAACAATTGCCAAACCCCTACACGCGTTAACATCTAAAGGGGTTCGGTTCCACTGGGGTCAGGATGAGGAAGCTGCTTTCTGCTCCCTTCGGGACGCGCTGGTGAAGGCTCCTCCCTTGATTTACCCAGATTTTTCGAGGCCGTTTTTGCTCGACACCGACGCGAGCAACACGGGTATTGGAGGCGTGCTTTCCCAGGTGGTTGACGGCGTGGAACGGGTGGTCGCGTACGGCAGTCGGGTGTTGTCTCCAACGGAGCAAAGATATTGTGTCACCCGTAGGGAACTGTTGGCAATTGTCTATTTCATCCAACAGTATCGCCCATATCTGTACGGTCGGCATTTCACCGTCCGCACAGATCATGCGGCACTGCAGTACGCCCTGAAGGTTCAACAGCCATCGGGACAATTGTCCCGATGGCTGGAGGTCCTCCAGGATTTCAGTTTTGAAACCACTTATCGTAAGGGCGTTCGCCACACCAACGCTGACGCTCTGTCACGGATGCCAACCGCCTCCGAATGCGCATGTCTCCTGGGGTCGGGGCGTTGCAAGCCAGTGGGGGACGTGATGGTTCCGGTCCTGGCGGCGGCCGCCGACGATGAAACGGTAGTCCCCATTGATATCGCCGAACAGGGGAGAGATTCCCTGCTTGGATTGCCCGTTGATGAATGGGGGCGCCTCCAGTTGGAGGATGCCTCCCTCCTCGCGTTGCGTCGTCGCGCCGGGGAGAGGGGGCGTGTGACGGGTCATGCCGACGCATGGGAAACCCATGCGGGCTTGCTTATGCATTGGGACGGGAAATCCCAGCGTCACCGGCTGGTGGTCCCTTCTGGCCTACGAGGTAAGGTGGTGTGGGCTGCTCATGAGCGCCTCCTCCACCTAGGTACCCAGAAAACACTCGCCTTGCTTCAGCTGAATTTTTTTTGGCCGGGTATGACAAGGGATGTTGCTGATCTGTTGGCGGCATGCCCTCAGTGTGCGCAGCGCAAACCACCGGCACGGGAGTCGAACCCGCCCTTACAATCCATCCAGGTCTCCAGAATAAATGAACTGGTCGCACTGGATATTCTGGGGCCATTCCCCGCCACCTCCAGGGGAAATAAATATTTGCTTACTGGGGTCGAATATTTTACGCGCTGGCCTATGGCCTGGCCCCTGGCGAATCAGTCGGCAGCAGCCATCGTCGACGCCTTTGTCCAAGGTTATGTCATGGACAAAGGTGCCCCGGAGCGGTTGTTGACCGACCAGGGTAGAAATTTTTCGGGGAAACTCCTAAAACAAGTCTGTGATCTCCTGGGAACGAAAAAAATTCGAACCTCCCCCTATCACCCGCAAACGGACGGGATGGTCGAGCGTCTGCATCGCACCATCACGTCTATGTTGTCGCAGCAAGTTTCGGACTCACAGGCTGATTGGGACTTACAAATTCAAGGGGTTCTAGCGGCATACAGATTGGCTCCCCATGCTGCGACGGGGTTTTCACCTTTCTTTCTTATGTATGGCCGCGAACCCGACCCACCTGTTCGGGCACAGTTGCAGATCCACGTGCCGCTGGGCAAATCTAAATTGGACGATCACGTTAAATTTAACCTTGACAAACTGACTGAGGCGCGGGATGCGGCGAGGCTAAATTCTGACAGGCGTCAGAAGGCGAACGAGCGCCTCAGACTGGCTCGCGCGCACGTGCTGCAGTGGAAGCCGGGGGACAGGGCATGGCTGCACTGTCCCCAGGTACCACTCGCGACCTCCTCTAAACTCGTACGCCCGTGGCGGGGCCCCGTCGAGGTTATTGAGGTTTTGAGGCCTCAGTGCGTTCGAATCCAATGGGGGAGGCGCCGGTGGTTTGTACACCCCTCTAGGCTGAAGCCGTTTGTTGCGGTGCGGGGGCCCACGCCACGCACGCGAGGCCAAGCATGTGGGGGGTCGACCGACTCGGAGGGTCCGTCGCTGCTCTCGCCTGATGTGTTGCCGGCTGTCCCACCCACAGGTGTACCGGGAATGACGGGCTCACGCCCTGGAACCCCCACAGGTGATGCCGACAGTCGCGCGACTTCAATCGCGACCTCACCTCGAATGGGACAGCCGCCACCGGATGGTCCGCCGTCCGGGGTTGCCCCGTGTGACGGGCCTGCGGCAAGGACGCGCGCTAAAATGCGCAGACTCTTATAATATACAGCAGGAAGAAAAAGAAAAAAAAAAAACTTTTCTTATTTATTTTCCTTCACGTGTCATGGTTACTGTATGCTGCGTCGGTGGTGTGCTCCTTGCACACTGAGTGTGTTGTGTTGTGTGGGCGCGGTGTGTGTGTTGTGGGTGCGTTGTGTGTCGTGGGTGTGCTGTGTGTGATGGGGGAGTTCCTGGCTAGTTGTACATACGTGCTTACGGATTTCGTATTTATGCGGGGGGGGGGGTGCGTCGGACATTCCCTTCGGGGGTATGGTTGTTGTTCTTGTTGTTGTTCTGCTATTTGCATTTTGTTGAAAAAATGAGGCACACACGGGGTCGAGGGGTAATTGTTCCTTTATTTGGAATTGTTGCAGCCGGGACGGCTGCGAGCTGTAATGGGGGGGGTGATGTAGGGCTGTTACGGGAGGGCTGTAAGTGCATACGATCCAATGGGTAACAAACACAGTGGGCGGAGTTACGGGAGTACACGGGGGGGGTGCCCGCAGCGACGTCCGCATCAGGCAGCCTGGGGGGTTGTGATCCTGATGGGGGGTATAAAGGGGGAGGACAAAGAGAGCTCGGGGCTCAGTCTGGGAACGAAGGAGGAAGAGTGAAGATCCTCTAGCTAGAGCCCTGGACTCCCCTCGACGCCGCCCTTGTCAGGGCTGCAGAGGAGCGAGCCAGAGGCGTGGTTCCGTGAACCAGGGTTAGACCCTGGGACTCCGGAGACCGTAGCCCGACTCACCAGTGTCGGGCCAGTTAGCCTCCCCTAGCTCGTTAGAGGAGGACTTGGGGATAGGTGAGATTAGCTAGGGGGTATCCCCAGTTATCCGGGTGAGGGGGCCGCTACCCCCTCTAGTGTTGTCCTGTACCGATAAGCTGAAATAAATATACGTGTGCCTCAACCTGGGTGTCCAGCGTCTTCACCGGTACTTCATATGCGAGGGAGCGACACCTTATCCCAGAGAGACGGAACAAGTGGAGGCCACACTTGCTGTACTGGGGTGCTGCACCTCCTAGACACCCAAGAGAGGGTGAACAATGATCCACCAGCTCTCACCATCGACAGTGCTCGATGACGCGCGTATCATCGCCACCATCGCCCGGCTACAGACATCGGTAAAGCCGTTTATGAAAGAATGAGGATGGAAATCGGAGAACACAGCACAAAGGTTATTGGAGATATCATAATAAACAGTGGGAGCATGAACGCCGAGAGAGGTACATTGATAATTGGTAAATCACACAAGTTGGCTCTAAGGTGGAACCCGTTGTGCATGAGTGAGCGAATCTCAAGACGATGCCGAACTCTACAGAAAGAAAAGTTTTCGTACGGTGCAGGAGAAAAGCGATTTGTTATGCGAGGGTGACGATGGCGCAGATTGTGACAGCTGAATAAGTCACCGCTGCCCTTGCGGTGTGACAGAACGGGGACCGAGTGGACACTACCAACACATTGGGACCAGCTACTGAAAAAGGCTTCGCGTGCCCACTGCGGTGATACATCATTGGTTTGTTGAGTTTGGTCGTGTCAGTAGACTGTGTGTCGGAGACCCTCTGCCACCGGACACAGGCAATCGGTAAAGTTGTCACGTGAGCGTGGACAAGTTCGTGCTGCTCCAGCGCACCGGTGAATGTTGGGGGGAAATTCACAACATTTCACTCTTTGGTTGTTGCTTTCGGAGAAACGTTGTTTCACGGCTTCATTTTAAATGTAATAGAACCCCCACTCGAGGGGTTATCAAAAGCATTGATGTTTCTCTCCAAAACACCGGTGGTGCTGCTAAAGTAGTCACACATCGGCCACATTTGCTCATCACGTGACAACTCTATGAATTGACTGAGTCTGGTGGAGGACGGATTCACGACACACATTTTACTTACGCGGCGATTTGACCAAAACAACTAATTATTAATCGTGTTGGTCACGAAAGCCTGCGCGTGTTACATTGCGCCTACGACGGCGTTAACACATTATTTGTCCAGAAATGAAATATCTCAATATTTGCACGATGCTTCGCACGTTGTTCACTCGCCAGTGACGGTGCCCCATCGCGGGGAATCGAACTCAGGCGGCTAAGGTGGACAGTGTGGCGGGACGACCACCGCGTCGCCACGACTCCAACGCCTTCTGTGGAGTTGCGTCAATGTTATTTAGTAATCGTCGCGTGTCACTTTCCTGCTGCTCGTCGCAATGTTAGCCAGAGTGGTCTTCGGGCTGAGCTCCAGAAAATATCCCCCCACCCCCCGCTCCACAGTGCGCTGTGTGGGTTGAGGCTCCCTGGGAAATAATCCATGAGCAATTATTTCCGCTCTTTACGTTTTGGAATGTGTCACATCAGTAACATTTGTTTTTTTCTGGAAATACAAGCAGTTTATTTACAGGGTTTGGTATTGTGCCTTTTAACCCTAAATTATAAAACAGTTTATGTCATTTTGATTTAAAGCTTTCGTGACTGCAGGTATTCATATTCTTGGTTCTTTCGGTAAAGTCACATAGAAAGGAAATAATAAAATACAAATATAATTGTTTTATATTATATATATTATATTTGTATTTTATTATTTCCCTTCTACGTGACTTTACAGAAAGAACCAAGAATATAGTTTATGTAATGTTTATTTATGTATTTGCGAGTGAGAGTAATGCTACCACGTGTTTTTACTGGTAAGAAAACATATCTTGCAAATGCCACATCAGGGTTGCTCTTTTCCAGCTGTCAACTGCAATTTCCAAGATTCACCAAAACCCCTTCTCCAAGTCGAGTATTGGGTTTCCCACTGTCAATGGCATTACGCCCATTACTGCGGCAGCAAGTGAGTGCTGCCACTTGACGGACAATGCATCTGTATTTGTTTATAATGAGGCCTCGGTGGAAATGGATCTCTTTCCTATTCAAGCAAAGTACCGGGGAACGTGTGCTGAGGAGATGGAGCCATGGAATCCGCTCGTGTGCAGGTGCTAGATGAGCTACTACATCGCAGGATCGTGAGAGATGGTGGCGGCTTGGGGAAGTCATCATGTAGCAGTTGATTGACCAAGGCAGATGATGATGATGACAGTAGGTGCGAGCCGACTTACAGTTAAAATTAGTCGGTCAAATTATTATAATTGAAATAGACAGTAAACGAAAGAAACAAATGTCCCCTTTATTATGGGCATCTAAGGTCTGAACCCTTACACGATGATCCAAAACGCTTAACAAAGTAATGTGGGTGGTGGCCGCGTGGCTCAGAAGTCAGAGATCACAGCCCTGAGCTGGTGAGCTGGTTTTGCTGAGCTCCTGAGTTCGAATGAAAGTTGTCGCCATCTGTGATTAGACAGAGTTATCAAGTGAATGAGTCAATGCTCTCGGCCCAGGCACCCATGAGCAAATGACAATACATAAAATGGGTTGTATGATTAATTTGTCTACATTCCAGCAATGAAAACTCAAAATATCGGGTTGACTGTGATGTGATGAACATTGCTGTCATACGGCAGGGCAGGGAGAACACGTTCTTCCCTCATCGGTCGCTTGAAATGATCTCACAGGTAGCTCTCTGACATCGGCTTCAGTGGACCCTTGCGCCGGTGTGCGAGACATCCCGATGGATACTACTTCATATGCCGCCGATTGCACAATCGGGATTTAAAGAATTTGGTAAAAATGTGTAATGAAATAAAAACATATTTAGTGATCGTATTGCTATAGCAAAATAAACACACGTGTTCAGATTTGTCAGAATACAGAACTGTTTTGTGCGCCTCGCGTTTAGAAAAACAGTTCAGGATAATTAATGTCGGCTCCACATTCCGTTTGGCATGGAACATTGGATGCGGGGTTTTTCAAGTTCCTTATCCGAAACGAAACAGATGAAACACCAGACAAAACACAGACAATTGGAATTACATTTCATGGCCCTGTTAGGCGGACGATTGATTATTATTATTATTCAGACGCGCGCTGATAAAGCTCTGCTGTGTCCCTCGCAGGCTGCACGGTGACGGCGCTCGGCTTCAGCAAACAAAGCCAACGATTTGCATCTCGAGTAGCTCAGTGGGGGCTTCGGATTCATGAAGAAACACAAATATAGGGGTGGCATCAGATGTCAGATCAAATTCATATAATAGTAAACATAACGAGTTGAGTTACATAAAAGCCGATTAATATCTCTCTCATCTGTATCGTGTCTACGGCTCAGTTCTCTCATCTCACTACATTTCTAACTTTGTCTTTTAATTTAACTACATTTGTGTTGTCTCTTGTCTTGCAACGCTTCCAGGATTTTAGAAATTGAAAGGGGCGGGGGGGGGCTTACATTTCTGCATTCCCCCAATCGCGAGCACCACCAACATCATCATCATCGGTCAAGCCATCTATTATTATTTATATATTATTCACTTCTACGAAGCGGCACAATTCACAAAATGTATCATCAGAATGCTTACAAGCCAAACAATGATAAACAAATCAGAATTTAAATATGAGTCTTAAAACAATTTTTTTTCTTACTCCACACAATCGTCAATAACACGGTGGCGTTAAAATGGAAAAATGTCTCTAATAGGCGATGTTTTGTTGTCAAGGGCCCTTCATCGAATGACCGGCTTATCGTACCCAGCACCCAGGGCCGTCCTGGCTGTCCAGCCTCTCATTCGTTCAGGCTCTCACCTAACCTGGATCTAACCTAGTTCAGGCTCTCACCTAACCTGGATCGAACCTGCTTCAGGCTCTCACCTAACCTGGATCTAACCTGCTTCAGGCTCTCACCTAACCTGGATCTAACCTAGTTCAGGCTCTCACCTAACCTGGATCTAACCTGCTTCAGGCTCTCACCTAACCTGGATCTAACCTGCTTCAGGCTCTCACCTAACCTGGATCTAAGCTGGTTCAGGCTCTCACCTAACATGGATCTAACCTGCTTCAGGCTCTCACCTAACTTGGATCTAACCTGCTTCAGGCTCTCACCTAACTTGGATCTAACCTGCTTCAGGCTCTCACCTAACTTGGATCTAACCTGGTTCAGGCTCTCACCTAACATGGATCTAACCTGCTTCAGGCTCTCACCTAACTTGGATCTAACCTGCTTCAGGCTCTCACCTAACTTGGATCTAACCTGCTTCAGGCTCTCACCTAACTTGGATCTAACCTGGTTCAGGCTCTCACCTAACTTGGATCTAACCTGGTTCAGGCTGTCACCTAACTTGGATCTAACCTGCTTCAGGCTCTCACCTAACTTGGATCTAACCTGCTTCAGGCTCTCACCTAACTTGGATCTAACCTGGTTCAGGCTCTCACCTAACTTGGATCTAACCTGCTTCAGGCTCTCACCTAACTTGGATCTAACCTGCTTCAGGCTCTCACCTAACCTGGATCTAACCTGCTTCAGGCTCTCACCTAACTTGGATCTAACCTGGTTCAGGCTCTCACCTAACCTGGATCTAACCTGGTTCAGGCTCTCACCAGGTTAGGCTCTACCTTTGGAACTTGCTGACCCGTCCATAGTGGACATCTGTGAAGAAGAGCTTCATAGCTCATCGGATTCCTCCAGTCGAAATAAAGATGCCCATTCTAAGTTCTCCAGGCTCTCACCTGTCCATGCTCTCACCCGTTCAGGCTTTCGATCACCTGTTCAGGATCGAACCTGGGCCAGGCTCTCACCTGTCCAGGCTCTCGTCTGTTCAGGCTATCGATCACCTGTTCAGGATCTAACCTGGGTCAGGCTCTCACCTGTACGAGGGACCTTGATCTTTGACCCCGCACCTCAGAGTTTTCGATCGAACATTGCGTCCGATTCACTAAATGTTTGCGCGTTGTGAATTGTGATGCTTATTATTCACGACATTTCATATTAAAATACATCAGCTTAGACCACGTGATTTAAATGGGCTTGAGTGCAGATTTACAACGTTAAATGGAGAGGTGCTCCCCTATCTTTCTTGCTTTCTCTTTGCCTCTTCGTCTCATCCGACGAGGTGAAGGGGAACCCGGAGGGTCGGAGCCACGAATGCAGCGACTCTCGTCGGGTGAAGGACCTTGTGCAGTTTTATGTCCGACGACACGGATCCTCGACTTGCAAGGATAACGGCGCGGTTGGCTGCCACAGCTTGAGAGAATCAACAGCGGCAGCCTGCGGCGCGGACACGATCACGGGCGCGCGCGCCTGAGAGCGCAGCAGCGCGCAACTAAACAATGCAGAGGCATCTTCTTGGTTTTTTCGGTAAAGTCACGTAGAATGGAAATAATAAAATAATAAAAATAAAACATAAAGGCAGTCGACTGGTTTTTGTCTATGGGTCTCGGACGCTGCGTTCCGCTGGCCATTTCAACGACCCACTGAGCGCTGCTCTCAGTCGCGACCGCATTGCTGCAACTCACAGCTCGTACCGTCTGCTCATACGTGAGCTCTGTCCATCCATCAGTCTGTCTGTCTGCAATGGGCGTGTGGTGGCAGGTGATGGGGTGGCTAGGAGAGGTTATCTCCCGCACCAGGTATGCAGGAGGCCGTGGGTTCGATCCCGACCCTGTATATTTGGAGTTTGCGTGTCTTTCTCCCCGTGGTCACGTGGATTTTTCTTCGGGTCCTACGGTTTCCCCTGCACATTTAGAATCGTCACGCGTTCAGAGTATTTGGCTGCCATACATTTCCACATGATAAGCCACTTCGTGCCCAGGTCGCTTCTGAAAAAGAACTAAATAGCTCAGTGGGCCTTACCTGGTAAAATACAAATAGTTGAGCTTTTAGTATAGTTTTATATAACGTTGGTAAAGATGACCCAGTCAGAACTAAACTGGAGTGTGAGGTTGTGTTGCTGTTAAGGACCAGGCCTCGGGCCGGGACAAAACGCAGCCACGTTGATCAGAATGTGGCCAAAGCTTCGCCACTTGTGAGAACACGCGGCGACAGGATTCATCCGTCTCTACGCGTTTCGATTGTTCTTCTTTTGTCGAAGTGGGGGGGGGGAATGTTGAACTCTTTCGCACCGTACGTAGCCGACCGTGCTCAGCGGAGGTGCGACAGAATGTGAGGAATACTTGACGACTAACGAGGAGGAGGCGGTGAGGTTGTGCTGAGCCACAGGTGGCCGTAGAAGTCCCGGCGACGTCGCGAACGTGAAGAGGAATTGTCTTGCTGGCAATTGTTGCCAAGGAAAATCCAACCCTCATTCTCTGCCTCATTCTCTCTATGACTCTGCGTTATACATTCCGGGGTAGAAAGTTTATCCAGTCTTGAGTTATACGTTGACGGTATTGAGATTCACTGACAAGGCTGTGGATCAGACAGGTGATCGATTGCAGGGCTGATGGGAATTGATGACCTGTTTTCACAAACTCGCTCACGCACACTCGTGGCCCTACACACAGAGACTTGGGGTAGATTTATTCTAGTTGTGTTGAATTGGCTGCTAACATTGTATTTATATTTTTTCATTACATGTTTTTTAAAGACAATTCTTGTTGAAAAACCCCACAAACCTTTGCTAGGTAGACGTTGAGTTCGCAAGCCCCGGCTTTTTGAAGTTGTTGTGCAAATTCCTAAATAATTCCCAGATGTCTCCGCCAGCGCCGCTTTGAAAGAGGGCGGCTCCCGGCTCCTGCGCAGCCGGCGGCGTCAGGCCGCTCATCACGTGATGTTGTTAGCAGCATGGAATGTTTGGGAAGGTGCTTGTAAACTACACTTGCAACTAAACTCGTTTTATTTGACCAGGTAAGGCCCACTGAGCTAAAAAGATATTTTTCAGAAGTGACCTGGCCACAAATGACTGCCCAATGAAGCGTCTTATCACGTGGAAATTGACGCGATTCTAAATGTGCAAGGGAATACTGGAGGACCTGGAGAAAAACACCTCGTGACCACGGGGAGAACATGCAAACTCCAAATGTACAGCAGGCGTCAGGGTCAGGATCGAACCCACGACCTCCTGTATACCAGGCGAGGTAGTCAACATCTCGACACCGCGACACCCCATGAAGTTTACATTCGTTTGGTGCATGTTGCCTGGCTTCGCGCTTCTACCCTGGCAGGCCTCCCCGGTTATAACTGTGGTGATTTTAAACGGTCAAATAATACTGCGCCGCCGTCTGCTGAACAGTGGATGGTAAAGAACCAGCGAGGTCATTCGTCAAGAAGAGTAAAAGCCACTGCGTGCCGGCGTCACGATCCAATGTTGAGAAATGACGCTGCAAATTGCTCAATTGAGGTTACACACAGCAACATCGCCCACGACTGCGGAACTACTGCACACCGAGTGTTGTGAATCATAGCGTCTTCGTGATGATAGCCTTTCACATTAAGAATGTCTTTAATACCAAATACAATCAATTACCATTACATATTTAGCAGCCCACAAGGTACAATGTTCTTTATGATATCTTAATTCACTCCATTATTCATTTTCAGAGGCCGCTTGTTTTTAGCTCCTGTATGATGCAGAGATGGGGAGCAGTAGGTTACGCATTTAAAAGACACCTAATTGAAAGTTTAAAACATTTGTGGTGTCGTGGCCTCACGGTACATGTATTTTAAATGTGTAATGTCATTACAAGTGTAATTTGTAATCGAAACCTATTTATTACACACCTCACAGGTAATTAGTAACTAAGTAATCGCCGAAACGACACGGCGACTCAAGCGGTCGTATCCACATGACGTCACTGGAATTGTCATTTGTAATTGTGACGTCATTCGTCATTGTGAATTTGTGTTGCTCATCTGAGCCGACGAGGATATTAAATCAGGGGGAAAATGCCCAATTGAAATAGATATAAAGACATCATGATACCAAAGCCAAGAATTTGTTTACATTTATTGATATGAAGTTGAGCATTTCATAAATGATATGTCAATAGTGGAATACAAAATGGTAAACGTCACATGCATGAGGTTCGATCGCAAGACGATCAGACAAAGCAAAGCCATCACGGAATGTGCCAGCACTCATCAGTGATGCCAAGACAACTCAGCTGATTGTCACATCATCAGCGTGACTTTGAAACATGAATAACAGACATTAAAATACAATACTTATGTAATATGGTGCAGATTTTAATACATTGTGTGCTGAATTAAACTAAACCAGTGGTTCTTAACCTTGACTGCAGCCTGCACCGCTTTGGTTCCCAGAAAGGTCATCTCGCACCCCCGGCAGGCGCGTGCACCTCAGATTGAGAACCAGAACCACCGAACTAAACGATCACATTTCAATCTGAAATTATCCCACGTGTTTGGGGCAGGAAAATAATCAAGGGATTTTAATCGGTAAAAATTCCAGCCCTTTTGGATATTCGATGCTGGATGCAAGCCATTCCCACGCTATGTCGGTCACGGGAGTTGTTTGACCATACTTCACCACGCTAGTCAGAGCAACTTGGTGAAAGAGTTAGGGACTGTTTCGGATATCACTCGCCACCGATGTTGGCGGCGGTCACCCATCGCACTCAGGTCTTCACCCCTCTCTCCCCATCCAGGGACGTGATGAATATAACATTCCTGCATTATCACTTTGGTTGTATTACGCTGGAATTGCCGCACAAGTGCCATTAACAAAACATCTCGACACGTTCATCCGTAACACTGTGGACTTAAAAGACAAAGTGACGTGTTGGCCAACTGCCCCTTCTGGCAAAGTGGCCCTTCGTCAGAGCACAGAGAGGCCAGGGAAGCCTCTCTCCACGCACTCTGATTTCTCTGGCCTCGCTAGTTGCCGTGAAGGGCCATTGCCTGCAGTGGTGCGAATTATTTACTTTTTATTTTGAAGGCCACAGCGTCATTGACGAACGTGTCGAATTTTTGTTTTCATTTGAACAACTTCTGCAGATATCTCCTAAACTGGCAGGATTTTCATTGAACAAGTTGCGGAATGTTTTTGTTGTATTTACTCGCGTAACTCTGGGTCACAGTCGTAACAAAACAAGTCGACCAGGACACTTGTTAGCTGTGGCCAAGGGACAGTTTGTCTTGGAGGGAATGTTTCGGGCCTGAACAAAGGTTGATGAACAGGAGACGTAAACACGGGAATATATCGAACAATGATTTTTTTACGAGAAAGCTTTGAGGTGTTGTGCCAGGGCCGCGGGCGCTCGCCGCTAAGCTAAACCAGTGGGTAGCTGGCAGCCGACGCAATTCCACAGTTGTTTTTTCGGTCACGAGCCATTAGGATGTAACCTTCATCTCCCCAGCTGGTGCTCCAGCTGAGCGAATCACACAAGGGAGGGAGGGCGGTGGGGGTGGGTGGGGAGAGTCACATTCATTATTTGGTAAAAGCCACAAAATCAACATCGCACCCTAGTGGTAGGTTTGCGGGCCACTGCTGCATTTGCCCTGCGCCACACAGGGACAGCTGGCACGGTGAGTGCCCACAGCTTGTCTACTGCAACCTCGAGATGTACCGCATGCGAGGCATGGTGTCATTCATAATTAATGAAGATGATGTTGCGTTAATGAGCTCCTTGGCGAGATGTAGGAGAGGGCTTGGTTAAACGTATGGCAAGGTGGCAGAAAATGCTTCCTATGATCTTGCCACCCATTAGTAGTCAAGTCTCATTTTCAGCTCGTCGGCTCATGCACTTATGAAGATAACGTGGCTGCACTGGGATTGCATAAATGACAAATCATAAGAGGAGTCAGGCAAGGAGATATACATTCTCAAAAACAAGGCTCTATGATTGTCGCACGAAAGTCTAACCAATATTACGTTTTTGATTTCTCAGAGCTGGAATTTTAGCAAAATCAGGTTCATCATCATCATCATCCCACGTGAGAAGCCAGTGTAACCACAGGCAGCTGTACCGGTGCCAACCCAGCAACTGAGCAGTGCCAGCAGAGCACCCTCACCTCTGAGCCACCACCATTACGTGGGCCTCACCTATAAGTCCTAGCTGGTCACAGTTGTAGCATATTACCAATTTCAAATAATCTCTTAAACATACTTCATCTAATTCACGGCAGACTACAAACTGCAAGTAATCTGGCGACCGTTGCACACATGTCCTCCACCACAATGTAAGCCTCGCCTGTTCTTGACGATCCAGAACTTTTTCCCATTTTCTCCGCGACCCTTCACCCCGAAGCCCACCACCAGCACCGCGTGGTCCAGCTCAGTGCTGTTACACTCCGGCTCGTAGTAAATGCCTGCGCGACAAAAACATTTCACCGCACATTGCGCTCCACTCAACGCCGACTATTTCACCTGCACCCGTTGCCGTGGCGAGGCGCATCAATATTTCAAGGCATCTCAAGGTCGCGCTCACGTGTGCAAGTTGGAACGGTTCTCGGAATGAATGACATCGCGTTCATATGACCATGCAAAATTGAGCATGTTGTTAAAGTTGTTTGCCCTCAAAAAAATAAATATATTTCCGAAACAGATCAAAAACTTCTACCTCTGCCGGATGCATTGCTGATCCCCCAGCGTGTTTTTTTTTCTGCGGATATTTATTTATTGTTAACGTACCGATTTGGTATTCGCACCATTATTATAGTGCGATGCTGTCACGAAGGCGCTGGTGCTTCACAGCGGTCGTTGCTGTGTGAAATTGTATCCTGACGCCGGAACACAATGCCCTACCCCCATTTTCAACAACACGTCGGGATCTTTAAATGTCCACTGCGAAGCAGTCGGCGGGTAGTATTTTACGGTTAATACATACCGCGGTTATAACCAGGGTGGCATGCCACACTTTGTCTGGGCGGTGGTGGCACGTGCTGTAATCAGCACTGTGGAGGCAGCCGTGAGGGTTTGTGGATCGCACAAATATTGTGAAACTGCTTTCCCATGGCCGTTGAGGAGCTGGTACCCAGGAGGATGCAGTAGAGCAAAAATGTGACCTCCACCTGCTTCATCTGCATGGGATAGAGTGTTTCCCCCTTGCATGCATGGGTTTTCTCTGGGTGCTCCAGTTTCCTTCCGCATGTAAAGGCTCATTACTTTGCTGATAACACCTTAATATATAGAGAACGACGGAGCTTGGGCAATTGTTGGCACCAGCTCATCGTGTGGCTGCCTTCCTGCATGTCTGTGATTCCTCCTGCCTCTGAATTATTCTCTCTCTTCGAGTGCGAGCAAGTACTGTGCTCATTATATGTTGAAATTATTATTCGAACTCAAATTTTTGTCCCTTTTCCCAATTCTAGTACAATCGTGTTATCAGCATCTTGTGATGACAATAACTATCCGTTCAGAGCTGGAACATGACCCACAGAAGCAGATATTGCAGAACTTCTGCTGAGGTCCTGTCACGTTCGTAAAAAATATCCACTCCCGAGGAGACATGCTGTCCCAAATGCCCTGCTGCAGAGAGAACGTTTCATCCAAATGAAGTCAAAATCCCAATGTAATGTACATTTATTTTTGCATGCAGTTACCAAACTACTTCTGATATCTTCTCAAATTGACAGCTGTTCAAGACAGAAGGGCGCTGCACTGTCCGACCTGCTGCTATGCCATAAGAGAGTAATGTGTTCGTCACGTGACAGTCTCACGGATATTCACATTTTCAGAGCTGGGATTTAGCCTAATGAGGTGCAGAACCAAATCCAACGTGAAATGTTTTCTTGGTGCAGTCATCGGCGACAGGGCAATTCTATTCTATTTCGGATTTATATAGCGCCGTTTCCAGGCCTGGGAGAATCAGCATCGCCACTACACCTGATACCCCGGTTGAACTTCGGGCAATCCAAGCCGGTTTCAAAACTTCACTTCTCAATGTCGCCGACTCAGCGCTTGTCCACCTCCAATGCCCACGAATCTTGCCAATGTCGGTCAGCGGTCACCTGACCGCTAGAGCTTAAAAGACTGGTGATGTGCATCGCTATATCCCACCACATCTCCACGCTTGAGACTCTAGTCAGATCACGGATGGCTCTAACTCAGTCCCGGCTCAGTGCACCGATGCTTGGACCACCCGGCCGCGTTGCAGGGCGCTGGGTTACCTGACTCGTACAGCTGGAAGGACTGGTGGCCTGCGTCGATTGCGACCGACACGGGTCCCACCGAGGCCACGGCCGTGATCAGGTCCTTCTCGCTGCCCTTGCGGACGTCCACGAAGCCGGACATTTGTGCCACCATCCTCGAGGGGTCGTAGTGGCACGAATCGACATCCTGTCCGGAACGGGTGCAGAGCGACTTAAAAAAAGTGTAACACGTAGGCTTTCGCGACCAGTATTATTCATAATGAAGGTTTTTGGGTGAGATCGCGTTATTATAGATGTGTCGCAACCCTCCACCGCCGGACACGGCCAATCAGTAATAAGTGTGTCACGTTACACAACGCCAATTAGTCACTTCTTCAGCCCACCGGTGTGTTTGAACTATTCTAGCAAATCGCCCGAAGATGCTGGATGTAATTACCAGTGAAACGTCGTACTACTCAAATTCTAAATGTTGTGGATTCACTCTTCAAACACACCGGTGGGCTGAAGAACTCGTTGGCGTTTTGTAACGTGACACATGTATTACTGATTAGCCGTGTCGGGTGCTGGAGGGTTGCGACACATTTATAATAACGCGATCTAACCCAAAAACCTTTATTATGATTAAAAAAAGTGGGCAAAATGTAACAGGCATTGACCCTTTCCTGTTCCGAGATGTCTACAAGTTGCAGGGTGGGTGTCCCATTCACCGCTGAACTTCGGAACGCGCAGGCGGTTCAGCGTAAATGTTATTTAGAGAGGTGTAGTAGTGCTGCTGTTTTTAAAGACAATGTACTCACTGCAGAGAAGTGTAGCGACACAACTGCACTCTATGATAGCTGCCGCCAAACTGTGCCACACGCCCTCCAGCATGGCCTTGTGGGAGACTCGATATCGGTTAAGTTATGTTTTTCTTCCGATTCTGTTCCGATGACATACACTTATGTACATGTATGTCATCGAAAAGGGAAAGGGTTAAGAGGGCGTGTTCACGTGTTTTTTTAGACAGTTGTCCGCCCTTGTTCGTCGTCATCATCATTGTCTTGTCGTGATCATCATCATCGTCGTCGTCATCATCGTCATCATCACTGTCATTATGATCATCATCATCGTCATCCACAACCAATCCACTGCCGGATGAAGGCCTCCCCAAGCCGTTGCCATCTGCCGCAGTCTTGAGATGCAGCCAATCCATCGAGGACCTTTTGCTGGCAGCGATGCGAGCACGCAATTGCAGGGCCGCACCTCTACCTGCCAGCAAGGCTGAACGTGGTCGTACCGTGGCCGTGTAGGGGTAGTCGCTCTCCGAGTCGATGCCGCCCTGATCGAGGACGTACTGGAAAGCGTCGTCCATCCAGCCGCCGCCGCAGCCCTCCGTGCCCTCGGGGCGCGAGCAGTCCAGCAGGTTTTGCTCGCTGAGCGGCACCAGCTCGCCTGAGCGGCGCTTCCACTGCCCCTCCAGCGCGCCCGTCGAACTGAAGGCCCAGCAGGAGCCGCACAGGCCCTGCGCGGACGCACGCGCGAGCAATACGCCGATGAAGAACGATCGCTTCCGTTCAGTTCGGCGCTCAGGATTGGCGGCGACCGCCGCGCAGGCGTGGAGAGGCCCTCATGCAGCAGTGCATCAACACGACTGCCGCACGTGTTAAACGTACGCGGTTATTGCCGATCAATCTTTATATTATTGTCTGGTGATGCTGCCGTTTCTGCGTTCACAGCGGGGTGCAAGCACAATTAACAACAAAGACAGAAACTTGACACATTCGTCAATAACATTGCAGCCTTAACATAAATGAAAACAATATAACATAGAAATTAATTCTTTAGTGAATGTGCTATGAAGACGAGCCATTGCACGAAGCATAACCTGTTATATTTATTTATCATATTAAGGCCACCGTGTTACCGACAACGAATGTGTTGGGTTTTGTTTGTTAACAATACACGGAGTGGGGGTGGGTGGGGGGCTCGTGACTATCTCTACTGACAACCCTGAGCCAGTAACGGAAATTCCACATTCTCATGACAGGGGCCAGTTTGTACGCATGATGGCCACGGTTAACTTCCTGCAAACTGATGTTTATGTTATTGACCGGGCGAGTAATGATGCATCGATTCGTCGACTCGTACGCTCGTGAAACGTGCCTCGAATTGTGTGAGTGAGAGTCAATTATTTATAATTTGTCCAAATTCTGAGCCAAAAATGTCGACGCTACATTGAAGCTCACGGAGGGAACGAGGCTGTACAAGGAAGACATGAAAGCAAACGAGATGGGAAAAAAGAGACAAAGTCATAAACCAGAACGGATTCTTGAATCAGATGATGACCGCAAATTGTGATAAATCAAGTAATCGCCAGCAGGTAACTTTAGCGTTTATTGTCCACCATAGCGGCTGACAAGCTGAGTTAACCCACGATCAAAATGAAATTTAAACATTTTGTTAGTTAACAAGACATAGCCACAGACCACGACCATATCTGCTTATACATTTATTCTTTTTAACGTGTTTCAGTAGTTTCTGGAACTTGAACTCTAGATTGAGGCCACACGTTTGAGGTATTTTGGGCCTGTTTTGTGCATGTGCTTTAATTTTCCTGGTACCAGTAGACAAATGGTCTGCTTATTCTCAGTAACTTTGTTATTTCTCTGGCATTCAGCTGTGGTACTGTGCAAACAATTGGCTCCTTGTGAAGGATGGGAGCTCCAAATATAATGATGTTCCTGCTACACAGCAGCACACAAGATCATTAAACCGGCTTTTGAACTTGATAGGCAAGCGTCGGGGGGAGGGGCGTGGGGGGGGACGGCGATGGTGCCATCTGTGAACATTGCTTCTCCACTTCCCAGAGTCAACAACTGAGAGCGCCTCTCTGCACAGGCAAGAACGTGCCAGGTCGCACAACAGGCGGATCGTTGTCTTCAAGCTCCAAGGTACACGCCGCTAATGGTGCTGTCGCTACGCGCAATCCAAGGGCTTTGTACAGTTTAATTGGATTGCACATGGGCACAGCCAACACTTGGAAACATAATAAGGGAGTGGGGATCGTGAAGGTCGGTGGGGGGGGGGTGTTAAGAGAGGGGGAAATTGGACCCAGCCAATGATCGACGAAATCTGTCGGACCCAATCAGTGAGCCGGAGTTGGCTGCCGTTTGTAATGAAAGTAAGGAGAGCACGAACCGCTGTCGTTGTGGATCATGCTTGTGCACCGCCTACGAGGGATGTTGCCGTGGAGGAATGGTGAGCATCGCACCGGACTTGGAATCGAAGGGTTGCCGGTGCAATCCATTGCTCGGCACGGCAGTTAAACAATGGTACAAGTTTAGTAAATTGAACCCTCCACCGCCTCTCTCCACCCGACGGTTGACCGGCAGGTGGCGTGTGGTGTGGTAAAGTCTGGGAACTTCCACCTCTTTCAAAATGTTTGGCCAGCATGGAAGAGGAGGACAACATATGACAAAGCCTGTGGTTGTTCTTCTGGAAGAGCGGCTGAGCTCAATGAGCCTTACCAGCAGAAATAAACGAAACTATTTATACTTTACCAGGTAAAGCCCACTGAGGTATGGAGCTCTATTTTAGAAGTGACCTGGCCACATATGATAGGTCAAGAAAATGGCTTATCACGTGGACATTTATAGCAGCCAAGTACGCTAAATGCATGTTGATTCTAAATGCGGAGGGAAAAAACGGGAGGACCCGGAGGAAAATCCACACGATCATGGGGAGAGAGACATGCAAATTTCATATATACAGGCGTCAGGGTCGGGATATAACCCACAACCTAATGCATACCAGGTGGTGTATTTAACATCTTGCCACAGTAACGCTCCAAATAATATATCATAAATAATCAAGGCTGAGTCTGAATGCATAGTTCGTGATCAACAGAAGACAGAGGGTTGCACAAACCTGGTTCTTGATAGGTGTGACCAGTCCTTGGTCCCGCCAGTCCATACTTTGTGGAACTTCGTAATTCTCTGGAACCAGGAAGGTGGATGTGTGATGGCCTTCATGGCGTTCTCTTGAGCCTCTCCTGTAGCCGTTCATCGTCTTGCGAAATTCATCCACGGTCTGAACAGAGCATTGTAATCATTATGCAATATCACAACATTGTAATCATTATGCAATATCACAGCATTGCGATCATTACACAATATCACAGCATTGTAATCATTACGCAATATCACAGCATTGTAATCATTATGCAATATCACAACATTGTAATCATTACGCAATATCACAGCATTGCGATCATTACACAATATCACAGCATTGTAATCATTACGCAATATCACAGCATTGTAATCATTATGCAATATCACAACATTGTAATCATTACACAATATCACAGCATTGCGATCATTACACAATATCACAGCATTGTAATCATTACACAATATCACAGCATTGTAATCATTACACAATATCACAGCATTGCGATCATTACACAATATCACAGCATTGTAATCATTACACAATATCACAGCATTGTAATCATTACACAATATCACAGTATTGTAATCATTACACAATATCACAGCATTGTAGTCATTACGCAACAGCACAGCACAGCAATATAATCAACACACACTAGCACATTAGAAACACCCTCCAAATAAGAGGTGCTAATTGCTCACTGTATATTTTTTTCCAGAAGGAAACCTTTTACTTTGAAAGATTAGAAAAGTGTATTCTGTTGCATCTGAGTGCTTCCTTTAGTATAACTCCTCTGCTGCCAGTTAAGAGTGTTCGGAGCGCGGGCTGCACGAATGATTTGTACTCTTCATTCGAAACCCGTAGAGATCTACAAAGCTATGAAGAACCACGATTGTCTAAATCATTTCGTTCTCTTTGTTCACATGGCTCACTGTTGTCATCTCTACAGAGAGTTGCGTGTTTTTTTTCCTTTCCCAGAGCTATGATTAAACTTACAAAAGTAATACCACGTAACGCAATACTTCAACACGATTGTTAAACCTTAACTTTTTCATTATTTTTTCACACTGAGATTCTCAGCACCAAAGCGCCAAATCTGCACTCTTCGCAATTTCATAACGCAACCTTTGCGATGTGTTTTCGGGTTGTGCCATGTGCGGTTCGGCATGATGTCCGACGGTTCGCTCCACTTGCTGGCGGCTTCTCCAGGAACCAAATCGAGTAGGTCACTTTCTCTCCCGATTACACGTCACTTCCTTTTGGCTGCTGCTGGTGTTGGCCGGGCTGCTCACCTTGTCCCCCTCCACAGTTCAGTTCCTGAAGAAGCTCCTGGCACGTGTAGCGCAAACGTCGGACGCTGCGCCGAACAGCACGCGGTTTGACCAAAAACACGCCCGTCGGTGGAGAGCCACACGCAGGCAACGCAACGGCAAACACCGACGCGGCACGCGATTCCATACCAGGTCCGCAAGGTGGTTCATGCCCAGGGTGTACGAGTGCAGGCCCATCGAATGCTCCAAGTTGTGTCTGTCGACAAATCGCATGTTTTCCTCCCATATGAGCCGCCGTTTGATGCCATCTGTCTGGAAAAGGTCACAAAGACACACGCGTTGTTTATGCCCTGACAAATATATAACGACATAGAAAAATAATAAAAAAGTCACATTTCGTTTTCTGCCAAAAACCAAACGGCGTTTCATCTCCTGCTTACAGCCTTCAACCAGTGCTGGAAATTCCACATTCTTATGGAGGGGGCCAGTCTGTTAATTAACATCACTCGGAATTTGCCTGAACTTGTCAGATCTCAGAAGATAAGCAGCGTTGAGTCCCTGAGAGAGACACTGTCTGAGAACACCAGCTGAGAGTGCATCAATGGATTCTTGAATCCATCTGTGTGGAGCTATGATTGTTGATCTCATTAATTGCGTGCAGATTTTTTCTGGGTTCTCTGGTTATCTCCTGCAAGATAACAAACACTTATTATTGCAATTGGATGAACATCCCAGTGCAGGACCCTCCTGCATGAGCCTTGAGAAACAGCTCAGACTTCCTATAAGGAAAAGGTGGAAAAGGTGCAGCTCTGAAACGTCTTGCTAATGCCACTGCTTGGCGGCAGTGTCTCCACTACATATTGGCCGACTCTTCCACGATGGCCAGACGTTTTGGCAGAGGAGGGAGGACCACCCACACTTTGCCCCACGACACATGACCTGCTGACGAACTGTGGTGTACCTATTCATTTTGCTGTTCCTGGGGAAATAATTGGACTTATAATTGCTGTATTATCGTTGATTAATAGCACAACCACTGCAGCTTTTAACAAAGTTGTAACTAGTTTTATCAATTTTGACTGATGGGCCGAGTGAAACCCCAACCATAATTTGGGTGCACGACCTTCCGTTGTGAAGCAAGCACTCCAACTACTGTGCCAAGCAGCTTTTAGAAAGAGAAACTGCAACAGTTTGATTGTTATCCAAACACAGCAAAATCAGCTCAAAGTCAGTTCCTGCTCAAATGGGCTTTGAGGGAGTGGTCATTTCCTGTTTACAGCCCTCAGCCAGTTGTGGAAGTTCCACATTTACATGGCAGAGGAAAGTCTACTCATTGGTGAGATGGCCCGGTGGTAGCACGTTCACCGCTTGTTGCAGACGTTTATAGTTCTACTCATACTACTATTCTTATTTTAGCAGGCAAGGCCCACTGAGCTATAGAGTAGCTTCTCATGCGGACATTTATAGCAGCCAATCTAGTAGGCCACGCCGGTTATGAGTGTGATTGCATTAACCGTAATTATACGCGCCGACTGCTTCCCAGTGGACGTTGAAGATCCCCTGACATCGTGAGAAGCGAGAAAGTAGGGCCCATCGCGTGCCGGCGTCATGGTCCAAATGTTCCAAATTCAAAACAATTACCTGCAGATAACTCACTTGGCAGCACTGCACATGGCAAACTCGCCCCCAGCTACTGGCCGACCAATGCCTGCTTGCAGGCCAGGTGACGATTCACGTCGTTGTTGCTGCGCCACACAGGGACAGCTGCCACTGGGGGTGCCCTTTAAACTGTGTTGGGATGAGCTGTAATAAAAGCCGCTTATATCGCGTCGAAAGCGCTCCCGAGACGCCCCGGCGTGGAAGGAGGGTGGCTCTATCAACGGCAACAATTATTATAAAAGGGAAAACACATGGGCAGTATCTGCATTACTTGCTGCTACAAAGCAAAGCCTCCGTGCTTTAAGACGGTGTGCGAAAAATAAACAACTGCTTGACAGATGACATTGTCATTCAGTTCCCACTGCGTGTAGGTGTAAAGGGAATCGCGGAAAATGAATATATATTTGTGTTTCAGTCATTGTGATTTCCTCCGCAATGGTTAATCTGTCGTGCGTAAAAAATAAAACGGCACCGCATTCTTGACATATCGCCTCGTCGGAGTCGAAGGCGAAGATGCTCCCATTGGCCACTCGGGAGATAAAGAATGTAACTGAAATATTTATCGGGGCTAATACGGTGACTCGTGCAAGCGATGGTTCTCATATATTTGCAGCTTTCATCTTGTAAATTGTGCCACACCACGATTTACTTTCCATTAAAATCCTTTAGCAAAGAGAGTTGAGCTCCATAAAATCTTCATAGGTAGTCCTAAATGTGAGTATATTGCTTAAAACGTTATTGTTGTTCATTTTACAATCATACATTAATAAGATTTAAATGCTGAGGTGAGCAGTGGCGCGATGGTTTGCGTGCCGTACTATGAACCTGGCGCCCAGAGTTCGATTCCAGGCCATGGTTAACATCAGTGGTGAGTGATATTATATAGTTTTGCGTCCAACTAGGACCCATATCTATCAGAGATGGAGTCTTGCCTTTAGACATTTGGCAGGTCACCAGCAAGCAAGCTGATGAGACGGTGAATGTGAAAACTGCTCAGGTCTGCTTGTGTTGAACCAATGCTGCTGAATTTATGCACTCCAAAGAGACTGTGTGGCTGATGAGATGTGTAGGGAAAACTTTAATTTTTGATGTGTCGGGCCAAATACGTGGAGGCGTATTGTCTGCTTATATATACAGTATTTTTTTACGTCATTTCGCAAATACGTTGCCAGTTTGTTAACACAGCTGCCTGATTCGCGTTTCAAAAACCCCACACTGACGTCGCTGACAGTATCGTCCATCCTTTCTCGTATCCGCCGCCTCTCAGCCTTCCCCTCCACCGAACCCGATACACGAAGTACTTTTCGTCGCACATAGAAAACATTACTGTACTGTAGAGTACAATATATTGTTTGTGTACAGTATTTTGGTGATTTTTATAGTGTACCGTATCTTATTGTACCCTGAATAATGTGTGTTAAAGTTTACTGTTGTAAACTCATGTTGAGTACAGTATTTTTAGTAATTTAACGTAACGTTGTGGGTACGTAATCGCTAAGCACCATGCCTCACAAGTGTGTGTTTAAGTGACATGGATGTATTTGTGGCCAAGAGTCAACGTAACAGTTTTACGTACAATTGTTTTGATTTCATTTCGATATTCGTCATCGCCTCTTTCAGGAATGCATCCCCGACGTAAACCGGGCTATTACCGTATTCAGTGCACAGAGCCACTGATTTTAGTCTCGCTGTCTTTGTCTCTGTGCGTGTTCTCACTTGTGTGTAAGCCTTCTTGAAGTAGGCCGTCCATGCCTCCCAGTGCCCATCCAGTGCAGGGTCGGGGCGAGACACAGCCAACGCGCCCACCAGCGCCACAAGGCACGCCAACAGAGCAGCCACGCCGCTCCAGCCTGTCCTCTGCATGGTCTGCGCGCACGGACGGACGGGGCAAGTGACGCGTGGCGTAACGCATCCCGTGATCTTCAACATATGGCAGCGCGCACAGTGTGCAGCGCTGGGCTCTGTTGGTGTTTTTCTCTGTGTGTGTTTTTCTTGGTCTCTGTTCGGTCCGTTATGCAACTCTTATTGACTCGGCCGCAGTTGTGAATCACACTTTATGCTTAGTTTGCATTTCTTGGAATCAAGTTTTGTTTTTTAAGATTACTTTGTTGTACATACGGTGTTCGACCAACAAGCTCCAGGTCGAAACACTTCTCTTTCTGCTTCTTTCTTGGCACTGCTCCACTTTGTAATATCCTTCCTTCTGTCTTTGTCTCCATGTTCTTACATCCTCGCTCAATTTAAGAATAGAATTAACTCGTGTCTATTACACCTTCAATGGTACTGTTTATTGCTGGCCACTGGGTGTTTTGGGCATTTTCCCTTGTGGTTGGCAACCTCGATAAAACACACATATCCTTGTAGAGCGTGGCACAGTGGTGTAGTGGTGATCACACTGGATTCCTGGCAATGTCTCACAGCAATGGCGAGTAATGTGTAAGCCGGTCCCCCCCGTCACCAAAACACACTGACCAGCGTGGTGACTTATGGTTTACTAACCCCAATTGTAAAATTAGCACTCATCACTTTTTTAAGCTGATGTTGAAAATAGATCAATTTAGTTTCCTGCCAATGTCTCTATTGATTTTAGAACAGAAAGATCCATCTGTGTGCAGAATTATGGTTGATTGTTTAATAATTTGTATATATTTCTTTATGATAGCAATTCTTTTTCCAGTGTGAGCTTAACATCGTACTTTCCAGGGCCCACCCAAACTGTTATATGATATAATAATAAAATGTACTTGTACGTGGGGAGGAAACCGGAGCACCCAGAGAAAATCCACTCGCGTGACAAAGCAACACTCCATCCCCCGTACAGATAGAAACAGATGGTGATTAGTCAACTTGCTGTACCGCCTTCTCCTGATAAGCCTGGGCATGGCATCTCCTTGACACCCACGGGAGGGGAGTTTCACTCCATCTGTGTATGATCCACCAACCCTCGCTGCTGTCCCTACAGCACTGGGTTGCAGGCCACGTGCAGCAGCAGCAGCAGCGTCGCCACCACCACCCAGCTGCTCAATCCAGGAAAATACTTCAGTAATGACGTGGATGGTTATAAAAACATTTAGCGCTAAGAAGGAATTAATCATAATTGTCTCAATCATATAATGTCTTTTCATACGAGTCAGAATGATGAGGTGAATGTGAGGTGAATTGTATTTATTTGAGTAAATGCAGTATATATGTTCTTTTTCAAGAAAAGTTGGTAGCACAGACAGGAGTCTAGCTTCACTTGAGAGCTATGCATGCATGTTGGACTTCCTTTCTACTTCATGTAGCCAACCGTGCTAATCAGACGTGCAACGTAGCAGTGAGAACCCTGTAGTAAGGTCTGCAGGTGGGTTGTCATGTGCCGGAGAGACCCCTACTCCAGAGCACGTCATTAGATGGGCAGAGCTGTGGAGGCCCAATTCAGTTTACGAGGTCTGGACCCCGAGACCAAACATGAATGAACTACCATTACCTCCGAAAAATGAGCATGGATTGTTGGCCAAGCTGTGGAGGTCTGGTTAACGTTGTAAGGTCTCCATTGTCTCAGAAGAGAGGGCATCAATCCGATAATAAATAAACGAATAATTCTAATACACTGGTCTGTTTATACAATAAGTCTATTGGTGGGCTACGTGAGAGGAGGAGGAGCAGAGGAGAACGGGATGGCCGAGGCACGGAGCGCAGCGAACGCCCAGAGGGTCCCTTGGAGCCGGGGGCTGCCCTAGCGTTCACGCCGACCGGGTGGTGTTCACGATGACCGGGTGGCGTTCACGATGACCGGGTGGCGTTCACGCCGACCGGGTGGTGTTCACGATGACCGGGTGGCGTTCACGATGACCGGGTGGTGTTCACGATGACCGGGTGGCGTTCACGATGACCGGGTGGCGTTCACGCCGACCGGGTGGCGTTCACGATGACCGGGTGGTGTTCACGATGACCGGGTGGCGTTCACGATGACCGGGTGGCGTTCACGATGACCGGGTGGCGTTCACGATGACCGGGTGGCGTTCACGATGACCGGGTGGCGTTCACGATGACCGGGTGGTGTTCACGATGACCGGGTGGCGTTCACGATGACCGGGTGGCGTTCACGCCGACCGGGTGGTGTTCACGATGACCGGGTGGCGTTCACGATGACCGGGTGGTGTTCACGATGACCGGGTGGCGTTCACGATGACCGGGTGGCGTTCACGCCGACCGGGTGGCGTTCACGATGACCGGGTGGTGTTCACGATGACCGGGTGGCGTTCACGATGACCGGGTGGCGTTCACGATGACCGGGTGGCGTTCACGATGACCGGGTGGCGTTCACGATGACCGGGTGGCGTTCACGATGACCGGGTGGTGTTCACGATGACCGGGTGGCGTTCACGATGACCGGGTGGCGTTCACGCCGACCGGGTGGTGTTCACGATGACCGGGTGGCGTTCACGATGACCGGGTGGCGTTCACGCCGACCGGGTGGTGTTCACGATGACCGGGTGGTGTTCACGATGACCGGGTGGCGTTCACGATGACCGGGTGGCGTTCACGATGACCGGGTGGTGTTCACGATGACCGGGTGGCGTTCACGATGACCGGGTGGCGTTCACGATGACCGGGTGGCGTTCACGCCGACCGGGTGGTGTTCACGCCGACCGGGTGGCGTTCACGATGACCGGGTGGTGTTCACGATGACCGGGTGGCGTTCACGATGACCGGGTGGCGTTCACGCCGACCGGGTGGTGTTCACGATGACCGGGTGGCGTTCACGATGACCGGGTGGCGTTCACGATGACCGGGTGGTGTTCACGATGACCGGGTGGCGTTCACGATGACCGGGTGGCGTTCACGATGACCGGGTGGCGTTCACGATGACCGGGTGGCGTTCACGATGACCGGGTGGCGTTCACGATGACCGGGTGGCGTTCACGATGACCGGGTGACGTGAACGCTGCTGTCTGCGCCGTTCGAGGCACACCGTGTGCGTGACGGCTGTACATTCACCAGCACAGAAGATTCCTACATGCCTGCCGTGTCACCTTCTCAAACAAGCGTGACAGACCCGTTTGATACAGACTGAAAGCTGATTGCCTTTGTTGCGTTGTTTGCCTTCTCATACACATCATATTGTGCACTGGGCGATGCCTTATGAACCTAAATTATGAATTAAGCCATTGATTAGGTTTTTTTCCATCTGTATAATAGTATCATGTATTCTTTGCACAGTGTCAGTTGCCTATTTGATGACTGGTGCTCTGATTTTTTTTTAATAAGAGACTTATTCGTGTTAAAATCTGTGTGTGTGCGGTTGAACAGTGTGTCAAATCCATCCGTTACATGCGAAGTATCTAAAAATCTTGAGAATAAGATTGTTTTTTGTCGTTGTGTATAACGAATCAATCATACCATAGACAAATCAAATATTAAAATGACAGATACCTGCCAGAACTAGAATAACATTAACAGTTATGGATGATCTTTGAGGACTTAAAAATGGGATGTAATATTTGACATGGACTATGCATGAATATTAGAAAACTGCATATTTTGAACAACACAAGTGCCACCAAGTTATAGAAATGTTAAGGCAAAGTGAAACTGATGCACACTGTGAAAAAGCACATGGCAAAGCCCTTAATAAATAGCTGAATACAAACCGAAATATATAGTTTACGATTCATCAGATATTTTATGGATGAGTCCATGTAATGATCTCGTCATATCTGATTAGCACGGTTGGGTACGCACGATGCTAAAGAGGTTCAACATACATAGAAAAACATATGCTGTAAGACCCTCCGCCACCCAACAAATGAAATTGTCAGATTTGCTAACGTTTAGCGCTGCGACTATAATTGTTTCAGCTCAGCGGTAAGCTGAAAAACAATTCTTACAACCAATTGCACAAGCGACGACGTTTCACTTGAAACGGAGTCGAGCATTCTCTGGCAACGTTGACGTCAGAATAGCCACGTCACGTGACCTGGCTTCTTAAATCCGTGTCACGACATCACATAAACAACCAAGGAGATTTGAACTCGATATGAACTGCTGCAAATTCATTTATCAGAAATGTATTCTTATTTTTCTGCTCCGAAGATTAAAAGATGCATTTTCATGATAGACACTCGTTATGCTCCACCCTGCCACAGGGTAGATATGTAATAATAGTTCAAGGTTGATACCTATCACCTATTTGTGAATACTATATGCTTCCAATTCACATTTCATATGTTACTATCGGCTTGATTAAAACGTCTTTTTTATTCTCTATCACAGTCGAGTTCATTAATGCCCTTTGACAATCGAGTACATTAGATATGTTGGTGGTGGCGGTGATGCTGCTGCTACTGCATCGCCAACGGTACACAATTCACAAACACAAACCTTTGTCAATGGCACTGCGGCGGACTGTATATATAGTAGGCGACGTTTCGGGCAATGACCCTTCTTCAAATCACCTAGTAGATAATACAAGTTTGGGACTGCACTTTACACCGCGTATGCTATCTAATGATTCGTGTTGACTACTTATTAAATGGGCACATGAATAGTTTACCGAATAGTAGCTGTTAACAACCGCTTTGACAGAAGTTGATTTTACACAACACTTACACATTTGTTAAAGCCAACTTTGCGGTCCATCCCTATGAAATAAACTCACAAACACAACTTCAGCGACTCCAATGTGGAAACCTCTAAGACGTGAACATTGCAGGGAAACATTTCATTTGTATGCATGCGGTTTACTCGCTGTAAAGTACAGTAATATAAACTTAGCAGGTTCGCCTTGTGGCTGTATTATTACTATCCAATCTCGATGGCATCTCTACATGCTATGAATAAGGACCACTGCCCGAAACGTCGCCTGTTACATATTCCTGTTAAGGGCCACACAGTGTTATTGACTAATGTGTCGAGTATATTTAATTATTATTATGAACTCTGTTGTTCACACAAAGACTTAATCACTTTCCCCGCCAATGGCATCATCACAGGCGGCCACTGCCGCTTTCAGAAGCGCTTCAGCGGCCGTCTGGAACGCTCTCGCTTCCGATATGAGGAGTCCACTGGGAGCCATGCACTATTAAATCATCATCATCTAGATTGACAAACTCGTTGCTTTAGGACTGCTTTTTGTGTTTAGTTTGTTGTCCACCCCACCCCGAACACCTCCGATTATGAGGTTTGGCTACGTACGGTGCGAAAGAAGTTCAACGTACACGACGATCGGCCGTGAGTGTTTGAGAAGATGCACCTCACCAGACTCAGCAGATGTCTCTCGTCTCGCTGTCTCTCTGTCTCTGTGTCTCGTCTCTCGTCTCGCTGCGTGTGGCAGCGAAGCTGATCACTCCGCTGCTGCTTCTCTCGGTGGATGCGGGCGGGCGAAGTGTGGCGGCAACTCTTCTTGGGACAACTCTTTCTTCTTGGCTGTTTTCTCTCAAGGAATGCGGTGGTGGGGGGGGGTCACGTGACGGTGTAGTCACCTCGCCCACCCCACCCCCCACCACCGCCCGCCCGGCCCTTCACATTTGGTCCCGCGCACAAGTTGGGCCGCTCCGCTTCCTGGGCGAGCGAGCAGGAGTCGGGGGATCACATTTCCCAGCGCGCACAAGCGAGGCCACTTCCTCTGCACGTCTCGGCTTGTGCTGCTGCTGCTGGCAGTGTTGCACTCGGCAAGGGCCCCCCCCTCCCCCTCCACCAGGACCCTTCCTTCAACACGAGGAGGAGGAGGCACAGCAGCCCACCGACGCGAACTCGCTCTGCTGTAGCAGTAAGCCCTCTCTCCACGTGGCTGCAGCAGGCCTCGGACATTGGAGTTTGGCTCCCTGAGAATTGGAATCAGAACCTTGATTCAGACTGCAGGAGGAGAAAGAAGGTGCTTTGCCCGAAACGTCACCCATTATATGTCTGAGTGTAGTTTTGACGTGCTGCGTTATTTAACCGATCTACATCACTTTACCCAAAGACCCAAACAATGTGAATTCCTGTAGTCGCGAAAGCTTTACGCCGAGATTTTACTTCCCAGTTTAAGGTTTTATAAGGGGGGCTCGCCCCTCACACCGCAACACTCCCTCCCTGTCACTGTATGCGGTTGGATTTCTGTTCGACTTTACCCTCCACAGAAGTGCTAAACTAAACTTGGTTTTCTTTAACCAGGTGAGGTCCACTCAGCTTTTAGCTCCTTTTCAGAAGCGAGCTTGCTCCACATGATAGCTCAACGAAGTGGCTTATCGTGTGGAAATGTATAACTGCTAAATACTCTCAACGCATTTCGATTCTAAATGTGGAGGGGAAAACCATAGGACCCAGAGAAAAATCCACGCGACCACGGGGAGAGAGAACATGAAAACCCCACATATACAGGCGCCAGGGTCGAGATCGTATCCACGACCTCCTGCATGCAAGGTGAGGTAGTTAACATTTCCTTCAATGTTGGCCAAGGAGCCTTACCCAGGTTTCTGAGATTCTGCAAGAGGTGTATTGCAGCCAAAGTGGTGGCATGATGGTCGCACAACTGGGCTTGAGATTCAGAGGTCGGTGGTTTGATTCGTTCTCCCGGCCTGGCAACTGATCATTGTTTTAGCGCTGTGGGCTCACATGAAATAGATTTTTCCAAGACGAAGGTACTATTCAAACCCACTGACTATCATCAATGATTTGTCCATGAAGCCATCCAGATATATAAACACAGACACAACTTCAACCGAGAAGATTGGTACAAATTGAGCAATCATTGGAAGGACGTGATTAACCAGGTAAAGTTTTAATCTGCTGTGATGTTTCCATCCTTCCTGCCGATGTTAGCTGACTCTCTGCGTTGCATTACTGGGTTTGATGTCTTTGTAATGACAGGCTGGATGTCCGACTCGATCTGCCCCTGAAGCATCATTGACATGCTAATCTCTCACAATACAATGGCCACTTCCACAGCACCAGGGAGACCATCTCTAGCCCCGCCCTTTCACCCTGAGGGGACTCCCATCTCAGACCTACATAAGACCTTGTTTCAGTAGCTTTCTCTCTCTCACCTGAAGACAATGGCCTGTGTTGCGATCGAAACGTCGTGATCTATTATTTTTTCTATCTACGTGACTTTACCGAAAGAGCCAAAGAGTAAGACATGTACCGGTGGAAATTGATTTAACCCGCACGACCAGACAGCGGGCAAGTAGAGTGTGCAATTAATCACTCTCGTGCAAAACATTACATCTAAAATTAATTTAGTTTTTAAATACCTTTGATGTGGAGAGGTGAACTGCCGTATGAGTACATTCCAGCAATTTGGTCAAACAGTAGGTGGCGACTTTTCGTGGCCTTCAGTTCTTTACATCCCCCCCCCCCATATGCCCAGCCCCGCTGGGCATATGTGGGGGGCGGTAGGAAATTAAATTTAAGATTTCTCCAAAAACCACCGAGTGAGTGGCATCATTCATCGTAACCGAATGTCTGAAGGACGAAATTCCCCGTGCTCTTACAGATAATTTGCATGTTGGCTCCTGTGCACAGTAATTAGTTAACTGAATTACGAATTTAGATTTACCAGAAGCAAAATAGATGGGACGACACTAGACTTCACATTTTTACAACATTCGTCACTTAGTCATATACGATACAATTGAGTCAAAGGTCTATGATTTTTTAAGGATTCTCTATAAATGTCGACCAGGGATCTTGAGACCTCAAAGTATTCGTGGATTTTGCTGCACTCCTCTGTGCTGACCACCATCGGTGACTAGGAGATGTTCACTACCTCGCCTGGTTTACAGGAGGTGCGGGTTCGATCCAGACCCTGACGCCTGTATATTTATTTCGTTTAAATGTTCTCCCCGTGTTCGTGTGGATTTTTCTTCGGGTCCTCTGGTGTTTCCTCCATATATATTTAGAAACATTCGTTTATTTGGCTGCTATAATATTCCATACGATAAGCCACTTCGTTGGGCTAGCATTGTTGGCCAGGTCGCTTCTTTAAAAAACCCATAAAGCTCAGTGGACCTTACCTGGTAAGATAAAAAATAGTTCTAGTTTAGTTTTACCATCCGTGTAGCCCCAGCCACTCTCCAGGCTTCATCCTGCTTAGCTTCTAGAGATCGTGCACCATCCGGGTGAGTTGGTAATACGCGACATTTGGAATACGAGCATGCCCTTCCAACACAAGCACGCAAGGGATTCATTGGGGCAAGACAGAGCAGGTTACTAACGGCACGCCAGCACCGCTGCTTCGTTTTGGGACGCTGGCGTCTAAAGCTGCCCAAACAGCAGCGACCGGACTAAGGACGGCTGGAATCTTTAATCGCTGAGCATCGTCGATTTTACATCACATGTGTTTGACGAAATCATGATCTTGTCTGAAAGAAGCACGCAGAAACGAGGCGTGTATGATGTTGTTTAGCGGTTCTGGCAGCATAATTCGTTGAGCGTTAAGCTTTAGCTGCGGGCTTGGAGTAAATCCTGTTTGCATTTGAGCTTGACATCTTAGTAGGGCAAAGACGTGAACAATATTAAGGAATCTGATAAAAAAAAATTTCTCCGAACTTTATCTTGACTGTGCTATCGGCATCATGACATGAGACAAGGCGCCCATTTGGACCTCTGACAGCGCAATGTAATGCTTCGTGTGAGAGAGTGGCTGACAGAAGTGGATATGAAAGAGCTACTTCTGAATCCCTTGGAGTGGCCTCTCGTCCACACAGTGGCGCTGGCACGTTCTCACCCACTCTCGGATATTCCTCGCATGATCAGTCAAACTGATATTTTGAATTCTCAGAGCTGAAATGCGATATGATTGCTACACCTGAGAACCTGGCGGCTTCCTGGATTCAAAGCGAGGTTTCTCAACAGTGCCATGGTCGACACATTCCAGGTGATTTGGTCAAAGCCATGTTGTATTGTTTCCTTCGTTTCCGGCCTTCCTTGATCAGAGGGTTTGCTGCGCGATCCACTATCTGTCGCCACAGTGCTTGCGAGCTGTCCCACACTGAGCCCTGTCTTTACGTAGGCATGTACATGTATGTTGAACTTCTTTCGCACCGTACGTAACCAACCGTGCTAATCGGAGGTGCGGGCAAGGACAACAAACTAAACAGAAAAAGCAGTTCTAAAGAAATGAGTTTCCAATATAGATGCTTTAAAAGTGCATCACTCCAGTGGCTTTCTAATATCGGAAGGGAGAGCGTTCCAGACGGTCGCAGAAGCGCATCTGAAAGCGCCGCGCGATGCGGTGACCATCTTTATCCAAGCAACAACAGCGTCCATCAATCCAAATCTCCTGGGTCGGCCTCAGCTTCGCTTTCCTGGGACACAGCTTTGAATTGCCATCTTCTCCAGGCACTCTCCGGATTTCAACATCATAATGTGTCACGTGTGATATTATCAAGGTGGAATTAGATTCACGTGTTAGCTATGTTGATGATGTAGTAGGAGCTATACTTCAGCACGCCCTTGAGAGCAAGGCCAGCTGTGGCAATATCTGAAGTGTGCTCATATCATCATCATGAGCCGTCTTCACATAGAGCGCATCACCACACAATCATCTTCTTGGTTCTTTCGGTAAAGTCACGTAGAATGGAAATAATAAAATAATAAAAATAAAACATAATAAAATAATTCTCACGACGTTTCGGCCACAACGCAAGCAGACGTCCTCAGGTGGAGAGCAGGTCTGTCGAGTAGACAGAGTCTGAAATGAAATGCAGTCACGAAGGCTTTAAATCGAAATTTAACCACACAATCATCGTCATAATCAGCCACTATCAATCCACTGCTGGATGAAGGCCTACCCAAGTCGCTTCTGTCTCTCGCGAGCATGCGATGCAACAATACATCTAAGCAGCTGCACAGGAACTCATCTCATGGCTCCATCTCCTCGATGTACGTCCTCCTGGATGCGTTGCATTTCTTAGCTTCCACTCAGTAATTATTCTTGACCATTGTCCACCGTCCCATCTAGCCACGTGCTCTACCCAAGTCCACTTACTTCTCCAAATAGTTCAAGTGATGCCACTAACCTGCACACATTCTTGAATTCGCACATTCGTCTTCCTTTGCTTACTTTTCCATGTTTGTTCAAAATGCTTCATGAATGACTGCTTTTTAGAACAATATGTGATAGCAGGTAGTATGTGTTGATTGCAAACGTATTTGTTTATATACTTTATCATAGGTTTGCTTATATCCGGATTCTACTGTGTTGACTGCCACTGATATATCGTATGCATTATGGTTCCTTGGGTGAAATCGTGGCTCACATATATTATGTTGGTATATATTATATATCCACAGGATCTAGCCCAGAGGAAATTAATTATAAACCAAAATGTTGGTCGTGGAAGCCTGCGTATAAAATTGGGTGGTCACTTTTTATATGAAATCGAATGTAAGATTCAGCTGCTGCCGCCCACAACCGTGTGAATGGCACCTTCCCAATTCCCACTCCGTACCGGGTAAGGTGAGTTAATTTGGCCGGTTGTCAGCACATTCTCGCAGGAGGCGGTTTAAAAAAAATCTCTATTTATTTTCTTTGTTGTGAAACGTTCCCCACCGTTAGCCTCGCTCCGGATGAATTGGATGCATCATTGGAGAGGAGACGAAAAAGAAAAGAGGTCGAATCAATAATTAAAGGCAAGACATGACCAGGGAGATGATCGAGCAGGGATGTGGTGTTGGGTGTTTAAAATAGAATGCATTGAATCTGAGACCAAGCACTAAGCCCCTGCGCACTACAGAGAGAAAGATTACAATTCTAATGTATGCAATCCGATTATAAAATAATTTGCTGACTGGCAAGCCTTCGTAGACTTAGAGTTCGGAATCCACCGGATCCGACAATTAAGTATTAGATTTGCGTGTCAATTATACGCAACTGGAAATGCGCACGCGTTTGTTATGCCATTGGACTGTTAAGACAAGAACGAACGGGGCTTGGCCAGGAAACGTCGCTGGTGGTCGAGACTAGCATCAGAGTGGGAGTCAAAGGAGAGAAACATGGCCGAGAGAGAGGACGTCCATCGGGAAGATGGAGCGATTAAATCATCTCGATAATACAGCCTAGACGGGTTGCAGGACCGTGCGAGATGGCAACCGCTTTGGGAGGCTTTTATCCAGCAGTGAATCGAGCATGGCTGTTGCTACTGCTGCTGATGGTTGACCATGCATGATTGTTATTTACCAATTCCAGATTCTCGCATGAGCTGAGGAGTCGATGGGAGACGAAAGCAGAAGGCCTCTAATTCCCCCGCACTGGGCCGAGATGTAATCTGTATGCTGCAGGAATTGTTGCGAGATTCAAAAAAAGTCTCGCACCACTGTGAGCCACTCCGCCGTCAACAGCATTGTTTGTTTTTTCCATCTATTAATCAGCAGCGAGAGGATTAACCTAAGGGGCTCCACAACATACTCATTTTCTGCATAATCAAATACAGACCAGGAAGTTGTGGCTTTGCTTGTTTTCATCATCCCCATCTTCCTACCGTAGCTGTGAGTCATTCGCTAGCTCCATTAATGCATTTGGCAACCAGACGGCCACGGAATGCAGTCCAATAACAACTCCCTACGGGCAACATCACGGCCTGAAATATGAAATGCCAATTTTTTGCGCAAGGACAGAAAATTTACTTTTTCAATATCGCGTCCGTAGGACTCTGGCGAGCTCGAGAGGAGATTTGTGAAGTTCTCAACTCATTGTTTGTTGTAAGAATTAACCCAGATTAGAGGACGGTGTTTGGCGTAAGCAAACTTAACAACGAGCGCAGAGCCCCGAGTAGCTCAGGGGGCCCGGGGTTCAAGCAACAAACTATCGGGTTATCAAGTGTCAGTTCAAATTCTAACCCGAATTTGCATTATAAGCGAATGTTAAATTAAAACCAAATTAATCTCCCTTATCCCTATCTTGCTGGTTTGTACCTTACTTCCGTTATGTAATTTTTATTAATAAATTTTCTTGTTTACCCAGGAATGCCGAACCGATTATCAAGACTCTTTTTCAAGAGGATCTTGCCAAGTTTCGTAGGAGACGATGATGATTCTGTGTGTAATCCGAATTGAGTAAAATTGCATTCTCGGAATTGGGATGTTTTAGACAACACCAGTGACTTTGTGTGGGTTTTATTAGCTACGGGAGGAAACCGGAGAACCGGGAGGAAACCCACGCAGAACAGAGAGAATATGCACACTCCACACGGAGAGGCGTCAGAGTTGGGAATTAAATCCAGACACTTTTTGCTGTGAGGAACAAGTGTTACCACTGCGCCACCTGCCTCCCCACCCCGTCTCGCCACCCCGCCACCCCACCCCGCCTCCCCACCCCGCCTCCCCACCCCGCCTCGCCACCCCGCCTCGCCACCCCGCCACCCCACCCCGCCTCCCCACCCCGTCTCGCCACCCCGCCTCCCCACTCCGCCTCCCCACCCGCCACCCCACCCCGCTTCCCCACCCCGCCACCCCACCCCGCCACCCCACCCCGCTTCCCCACCCCGCCACCCCACCCCGCCTCCCCACCCCGTCTCGCCACCCCGCCTCCCCACTCCGCCTCCCCACCCCGCCACCCCACCACCCCACCCCGTCTCGCCACCCCGCCACCCCACCCCGCCTCCCCACCCCGCCTCGCCACCCCGCCTCCCCACCCCGCCTCCCCACCCCGCCTCGCCACCCCGCCTCCCCACCCCGCCTCCCCACCCCGCTTCGCCACCCCGCCTCCCCACCCCGCCTCCCCACCCCGCCTCGCCACCCCGCCTCCCCACCCCGCCTCCCCACCCCGCCTCGCCACCCCGCCTCCCCACCCCGCCTCCCCACCCCGTCTCGCCACCCGCCTCCCCACCCCGCCACCTCACCCCGCCACCCCACCCCGCCTCCCCACCCCGTCTCGCCACCCGCCTCCCCACCCCGCCACCTCACCCCGCCTCCCCACCCCGCCTCCCCACCCCGCCACCCCACCCCGCCTCCCCACTCCGTCTCCCCACCCCGCCTCCCCACCCCGCCACCCCACCCCGATCCCCCACCCCGCCTCCCCACCCCGTCTCGCCACCCCGCCTCCTCACCCCGCCTTCCCACCCCGCACCTCCACCCCGCCTCCCCACCCTGCCACGTCACCCCGCCTCGCCACAATTTTCTCAATTCCACACATTTCTATTGCTTGTATCTATCTCGTTTGTCATCTCACTGTAAAATATAAATCCCGTTAAGGGCCCCAAATGATTCAGCACCACCACTGACTGACTGAGATGTAATATACTGTAGCTTGTTTAATACTGTATATATGAAATGAGCACCAGACTGTTTAAACAGCTGTGTGATTACTCACACGAAGCCTTTAATTCAGCGTAAGTGCGGTTTACGGGATTCCAGCCGTCCTGTGTTTTTCTGTAAGCTTCCAAACATGGATTTTGTTTCCACAAATGAAGCATGGTTCAGGTGAGCGTCACCTTTCTATGCGAACGCAGTGAGAATTGACTATGAATGCAACTGTTGTTTTAGCTGTGAATGCTACATCAAGAGCAAGGGACATGGAGGGCATTTAATTTTGACGCTGGTTCGTGAAAACATAAAATTCAATTAGATTTTTTCCCTTCAGATTTTGCCACGATTGTGTAGCCGACGCCGAGCACTGCGACCCTTCCTGTTGAGAGAACGGCTCACAGAAGCGGATATCACAGAGCTCACTCTGAGATCCCTTCAAGTGACCTCTGGGTTACAGAGGAGAGAGCAACACTTTCCCCACTCGCTTCGCCTGGTCGCAGGACAGTCACGTCGATGTTTTAACTCTCAAGAGATGGAATTTGAATGCAAAATCAAGTTTAGTATTGTAATGGGATTGGTGTGCACTCATTGGTGACCGGGTTGGAGGCATGAACGCCGTCTCCACTTGAGAACCCGGTTTTAATCACAGGCTCATAATCACTCAGTTCATAGTTCAGTAAATGAACCACTGCACCACCCCTCTCCCAAACTAATTATTGTAATTAAGTATAATGTCAGGTAAAGGGATGTTTAATTTATTGAACTAAATAGCATGCAATCAATTGATCTATGACTTTCACGGAGAAAATGTTTTATTGTCATGTGGTCGTTTTTTTGTCCTATTTTCACAATGTATTACACATGGAAGATGAGGGATGACGCCAAGTGCGACCGTGGCCATGAGTCCCAGATAATGGAGCCTATCGCATTAACCTGCCCACTGAAATCTGTTGGGGAGGCCACTTTCATTCCTCCACTCAGCATCTCAGTAAGCCACTGAATGGATCGCCAAAGCAGACGTCTCATTGTAAGCTCTTCTCGTCATATGAAAGAAGAAGATTTCAATTGTGCTGTCGGCATTTTGCCTTCAGATAAATAATCCATTCCATTTGAAAGTATCGCAGACGAATGCATCCCCATTGGATCGGAGAACAAACCCGCACGAGATGCAGGAGGCCGTGGCGCCGTGATGTTAACTCTCTCGCCTGGGATGCAGGAGGCCGTGGGGTCGATCCCGACCTTCACGGCTGTATATTTGGAGTTTGCATGTTCTTTCCCCGTGGTCACATGGAATTTTTTTGTGTCCTCCGGTTTTCCCTCTGCATTTAGAAACATGCGTTTGGAGTATTTAGCTGTTAACATTTTTACTTGATAAGCTACTTCGTTGAGCTATCATTTGTGGCCAGGTCGCTTCTGAAAAATAACCTATATTGATCAGTGGACCTTACCTGGTAAAATAAACAATCGGAATAGTTTTTCGTTATTTCTGAGGGACTCATCTCGGATTCGAATCCAGGATCCTAGCGGTGCCAGGTGAGCGCTGTGACCTTTGAACCACCGGGCCACCTTTTATTATCGCACTGTAAAGGTTTCCGGCCTTCACTGCTAACGTTTGGGCAGAAGGGTGTCAAACTAACGCTCCCTTTTTGGAGTAACGTGACAAATCAAATGACATAATTTGTACATTCGGTATTCACGCCACGATTATAGCGCGGTGCTCTCACGCAGGAAGGCGCTGCTGTGAATCGTAGACAGTCTGCAGGAGTTTCACGGGATAGAGCGATGATTGCTGTGTGTGTGTGTGACGCGGCCGAGTGGTGGTGTGTTTTCAGCTTGCTGCAGAGTTTTGTGGTTCGGATCCAGCGGCGGCCCTGATTAATACTGCGGGTGCAATGATTTTAAAAGTGCACACTGTTTGCTTTGACAGTGGACGTTCAGGACTCTTTGCTACTAAGGAGACAAAGGTGGCCGGGCGTGGTGTTGGCCATCCACCCCCTAAACTATAAACTGTTTTACCAGGTAAGGCCCACTAAGCTCTATTTATCCCTTCTTCAGAAGCGACCTGGCCACAAGTGACTGCTCAACGAAGTGGCTATCATCTCAACATTTATTGCAGCCACATTCTCTAAACGCGTCAAGTTGATTATTGACGTGGAGGCAACCCCGGAGGACCTGGAGAACAACGCAGCCGACCCGAGGGTGAACACGCAGACTCCAAATAGACAGCAGCAGCAGGTGTCAGAGTCGGGATCGAACCCACGCCCTCCTGTGTATCAGGCGAGGTAGTCAACATCTCCGAGCCACCGCGGCCTTAGCAGAAGCTCGCTAGGAACACTTGGCCCGAGATACTATACGGGGGATCTTTGTCTTTGTAAGTGAGCGTGTGGAGTTTGTTCTCCCCAGATCCTTATGGGTTCAATTGTTCTTCGGTCCCCTCCCATATAGCTCGACAAAGACAAAGACCCCTCGCATCACCTCAACATACTGTTGGGGGAAGCGCTGTTAGCAAGGAGCACCTGTACAGCTAAAACTAGAGCCACACACCCACAATGTAACTGGTTTTGGCCAAAACATCCCAATGCTGAACAAACATTACCATTACCAGCAAAATTGCTCAATTGGGATTGCACACAGCAGCAATAACCGCCCCCTCCTGCAAAGACTTGGCAGGACCCTCCTGTGAGATGCAGTGAGGCTTTCCTCAGGAAGCAAGCGTAATCATGCTAATTGCTCCTGCATTGCTGTGACAGTTGTTTCTGTACGGACACCAGGACGAATTGCGATACAGTCAACACTCTCTTGCGCCAGTTGTGACTCGCGAATGGACACGAATTCCCTATTCGCGACCCGCCAGACTCCAGTGTCCGCGAGTTGTACGGAGTGCCAGTCCACCGACACCGCTGTCACATCTGAAGCTGTCTGCTGCGATGATGAGGCACGCCGCCCCAGCTGCCCGCTTTGCTCTCAGTCTCGCAGTAGTGCGGCTCTGAACTCGCTATTGTGTCTTTTTACTTGATACGTCCTGGCTTGTTAATTGTCCTTAATCATGGCTCTCAAGCGTCAAACGAGAGAGAGAAATGCGTCTGCTGAAATAAGGCAGAAGTAGTGAGTTTTAGTAAAAAGGTAAACGTGTTCGGCTAGATACCGGTGAGACTGCGTCTGCGGTGGGCCCACGTGTTGGTTATGCACGAGTCGACTGAGAGGTCCACGAAGAAGAACGCGGCTGGCGCTCCCCCAGAGCGCTGAAATGAGAACAACAAACACTCGCTTCTCCCGAGGAGTCATCCTCCTGGATTCCTCACCATCACCACCACCACCTCCATCATCGTCAAATTATCATCATTAAAGTTAATTAAATAAACACATCGTTTTTTTAAATGATTAATTATTTACTGTCGTATTTGTTATTAAACGTGTATTATTTTCCCCCTATGTTCGCTCGTACAAGGAAGTTAAACCCATTTTCCCCGTTGGAACAAGGTTTCTGCATTCAGGAATTCTGCATTAGCGAGCGTTTTCAAGAGCGTAACCATCGCGAATAGAGAGGGTCTACAGTACTTCCCACAGCCTGGCACATCTCACAGCCCAAGGCTACTGCACCCACGATCATCGGGCAGTCTCTGATCCAACTAATAAATATTTGTGTAGGTTGTTTGCGGTTGTGCTGAATGCCTAAGCAGTGCCGGTAACTGAATCTATGATTTCACAGAACAGTCATGAGTTGTTGACAAAGCCGCCCTCCTTCTTTGTGCCGGGGCATCTCAGAGCGCTCCCAGCGCAATGGGCGCCTTGCAACGTCGCATCGCATCTCGACACGTGAGCAAGGGCCGCACCCCCAGGCGCAGCCCTCCCTGTGCGGCACAATGTCACTCAGCACCTGGCCTGCAAGACAGCGTTATTCTGCCAGTAGGGGGTGGGGGCGATGATTAATACTGTAGGTGTAATCCGAATTGAGTAATTTGCGGTGTAACTTTTCGAAGTTTGGCAACTTTAGACCATGATGCGAGCACGCGACGGCTTTACTGGTTTAGAACGATATCAGGGGATCGTTAACGTCCACTGGGAAGCAGGCCGCGCATGTTCCACGGCTAATTCACCAGCATTAATAACCAGGGAAGCCTGCGAACTCAAATCCCAGACCTCTGCAACAAGCGGAGAACGAATATATGCGTGTATGTTGAACTTCTTTCGCACTGTATGTAGCCAACCGTGCTAATTGGCAGTGCGGGTAATTGGAGCTACCACCACCAGGCCGCATCACCGCTCCTTATGGGACGGCTCGCCATTCCCCAGGTCACCTCGGTGGAGAGGCTTCCTGGGTGCACGACAGAGGCATCCGCGAATTACTGCCGGCACTTTCGTACAATGCGCTCCGTTCATCAAGGTCACGGGCGTGAATCTCCCGAGGCAGTGTCTCCAACATCCTAAAGAGCAGGGGGGTTGCGAGGATGGATTGTACGAATCGAGTAATGGAGAATGCCTCAAAGAGAGTGTTATCGGAGCACCAGCACCTGGACAACAAGCTGAGCAGGCCAGTGTACAGACTGAGCCTTTGTCTCCTGCTTTGCGAAAAATGTTGAATACTTACAATCCACAGTCCCCGTCAAACCCACCAGGGCTGCAGAGAGATTTTGTTGTTTGAGGTCCTTCTGAGACTTTCTGAGCCCCGTGAATGGAAATCACGAGTCCAGTCATGGCTCATAGATGATGACTGCCCCCTTGGCAATACAGTCCTGTGAATACCATAGTCATGGGATGCTGCTGCTACTGTAGTATAATGGTCAGCACTCTGGACTTGCAATCCAGAGGTCGCCGGTTTGTTCTCCCGGCGCGAACAGTGTGGAAGAGTAGGCCAAATACTGTACCCTCTTGAAAGCTCCGTCTAGTTGAATCTTTCAGCAGTGGCATGAACAGACAATTGTAGGGCTGCACCTTTACCTGTACTAACGCAGTGGTGATCACACTCCAATAAAAACCGAGTCACTCGAGTTCGATTCCTGGCAATGGCTAACGTCCGTTGTGAGTGATATCTGAATCCTGGGCTCCTGACTCATCCACACGTGCCTCCGCTGTTGACGAACGTGGTGAGGTCTGGCCAAACACCCTCATAACAAAACGGATGTGGGGAGGGTGTTCGTCCAGCATCGTAAATTAGAGCTGTAAATTATTATCTTTGTAGTTCTTTAAAATATTTGAGAAAATATTTGTATTTTAAATGACAAAGACGGAAACATTCTAGTATATACCCAATAAATATTTAAAGAAACAGAAAATAAATACTAAGACCAAATAATCCTCGCGTCAATATTTGTAGCTTAGAAATTCATCAACAATTGGGCTGAACTTGTTGTTTCATTACTTAAAGAATCCTGCTTGGGAACCGGGTGTTGATTGTTCAATCGCGTATTCTAGGTAAAAGCGCAGCCCTGCAATTCCTTCCTCACACCACTGCTGGCAGAACAGCCTCTTACAGGCAGAGCTCTAGAGAGCGCCTCTACAGCCTATTTTTGTCTCTTCTTTCACGCTGACTCTGTGTTTTCGAAGCGTTATCTCTTACACACTGACATATTCACACACCACCTGTCACCTTTAGCACAGCGCAATCATCACGCAATCATCGTAAAAATCAGTCGCGATCAATCCACTGCAGGACGAAGGCCTGCCCAGGCAATCGCCGTCTGTCACGGACATGCGACGTAACGATTAATTGTGCACTCGCAAGACGAAACGTTTTTATCCGCTCCATCTCCGTGGCGGACGGCCTCTTTGGTACGTTTTGTCGCCGTGGGTACATTCCACTAATTGTCAGTGACGTGTCATCTCCTGTGCAGCCCCCCCCCCCCACTTCCACGCGGTAACACGCCGAGAGCACGTTGGCCATACCCGTCACGGTACACCGTGAACATTCACGCCGGGGTCTCTGCTTTAAAGATCCCACGGCAGATCGGCTGCCGTCCCGGGAGGCGCGTTATCACCAGCAAACGTAATACGCATTAGTCAAAAAGGTGTCCGTGTGCTGCTTTGTGATAATACCTTTAAATCCCTCCCAATTATAAATATATATTTAAAAAAATATGAAACACCCAGGACCACTTGGCTTGTTGGCAAGAAAAGCATGGGGCTGAGATGGTGTTGGGTGAAAGAAGACTAGAAACGAGGCGTTATTAGCATTGGAATATTCATCGGCTGTCAGCACAAAGTCATTTAAATGGGAACCCCTCGGCAGCTTTTTGCAAAAATGTTCAAAAAGGATTTTTTGGCGTGGTGCGTTGATCTCGGAGGGATTCTAAAAAATGTGGCGTTGATGAGCTAATTAAAAATCTGTTCGCTGCAGTAAATTTTTATCTCCGCCGCCGTTAAGAGTTAATTGCGTATTACATGCAAAGCAACATAATGGGTAAAATTTTGAGAAATGATTGCTCGGAAATTATTCCTCTTCGTGCATCTATGCTTAACTACTACTACTAAATTATTTCACATTTCTAATCCTTTTACGGAAAGCTATTATTTAATATGGTTATTGATTTTTAGTAGGTCATTAGAGTAAATGGTTTGGAAATATGTGGTTTATTAATTACATAGAAACAGGCCAGGGTCTGGGGGTTATGCTTTCTCTCCAACGCCCTGGTGTGAAGTGTAGCGTCTATGTTTGTGTGAGCCTGCTCATCCCTGCGAATGCGTTCTCATGTTACCGCTGACGGAGGAAGCTTTATAGCAAAAGGAAGCTATATAGAGGCCCTCCAGAAGGTATTTGGTCTACTCTTCCAGACTTCTCGGAAGAGGTGGGAACACCCAACGCTTTACCCCACCACACGCCACGGAGTCTGGAACGATGCCTTTCCGATGTGAAGAAGCTACGGAGCTATGCACTTGGAAATCTAAATTGACAAACTTATTTTAGTTGATTGTCCACCTCCGATTACCACGGTTGACTACGTACGGTGCGAAAGAAGTTCAACATGCATACACACTTACAACGCTGGGTGGACAGCGGCGGTGGGACAAGGGCGGAGTTTAAGAAACTGATTCCATCCTTTTAACTGCCCCCCCCCGCACCACCGCGAGAGGGAATCTAACCGGCGAAGTTTGATTGAAAGTCGAGTGAGCTAACCCTGACACCACGGCGGCATGATTGCGATACTAACACAACGATGATATTTCTCCTTGCGAGGGATGCTCAAATATCTTCTTGGTCTTGCCTTGCTATTTTAGTTTAGGTAAACAAAGTAAAAAGTGAATTAATATTCAAAGTGCGGGATATGGTATTTGTAATGCTGTGATGTGTGCGAAGCTCAGACTAACATTACTGGATTTAAAAATTCCTCCGCGAGATACAAACCTCAGGGGATGAATTTACCAGGTTGGTTTGTATTTTTTGCATTTCACAGTTAAAGTAATTGCATCAGAAGCATATACATTATTCAAATACATTTATATGTTATCACACTCAGTGCACATGCACCTTCTGTTAAGCACATATATATAGGTGTCGTGTGTGGTTGAGAGCAGTGGTTATAGTGCGCCGCACTATGAACCAGACTCCCTGAGTTTCATACCTGGCTGCGGCGATAATCAGTAGCGAGTGATATCTGAACCTTTACTGGGCACCCCTTTTCACCAACACAGCACTGACGAGTGAAGTATGGTCAAACAATTCCGATGCTTGACATGATGCAGGGAAGCCTCCAGCCAGTAGTGGATCGATGAAGGATTGCAAATTATAATTATACATTACGTGAAGGCTTTGTCTCAACATTTTGAAAATAAGAAAACAGCGCATGACCTGGATAATTTTGTAAACTTTTAAACAATCTGACAGTGCAGGGAGCTGTCACACTGGGGTGATGGACTTCTAATCCAAGGGCGCCGGTTTGATTCCACCTTCAGGCTGGCCAGTCTGGGACGAGAGTGTGCGTCCATCCAATCTGCCCCCCACCCACCACTGTGTCTGTCCACCCGGCACGACACCATGGGTCCACCGCCACGGCGAGTCGGTCGGCAGGTCGCGTGCGGCAAGTGTGGGTAGGCCCCCCTCTCCCAACACGTCTGGCCCACGTGGACGAGTGGACGAAATGGGGTCAAGTGTGGGTAGGCCCCCCTCTCCCAACACGTCTCCCAACACGTGTCCCAACACGTGTGGCCCACGTGGACGAGTGGACGAGATGGGGTCAGTGTGGGTAGGCCCCCCTCTCCCAACACGTCTGGCCCACGTGGACGAGTGGACGAGATGCCGTCTGGAGTTTGCTCCGGTGGGGGGCCCTTCCGCCAGCAGCAGCGTGAGTGTGCAATTGCACGGCTACACCTTTACCTTTGGAGAGTTCGCCTAGCATCAGTACCATGTTTACATTATGCATTCACTCTAAGTGTGCGGTATAGGCCCGTCGTGCGTTATTTCCTCGTTAGTTACGAACTTGCTGTCCGAGATTTTGGCGAATCGCATCTGGAAGTCTCCACGACTGCGACGAGAGGGAGAGAGAGAGAAAGTGATGAGAGATAATGTGATGTCACGAGACAAAGTCGTGAGATAAAGTGATTATATATGAAGTGATGAGACAATTTCTGAGATAAAGTGATGAGAGATAAAGTTAGGAGAAATAAAGTGATGAGAGATAATGTGATGCGAGAGAAAGCACGTTTATATATTTATTTTACGTAATTAATTCAAAAGATACGTTTTCGTCGGCAAATATTATCCGCGACATTTCCTATTCACGAGCATCTCGAGAATGTATCTCTCGTGGATCACGAGAGAATGCCGTCATTCCATTTACCCTGTGGTTCGTTTGGCCTCGTGCGGTGCTACAGCACCACAGCAATCCTGCAGGGTCGCAATCTGGGTTCCAGCAAGTGTAGCAAACTCATCGTCTCAGTCTGGCTACCGAAACTAAGACATCGGATTAAAGGAGCCGTCCCGCTGAATTCCGCGCACGCGCTGATAATCAATCGTTGATTTGTCTCCGCACGTCACAACACCCTTTGTAGGGCGCGCGTTGACAGGGGCACAGCCTCGTGTGGCTGACACGCATTTGGAGTCTATTGGGAAGTGGTTCTGTGATGTACTCTTCCGCGGGCCGTTCTCTGACACAAGGTTGTGCACTACTTACTAAGGGAGTTTTGAATTGACATTCGTCCATCTCATGACGCGACACCGGTAGCACTTTTGGAAGCACAGGACAGTTGGGGAAAGAAAATATATATAATATCAGGATAAAAGTTGGTTTACGTGATATTACCACCCGATCATAACCAGTTTCCCACTATCCCGAATGTATTTCATAATTCGGATAAAAAGTGCAAAGAACGTAATTTTCCAACATGTTATCACACTCTAAAAATATAACCTTTATTCTACTATACTTCAGACACGTGTAATTGCGTGAGTGAAGTCCTCTCCCCAGAATCAGAATCTTTATTTGGACTGGATGAATCTGATGAGCTGTTAAGCTCTTCTCCGCAGATGCCCAGTATGGGCACGGGGTCAGTCTCCATGTTGGCTGTCAAGGAACGGAATTTTGTACAATGGGGCACGAACACGTCGACCTATTCACCGTCACGTGGCAAGTTGTGACAAACGTAGACGTGAGGAAAAGGTGGCACATAGAAGAAGGCCTGATGATGCAGGCAGTGATGGGAAGGAAACTGGCATTATTTGGACACGTATATGGGATGGACAACAACAGGTAAATTAAAAGTGTGTTGCTCTGAAAAATGTCAGTTCCTGAAGAAGCTCCCAGGACTTGGGGTGAAACGTCGGACGTGATAGTGCCAAACGACATGTCGGTTAAAACGACCGATTCTGGGTTTACCTCTTCAGCATGGTGGAGCCACATGTGACCGGTGCGATGAATGCCACGGTGCTTTGAGGTGTTCATTTTTGCACACGGATTCAACGCCGAGAGGGAAGCAATTCTTGCCGACTCGGAAAGCTGCGAACGGCGCTGTGCTTGTCGAATTGCTCAGAATCTGCGGGCAGGTTCAGTGCAGAGAGGAGCGACGTGGAACGAGCCTGCCGATATTTGCACGCGTGGCATTCGCTCTCCGAGACCGACATTCCATGCCGATTTGTGGCCATGTCACTCGCGCTCGCTGAGACCCACAACGATTCTCACATGTTGGTTGGAAGCGGCGGTTTGCGTCTTCAGCCCCTGGCTTGTGTTGGTGTGTTTCTTTCTGCCGTGGCGGTGCGGAGCGTTGCTGTGAATTTGGCGGCCTGAGTTCGATGCGCTGCCACGGCTAACGTCGGTGTCGAGTGATATCTGAACGGGCCACGTTCTCCCGCCCCCCTCCCACCGCCCCCTTCATCGTCAGCGTGGTTAGGGGTGACGCGGTGGCGAGATGTTCTATCCCTCACGTGGTACACAGGAGGTCGTGGGTTCGATCCCAACCCTGACGCCTGCTATATATTGGAGCTTACAGTACATGGTCTCTCTTCCCGTGGTCGCGTGGAATTTTCTCTGCGTCCTCCGGTTTTTCTCTCCACACTTAGAAACAACAACAACAACACGCCTTTAGAGTATTTGGCTGCGATAAATGTCCACATGATAAGCCACCTAGTCAGGCTATCATTTATGGCCAGGTCGCTTCTACGAAAGAGCTATGTAGCTCAGTGGGCCTTACCTGGTAAATAACAAAAAAAAATACTTTTAAATGTTGTGGTGAAGTATGGCCAGCAGTGGCCTGGGCAAAGGGCCGTGAATTATCATTATTATTGTGATTGCTACAAGCCATATACACCTTGTCACACCACAATTCGTCGATCGGCAGTTTGCGTGCGGTGGGGCAACACTTGGATACTCCCGCCTCTTGCAATGCTTATGGCCAGCGTAGAGGTGTAGGGCCCTTCACCCTTGAGAGGGGCTTGCAAGAGCTCCCTCCAGTGAAGACTCCCTATGCCAGCAGGGACGCGAGCGAGCAAACGCAGGGCTGCACCTTTGTCTTTGCCTTTTCCACGACAACAACTCTCGACTGAGCGGGTGACATCAGGATGGAAGTGTAGGCCAAGTGCCCTCCACAGGAGCTCTGCGAAGCTCCCTCTCGGGGAAAACTGTTCATCAGTAGTGCAGTGAGAAAGTCAAAGCAGGGCTGAACCTTTACCCTTGCCCGTGATCGTGTGCGGCTGTGGTTACTGCTGCCGGACATCTCAGTCCGTCAACCCATGGTACCTGGGTCTGTTCCGTGACCTCCTACCAGCGAGCGTTCGACACTTCACTGCACCTAGCCTGGCACACGCGCCGTGGTGACGTCACCGCCACTTCGAATGGCGGTCGTTGTAATTGCTGCTGATTGGTTTGGTTGCAGCTGCTGCTGTGTGGCGGCATTTGTCGCTTGGTTTTGTTTAATTGCTGCAAAACAAACCCAGCCGCAGAAAACATGATGACCGATGAGACATGCTTTAAAAAAAAATACGTTACACCGTATACTAAAAATAATGCCTTTCTATTTTACCGATTAAAATCAAAATGTGCTTCGGATCATAAAAATAATTACCGGTCAGTGTCTCTCCCTCTCTCTTTTTTTATCGCCACAAAGCCACATTCGAATCAAATCACACGAATCTTTCACGGTCTGTGAACGCATCATCTGGGACTCTCCCGGTTCCCGGCATCACACAAGCTCTCGGATCGTCAAGAGAAAACTTTTCTTCTTCTACATTTCGCCGCCGCAAAGTTATGCCCTTTTTTATCACCCGGTTTGAAGCAGTGAAGCGAGCCGTTGTATAAATCTTTTCTACGGGATTCACGCTTGCTGATTATACAAGCCATAGCAGTGCGGTAATGGCACTTTTACAGGATTCTTAAGCAGTCAATTTCCATGCGTTAAGGGAGGCCGGGGATAGCGCTGTGGACTGCGCGAAAGAAAAATGAGAGAGCTCCCAGATGTGCGTGGTGTGTCTAGACACGGCAGAAAGTATTAAAATATAGTTGGAAGTGTCCTCGGCTATTTGGCCCGGTATCATTCACCGCTGAAATGAACGCAAGAACATGGGGATATAATATTACGGTGTCACTCTTAATGTGGTTTCTGATTTCTCAACGTGAGAGGTTGACCAAGACAAATATATATACTGTACTGCAGTGCGTGTCTCTCCGGTGTGGTGTACAACGAATATCGGAGGAAGCTGTCGCTGTCTCATGGTGAGCGCTCTGAACCTGCAGTGGCACAGGCTGCAGGTTCAAATTGCATCTTCCCGCGCGGGAAGTTGAAACAACGCTGCAAATATCTCATAAAGCCTCCCAACCACCTCTGTCCACACAGCGGTATAATGTGGCACACCGCAGTTCGTGGGTCGGCAGGTTGTGTGATGTAGGGTTCAGTGTGGGTACCCCTGTAGGCCAAATACCCTATCTGTATATCATTCTGCCAGCATCCGTGTGAGCAAGATATTGCCTGGCTGTGCCTTTACATTTCCTTTTCTATATTTTACCTACAATATATAATGATACTCGTGTGTATTTTGTTAGAGAAAGGCAAACTAAAGTAAGATGTAATGCTGCCCACGAGCCAGAACGTTGTTCAGATGATGTCTTGAAGGCCTGTGCATGGACACCGCCTTCCAGAAGCACGCGCCACCTGTTTCCCCGTGGCCATGTTCTAGCGTGTCCTGGGTGTACGCCTTTGTGGGGAGGGGAATGCGTTCTATAAACTATTTATGAAGGGTAAACGATTTTTTATTTGACCAGGTAAGGCTCACTGAGCTATGTAGCTCGTTTTTCAGAAGCGACCTGGCGACAAATGATAGCTCAACCAAGCGGCTTGTCACTTGCTAATGTAGAGCGTCCAAGTGCTCGACTCTCAATGTGGAGGGGAAAAACGGAGGACCCGGAGAAAAGTCCACGCGAACACGGGAAGAACGCGCAAACTCAGGCTCGAGCTAGAACTAGCGATGAAACAAAGTATAAGTTGCACCTGCGTGTACGTGCTTCATTTGTCTTTCGATCATTTACTTTCTAAAAAAATCTGCATGCCTCGCGCCCATGGAAAGGGCACCACTACCTCGTAAAATAAAACAAGTTTCTAATTTAGACGATGTTGAATATTTATTTATTGCTACGCACTATCTCTGAGGTCGCGCAGAACGGCACAGACTTTCGGCAAGCTAACAACTCTGCTGTATTCGGTTGCAGTAAGCCGGGCAAATTGTACCGGGTATACCATTGGAACCTCATTTGCCAGTAAAAAATATGATAATTGGTTTTTTACCCTTCTATCTGGCAACAAAACTGTGGACCAATCAACTTCAAGGACAGTGCATATATTATCAGAGTTATGTTTGTTGTTTGCATTATGGCTGCAGGTATTGTGGTCTATGCAAACATGACTCCTTGTAAAAAAGGTGTCAGTTTTGTTTCCAGATAGAAGGGTAAAAAACCAATTATTGTACCGGGTATGTTTGAGCAAAACTGAACGCGACAATAGCCCTGCGGCCACGCTTTGCCGGTGACCCGTGTGGATATCGCGACGGACGAGTGTACACATAACCACTCTGCGAGGTGTTCTTCGGGTCGTACCGCTGTGTGTTGTTTGGCACGACATCCGACGTTTAATCTCCGCGTGTCGGGAGCTTGCTTTCCATGTAAGAGCTCCGAAGATGCTCCCCAACGTGCGGGGCGAAACGTCGGGCATCATGCCGAACGGCTGGCACACCGCGGTCACAGCCCAATGAGCGCATCGGGCGAAGGCGCACCGGTGTCTGCGCACTGTTAGAGTGTCCCGCCACCAAGGCAGCTTATTGCCAGACAGCTCTCGGTGCGATCTATTCAGCCGTGCCCTTTACCACCGCCATGCCATTGTTCTGCCGCCTGGCTTCGTCTATCTCGGTTGTTTTTCCTTTCCCCCGGTATTTTGCCACCCGCGGCTGAGTTCGTGACGACGCACATCTTGCCGCGTCTCTGCCCAAAATCCAGATTTGCAACTGGAACTAGCTCCTTACTTTCAACTGCTCGATCGTTCGATTGTTTTCGTGTAAAAGGTGACGTTGAAGGTGCAGCGCAGCGCTGCAATTGCTCGCTCCCGCCACTGCTGGAGAAAGGAGCCTCTCCACTGGAGGAAGCTCTGGAGAGCCTCTCTCTAAAGGGTGTTTTGGCCTACTCTTCCACGCTGGCCAGTCGTCTTGGAACAGGTGGGAGTACCCACACTTTACCCCACCGCAAGGAACCTCCCGATCGATATAGCTGCGGTATGTATCCATTTAATTCTGCTGGGTGGACAGATGCTGGAGGATTGTTTTAACGCCCATTGTCTCGACCTGCCACTCTTAGGCATTGAACCGGCGTCCTCGGGGTTGCAACTCCAGCGCGTGCCGCCAGTCCGCCGCTGCAGCAGCAGCACCGTCCATTGCTTCGCTGTTGGCAGCGTCTGGATTCTGCCACGAGGTTGTTTTCGTGGCTGTGCCCTGTCAGGGCACGTGGACACAGGAAAGAGAAATGTGCGGTGAAACTGCTTTGACTGCCAAGGGTCAAAGATAGAAGAATTGCTGCGCTTTGAGCGTTTCCCAAGTCGCCTTAATGCGAGCTATTCTTCAGGGCAACATCCTGGGGATGTGTTGTTATTTCCAGAAACCCACCCCACCCCCAATCGCCTCCCTGCCAACACAAAAATGCGACCAGATGAGTCCCGTGCACAAAGTTGATGGTCGGAAGTATTTGGAATGCGGCCCACATGCATCGGGGCTTAGCTTCGGTGCAGTGAGTTAAGCTACGAACGCGGCAGCGAGAATCTCTCAACCCGGCAACCTGAGTTGTAATCCTGGCCACGGCTAACGTCAATGGAGAGTGATGTTGTTACTGCTATTGGCCTCCATCCCTTCACCATCCCTTCACCATCCCTTCACCATCCCTTCACCATCCCTTCACCATCCCTTCACCATCCCTTCACCATCCCTTCACCATCCCTTCACCATCCCTTCACCAACCCACATTGACCAGCCTGGTGACGTATCGCCAACGCTCGTGACCAATGCAGCCATTGCGTGATCCTCATCGAGCAGTGGATTCTCAAAGAAACTAAACTGATTTGAGCATTACACTAATGTCGTGCGCCAATGTTCAGCTTTATTTATAAGCCCTTTTCTAGGCTGATGTTCTCTAACCTCTCCAAAACACACGTGGACTTCAGTAAGTTAAAACATGTTCTCTATATTGTATATGTGTAGTATATGAAGTGGTCAACGGTCCCTATTCCTATACCGCAATGTTTCGGCAGAGAGAAAATGGAAGTGAGTGCGAGTGAGTGTCTGGTGAGTGTGCGAGGGTGCGTTTGAGTGAGCACGTGTGAGGGTGAGAATGTGTACGAGTGCACTAAGCTGTGAACTTGGCGACCCCCAAATCGGTTCCCGCTCACGGCCAACACCGGTGACGATTATCTGCACCGGTCGCCGGCCTCCCCTAGGTTGACTCAACCTCAAATGAATACCTGGTGCGATGTGTAAATGTCGTCACTAGGGAGACAAAGGCGACCGGGCGTGATGCTAGCCACCCACCCCCTCGTGTGCCGTATCGGCCTTCATAAGTGCTCGCTAACAGCACTTGTCCCAACAGGTTGTCTCGGCTACGCGGGGGACCTTTATCTTTGTCAGTGAGCATGGGCTGCAAGACGAATATGTTCCGTGCCGGCACTGCTACATTGACGGGCCGACCTCTGAGTAAGTGGCAGTGCAGGGCGCCAGCGGTCTCTGTCGAAGGCCTCTCACGCAAGGGAGAGCCGCGATCGGGGCTATCGAACTGAGATGCCATTGGAGTCGCTCATCGCTGAAATATCGTCCGGAGTCGGGGAATTACTCATTCGACAAGTAATACGCTGTCAAAGTGGCCACGGATTTATCGATTTGCCAAACCAATCTTGCTTAAATAGACGCGCTCTCTCTCTATTTCCGCGAAGCAGGCTGGATATCAGCGGAGAGATTACAGTTGTATTGCTGCACAATGCAATTCAAATGTCCCCTTGAATAGGGCCGCTGTTTAAAGCGTGCCTCCAAAATGGGCGACTGGATGAATTGTCAACAGTCCGTCCGCAAAGAGACGCGTTTTCTCTTTTCAATGTTAGAATGCTTTTTTCTCTCTCTCACATTTTGTCCCACTGCCCTGTATTTAATAATAATAATCATTATATGGTAGTTTTATAATGCTCCATTAAAGAACATATACCACTAGCGCTGAACACCTCCGATTATAACGGTTGGCTACGTATGGTGCAAAAGAAGTTCAACATACATACAGAGAGGGGGCCGAAAGCAACAGGACAAAATATGTTTTTTGAGGCAGGCCTTGGAAATGTATGTACGTATGTTGGACTTCTTTCGCACCGTACGTAGCCAACCGCATCGCCAGAGGCTGAGTCGCGGGCGTCGATCGGGAGTGCGTTCGTAGAGTCGTTTCCTAACGCCTGGCTGGACTTGTCTTGCACGAGTCAATGGGGCCGATTGTATAACAACAACAACAACGACAACGAGTCGGTCACGAATGGCTTCGCTGCTGGTGTGGTGAGTGTTAGTGGTGGGGCTAGGGTCTGGCTGGCTGTTGTGGTGAGTGTTAGTGGTGGGGCTAGGGTCTGGCTGGTGTGGTGAGTGTTAGTGGTGGGGCTAGGGTCTGGCTGGTGTGGTGAGTATTAGTGGTGGGGCTGGTGTATGGCTGGTGTGGTGAGTGTTAGTGGTAGTGCTAGGGTCTGGCTGGTGTGGTGAGTGTTAGTGGTGGGGCTGGTGTATGGCTGGTGTGGTGAGTGTTAGTGGTGGGGCTAGGGTCTGGCTGGCTGTTGTGGTGAGTGTTAGTGGTGGGGCTAGGGTCTGGCTGGTGTGGTGAGTGTTAGTGGTGGGGCTAGGGTCTGGCTGGTGTGGTGAGTATTAGTGGTGGGGCTGGTGTATGGCTGGTGTGGTGAGTGTTAGTGGTAGTGCTAGGGTCTGGCTGGTGTGGTGAGTGTTAGTGGTGGGGCTAGGGTCTGGCTGGTGTGGTGAGTGTTAGTGGTGGGGCTGGTGTATGGCTGGTGTGGTGAGTGTTAGTGGTAGTGCTAGGGTCTGGCTGGCTGGTGTGGTTGGGGTTTGGGTTACGGTCATTGTGAGATATTCTTCTTCCCATGATAGGTCCGTTTGTGTGAACCTTGGCAGAGGCAACCCGAGTCGCAGGCACGAGGCACAGTTTGGCTCCCGAGGCGTGATGGACAGGAGTAATTTCGCCACTCTCTCCACCGCGGTCTGTAAAGCAGCACCCGCCAAGACCGAGACAATGCCCTTGCCAAGGCCTACGCGGGACCTTCGATGAATGCTGACGGCTTTAATGCTTCTCCCTGTGGGCTGATGTTCACTCGTGCTGCACTTGCCTCCAGCAAAGCCGAGGCGCGCTCTGAAGAACGCCGCTGTGCCCCCGAGGCTGGCTGGCCGTTGAGATTTCTGACGTGAAGACGACGAAGGGAATTCTTTATCTCGGGGAACAAAAACACAAAGAGGGTGACTTTTTGCGAGCGTAGGAATTGATGTCCGATTACTGTTGCTGTGGTGTGCGGGTAGTTAACACGCCGCCCTTTCGATTCTGGCTACCTGAGTTGGATTCCTGACCACGGTTAACTTTGGTCGAGAGAAGCGGTCGAGGTTGACACCAAACTGGGACTTGAACGTCCGATTTGCGAGCTATGGGCTCGAACCACGAAGCCACCCAGCCGGGTATAAATACATTGCCGACGATGATAATGTGCAGCCCTTTGTCAGTTCACTGTTGGATGAAGGTCTCCCCACGCTGTATCGCCCGTAGGGGTTGTTTGATCATCCAGGACATCGCCACGCACCCGGAGCCGGTTCAGGCATCACTGGCATAGGTCCCTGACACCACAATGATGAGTAGACTGCACTACAATCCTCCAATGTTCCACGTGCCCCGCCGCTGCACCACTCTGGCCAGTCAGCTGATGAGTGGCGGGTTCTGGTACAGGGCAGAAATACATCTCCATTGCTCAGTAACCAAAAGGTTACGACACAAATCGTGTGTTGTCTTTAAGAGTTACGCGAATGTGTGTTTGTTGGACTCATTTTGCACGGTACGTAGCCAACCGTGCTCATCGGAAGATGCGGGATATTACGATGTCTCACACGGCGTCACATATACCACGAAATACGTCGTCATTCGCGTCGTCATATGCTCTCCACAGACAATACAAACAAGACGGAACAATACAAACGAGACAGACAATACACACAGACGGTGGTAGTGCTCGTGCCTCGCACCAAGAAAGGGCATGGGTTTTACTGCCGACTTCGACGCCTTTCTGCGTGGATATTGCATGTTCTCCCCTTGTTCTGCGTGGACATTGCATGTTCTCCCCTTGTTCTGCATGGATATTGCATGTTCTCCCCTTGTTCTGCATGGACATTGCATGTTCTCCCCTTGTTCTGCATGGACATTGCATGTTCTCCCCTTGTTCTGCATGGATATTGCATGTTCTCCCCTTGTTCTGCATGGATATTGCATGTTCTCCCCTTGTTCTGCATGGACATTGCATGTTCTCCCCTTGTTCTGCATGGACATTGCATGTTCTCCCCTTGTTCTGCATGGACATTGCATGTTCTCCCCTTGTTCTGCATGGACATTGCATGTTCTCCCCTTGTTCTGCATGGACATTGCATGTTCTCCCCTTGTTCTGCATGGACATTGCATGTTCTCCCCTTGTTCTGCATGGACATTGCATGTTCTCCCCTTGTTCTGCATGGACATTGCATGTTCTCCCCTTGTTCTGCATGGATATTGCATGTTCTCTCCTTGTTCTGCATGGACATTGCATGTTCTCCCCTTGTTCTGCATGGACATTGCATGTTCTCCCCTTGTTCTGCATGGACATTGCATGTTCTCCCCTTGTTCTGCATGGACATTGCATGTTCTCCCCTTGTTCTGCATGGATATTGCATGTTCTCCCCTTGTTCTGCATGGACATTGCATGTTCTCCCCTTGTTCTGCATGGACATTGCATGTTCTCCCCTTGTTCTGCATGGACATTGCATGTTCTCCCCTTGTTCTGCATGGACATTGCATGTTCTCCCCTTGTTCTGCATGGACATTGCATGTTCTCCCCTTGTTCTGCATGGACATTGCATGTTCTCCCCTTGTTCTGCATGGACATTGCATGTTCTCCCCTTGTTCTGCATGGACATTGCATGTTCTCCCCTTGTTCTGCATGGACATTGCATGTTCTCCCCTTGTTCTGCGTGGACATTGCATGTTCTCTCCTTGTTCTGCATGGACATTGCATGTTCTCCCCTTGTTCTGCATGGACATTGCATGTTCTCCCCTTGTTCTGCATGGATATTGCATGTTCTATCCTTGTTCTGCATGGACATTGCATGTTCTCCCCTTGTTCTGCATGGACATTGCATGTTCTCCCCTTGTTCTGCGTGGACATTGCATGTTCTCTCCTTGTTCTGCATGGACATTGCATGTTCTCCCCTTGTTCTGCATGGACATTGCATGTTCTCCCCTTGTTCTGCATGGATATTGCATGTTCTCCCCTTGTTCTGCATGGATATTGCATGTTCTCCCCTTGTTCTGCATGGACATTGCATGTTCTCCCCTTGTTCTGCATGGACATTGCATGTTCTCCCCTTGTTCTGCATGGACATTGCATGTTCTCCCCTTGTTCTGCATGGACATTGCATGTTCTCCCCTTGTTCTGCATGGACATTGCATGTTCTCCCCTTGTTCTGCATGGACATTGCATGTTCTCCCCTTGTTCTGCATGGACATTGCATGTTCTCCCCTTGTTCTGCATGGACATTGCATGTTCTCCCCTTGTTCTGCGTGGACATTGCATGTTCTCCCCTTGTTCTGCATGGACATTGCATGTTCTCCCCTTGTTCTGCATGGACATTGCATGTTCTCCCCTTGTTCTGCATGGACATTGCATGTTCTCCCCTTGTTCTGCATGGACATTGCATGTTCTCCCCTTGTTCTGCATGGACATTGCATGTTCTCCCCTTGTTCTGCATGGACATTGCATGTTCTCCCCTTGTTCTGCATGGACATTGCATGTTCTCCCCTTGTTCTGCATGGACATTGCATGTTCTCCCCTTGTTCTGCATGGACATTGCATGTTCTCCCCTTGTTCTGCATGGACATTGCATGTTCTCCCCTTGTTCTGCATGGACATTGCATGTTCTCCCCTTGTTCTGCGTGGACATTGCATGTTCTCCCCTTGTTCTGCATGGACATTGCATGTTCTCCCCTTGTTCTGCATGGACATTGCATGTTCTCCCCTTGTTCTGCATGGACATTGCATGTTCTCCCCTTGTTCTGCATGGACATTGCATGTTCTCTCCTTGTTCTGCATGGACATTGCATGTTCTCCCCTTGTTCTGCGTGGACATTGCATGTTCTCCCCTTGTTCTGCATGGACATTGCATGTTCTCCCCTTGTTCTGCATGGACATTGCATGTTCTCCCCTTGTTCTGCATGGACATTGCATGTTCTCCCCTTGTTCTGCGTGGACATTGCATGTTCTCCCCTTGTTCTGCGTGGACATTGCATGTTCTCCCCTTGTTCTGCGTGGACATTGCATGTTCTCCCCTTGTTCTGCATGGATATTGCATGTTCTCCCCTTGTTCTGCATGGATATTGCATGTTCTCCCCTTGTTCTGCATGGATATTGCATGTTCTCCCCTTGTTCTGCGTGGACATTGCATGTTCTCCCCTTGTTCTGCATGGATATTGCATGTTCTCCTCTTGTTCTGCGTGGACATTGCATGTTCTCCCCTTGTTCTGCATGGATATTGCATGTTCTCCTCTTGTTCTGTGTGGACATTGCATGTTCTCCCCTTGTTCTGCATGGATATTGCATGTTCTCCCCTTGTTCTGCATGGACATTGCATGTTCTCCCCTTGTTCTGCATGGACATTGCATGTTCTCCCCTTGTTCTGCGTGGACATTGCATGTTCTCCCCTTGTTCTGCATGGATATTGCATGTTCTCCCCTTGTTCTGCATGGACATTGCATGTTCTCCCCTTGTTCTGCATGGACATTGTATGTTCTATCCTTGTTCTGCATGGACATTGCATGTTCTCCCCTTGTTCTGCGTGGACATTGTATGTTCTATCCTTGTTCTGCATGGACATTGCATGTTCTCCCCTTGTTCTGCGTGGACATTGCATGTTCTCCCCTTGTTCTGCGTGGACATTGCATGTTCTCCTCTTGTTCTGCGTGGACATTGCATGTTCTCCTCTTGTTCTGCGTGGACATTGCATGTTCTCCCCTTGTTCTGCGTGGACATTGTATGTTCTATCCTTGTTCTGCGTGGACATTGCATGTTCTCTCCTTGTTCTGCATGGACATTGCATGTTCTCTCCTTGTTCTGCGTGGACATTGTATGTTCTATCCTTGTTCTGCGTTGGTTTCCTCTGGGCTCTCCCGTCATCGCCCATAGTTAAACATTCAACGTCACTGCTCTTGGCCAAAACATCCCCAGGGTGAAAACTTGAGAGCAAATGACTCCGCTTGGATTGCGCACATCAACATTGCTCACGCCTGTGAAAACTTGGCAGAACCCTCCTGAAAGAGAGGTTTATATTTATAAATATATAAAATATGAACATCGATATAATGTGTATGTGCCGCTGTTATTGTACAGCGTCTGGGGATGCTGTTGGGGTCAGACGCTGTATACATCAAATTTTATCACCTGTGCCTGGAACTGCCGGTAAAGCTGAACCACAGGATATGAATGGTGGTAGGAATGGGCAAAATGTATTATGACTGTGATCCAATAACCCCACAGTCCTATATCAAAAATGATCAGCGTGAAAAATCCCCATTGTTTCACCAGAGAGCGACGTGTGAAGGGAACTCTGTATCAAGCTCTGCAGCCTCCTCTTCGTTTGTTAAGATCCTATCATGTGCTGGCTCTCATCTGTTAAATCCCCAAACACAAGATAGAGCAAACTCCCGAAACTGTGTGTGGCATGCTCCTTGTATGCATTCAGCAAGTGTCATCACCAGGGGATTTATAAAGTAAAGAACCGAAGAGAAATCTTCATCATCAGCCATCAGTCATTATCTATCCACTGCTGGCTTGAGGTCTTTTCCCCGTCGGTGCCATCCCTCGGGTCCTGTAGTGCCACAAGGCCCCAACATTCTGTCTCGGTGGAAAGATACATCTCTGACATTCTGGGGTTTGTTTGTGGGGTTGGAGGCAATTCAGTATCTCATGGTACCTCTTCGGCTGCTCCGTGTCCATTTACTGGACCCCTCTTTGGAAAAGATGATCAATGATCATCGTCGTCATCATCCTGCACATTTCTGCTGGCTGCTGATCTAAACAAATGCTCCCCTCTCTCAATCTTCACTACATTGCCAAATTTACCAATCGTCTTCTCGTCTCTCTGAGTTGCAAGTCGCCCAGCATGACGTTTGCACGCATTTTCACGTTCACATGAACATCTTCGTGCATCATTTTTCGTATACATCGGGGACACGAGCTGACGATGGTAGCATTGCGTTCCAAGAGAGAGAGAGTCGTTAATGGGCCTTGTTGTGAGATTCATGCTTCTTTCGTACGTGACAGTTTTACGACAATAGTAGTTAAAGTAAAAAGTTGTTATCTTTATCCGCGATATCTTGTTCGCAACACGGCGTTAACGCGGCTAATGAGGATGGTGTTCATGAATAAGGAATGCGTTCTTTTTTATGGTTTCAAACATATGCCGTGGTGCAATGGCATCCCCTGGGTTATCCATTCAGGTTCCTTACCGAACTCCGGAATGGATTCATACCAGATCGCTGCACTTCATCTGAACACAGATTCAGAGTTTTTAATTTACAAACTCTATCATCATAATAACTAATACATCTCAAACGGGTATTTTCCACGGAAGGCTCTCATCACGTGGCAGAAAGCCCCCATCAATCATCTCTCCGAGCAAAGCCATTGTATATTTTTCTTACGCGCGGTATGCAAGTTACCGTATTTCATTTGACGTTTAATAGCGACAGAATTTAATATGGAGCGGTGAAACTGTTACTCCTGAGTCACTTATGCGAAATTACGCCTTATATTAAGCAGCCTAATTACTGGAACAAACTTGCAGGGAATTTACCGCGCGCGAGCCCGCACGCATTCCATCGCCATGAATTGCCTGCGTTTGTTGCGCTTGGCTGTTCCCTCTAAACGAGGCGCAGCAAGCATGACACGCCAATGCAGCGCGGGGCCCGCGGAGAGCATCGGTATCGCGGCGAGAGGCGGCAGGGTGATTAGATCGTGAGCGAGGCGCTCCTGACAGACCTGCCTCTGCACTTGGCAGGCGCAGCGGTGGCGGTGACGACGACGGCGCGTTCGGTTCCTGTGGAGCTCGCCTCGAAGGCCCCGCTCCGTGTCAAGCGGTGTTCGTGCGCAGCTGTTGGACGACCCGACTGAGACCAGTCGCTCACTCGAACGTGAGAATTCGGTGTCGATCACGGGCTGATTAAACGCAAGATATCCACGGTGCTGGTTCAGAGCTCTGGCTCCCTGACCCACCTCGAGATTGACCGAGTCAGGGCGAGATGTTAATTACCTCGCTTGGTATGCAGGAGGTCGTGCGTTCGATCCCGACTCTGACGCCTGTATATTTGGAGTTTGACTGTTCTCCCCGAGGTCGTTGTATTTTCTCCGAATCCTCCGGGTTCTCCCTCTGCATTTAGAATCAACATGCGTTCAGAGTTTTTGGCTGTTATAATATTCCACGTGATAAGCCACTTCAATGGGCGTCATTTGTGGGCAGGTCGCTTCTGAAGGGGCCTATGGCGAGATGAGCAGCGGCAACGCCAGAGCCCAGCGGTTCCCAACCCGTGGTCGTGGACCACAGCCGAGGTCTGCGAGGCCTGGGAAGGGATCTGTGGAACTTTTACAGAAGCTACGATTTTTTTCACAAATCACCAGGCAGCATCAAGCATCGCATTAAGGCGAGCCAATAAAACACATCAACCTAATCGTCGTCATGGCCTTTAACATTAACAGTTGACAGCGCTTTCAAAATCAACTTTCAATTAAAAAAATCACGTTTTTGATCCATAAAAAATTGGTCGAGGGTTATCAGTGGCCCGTGGGTCCATAGAGGTTGGGGACCACTGCCACCGAGACGGTGAAGGTGATCGCGTCGTTGGTGCGGGATGGAGCTGAGAGCCAGTGGAGCGATACGATGACTCGGGTGAAGTGACCACGTGAACGGGCAGGCAGGAAGGTTGTTGCGAGTTGTCATTCCGTGTTAAGCACCAAGTCAGCCCACCACCCTGCGCTGGTAGAGCTTAAACGAGTACCAGATCATGGGACGTCCGATAGTAATTGCCCTATAGCCAGATTGGACCGTAGAATTTGAATGTAAAATCATCACTACGAGCTCAGATGCTGCGATCACGATGCTGATGGCGACGACGATGTCCAGGTCCAATGTGCAATAGAGAATGGTGATCGAACACAGACTGAGATGTATTTCTCCCAAAATCAGTTGCATGAGTGTGTTGTTATTGTTACACTATATAATTATTAATGCAGTACATTAGGTATTTACTGCTATCATTCGTATAGCGCCGGGCTACAGCGATCGGAAGGCGCTATGCTTCACAGACATAGTCGAGTAATTTCACAGTTGAGGAGAGGGGGCAATGATTGCTGTATGCGTGCAATTCAGATTGAGACATTTGCGGTGTTATTTTTAGAATTTAGCAAAATTGGACATTGGCTCTGGCACACGATGGCCTGCTCTTCACAAACGCCGTCACGGGATCTCTAACGCGCTGCGCTGCAGACGGCGCGTGGTGTCCCACGATAAGTGACGCGACGTACGGACAGCCAGCAGTTTGACTGATAGCAGCGGCTGCTGTGTGGCTTTGTTCGGCACTGCCGCGTGCTGCTGGTGCTGCTGGTGCTGCTGGTGCTGCTGCATCTGCGTTGACTGAGCCATTGGTTGCGTTTCAAATGAATCTTTGTTTGTTTGTGCATTAGTAGTGTGCCAGTCACCTAACACGTGTCTGTTTCATGTCGAGTGTGTCTGTCACTTAGATGGTAATTTGTGCTGTGATCAAGCTTGCAGGTAATCGGCCTGAGACAATTTGCCCTGCACGGGAATTTAATGTTTATCTTTGATTTAACATTGATACAGTGTTTGCAATTATTTTGATTCCTCGTGTCCACGGTGTTTTATTTCCTTTTGTGATCTGATCGCTATTCACTTCATTGCTGTGCTTTGTTTGGCTAATTTTGCTTTCATAATTCCGGTGACACAGATGACGTCTTGCCAACGAAACGCGATCCTGGTCTCTTGCCTTCTCACCTCGTTACACAACATCAACTTTAAACGCGAATGGTCTGAGTCTTCGCTTCCAATGCCATCGGGAACCACTTAAGACAAGAGCCGAGACGTTTCCACTTTGACCTATCCTGGGCTGGGTTATCCTCACCGCTCCAAAATGTAATAACCATCTGTGAGCGATGACGGCGCCAGCTCAGAGATTTCCGAGGGAATGGGCAGACCAAATATTTCCGGCCGTCGCGCTGATTTTTGAGATTTATCCGCAACACATTATTGGCGAGAGCGGCTGATTGACAAGAGCTCGTAAAATGGCGACGAAGGGAACGAATGGCATGTCTCCATCCCTCCGCAGTGTCCCTGTGAGTTACAGGGGGCCACTCTTCAGATTTGTCGCATGCCAATTCGGGGGTCACAGAGTCAGGCCGATCAGTTTCCGTCTCAACGTATCCATCACTGGGTTTGAACAATTTACTGCCCACGTGTGTGTGCGTGTGTGAGCGTGTGTGTGTGTGTGCGTGCGTGTGTGTGTGAGCGTGTGTGTGTGCGTGTGTGCGTGTGTGTGTGCGTGTGTGTGCGTGTGTGCGTGCGTGTGCGTGTGTGCGTGCGTGTGTGTACGTGTGTGTGTGCGTGCGTGTGTGTGCGTGCGTGTGTGTGTGCGTCGAGTACGGATCCGTCCGCCTGTTTTTTTGGTTCTGACTGTGGCACGGAGATCTCTTCCTGCGAGCAGCCGAGATGACGAGCAGAGGCCTAAATGACTCAAACGCAGTGAAGCAACATCGTGCCGCACCAGAGGCGCGGGCGGGAGTTTATAATGAGGCTAAGCAATTTCGATGCTACGGTTTGGCGTTTTTGAAATATTCGTTTTTCATTTGGTGGAGTAGCATCTCTCATAGTTCGCAGCCAATTTAAATGTGAGGGCCGAGCATTTGTATTGGCACGTGTCGGCATTATTTATTCATACCTTTGATTTGTTTGAGCTTCCGTGCTCAGCCCCAGTCTGACATGGATTATTATTGTTGTGTGTTTCCATAGGGCCATTCATTGAGTAGGTACGCAACAGTCTGTCAAAACTTGACCCCTCCCCTCTCCACGCGTACTCAATGGATCGCCCCGAGTGCATGCGTGCGGCTCTCCTCGGCGAGGGGATTTGATATCTTTGTGTTTTGCAAAATGTTAACACGAAATGTGTTATTGATTTATTTGGCGTGTGTCAGAGTTCGGACGGTGGGCAGAAGATCTGGGATGTTTGTAATCGGGGGGCAGTGTGCGCTCTCCCATACTCAGGCGTCGTCACTTTCGCCCCATGGAGCTCAGCAGCTCTGGTTCAAGGACAACCGCAGCTCAGAGGCGTTGGCAGTGGTGGCAGTTACAGGACTTTGCAGTTACATAGACTTGCATAGAGACCCAAAGTAACATAGAGATCCATAGACTTGCATAGAGACCCATAGAGTAACATAGAGATCCATAGACTTGCATAGAGACCCAGAGTAACATAGAGATCCATAGACTTGCATAAAGACCCATAAAGTACTCATACCCATAGAGTAGCATAGAGATATATAGGGTGACATAGAGACCCATAGCGTTACAGAGATATATGTATAACTTCCGTAGAGATGATCCTACATCAACCACATTTCAAGGTGAACTTTTGCTTCATTAGAGACATGCCCTTTTGAAAACTGGCAAATGGCACCCAAGGGCGACTGAGTGAAATGTTGCGATGAACCAGCGCGGGAACGATTCGCCCTGGTGGCCGAGGTGACGACGTCTTCACGTTCGGCGTCGTCTCTTTGTGCGGCTTGAGACGTCACGTGATCGTAGCGGTTCAATTCTTCCGAGGACAAACGGGTGTTTGGAAAGCGTCACAGTAAACCATGCACATGCATGATGTGTCTTTCTTGCTACGACTCTCTGGCTAAACACGTGTAATCGCGTGACCTCAAATCACGAATAATAACATCCCTGCAAATCAACTGAGTCAGTCTGTTTCACTCATTGTGTTGCGGCTCAGGCCCGTTGAGCTAAGAACTCTTTGCCAGAGCAGCTGATACGCCAGCAGCCGTGTGATATGGGAAGGGAGGGTTACAGGAACCGTATGGAACTCCTCTAAAGCAGGGAAATATTATAAACACGACTAATGAATGATACAATGATAAATACTAATACTAAACAGCCCAGACCTATGTAGAGTACGTTTGAAACGGAGTGAGTAATCCATGTTATCCATGGCACTCGTGGTGAGAGGAACTCACAAATGCCCGTGCGGCCGCAACGAATGAGCACGGCTCTCAAGCCGTGAACTTTTCAGTAATTTCCTGCTCCTCAGTGTTGCCACCTGCGGTCACAGGGAGAGTTCAGTCTGTCAGCCTATCAGCCCTCCGCACCGGTCTCCTACAGCAGCATTTGTTACAGCGGGAAAGTTGTGCGAATGCCGCTCAACCGAAAGTTTATTTCATTTTATATGTTTCCCATTACCGACCGCATATGAGAGCTGACCCCATCAAGAGTTAAAGCCCCGCGGCACTGACGCAGTGTTTGGATACCGTGAGCCCAGAGTCACCCGTGCTGTGATTCTCGGTACTAAGCTGGCAAAGTTTAATATCCATCCAGGGTGCACTGATCACGTTAATGTGGTTAGCTGCTGAGCAAGATGGGGCAGATCGATAAGGCGGAGCAAATTACAAACTCCTGCCGTGGGTGCGGTGTCAAGGGGCTCCGCGTGTTTGTGCTTCCTCGCTCCCGTCGACTGCAATGTCACCCGCTTCACCTGCATCTCAAGATCCTCCAAGGTCCCCCCCGCCCCCAACTCCCCCGCCTCCAACCCCGCCCCCCACACTCACCCCCCTGTCCTACCGCACCTCCCCCAACAACAACAACGACACCCGCCGTTTACCACGAAGTGACATCCCATCGGCGCTTGTGCCAGGCTCGGTGCACCTTGAGGCTTCGTGAAGTGTCGAAGGCTGACTGGCAGGAGAGACCCAGGTGTCATTGGATGGCTGACTGACATGACTGGCAGATACACCACCTGTGCTCCCTGCTGTACCACCACCCAGCGTTGCGTTGCTGTGAGCGTCGTTTCTCCACCCTCCATTGTAGTTTTGAGGGCAACTGTCTCCAATTGCCCAAAAGCCTCCTCCATAGAGGCCAATCTTGACACCACTGATACCGGTCATAGGTAAGTCCACTCAGCTCCACATCCTGCTGTAACCACATCCGTCCATCTCTTCTCTAGCCCGTGTCGTGCCCATTCAGCCACCTCTATCGAGCCAAACAGGAGCTGTTAGGCACGTGGTGGCTGGGCATGTGGACTATGTGACCCATCCAATGCAGCCTCGCTTGCCGAAGGCGCTTACAGATGGGACGGTGCCCAGATCTCTCAAAGATCTGTGAACTCCTCACACAAGTCAATCTGGTTAAACCCAGGATGGATTCCAGGCAGGCTCGCCTGAATGCGGCAAATCAGCGCAGATATTCTTTAAAAGCGCTCCACGTTTCAAAAACATAAAAAGGGAAGGAAAAATTGTGGCGGAGAAGACTCCGAGATTCGTAAAGAGTGATCGGCCAGGTAGTTTCCACACATCGTAGAATAGGTAATTAAAATACAATGCTGCTTTACTGATTCGAATTGAGACCTCTGCTGCCAAACCGTGTCAGGAATAAACACACTGCCCAGGTACGGAAACATCTCAGCTTTCTCCACAACTGCCCCATGACTCATGGGGAATGAAGGGGGTGGGCTGTTTTATTACATAACATACCCAGGCACGTACTTTTTGTGGGATTGATGGTAAGGCCCCTTCTCTTAGGACTCTCCAGGTTATGTGGCAGAGTATCCAACTCAACTCCTCAGAGTGAACAGGATTTACTAGATCATCAGTGTACGTAACATGGTTGACAAATAGGGATCCATCCCTTGACCGCACCCGGGTATCAATCAGCCTCCCGAAGTGTCTGTACCCGATGGCAATTCCTCCAGTGCAGCCATGGAAAGCGTATCGAACTACGTAATAAAATAAGAAGTTAAATAGTGTAGGATCCAGAGGACATCCCTGTCGCACCTGGAAATGGCTTCGACTGCCTGCCATGCAGCTTTATCCGGGCCTGCCCATCATCATGAAGAGCCTTAATGATTGTGAGCAGAGGGTCAGGGACTCCGAAAGCACGAAGAACAACCCAGAGCCCAGGCCTACTGATGGTATCATAGGCCTTGACCAGGTCAATAAAACAGAGTTGTAAGTAGGTTCTATTGAAATTCCCTACACTTTTGCAGGAGCAGACGGACAGAGAATATGGCGTTTGTTCAGGACCGACCGGTACTGAAACAACATTGGGGCTCCGCAAGACCAATACTCTCCTCGGCGTGCTGCCTGGCCAGGCGATGTTAAAAAACAATCCTTGTCAGAACATTCCCCAGCACACTGTGGAGGGAGATGCCCTGGGAGTTGTTGCAGTCTGTGCAGTCCCCATTTTAAAAAATGGGAACCACCAGGGCATCCTTCCAATCCTACAGAAGCCATCTTGTGGCCTCCACTCGAAGGAACCCTTCGAGGGCATTCTGCCTACTCTTCCACATTGGCCAGACATTTCGGAAGAAGTGGGATTACCCATGCTTTACCCCACCACAATCAACTAACACCGTGGGGGCGCCACGGTGGCTAGATGGTAATTACTTCGCCTGGTATACAGGAGGTTGGTGGGTTTTATCCCGACCCCGACGCTTGTAAATTTGGAGTTTGCATGTCTCTCTCTCCGTGGTCGCATGGATTTGTCCCTGAGTCCTCCGGTTTTTCCCTCCACATTTAGAATCAACATGCGTTTACATTTCCACATAAGCCACTTAATTGAGCTATCATCTGTAGTCAGTTTGCTTTTTAAAAAGAGCCAAAAGCTCAGTGGACCTTACCTGCTAAAATACAAAGAGTTTACAGTTGAGTTTAAATAGTTTTAAACTGTTGCACCCATTTAGACCGCTGGGTGGAGAGACGAGGGAAATTGCCCACTGCTTCAACTGCGGCACTGGGAGATGGAATTGAAGGGGGGACCTCTGGATTGCAAGTCCAGTGCGCTAACCTTCAAACCACTGGCAGCTCCCTGTAATGCGCTTATAGAATCATTTGCAAATTTGAAAAAATCATTGTCTTCATTTTGGAGAAAACGTTTATAATGGTTTCAGTGTAAGTACTCAGCTCTTCTTGAAAATTAAACACGGAATTGTTTAATGATGGGGTCATTTTCATTTCAACAAAAAATATACTCGATTCTGAAATGAGGAATTCACTCAACATGGATCATGTGAACAATCTAGTTTTGTTCTAAAAATGAAATTAACTTTCAATTTCTTGAAGCGCAGCCGCATAATAATGTTTGCGCGTGTCGTTTCCCCAATTCATCATCATTGTGCTCTCGGCATGATGTGACGTGATGAAGATTCCCCGTGGAATGTTGCCAAGAAGCATTCCCCATGTGTCAGAGAACGGACCGCAGCAGAGAATATTCACAGGACTTTACTCTAAAATTCCCGCAAGCCACCTTTTCTATTTGTCCCCACGAGGGGCACACATTCACGTGAGCACTGCTATGAGATTATTATTTGGTTCTTTCGGTTAAGTCACGTCTAAAGATAAAATAATAAATTAAATTAAATAATAGAATACGACGTTTCGATTGCAACACAAGCAATCATCATCAGGTATAATGAAATAGCGACATAATATCTAACCAGAAAACTATAGACAGACATATTAGCAGACAGATATCACAAGATACATACATAGCGAGAGCAACACAGGTGACAGAGAGGGGTGATCGTCTCTGTGGGGTGGCCTTAAATAATAGAATACAGAATGTATTCTATTATTTAATTTAATTTATTATTTTATCTTTAGACGTGACTTAACCGAAAGAACCAAATAATAATTCCTGCAGTCACGAAAGTTCTAAAATTAAGATTGAACCACTTCTACGGGGAAGTTTTAAGCTTATCTTTTTTCTCTCTCTCTGGCGACTTGTTTTCTCTGCCTGTGTCCTCTTTAGAATGTTCACACTTAAATTCTAACTTAGCAATCTTTGAAATACGTAATCAACCAGGCTATGCGTTAATTGTGTGTTGACCGACCCTCTGTGTTGTATTACATTACATTTCGATATTTTACTAGGTTATTTAATTTTAGTGTGTCTTTCTCCTGATTTTCAGGCTTGCTTGCTGTGCCATCGTACTCGCAGCACCACGTTTTCTTTTGGACCACTCATTGATATGCTAATTTTTTCTAACCCCCCTCCCTCTCTCTGCCTCCGCCCCCCCTCTGTCTATTTAAGGCCACCCCACAGAGACGATCACCCCTCTCTGTCACCTGTGTTGCTCTCGCTATGTATGTATCTTGTGATATCTGTCTGCTAATATGTCTGTCTATAGTTTTCTGGTTAGATATTATGTCGCTATTTCATTATACCTGATGATGATTGCTTGTGTTGCAATCGAAACGTCGTATTCTATTATTTAATTTAATTTATTATTTTATCTTTAGACGTGACTTAACCGAAAGAACCAAATAATAATTCCTGCAGTCACGAAAGTTCTAAAATTAAGATTGCTATGAGATTGTTTATCCCATGACAGTCAAAACAATAGTTTTAATTCTCAGAGCTGGAATTTAGCCCAATCACAAAATAACATTTTATACGAGAGTGTGCCTGTCCCATCAACAGGTCAGCGAGCTGAGACCATCGACTCATTACACTTAAAACCCCGTTTTAATCCCAACTGAGTCGGTGGGTTTCTGTTGATCTATGGGTCTCGATGTTAGTATATGGGTTGTTATGTAAGTCTGTGGATCTCTACGTGAATCATTAGTGACGGCGCTGAGAACATCAACTTGCTACACTTGAGAACCTGGTTTAATTCCAACTCAGTCTATATGTGAGTGTATGTATCTCTGTGTCAGTCAATGGGTCACTGTGTGAGTCGATGAGACCTCTGTGTGAAACCCAAATGTAAACCCATAATCTCTGCATTGCCGGCTCAGCGCTCGCACCTCTGAGCCAACTGGCCGCCTGTATAGTTTACATTTTATACTCGCATTCGAATTATTTTGGGAATTTTAAGGAAAGAGAACATTAAAATTAATTCTTTGACAATCTATGTACATACACGAAAGCATATGATTGACTGGACAAATTGCATCGGCTCTAATATGTCCGCTTAGTCAGGCCTAATGAGATTGGGATTGTCTGAGCAGCGAGTATAAATGTCAACAATGAATAGTCTATGCACGCCAATTTTAGGTGTTTGTTAAAAATGCATGGAACTATTTCACTGGGGAATTCTGCATCTGACCTTTTTGTATATAACTCTGTGAATAAAAGATTGTGCTAATGCCGTAGCCTTGCATGCTCCCTTCTCCTCGTCCACGGCATTGCGAGTCGCACAAGCTGCAGGCACGTGGCCACCCCTGTTCACAGCCTGCCACGCACGCGAGCTACTCTCGGGCGTGTTCCCCTCCACATGCCCCCCCTCTCCCCACCGAGCATCCTCTCTTCTCAGAAATGACGCCTCCTGCCGGAAATGAGGGCTAAATTGGCAACAACAAAAAACATTTGTACGTGATGTATGTTCAACTTCTTTCGCACCGTACGTAGTCGGACCGTGCTAGTTGGAGGTGCGTGATGTCCGTGTTTGTATGCACGCATTGTTGACCGGGCTGACAACACCAACTCGGTACTTTAGCGCAGTGCTTCTCGGCTCTTGTCGCGCCACGACACGCAGTGCCGAGCTCGCTCGATCTTTGCGAAGCACCAAAACCGACCAATCCCAACTGAGCACCACGCACGACCGAGCGAGTTGAGGGGGCCCGGAGTGGCCGCCAACGGAGAGGTCGGGGCGGGAGGTGGGGGTGGTGGAGGGGGCTGGATCGACCGCTGAGCTGCACGGAGGGTCCGTCTCTCCCAGCTCGTGAACAGCGAGGTTCGTCTCATTCCCATCATTCTGAAAATGCCGCGGCAATCCTGGGAGTTTGTCACGACGGAACCGTGCTTGGCTGCGACCTCCCTCAAAGGAATAGCGCCGCCATCCCCGTGGTCGCCCCCCCCCCCCCCGTGATCTGTGAATCAAACAAATCACTCGAGACGCCGGCGTATGGCAGCAAGAGCAGTTTATGCGCATGCCGTCGCAAGAGGTCACACGTTTGGCGCAGCGGCCCTTCGCCGACTATGCGCGATGAGTGAGTGAATGAACACCGGTTCGCAAAGCACTGCTTCGGAGAGTGCAGGGTGCCCACTGGATTACAACCCAGCAATACGAGCGGGGCCAGCTCAGCGTTCAGATCTTTGAGCCACCTCACCACCTCCAAGACACTCTTCTTTTTAAGTAATCTTCATCAGACATGGGCAATCCACTGCTGCATGAAGACCTCCCCAAGCCACCCGCACCGCATACAATTCTGCGATGTGACACTCCACTGATCACCTAAACATAATACAATACAGTGCAATTTACATTTATATAGCGTCTAAATGCAACGGTGTCTCCAGATGCTTCACATGGGAGGTGGGTGGTGTGAAATTATCTCCACGCACACGAAAACAAATGGGGTCTTAAGTCTTGACTAGGACAGGCGTGGCGGCGGCGGCAGCAGCAGAGTCTCAACCGCACGAAGTTGAAGAGGAAGGTAACTCCAGACAGGAGGCGCAGAAGCCGAGAAAAAGCGACCTCCCACGAAACAAAGGTTGACTGTGGGTTGAAATAATGTATGAATACAAATGTATTAGGAATAAATATTTTTCACAAGTCATGTTAACCTTTTCCCATTTCATTGACGTACGTGTACGTCATCAGTTTTTCTTACAATTCCATTCCAATGACGTGAACGTATGTATGCCAACGTCATCAAAATTGAAGTGGAATAAAAAATAAAATAAAAACTTTATCGGCACCGAGGCTCCCGCAAGCCCATGCGGGAGGGCGTGTGGCACAGTTTGGCGCCAGCTATCGTAGAGTGCGGTCGTGTCGCTACAGTTCTCTGCGGTGAGTACAACGTCTTTAAAAACAACAGCGCTACGCCTCTTCTTGGTTCTTTCGGTAAAGTCACGTAGAAGGAAAATAATAAAATAATAAAAATAAAACATAATAAAATAATTCTCACAACGTTTCGGCTACAACGCAAGCAGCCGTCCTCAGGTGAAGAATGAAACACCACCAAGCTTGGAGCGTATATTTAAGCCTCTCTACATAAAATAAACGCCAACCACTTGCACGTTCTGAGAGTCAGCGGTGAATAGTACCCACCCTGCAACATGTAGTCGTCTCGGAACGGAAAAGGGTTAAGAAAACAATTAGCATTCCGAACGACCTGGGTTCCAACCCAGGTCCTCGACGGGGACTGGCTCAGCGCCCTGACCCGTGAGCCACCCGGCCAGCTCTGGAAGAAAATTATTTTAACGAGTCCCCTACATGGAGGCTTTAGGCAATCACGCCGTTCACCCAGGGGCATCATCGCAAGACGAAGGTGCAGCGCGTTTTTATGACACGGCAGTAGAAAAAGCATGCCATGACGGATTGAGGTGCAACTGTGCCATTGAATAGCAATCACGCATAGGAACACACCGCAATAATAACGTCGTAAAGTAGGGAAATTTTTCCTTAAATGCCGGCTATAGGAGTTTTTCAATAAATCTCACTCGAATGCATGGGATTTCTGTGCCTGCTCCGAATGAAATATTCAAATTGGATCTGTTGGTTACTGGGCCTCGTGCCAATGCCTCTGTCTGCCAGGAAAAAAGAAAAAAAATAGGTGTATTAAGCCACATTTAATATCATGGTTCAGACATTCGGAGCGGAATGCATCCCGACAGCGTGCGCACCGAGGAGATGGAGCGATGGAATCAGCTCGCGTGCACGTGATAGGTGAATTATTATATCGCAGGATTGCGAGTGACAGAGACGGCTTGTGGAGGCCTTCATCCAGCAGTGGACTGATCATGGTTGACGATGGTGATTATGACAATTCTGGACTTGAATCGGCTTAAAAAGAGCGTTGAACATCAGGACACTGCAGTTCTGTTTCTTTCTAAAACATCTTCACCTCTTTATTAATCCATTGCTGGATGAAGGCCTCTCCATGCCGCATTGGCCATGGGCTTTGTTTAACCATACTTCACCACGCTGGTCAGGGCGGGTTGATGAAGTGTTACTAGCAACCACTGGTGCACAGGGGTTGAAACAGAACTCTAGGGCAGCAGCGGAGAGAGCGCGGCTCTCCCCCAGGCCAGCAGTGGACAGAGCACGGCTCTTGCCTCAGGGCAGCAGTGGAGAGAGCGCGTCTGGCTCCCTCACGGCAGCACTCACTCAGCTGTCTCTTGCTCGCGGTCATGTGATGCACTTCAACCAATCTGGGGGCGTACATGTTTGGGAGCGGCGCACCTCTGGTTGGCTGCTTGCTCGCGGTCACGTGACGCACTTCAACCAATCCGTCCCGCATTAATCACAGTCACAGAATGACAGAATGACAGAGCTGGGTGTTTATATATACAAAATAAAATAGATTTCTTGTTTATATGATTGTGATTATGATTGTACTTTATCAATCCCTAATCTCTGCCATTACATACAATGAAACAAGAAAAGGTAAAAAAGAAAAAAAACAGAGCAATGTAATACAAAACACTATTAGATATTATTTTAAAAAAATAAATAAAAAGTCCATCCTCTGTGTTAGTGAATTTTTTTTTTATTTTAGGCAGGAAATTCGTTTTCAAACTTAGATTTTTTTTTTCTGGGAAGGGGGGGGACCCCCAGACCCCCTGGAAGATGTTGACTCCATGGCTACGGCCTTGCTGAGAATAGCCTCACTGCATCACCACTGCTCCATGACGATGGTGGTGACGCCGGTGATGATCGGGATGCGGCTGTAATTGGTTTCCCTCGGATCTCCGGGAAGCGCGACGCATGCACGACCCGCGGTCGGTGCCCCCCCCGCGAGTCAACGGGGCTCTGCGGTGAGCCCACGGCACCGTCACTCCTCCTGGGTTCGACTCCATGGGGGCCGAGTGTGAAATGGAACCGCGCGGGGGTCTAGCTCGGTGCCGGAGAATCATTTTACGACCGCGTCATCTGTGTGGAAGCGCTGCCTTGGTGCTACTCTCGCCTCGGCGTTTTATATATTTATTTATGTTGCCGATTTGAAAATAATGACTTTCTATAAAAATAATGACTTTCTATAAAAATAATGACTTTCTATAAAAAAATAAATATCTCTCTTGTGCTTTACTCCACGGGAAGGGAGCGCTGCAGCGGTTAGTGAAGTGAACCGCTGAACCCAACGATACGATTTCGATTCCCGTTCACTGCTAACATCAGTGGCGGGTGATATCCGAACCCCCCTACACCTCTCCCCGCAGCCCACCCTCCTCGCCCACCTCTCCGACAGGTCGAATGAGCCCAGAAGTACAAGAACAGGTTTTACCCTTTCTGGCAACAAAACAGTTGTGTTAACATGTTAAAACACCAAACTGAAACCTTTTGCAAGGAATCATGTCTGCATTAACCACATATACTTGTGGTGAACATGCAAACAAAACAAACTTGCTCTGTTAGTATATGATGATGCATTGTCTTTGAAACTGATTGGTCCACACCAGGGACAGCTTTCTTTAGAGCCTCGTCTCAAACAGTGTTCGACCAGAGGACGCCAAATGGCGAACAGCACAGAGACAACGCACTAGCAGGACATTGACAGCTCGGGGCGAGCAGCTACCACAAAGGGTAAAACCTATTCGTATATTTTGATACAGGCAAGGGAGGTCCCATGATGGAGCCCAGAAGTGTGACCACGTGAGTCCAGTGTTGTTTGAGACTGACACGCGCACAGGCATCGGGGTGGCGTGGCGGAGCAGTGGTCAGCGTGCTGCACTGTGAACCCGACAGCCGCTAGTGATTCCTGTACCGCCATCGGCGCACCTGCTGTGCCATGTTGATGCCACCGTGGCGAGATGTTGACTGCCGCGCCTGGTACACGACCCTGACGCCTGCTGCTGTATGTTTGGAGCTCGCGTGTTTCTCTCCCCGTGGTCGCGTGGATATTTCACCGAGTCCTCCAATTTTTCCCTCCACATTTAGAATAAAATGCCTTTAGAGAATCTGGCAGCTATATATTTCCACGTAATACGCCACTTCGTTGAGCTATCATTTGTGGCCAGGTCGCTTATGAAAAAGATATATATACAGTAACTCAATGGGCCTTACCGGGCAAAACAAAAATAGTTTATAGTTTAAATAATTTAGGAACATCGTCATTAACAAAGACATATAGAACAAAAACTGAAAAGTGCGCACTAAAGCATGGGGAGTTACGTCCTCGGAATGACACTGAGAGACAAAGAGAGGAACACGTGGATGAGAGAGCACACGCATGTTTAATGACAACCCTGAAGCTGTTACGGGCAGTGAGTGTGGAGCTTGTGCAGGACGCGTCACGGGGGACCGATGGTCGACGGTAAATCATCACAACGGAGTGGCAGGAATGGAATGCGTCCAAGAAGTCATCCACCGGGGAGATGTAGCGATCAGTTCGGCTCGTGTGCAGGGTGCCGGGTAGATCATTGCATTGCGCACTATCGCGAGAGGAGGCGGCATCTTGGGGAGGCCTTCATCCAGCAGTGGATTGATAGCGGGAGTGGGGGGGTGACTACCACGGCATCGCTGACAATGTGCGAGGGGGGTGCTTTAGTCTTTCCGCTCGGTTCTTCAGCAGCACCTGAGTTGTTTGTCATTTCTGTGCTGCCGAGTGAAAACGCTTTTGGGTGGAATGGTCTTGACAAATGGAATGGGTTTCAGATTTTAGATTTGCACACTGGCGCGCGACCACGCGCATCACGCATTCTCAGCCCGCGCGCTGCGGGGAAATTAGCTGTGGCGACGCACTACATGCGCTCGCTCGCTCGCTCGTGTTATTGCGTTAGTCATTCTCTTTCTTTACCAAGAGAAGAGGGAAGAAGCAAAACAACTTGATTCGAATTTGGCGATAGTGAGTGTTTCGCCACCGCTGCAATGTTGCGCGTGCCACCAGGACGGCTTCGGCGGCTTCTTCTGAATCAAGCTTAAACAACGTTCCTGGAACGCGACTTCAATTCCTGAAGAAGCTCCCAGCACGCCGAGCGAAACGTCGGACGTCACGCCGAACGCCGATCGGGACGACCCGGAAATGCTAAAATCTACGTGGATGGACAGTGATTGTTGCCAAATGCCATCGCAGTCGTCAACGACACGACGCGTGTGGCGCTAGAAGAATAACAAGAGGCGACGTTTCGCCAATGGTCCTTCGACGGAGCACCTCCGGGCGAAAGGCGCTTTAGAAGTGTCATTGATTATAATTATCATTATCTTGTCGGCACAATTGAACAAAAACGACGTGAGGTGTTGAACCCATTTGTGGTCGGATTAATCGACAGATCAGCAATGCCACCCCAGCCTGCAACATATTTTGCCGATGGATTATTGGCGAGGCATCGTTGACTTTGGCCGGGTTTGTTTTCTCTTCCATTTCTCAGTCGCGACATTTCGGGGTGAGCTTCAGGGGGCGACCCGGGGGCTGATTGCGAGGCTCAGGACGCAGCGACAACGAGAGGCGGCGCACCCCACGCAGACCGCGCGCGAAATCCCGCGCCCCAATGTCACCTGGAGGCGTTCGCCGTTTATTTTTAGTCGAGGAAATTAAACTGCAACGTTCTGTCTCAAGTTATGAGGTTGTTTTTGTCCAGCCGGCCAGTCAGGCCAACAGGCCGCTGCAGGTGGCTGCTGCCTGTGATCCGGCATCACTGTGGAGGCAGCAGCAGCAGCGAGGTGTGGTGCATCACCGCACCCAGACGTTGATGAGAAACTCCCCTTTAGCCCGTTGGCGTCATGGAGGAGCCATACCCCTTATTCGTCTTCTTCTGTCGAATGTCTGCTGATGTATATGCGGAGCAACAGCTGCAATTTCACATTCAGGTGGTCAAGTCAGACAACCGCGTCAGGAGCCAGCGGAGTGGATCATCGCTGTGATGCCTCCTTCGTTTTTGTGGATCCGGCATTGCTTCGTTATACATTGCACGGTCTGTTCTGGATGACCACAGTCGCACACTACTACTGCAGAGTTTTTAAGTTTCCGTTTGTCCATCAGGTATTTGCATCTGCTGCCATGGTGTGTGCAGTGGATGCGATTCATGGTGGCCCATGAGCTTCGTGGAAGATCAACCCAGGGTCTTCTGCGTTCGGTCTTCCACCAGGTGTTAGCCGTGCCCCTGGCGGTACAGCAAGACGTGGACTCCGTCTGTTCTTTCTGTAGCGGATAGAGTGTTAACCCCCCTCCCCCCACTACTGGACATCTACGAAAAAGAGCTTCACAGCTCATCGGATTCCTCTTCCTGTAGTCTAAATAAATATTCTCATTCTGAGTTTGTGGGTTTTTCTCCCCGTTCGCCATGGATTTTCTCCCGTACCTCTGGTTTCCTCCCGGATATATGAACATTAATTAATTAACCAATAACACCTTAGCATATAGAGGACCGCAGAGCTTGGGGGAGAGGGGGGGGATGTGGAGGGCTCCGTCTCGCCCGTGGTTCCTCCTCGCACCTCTGAGTCCTTCCCTCTCATTAAGAGAGCGAGCGAACAATGTGGCGCTTGAGCGGTGGAATTCGATTTTTGTATCAACTGCACCTGTCGATTGCCTCGCATCGTCTTCGTCGTCCCGTCGAACAAAATCAGCGCTTGGTGTCGGAGGGTTTTTTAATTAAAATTTGTATTGCCCTTTTAACGGCAATAAAAACGTCCTCAAGTGACAATGAACTGGAATGTGGCTCACACAACCGAAGGCAACTTGGAGTTGCGCGCCGCCGCTGATCCGGCGTTCGCCTCCAGTGGTGTTTGTGTGTACTTGACACGTTCAGAATGAGTATGCCATGGGCGGACTGGTCATAATTGGGGCCAAATTCCATTTTCTTCCTGGGACTGGTGGGGCAATTGTGCGTGAAATGGAATTACGTTGGCTTGACACGTCTAGCACATACTCCGGCAGATGTAAAGACCCTTGGAGCCAATAGTTTCTCCGCGACTCTCCGATAGAAGTTCACCCGCGCCTCGATTCCCCCGAGACTGGCGGGGGGGGGTATCACATATTCTGAACAATGCGTCCGGCGATGAGTCCCAAATGCTCTCGCACGAAAGACAGGTGTTCACTCATGGCCGATCTGGTCCGAGTCAGTGGCGGACTTTCAACAATTCCTTTGGTGGAATCCTGTCCTCAAATGGGATGGCCACTTGATCTGTCGGGGTAATACTCATTTTATTGACCTTGAAAGTATGGTGATGGGCTTGGTCAAATCGCTACTGAGATGTATTTGATTGAGCTATATAATCTATATTATTTATATTCAGCCATATCTAAACAAATATCCCTAATTAAATCCGACGACTGTGATGCTCACCATTGGAACCTCCTTTGCCAGTAGAAAATATGATAATTGTTTTTTACCCTTTTATCTGGCAACAAAACTGACACCTTTTTTTACAAGGAGTCATGTTTGCATTGACCACAATACCTGCGGTCGGAATGCAAACAAAAAACACAACTCTGATAATGTATGCACTGTCCTCGAAATTTCGAGGACAGTGCATACAAATTTCGAGGACAGTGCATACATTATCAGAGTTGTGTTTTTTTGTTTGCGAGGACAGTGCATACATTATCAGAGTTGTGTTTTTGTTTGCATTCCGACCGCAGGTATTATGGTCATTGCAAACATGACTCTTTGTAACATGACTCCTTGTGTTGCCAGATAAAAGGGTAAAATAACTATTGTCACGACTGTGATGATGTTCATTTCGTATGCTGTGATGTATTAATTGAAGAACAAAGTTCAATATCTCTTAATATCTCTTAATTATAAAAATGGCCAATCGTGGCTTTTTTCATGAAATGCGTCTTATTGCAGAGGGTTTTGTGACTCCAGCTCCAATAGGGTCCATGGAATAACAATCACCAACAAAAGCCAACCATGTGACTCAACAGGAGAGCAAGCGGCTCACAATCAGACAGTTGCGAGTTCTGTTTGGGAGTGGAACTCATCATCCTTCTGGGGACGATAAAATACATACCACTTTGAGGGGAGTGGGGGAAGACAACAGTGCTTGTCCTATGGAGAGACTCACCCCTGCCATAGGAATGTAGAATTGACAGCAGTGAACTCGGGGCTGTAATACACCAGGGAGATGAGGGCCAATGCTTCAATGCCCACCGGATCAGGGACTCGCTTCGTCTCGTCTCGATGACACTCCCAGCCCAAACTTATTTCGATTGGCGGTGCCACAGACGGCGGACTCTTGACGGCACGTCACCTCCAAATGTGCACGCAAAGTCACGGCAAGGCGCGCCGTGCTGCCGCTGCTGCTGCTGATGTGCGTCTCTTCGTGATGAACTGCGTCACCGCGCCCGGCGCCCGAGATGATGCAGCGGGGCGCGCGTGGCGCGTGGCTCGCTGAGTGATGCACGACGGCCGCGAGAGGATGTTCATTAGCGACTTTGTCACCTCCAGTGGCGGCCTTCGAACGGGAGAGGGGGCGGCGAGGGGGAAGGGGGGGGGCATTCCGATGCGTGGAACGCGCCGCTTCCGTGCACAACAGCGCGCGTTGTCACTTCAGGGTTCAGAGGAACAAAGCACCACGCAGGCATGATCATGGAGGACGTGTTTCTGTTTTAACCCGGTGATGCCATCCAGTTGGTTCAGCAATCTCTCAGTCGTGTTTCGAGTACCCCCAAAGGAGGTGTTCGTCATGGCAGTTGTTTGACCATACTTCACCACGCCGGTCAGTGTGGGTTGGTGAGAAGAGAGAGAGGGGAGGGGGTCGGACCAGTTTAGATGTCGCTCGCCACTGTTGTTAGCCACTGATGGGTATCGAACTCTGGTGTCTCATCATCATCATAAGTTACGATCGACCCACTGCTGGATGAAAGCCTGCGCATGCCGCTGCCACCAACGTCGCACGATCCTTCGATGCAACAATCCATCCAGCAGTTGCACACGAACTCATCTGATCGCTCCATCTCCCCGGTGGACGTCCTCTCGTACGCGTTCCGTCCCTCGACTGCCGCTCCGTCATTGTGTTTGGCCATCGACCATCGTCCCCTTGTGGCCGTGACGCGTCCTGCCCGAGCCCATCAACCTGCGCGTGTTCCTCTCTCTCTCTCTGTCTCGGTGTAATCATGGCATAGTGTTCTACACAACAACTGCGTGGACCCCTCTCACAATTCAATGCACTGTCGAGATTCGGGGGCGTGGTGGTGGTGGTTGTTGTTGAGGGGGGTGCAATTCGATTCAGGAATCAATGTTTTTAAATACATTGTGGTGAGTTTAGCAGCCACGAGTGTCTGGAAGCAACAATCACGTACAATATGTATGGATACACATTAATCAAACTCATAATCTTTATTTATACCGGAGGAATCAGATGAGCTATTAAGCTATTTTTCACAGATGTCCAGTAGGGGCGGGTTAGCACGTGACCACAACCACTCCGAAAACACGGCAGGAGTGCAGACTTGAGGGAAGGAAAACATAGCACTTTACAAATAAACAAATACAACGAAGCAACATTTTCTTTAGGTAAAGTCCACTGAGCTACAGTTACTATTCAGAAGCGACTGGCCACAAATTATAGCTCAACGAAGTGTCTGAACAATGTGGAAATGTATAGCAGCCAAATCCAAAAGCATCTAAATAATCTGAATAAATGAAACGCACGTGACGACTCAATGCAATGCGTTACACTCGAAGCATTACCGCAATGCAGCAACGTCGTAAGCAAACACTGGCGTACAGTGCGGTCAATTTATACTGATATTTTAAATATGGAGCACTCACCTGAGAAGGCTGCGTAATGTCCTCTCATTATTTAATAAGCAATCACTACCCTTGATGCGGGCTGCTGCGGTGCGGTCACGTGCGGCAGGGAGATGAGCAGTCATTGTGCTCCGAGTCCTCCTGCCCCTGCAAACACTTCGCCGATGAGGTTTGATTTATAGCCATAATTACTTTCCTGCTATTACGCCCCACTTTTACCGGTTCATGTGGAAATATCAACCCACTGTTTTCAATGATGTGTGGTATATGTATTTTGTATTTTTACAGCCAGGCCTTTTAAATGATCTCATATAACAAAGAGTTATTCACCCAATGGGATGGTGCTGCCACAGCGGTGTAATGGTTTGCGCGTTGGACTTGCAACCCCAGAGGTGTCACCGGCTCGACTCCATGTCCCGGGCGCATCCAGCCAACCAGTGCCGGATTATCCCGGCAGCAAAAGTATCTGCAAATGTAGTAGCTACTACACGTGTAGTAGCTACTACACGTGTAGTAGCTACTACAAAAGTATCTGCAAATGTAGTAGCTACTGCACGTGTAGTAGCTACTACAAAAGTATCTGCAAATGTAGTAGCTACTACACGTGTAGTAGCTACATCTGTAGTAGCTACTACACGTGTAGTAGCTACTACAAAAGTATCTGCAAATGTAGTAGCTTCTATAGTGCCGGATTATCCCGTGTAGTAGATACTACACGTGTAGTAGCTACTACACGTGTAGTAGCTTCTACACGTGTAGTAGCTTCTACACGTGTAGTAGCTTCTACAGATGTAGCTACGGGCCCCGCACTTTCAAGGGCCCCGCGCTAATTGATTTCAAGCTATCAATTCCGGTTCAGTGATTCTGCACTTGCTATATTACTATAGGACTATACTGCCTTCAACTTTTATGAACGACTGGGTGTTTAAGGTTAGCGATTTGTCGTATTATCTGGCTGTATAGCAAATGAAAACATAAAATTGCTATACTATGCAAGTTTAAAATTTGTGTGTGTAATATTTACGTGTATTTCTTTTATTTAGGGCTCCTTGATAACATCTGCTACAGGCCCCGCACGAGGTTCTTTCGGCACTGCACCCAGCAGCATTAATGGGTGCACCACATTTCAGTCGATCTGCAGATCGCGCGCGCTGGGGTGAAGTGTGGATACTGCCTCCTCTTGAGAGACGTGTGCCCAACATGGATAGAGTTAGGCCAATGCCCCGTACAAGGGGCTCTGTCGAACTCCCTCTGGGGGTGGACCTTCTGCCAGCGGTAGTGTGAACAAGAATCTTGCAGGGCTGCGCCTTTATCATGCACCCTCTGCGTTATTTAGGATGAATATCGAGGCACGGGTGCCTACCGCTAAGGAGAGGAGGGCCAGCGGGGTTGGAATGCGATCGCATCTCCAATTAGCACGGTTGACAATGTATGGTGCGAAAGAAGTCCACACAATACGCGTAGCGGTGGTGTCACTCGGGTACTGGTGCTCGACTAACTTTGCGCCTCTTCTAAGAGCCGATGCGATGTTCAAAGTTGGCAGCGTCAACAACTAATGCAGCGGCGCGGCGCACCTAGCGGGGAATTCAAATCGGGGCCGCCTCGGCACGATGCTGCATCCTCGACAAAAATGGTTCATGCCAGCTTTTGGCTCATTTATCAAAACAAATCACATTACGTCCAAAAACAAGAGGAATATTCGCGCACTCTCAGCTTATAAATAATGCATTGGCTCTGAGTGATGGCCACACCTGGCTGAGAGGAGCGCGAGGGTTCGGGATGTCCCTCCGTGATGGACAGGTCTCTGCATGGCAGCCAGAAATCTGTGTTGTTTTTGTGATATTCAATTATTTCTGTTAACGTTCCTTTTTTAATGATTGCTTGAAATACAATAAATATTCACAGTGATGTCTGTAATTTATCTCAAATGTATGAAAATGCAATTACATTTTAAACAAAAAACCCTTATTTCAGAAGATTGCTCTGATTCTATTAAGTGTATTTGCTGTCATGAATCCATTCAGGAACAAATATAATTAAATATCTGGTGATTACGTTTTGATGATTGTACTGTATTACCTTTATTTTATTATAAAATAGCAAATTATGGTTTTAGTTTTTCATGAAATGCATGTTCCTGCATAGGAGATGATAACTCCAGCTCCTTTGGGTTACATGGAATAACAAACAAAAAACAATGAGAGTCCAGGCGGCTGAGTCGTGGAGCTAGGGGCTCGCAAGCGGATGGTTGCCGGTTCAAATCATCCCGTCGTGGGACGAGACTCGTCCCGTCAGCACTGCCGGGTGGGTGCCACGCGTCAGCAGTGGCTGGCCTGTGCAGAGACTCGCCCCTGCCATAGCAACGTGGATTTTTATTTTATTTTACCAGATAAGGCTCACTGAGCTATATAGATATTTCCAGAAGCGACCTGGCCACAAATCATAGCTGAACGTAGTGGCTCGTGTGGAAACGTATAGCAGCCAAATACTCTAAACGCGTGACGTTGATTCTAAATTTGGAGGAAAAACCCGGAGGATCCCGAGAAAAATCCACGCGACCACGGGGAAACATTGAAACTCCACAAATTAAAGCAGGCGTCAGGGTTATCCTCGCCACCGCGACCTCCTGTGTACCAGGCGAGGGAGATGACACCTCGCCACCGCGACCTCCTGTGCACCAGGCGAGGGAGATGACACCTCGCCACCGCGACCTCCTGTGCACCAGGCGAGGGAGATGACACCTCGCCACCGCGACCTCCTGTGTACCAGGCGAGGGAGATGACACCTCGCCACCGCGACCTCCTGTGTACCAGGCGAGGGAGATGACACCTCGCCACCGCGACCTCCTGTGTACCAAGCGAGGGAGATGACACCTCGCCACCGCGACCTCCTGTGTACCAAGCGAGGGAGATGACACCTCGCCACCGCGACCTCCTGTGTACCAAGCGAGGGAGATGACACCTCGCCACCACGACCTCCTGTGTACCAGGCGAGGGAGATGACACCTCGCCACCGCGACCTCCTGTGCACCAGACGAGGGAGATGACACCTCGCCACCGCGACCTCCTGTGTACCAAGCGAGGGAGATGACACCTCGCCACCGCGACCTCCTGTGTACCAGGCGAGGGAGATGACACCTCGCCACCGCGACCTCCTGTGCACCAGGCGAGGGAGATGACACCTCGCCACCGCGACCTCCTGTGTACCAAGCGAGGGAGATGACACCTCGCCACCGCGACCTCCTGTGTACCAAGCGAGGGAGATGACACCTCGCCACCGCGACCTCCTGTGCACCAGGCGAGGGAGATGACACCTCGCCACCGCGACCTCCTGTGTACCAAGCGAGGGAGATGACACCTCGCCACCGCGACCTCCTGTGTACCAAGCGAGGGAGATGACACCTCGCCACCGCGACCTCCTGTGTACCAAGCGAGGGAGATGACACCTCGCCACCACGACCTCCTGTGCACCAGGCGAGGGAGATGACACCTCGCCACCGCGACGCCCCGCCAGCTTGGCTGTGCAGGGCTGTAAACGGAAGATGAATGCTGATTTGAGCACGAATTCACTTAAATTAAATAACGAACAAATATGTCATGCTGGAACAAATAAACAGATTAAAAAAAACCAGCAAGTGCCATTTTTTTAAGTAATAAAATTGCTAGAAAAAATGAAGAATCCGAGAGAGATGTGTGGACAGCATCGACCCCCCCCCGACCCCCCACACTCCTTCAGTGACGTCACGTTGTAAAGAGGCAGGCCGCTCGGCACGGCGAGACCAGAACGGATCGCGGGAGTGGTGGGGGAGCGCTGGGCGGGCGGGCGTGACGCTGCGAGCGAGCGGGCAGCAGCAGCAGCAGCGCTGACGCCGTTCGGGAGCTGTGCAGCAGATTCGGACGCCCGTCTCGTCTTAGCCATGGCTGTCATTCCGCTGGCATCTTCCGTCTTCGGTAAGAGGGAGGAGGTCTCTGTGTGTGTGTCTGTGTTTGGGTGTCTGTCGTGTGGGTGCACACTTTAGTTTGGAATTCTTGTTGATGTTCCGAGTGAAACATTGTGGAGCTTGCTGTTGGTGTTTGTTTTTCTAGGAGGTCTCGGCGTCGTGCGTGTGGAGATGCTGCTCGCTAACGGAACATGCCCCAAGAGTCTGTTTAAAGCTCTACGGGGAATATTTGTCTATTCGCGTGTGTGGAGTCTCCAAACCCGGTGACTCGAGTTCGATTCGCGCTCACGGCCCACATCAGTGACGATTATCTGAACCAATTCTGGACCTCCTCTAGCTCGACTCGGCCAAAAATTAGTAAGCTTCAAAATTGGGGAGACAAATGCGGCCACCCACCTCCTCGTGCGCTGTCCCGGTCTTCAGAGGTGCTCGCTAAGAGCACTTGCCCCAACAGTCTGTGAAGGCTACCGGGGAATCCTTGCCTCTGTGTTGTGCGCACCAGTGGCTTTCATGCGGTCTCACTATAATAATAATGGCTTAGATCGCCGTATTATAGATGTGTCGCAACCCTGGCAAATCGCCCGAAGATGCTGGATGTAATTACCAGCGAAACGTCGTGCTACTCAAATGCTATATGTTGTGGATTCACTCTTCAAACAGACCAGTGGGCTGAAGAAGTAACTAATTGGCGTTTTGTTAACGTGACATATTTATTACTGATTGGCCGTGTCGGGTGGTGGAGGGTGGCGACACATTTATAATAAAGCGATCTAACCCAAACACCTCTATTATGAACGGTCTAATAATGGCATTTGCCCCCCCCCATCCCCCCGCGACTATATAATGACTCGTCACAGCCACCTCTGAGACACACTGAAGCTTTCGCTAAGTTGTCCCCACCTGAAGAAGGACGCTTGTGTTGCGCCCGAAACGTCGTGACTTAATTTAGTTACATTTTTTACCTACGTGACTTTACCGAAAAAACCAAAGAGTATGATGAATACATTGAAATTTAATGTGTGTAGATAGAATTCTAATTGAGTCTGTATAATTAATGAATTCTAATTGAATGTGTGTATAATGAATGAATTAGAAATGAGTTTGTATAATGAATGAATTATAATTGAATGTATAATGAATGAATTATAATTGAATGTATAATGAATGAATTATATTGAATGTTTGTATAATGAAGGAATGCATTCTAGTTGAGTCTGTGTTTAATGAATGAATGTGCACGATCACTAGTGTACATTGCTTTGTGTGTGCGCGTGCGCGTGCGCACACAAATTATTTTTTTGTCTGTTTAATGTGTGCAGTTTTAATACATATTTGATGCACATCACTCACGTGCTATCCTGCATAGCTTGTACATGTGTGTGTGTGTTTAATATTGGAACCGGTCCTGGGCCTCTTCTAGATCTACTTGGTCTGAAATTAGTAACCTGGTTGCCCTGTGTAAACATTAGTACTGGGGAGACAAAGGCGGTCGGGCGTGGTGTTGACCACCCACCTCCTCGTGGGCCGTGCCGGCCTCCGAGCTCTTGCCCCGACAGTCGATTACCGGCTGTCCGGGGGATTTGTGGTGAGCATTGGCAAGACTCATTTACGGAGGTGTGAAGGGAATTATACTGCAGTTCGCTCCCTCCTCGGTGATGAGATTTGTGCCGGGCCATGTGTTGCGCAACACTCGCTCGAGTCTGCGCGGTCGCCCAGAGGAATTGGATGGAAAGTTACAAACTTAGTCCAGCGAATCACGCCGTCGGCAATTTGTATCTATGTTCAACTTCTTTCGCACCGTACATAGCCAACCACCAATAAGTAGTCAGTCATAGATTCAAAGGTCGAAGTGGTATACAGTATGCCTACTCAGAGCCAGTGGTGCAGAGTCAGTGGTGGGAATTCCACATTCCTATGGCAGGGGGGAAATCGTGATATAGAACAACCAACGCTGGGCCTTCATCGTCAAGTAGCACTCGTTTAGCGACCCGGGAAGGATGCTAAGGCAGAGTCGCTCCCGCTCGCTCGAGCGCAATGTGCATCGATCGGGACCATAATATGTATTTAATACTCCGAATATTTAATTCTGGCTCATGCTCGGGTGTAATGATTTACTGCTCGTGCAATTGACGCCGATATAATTAATAGAAGAGAAACACCTGCCCCCAGGTGCTCTGCGTGCGTTGAAGGCTCCTCCCAGTCTCGGGGCAGTAACAAGGGGATGAGTCTCGAGCGGCAGCGCACGGACAGCGAGGCTCCCGCGAGCGAGAGCCGTCGACTGGCGGTGAAGCGAAGCCTCCTCCCGCCGACAGTGGCACAAGCTCAGCACGGCCCTCCACCTCCGTTTGGGTGTCACGGGGGCGAGATGTTAATTACCTCGCCTGGTATACAGGAGATCGTGGGTTCCATCCCCACCCTGTATATGTGGAGTTTAGTTTGCGTGTCTTTCTCTCCGTGGTCGCGTGGATTTTTTCCTCCACATTTAGAATCGATATCACACTTTAGGGTATTTGGCTACTATAGATTCGCACGTGATAAGCCACTTCGTTGAGTCATCATTTGTGGCCAGGTCGCTTATGAAAAAGAGCAATACAGCTCAGTGTGCCTTACCTGCTCAAATAGAATAATACAAAAGCTGCGGCTGGATATGTTGTGATCTGGAAACATTCCCACGTTAACGTTGTTTAAGTTGCGTCTCGTGTGTAGGCCGCAAGCAAGTCGATAGCCACGTGTATCCTGCATTGACTCAGAAGGACCACAGGTTTCATTTCCAGTGACGTTGTTGGAGACGCATTAGTGCGTCTGCAACCCTTCTCGTGTCCAAGGCGGTTATCTGCGAGGTTGTTGTTGTCGCCAGAGTTGTTGCTATCATGCGTATGATTAGTCGGTATCAAAAATACACACTCCATATCGTGTCATCGAGCTCCTTGTGCAAGAGGATTGCGTAGTGAATACTGGCGGTGAAGTGTGTATGTAGAACTTATTTCACGCCTTACATAGTCAACTGTGCTAATTGGATGTTCGGGGGAAGGACAACAACCGAACACAAAAATAGTTCAAGATAAATTAGTTTTAAATCGAGGTTTCTAAGTGCATTTCTCCAGTCGCTTCCTAATATCAGAAAGAAGAGAATTCCAAAAGGCCGCAGAAGCGCATCTGAAAGCGCGTGATGCAGTGGCCGTCTTTGTTCGATGGTTAGCAGCCAAAATCCACCGCAAGGATGCACCTGAAGATATATTAACTGGAGATTATTTCAGTCTTCATGACCAACACCCCATGCAGATGCATTTAATAGTGAGTCTCAAGACTCCTTTTCAGGAGGGTCGTGCTACGCTGGGATGTTTGTCCGGTTCTGTTGTTCGTTAAGACTTTGGCTTCGCATCGGAGGGAACCGGAGAATCCGGACATAACCACGACTTAAGGTCGGTGGTAACACTGAAAACTCCACACGGAGAGAAATAAAAATCCATTTGCTGCATTGCAACATTATGTCCACCGTGCAGCCCAAGGCTATGAACAGGTGCCATTGACATGCAGTCTCCCATCCAAGTACTGACGAGGTTCAAACCCTGCGTCGCTTCTGTCAAGAAGCGATGAGATCCCGTGTCGTAAAACCAAGCAAGCCTGACTCTGCTGATGAGGCACTGTGTGTCGAAACCGGTCTAGACTTTGCTGGTCTTGAAACATTGCTGCTGTAACTATGCACTCCAAGAAGGCCATGGGGCTGATGGGTTGTGTTAGATTTTTTTTTGTCTGTGCAAAGAGACGGCTTTGTGAAGGAGACGAATTTTCTGCTAATTTATTTTTATTTCGTTTACAGGTTGGTAGATGATGGTCACCAATTGTTATAAAAAAAGAATTAGCATTGCAGTTGATCTTCCGTAAAGTAAAACAAGTCAATGGTGGCAGCCCTGCAATTGCTTGCTCACGTCACTGTTGGCGAAATCTCCCTCCCCTGCGGGGAACTCGAGAGAGCCTTTCTCGTGGGTATTGGGACGTACCCACACTTTACCCCACCGCCACACGTGACTTGCCGATCAACCAACTGCGGTTGTTACTTATTCATACTCGTGGCTGAACAGAGGTGATGGGCTGATGTAAGGAACTTGTCCGTCACTTCAACTGCCATGCCGGCGACCTCGTGATCGCCAGCGCAGGGTGCTGCCCGTGTACAGATGACACCAGCGGGCAGCACTGTCCCAGCGTTGCCACGGGTGTCGTAATGTTCGAGCTGCAGACGTCTTATTTATTGTGTAAATTATCGACGTGAAGAAACAGGGTAAACCGAAATCAAATTAAAGTCGCGATCTCGATGGCGCGGGTGTTCCATTTATCTCTCGGGGAAGGGCAATGAGATATCAGTTTCATCTGCAGACAGACCCAAATTTCATTTTGAGTTCCAAAAAAAGGATTTATATATTTTATTAACTTCCACCAATGTTAACATTTCATCAACAGCAGTGGGAACTGTCTTCTTCGTACATGGGGGGGGGGGGGGGCGGGGGTGGGCACTGTTGAATTACCCTTCTACCCCATCAGACGAGTAACATTCAAAACAAGAGACCGCCGACATGCGTCAGCTACGATGTTGTGAACTGCTGAAACAATTCATGCCTGGAAGCAGGCTAAAGTAAATATATATATACTGCGCTTTATATAGCTGACCTCTTCTGTCTGGTGAACCCCACCGTGTAGATGCGGCGCGCGTACCAACAATATCTGGCAAACCAGCAACAAATATGTAACAGGTATGACTTCACTGCTGATGAGACCCCAAAGGTGGAGAGTCGTCCAAAGGTTGTTTGTTGAACCAGATGCTGCTGCTTGGCATGAGAGCAAAGTGACGATGTGTCATGCCAATAGAGCTATTGCACGCTGTCCATCTGGGGATACAGAATGATGATCATTGGCCTTAGAACAAATTGCTCGGATTCCACTTAATCCTGTCAACATCTCGGAAGCTAAGCAGACTTGAGCCTAGACAGTGCGTGGAAGGGTGGCCACCACGCATAGCGGGCATGTTCAGCAATGGCAATTGTTGCACTGCACTTCTATGCTCCTACATCTATTCGCCACCCACCTTCACCCACCCGCAATGACCCAGTGTGGTGAAGTATGGTCAAATAACCCAGGCACGACCTGCATGGCGCTGTGAGGCCTTCATTGAGCGGTGGATTGACAAAGGGCTGTAAATGATTATCGTTATAATTGTTATCGTGTTATAATCGTTATAATTGTTATCGTGTTATATCACCACAACCATAAATGGCAACCATGGTGAGTAACTTTGTTGGTGGGTCACCAACCAGTATAACAACACTAACCACCAACAATTTCTAACATTTTATCTGAAGTGAATAACTAAATAAGCTCATCACAATTTAGCATTACAAATTTAGATTTGGGGGTAATCATATCCCCTTCCCCGTAAGACCACGTTTTTTTGTTATCAGCAAAAATACATTGATTGCATTGTTATTATTATTATTAACACAGCGCCCTAGTTGAAAAGGTTGACATTTCTGGACCGTGTCACGGTGGTGAAATGTTAAATACCTCGCCTGGTATAAAGGGGGTCGTGGGTTCGATCCCGACCTGCTGTATATTTGGAGTTTGCGTGTCTCGCTCCTCGTGGTCGCTTGGATTTTTCTCCGGGTCCTCTGGTTTTTCCCTCCAAATTTTTTAGAATCAACATCACGCGTTTAGAGTATTTCGCTGCTATAGATGTCCACGTGATAAGCCACTTCGTTAGCTCTCATTTGTGTCCAGGTCGCTTCTGAAAAAGAGATACAGAGCTCAGTGGACCTTACCTCGTAAAATAAAAATAGCTTTAGTTTTAAATGTCTAAACCCGCCCCTACAGGAAGAGCCGCATTCAGTTTCAAGATATTTTTTTTCAGCAGGGTCCTGAATTGGCATGTTTGGCCAGCCCTGTTATTCGTGAGTCGTTCTGCCTGTGGGAGTAAACCATGGTACCTGGAGAAACCGCACTCCAACGAGGAGATCAACAGGAAGGCCTCTGAATAATAAACGTGTTGGGGAACCCCGTTTAGCTGTGCTGCCATCTCCTGGCCACACTGCACTCAAGCGGGTTTGAGAGATTCACAAAACTCTGTGATGGTACAACACGCAGCAAGGTCTGCTCATTAATGTCAATCCCAATCCCTGGCTCCTATAACCCTCCATGTAAAACGTCATTGCCGACGCTAACGATGCTTCGCCCAAGTCTTTACTTAACCTCACCACTACCCCGGACGTCGCGAGCTGGCTCAGAGGTCAGAGCTCTGGGTCGCCACCGCTGAGATCCTGAATGTGAACCCAGGCTGCCGCCCGTGATTGTCACCATCGTCAGTGTGGCGAGTTGATGGCCTCAGGCACCAACGGCAGCACCACCACCTAAAAACACCCCCCCCACCCCCACCGCTTCCTCATCAATTGCGTCCGGTACATGTTATTGCTAAGTTTCAGCACTGAGAATAAAAAAATAGCAGCTTCACTGCCGTGAGATGAAAACATTTCCACCCCTAAGTATGGATAAGAGATCACTTGAAGACATTTCAGAAGTAGTTCTACAATCGTTTCTTCTGAGTGCCACTCTCTTCTGCACGGATTGGCGCACAGCTACTCCGCAACAGTCTCACGGGCTGACGCAGACAGGAACAGGGGAGACAACATTTGGGGAAGGAGGGGGGGGGTTAAAAAGCCAAGGTAAACGCACACACAATCAAAATTAAGCCATTATTCCCTAAGCTGATCACTGACAACATTAACCTGAACTATAACCCTAAACTCCTGTTTCCTCCACTCGATCCCTACCCCTTGATGGCCGTGACGACAGAGGAGCGCGAGGCGCCGGTGTCGCTCACGCGGAGCCGTGGGCGCGTGCCGCGCTATTGCGACAGCCGCTCGTCCATCGCCAAACTTGGATGGGAAACCATTAGCGGGCATGGCTCTGGCAGGCGTGAGACATCTGGCAGTTAAATCCCTGCATCTGAGTAATGGATACAGTTCACAATCATAACCAAGAGGTTTTTTGTTCTTGTTGCAGTTCATTTTTCCTTTCCTTATCTCTCACAGACTACTCGCCTCGCGCATTTAGATTTTGCCAACACATATTTATGAAAGTGTACCTGTGTGAACGCTTGGTAGAAAAACATACAATAGGAGATTATATATTCTATAGTCACAGTGACCTGTTCAATTGAGGCATTGGTGTTCATCTCCTGTTGACAGTCAGTAGTGTAAATTCGACATTCCTATGGCGGGAGCGAGTCTAGCCATACGACAACCGCTGCAGACATGTCCACCATGTGGTGCTCGTCACCTGACCCCGGAGGGATGATCCCAGTAGTATTATTGTTTATACAATTTGTTTTTATTTTATTATTTATACAATAATTTGTTTTTACTTTACCGGGTAAGGCCCACTGAGCGATGTCGCTCTTTTTCAGACGCGACCTGGCCACAAATGGTAATAAGAATAATAATGTACATTTATTTGTAACGTCTCAAAGAAGTGGCTTATCACGTGGAAATCTAAAGAAGCCAAACACTGTGTTGAGAACCATTGGACCAACGTCGGAATAACGTTCCACATTTACCGGGGTGGGCTGAGTAAACCCGACCCACCCCGGATTTGAACTTGCAACCTTCCGTTTGTGAGCCGTTTCTCTCTGCCGCCTGAGCACGCAGCCGTGTGGAATGTTGATAGCGCCTTGCGTTATGTGACGTGAGACTTGATTAATGATTTTGCATTATTTGCAGATGCTTCGCGTAATGGATCTACCCCCCTCCCTTCTCTCCGCATCTTTACTTAATGAGCCACAATAATATTTACCAGCCCCGGGTGACACTTCAAAACGTTAAATTGGATACGAAAAAAAGTACAAAGTGGAAGCAAAGAAGATTGATTTATTTACGATCTTTTTGTTATTTTTAATTTCAATATCAATTACGAGCAGGCGGGAGGAATGTTTGTGGATTTCTAATGGATGATTGGTGTCCCAGTAAACATTGTTATTCTATTCTGTCTCTTTTACCAATAAATCAGTTGGGGGTTCTGCCCATTGGGGACCCGAAGCAGAGATTATTTTTGAGAACCCCTCCCTACCTCCCCCCCCAACCCAATTTTGATAAACTCCCGGTGCGATGGCAGAAGAGATATTGACAAGAAATGGAGATGAAGCGAGATGTCTTTTAAATCATCTAGATTGAAAACTAATTTCTTTAGAACTGCTTTTGTGTTTAGTTTGTTGTTCTTCCCCCGCACCTTCGACTAGCACGGTTGGCAACGTTTGATTCGAAAGAAGTTCAACATACATACAGTACATGTGTGCGAAAGAGTCTTGAGATGAGAGAAGACCGAAACGGATGAGACAGAGAAGTAGTCAGGTGTGAGAGATGCGGGCAAGAGAGAGAGACAGATGTAGGGAGAAGAGTGAAGAGAGCCACACACAAGATGAGAATGAGAGAGATTACATAGCTTGGGTGTTTGTGTATTACAATGTATGTTAATTATATATATCTTAATTGGGATTTGAATTTGAGCCGACAACTTGCTGCACTATTTCTCTTGGAGTCGGGTGAGCCCTCGGGGTACTTTGCGTGCCCCCCGTGAGCTTTCTGCCTTTGCTTGTTTAACACCCAGCAACTGCACACCACCCCACCCCTCTGTGCCCACCGCCTCCCGTGCCCACCCCATCCCGTGCCCACCCCTCTGTGCCCACCCCTCTGTGCCCACCCCTCTGTGCCCACCACCTCCTGTGCCCACCACCTCCTGTGTCCACCTCCTTCCGTGCCCACCCCCTCCCGTGCCCACCCCTCTGTGCCCACCCCATCCCGTGCCCACTCCATCCCGTGCCCACCCCTCTGTGCCCACCCCTCTGTGCCCACCACCTCCCGTGCCCACCCCATTCCGTGCCCACCCCATCCCGTGCCCACCCCTCTGTGCCCACCCCTCTGTGCCCACCCCTCTGTGCCCACCACCTCCCGTGCCCACCCCCTCCCGTGCCCACCCCCTCCCGTGCCCACCCCCTCGCGTGCCCACCCCCCTGTGCCTACCGCCCCCCTGGGCCCGCGTGCAGCCGACACCCCCTCTGTGCTCTTCGGGGTGCTTGGCGTGCTGGCGCTGGTGCTGGTGCTGTCGCTCACCGCCTTCGTGTGGGTGTGCTGCCAACGCGCGCCGCCACCGCCGCGGCGCTCCTTCTCCTCCTGCTCCTCGTCCTCCACGGGCGCTCGCTCCCGCACCCCCTACCGCTTCGTGCACATGCTCAAGAGCGCCCACATCTACCCCGAGACGCTGGGCGAGCGCCGCCACCCGCTCGCCACCCTCAAGCCGCCGACGCGGCTGGATGGTGGCGCCGTCCCGGCCAAGGCGGTCGGCGCTCCGCTCGAGGCGCCGGAACTGGGGACGCTGTCCTTCTCGCTCCGGCGCGACGAAAGGAAGGAAGTGCTTCTCGTCCACGTCCAGGAGGCACGGGGCTTGCCTCCGGCCGACGATCTGGCCGCCGCCGCCACCGACCCCTGCGTAAAGCTGCTGATCCTCCCCGAGCGGCGCTACAGGGGGCAGACGCGGGTGCTGCGTGGCACTCGGGACCCGGTGTTCGACGAGACGTTCGCCTTCTACGGCCTGAGCGCCATGCAGATGGAGGGCTCCGAGATCACATTCGCCGTGCTCAGCTTCGGGCGCTTGTCCCGCGAGGAGGTGATCGGGGAGGTGACCGTGCCGCTGGCAGGCATCGCCGCGGGGCCCGAGGCGGTCGCCTTCTGTCGCCACATCGTCCCACGTGGGATGCAGGTGACGAAACGGCCGCGCAAGTGGAGTCGAGTGCAGTTCGGAATCCTAATCTTTATTTAGCCTGGAGAAATCCGATGAGCTATGAAGCTCGTTTTCACAAATGGTCCAGCAGTTTTCACAGATGTCCGGTAGTTCATATCGACTCCCCGCTATTGCCCATGGGTCGCTCCCCCCACCAAGCGCCGTCAGATTCGGCGGGGCCGGTTTTTATAGTGAGCAAGCAATTGCAGGGCCACACTGCCACCGCTGACAGAAGGGGCTTCCACGAGAGAGAGACTCTCCAGAGGGTGCTTTCGCTTTTTCCCCACACTGGTTATTGGACAGAGGCGGTGGCGTGGAGTGATTTGAGAAGCATCGTTTTTCGACCGCCACGCCGGGAGACTGAATTGAACCGGTGACCTCTGGATCCCCGGCCCAACGCGCCGACTTACACAGCAGCATCGCGACGCTCCGTAGCTGCGGTCACGTCAACGCGCAAGTCGCCTTCGAAAAACTGTACACTATTTTAAACTATAAACTATTTTTTATTTAGCAGGTAAGGCCTGCTGAGCTATATACAAACGACTGACGCTTCAGGGAATTGTATTGTTTAACGCTGATTTATGTTCAAGCACCATCTTAAGATCTCCTTTGTGTTGACGCGGTTCTTTTTGTGCAGGTTTCTGTTGGCTTCATTGCCGTGAATTGGATTTGGTTTGCTTTGGTCGCGTTGGCGAGACCCAGACCTCTCTTTCAAAACGAGACGCCTATCATGGCCTCTTGAGTTCTCACCCGGCTCAAGAAAATCAACTGGAAATAAATCCAAGTCGCACCCTACCTTGAATGGATGGGATCACAGTGGGGTGGCACTCGTGTTGGCTCTGGCAGAGCAAGCAGCACTGTGGGCCACCCGCCTGCAAAGTGTGTTTTTTATGACCCTAGTTCACTCACACTCTCCGAGAATCGGATTTGTGAAAGCGCCGAGTAAATCCACCCCTTGTGCCCTTCTTCTCGTGTTTTTTTTTTGCTTTGCGATGCACATTTCAGACAATTCAAATGTGGAGTCACGACTGGAAAATCGCTGAAGTATTTCCTCTCCTGTTTCCCGTTCACACAGTGCCTACGGTCTGAGCTCGCAGCCCGCAAACTGCAGTTGTGCGCACACACACAAACGAGACATCATTGTCCCGCGGGGCGATTACCGCACGCGCCACGTACCCTGTGACCCGAGTTCGATTCCCGGTCACGGCTCATGTCGGTGGCGAGTTCCATCAGAACCGATCCAGAATCAGAATATTTATTTATCCTGGAGAAATGCGATGAGCTATGAAGTTTTTTTCCACAGATTTTGCCCTCTCCTACGCCCCTTCATCAACTCGAGCTGACGAGCGTGGTGAAGTATGGTTTAAAAAAACACCACGAGACCTTAATTCATTGGTGGATGGAGAATAACTGGAATTTATTATGTTTGATTTATCAATAAAACACAATTTTTTCACGGAACGAGCCGCTGCTTTGCAAGAAATAGAGCTGCAATTTTTTTCTGTACTTTTTCAGCTCACTGCCACAAAACAGTACAGCATAAAAAATGTAAAGCATCGGATAAAAAATACATGAATATGCTGGAGGCAGTCCGGGCACCCCCAGTGTGTACGCGCTACCTACCGCCCACTCCTAACCGAGGCCACCTTCCCTTCTTCCCGCGACCCAGAAGCCTCATGGCTGCACGGTTAAGCAAATTATCCGGCGATGCTGCTTCTGCTGCTGTTGGCATTGGTACACAAGCACAATGAATAACAAATCAAACGCACTCGTCAATAATAATGCCGAGTGTGGCTTTAACAGCAAAAGTATATAATAGGTGACTTGCTCTTTATTAACCAATTTAAATAGTCACGCAATGGTAAAAAGAACACTGTGTTTTGTGGTAAAAGAAAATCAGTGTCCCCAACAGTTCCGCTACCACTGCCCACGGGCCTGTGGAGACCACCACCAGGGGCCTCGGCACCACGTGATGGGAGCCATTGGTCCACTCCTCCTGCCCCGCACCAGCGGCAGCTCCAGAGCCATTCTCATTGCCTCCCCTTTATCGCTTACCAGCACGTGCCACAGCCACCTGTCGATGTACATAACATATGCCTGTGATGTACATTTCTAACCTTAGCATGCTTTTGCTTAATTTTTCAAACAACTTGAACGTTTGGTCACGACTAAGGCAATCATTGTACTCATTCTCGTCGCATTTACACTTCAAACGTTACATTCTGTGTTCACATCGTGCAAACAATTTTTTACACATAATTTTATTTTACACGTAATGCTATTTTAGACGTACTTTGAAAAGAACTGATTGTACAGTAGTTTTCACGCAGCGCTCTGAACCCTGTGACCCGAGTTATATTCCCCGCCACGGATAACATCCGTGAATCAGAATAAGAATGTTTATACTGGAGTAATCTGATGAGCTATGAAGCTCTTTTTCAAAGATGTCCAGTAGGTGGGGTGACATCTTAACTGATCCCACTCTTTGCCCACTTCACCAAATCGGACTGACCACGACGGTGAAGTATGGGGACCACGGCCCTAACTCTGCACCTGCACCGGTGGCATGTCCGGAATCCCTTCTCATCACATCGTCTTTGTCTCTTCTCAACGCGTGCCAAAACCATCGGAGTGTCGCCTGCCTGACCTTCTCTACAATATTAGTGAACCCCCTGCTATGGCTGTAAATCCTTTATTCCTTCTCCCCTCCTTTAAGAGATATTGCCAATATCCATGGAGGCAGCAGAGATATGTTCAGCCCCCAGCTCACCCACCACCCACTTCCACATAGGCGCTCACCTTCGTCAGCACCCTTTAAATGTGGATTACAGGTGCCTTGACAATCAGGGTTGAGGAATGCGTGCGATAAAAAGGCTTTGCGTTTTATTTGTCAGTCGGCGCCTGACTACAAAGTCAGTTCCTGTGGCGGGCGACTTTTGTCGTGGCAGTTGAATGTGTGAGAGAATAGAAAAAAAACTACAATATGACTAGCAAATGAAAGATTGGCTGTTATTAAATTTCATGAACTGCGACCTGCACATCAAAATGTCACGTTTCCGTCTGCACTGTGCATGAAACATTAATCGTACTTTAAATAACCATGAGTAGAACATTTATTTTTATATCGGCAAGTTTCCAAAGAAAGATTCAAAAACAGATACATTTAATTTTCACATCGCGGTAAGGCATGTATGTGTACATACACACATATATGTGTATGTACACACACATAGATATATGCTAATTGATGATGCCATGGTGTAATGGTTAGCGCACTGGCCCTGCTGTTTCCAGAGGTCGCTGGTTAGATTCCATCTTTCATAGGAAACTTCTTTTTTTAAATATTATTTTTGAAATAGAAACTTGAAGAAATCCTTCTGCTTCTGTCCATCCAGCAGTTGAATTGGGTGCTCCACAGTCCATCGCGTGTGGTACGGTTAAGTGTGATTACTCCTAACCACAGTTTAGACGTTTGGTGAACACCCTCCAGAAAGGCACTCTAGAATTCTCTCTAACAGGGGCCCCTTCTGCCAGCGGTGGCGTGAGCACAGAATTGCAGCGCTGCTCCTTTTGACCTTTGATACGTGTAAATGAATGGGTGTACATTAATAATTTTACAACACGTTACGTAATTCATAATTGATGTTTGGGTTAGGCCACAAAGTGATCTGACTAATATTCTGTTTTAAGGCCCTCCACCACCCAGCACAGCCAAAAAAATTAAATCGTCACATGTACGGGTGCTTATCGGGCCCATTAAGATCGTTTCGGCTCGTTCACTGGCAAGTTCTCAAAACCAGATTTTAGCAGCAATTAGATTCGCGACCTTTCACTTGAACTCACATCAATTTTATCCATCAATAATAACCCTAAATTAGTTTTATGTTCACGTAACACAATTTTCCATTGGATTAATTATTATGAATTTATTTTTTTCCAAGCTAACTTTCGATAATATAAATGTATTTCATTGAATATTGATTTGTGTTCGTGCCCTATTGTTCACTTCTTCCTTACGTGGTTGATTTTTGCTCCGGTTGCTATTCTCCTCGTCGTCGTCGCAGTGCTCGTGTTCGTGATCTCACTTTTGGTAATTTCAGTGACCCAGGTCACTCTTGCAAAATGAGATCATATCCTGGTCTCTTGAGTTCTCCTTGGGTTATACGAAATTAAACAAAACTAAGAGGAGAGGCAGCCAAACACCCCCCAATGCAGGACCTCCCTGACAAAGGATTGTTGAGATTCAATGAGCCATTCCTCGGTAAGATCAACTCAGAAATTCCAGGAATATCACAAATAAAATCCAGGAAGCCAGAATGTATGTATGTTGAACTTCTTTCGCACAGTACGCAGCCAACCGTGCTAATCGGAGGTGTGGATTACACCACGTTATGTGTCGCGGTTGTGTGGGATATTATGCTTTTATCTTTATTATTAATATTGTTAATGTTTTTCATGTTATCTTGTTCTTGCAGAAACCTGCCGGGGTTGGAGAGCTTTTGGTCTCTCTGAGTTTCACGCAGGCCGACAGCCGCCTGACCGTGGTCATCTTGAAGGCCCGGGGTCTCCACAAGAGGGACACTGGCTCGTCGCTCGGTATGTAGGGGAGGGCAAAGTGGATTGTCCCACACTGCTGCTCTCAGATGCGCCCCTGCGGTCTCTCTGTGTTTTTGTTCGTGTGTCTGCAGCGTCTGTGTGCGTATGAATGAGTGCTGGATTCTTGAGGGTACAACTCAAGGCGTGATTATTATTATTATCATGTATTCCATTGTTTACCCAGGCAAGCCTCAATGAGTCCTGCCTAGTTATTCACAGGGGGGGGGGGGCAGCGTTCGATGTTGCTGTGTAGTCCAAATGGAGTCATTTGAATGGTTGTTTTGTAAGTATTGGAATGGCCGGTCAACACCAGTTACATTTGATGTTTTTTTAGCTATGGGACAAAACCAGAGAACCCAGAGAAACTCCATGTGGAAAAGGGGAAGAACGCACGAAGCCGCCACAGAAGAGCACCCGAGTCAGGAATGGAACCCAGGTGCTTGTTGCTGTGGGGCACGAGTGTTACCTCTGGACCACTCTGCCACCAAATTAACCCAATGATCCCCTGTGGGCTGGTGTAACCAGGAGGTTCTTACCAGTATTAACCCTTTCCTGTTCCGAGACGTCTGCAAGTTGCAGGGTGGGTCCCTCTGACTCTCAGAACGTGCAAGCTGTTAACATTAATTCCATTTAGAGCGCGCCGTTGCTTTGAAAGACGTTGTACTAACCTCAGAGAACCGTAGTGACATGACCGCATTCTATGATAGCTCTCGCCAAACTGTGCCACATGCCCTCCTGCATGGCCTCGCGGGAGCCTCGGTACCGATAAAGTTATTTTATTTGGTTTTTCATCCGGTTCCTTTACAATAACGCACACGTACATCATCTGAACGGTATCCGAAGACAAATTTAGGACGGACACGTACGTCATCGGAATGGGAAAGGGAAAAAATATGTATTATTGACCAAGTGTGAGCTCATCGACACGTGTCAGATGCATGGACTCTGACGGAAAATGGAACAAGAGCAGGAATGTATGGCGGGGAAGCGCGGAGCGATATGTGCCTGGACCTATTCAGGGAGACGCACAGAGGGACACACGCAGCAGAAAACCAAGTCAGGTCAGGGATCGCAACGGCTGCAAAGGAAAGTCAGTGGACTTGGGCAGGACAGATCCATAGAAGGGAATACGGCTGACGAACGTGGCCGGTGAGAACACACCCAACAGGGCGTCCACGGCGGAGATGGAGCTCTGAAGTGCAGAGGGCAGATGGGTGGTGACAGTGTGGGGAGGCCTTCATCCAGAAGGGCTGACGATGATCGGAGCTGACGATGATAACGATGATGACCCTAAGAGCCCAATGAGTTTCACGTGTTTTTTTTATATTTTTCAAGGGAGGCTTGGATCACACATTCAGACAAATACACAATTAACCTCAGAATAAAAACGCAAAGATGCAACAATTCCAAAAAACGAAAATGTAAATATGCAATAAAGTACCATTATCTGCACGGATAAAACAAATCAAGATTGAAGAGAGTATCCGTTTAACACGTAGGCTTTTGCGACCAATATCATCCATAATACAGTTATTTTTTGGGGTTATATCGCGTAAATATATATTTATATAAATATACATAAATATCTACGAGGTTAGATCGTATATTTATATATTTACGTGATCTAACCCCCGACAACGACCTGTATTGTGGAAGAGAGAATCTCTTATGGTCGTTTTACATTTTCGTAGACGTGATTTGTCCAAACAGATAAGTTACGTTTGAATTATGTTAATTTACTTATAGAGTTAAAGTTAAACCTCAATTAGAAACGATAATTGAGCACGGACGTGGCGTGAATGATAATAACGGCTGCGTTTCCCGAACTATGGGATGAAAGCACAAACCTCAAACGCCGTATTGAGCGCTCTGAAGCTTTGTGCTTGTGGCACACGATGGGACCGGGAGTCGAGTCAATTCCGCAAAAGAGTCAGAATATTTATTTATAACTTGGGAAGGAATCCAATAAGCTATGAAGCTCTTTTTCATTGATGCCTAGTGCGGGCGTGTCGGCAAGTTACAACAACAAACAAAACACAAACACGACATCAGTGCGACATGGAGAAACAGGGTAAGCAAGTGGTACAATATAATTAATGTATTAATTAGTGAGTTATCGAAGTTTGACTTATCGACATTAGACAAGGCAGCAGAAAGCACAACACAGTTGCAGACCACACCAAGACAGCGCCACACAGCAGTAGCCCTCAATACAATGGCACATTGACATTGAACAATCGACGAGCAGGTAATGGTCAACGTTACAAATCACATTTGCAAGTGTGACTGTATTCAGCACGAATCTACTGCTCCAGGATCTGTGTTTAAAGGGCAGCAGGCACGGGGCAGCAGGCACGGGGCAGCAGGCACGGGGCAGCAGGCACGGGGCAGCAGGCACGGGGCAGCAGGCACGGGGCAGCAAGATTAGGGGGAGAGTGAAGTGAGGCTGGGAAGGAAGTCCCCGAGGCGGACAAAGAGGAGGGCACGGTTCGAGACGAGCAGCAGTCGGAATCTTTATTTCCTGGGGAAATCCGATGAGCTGTGAAGCTCTTTGTCACAGATGTCTAACATGTATCTATACATGTTGAACTTCTTTCGCACCGTACGTAGCCAACCGAGCTAATCGCAGGTGCGCTGGGGTAGGACAACAAACTAAACACAACAAGCAATTCTTAAAAAAAGCAGTTCAGTAGAGGCGGGTCAGAGAGTTACACAAAACAACAACACTGCAGGACTGCAAATGATAGGAACAGGAAGGGGCGGTGGGGAGGGTGGTGACTGGGCCAAGATGTCGGGGATGATGTGAGGGTGGCAGTGATGATGAGAAGGGAGGAAGAGACGGAGAAGAGAGAAAGAAGAAACGAGCAGAAGTGAGCTGCACGGAGCAGCGTGTGTGTATGTGTGTGTGCACGCGTGTGTGTGCGTGTGCGCGCGTGTGTGTGCGCGTGTGTGTGCGCGTGTGTGTGTGCGTGTGTGCGACTCAGCCTCAAATGAGTACCTGGTGCAGTGTGTAAACATTGCCACTAAGGAGACAAAGGCGGTCGGGCGTGGTGCTGGCCACCCACCCCCTCGTGTACCGTTCCGGCTTTCATAGGTGCTCGCTAACAGCACTTGCCCCTACAATCTGTTAAGGCTATATGGGGGATCTTTGTTATCTTTGTGTGCGCGTGTGTGTGTATGTGTGTGTGCATGTGTGCGCGTGTGTGCGTGTGCGTGTGCGCGTTCATAGGGGGCGATGGGGGGGGGGTAAATTAATTGGCTTTGGCATAATGACAGCATGAGTAGACTGCAACTATATTTCGCATCTGTTGAAAAAAAACAATCATTCCTGGCATATATACTCATTAATAGGCAAGTTAACAGAAACTGTGATGTGATGTATATAGTGCAATGTATCTGATCCATAATTCCAAGTGTGCATCCCTCCACGCTTCTTTACGGATGGAGAGGTGCACGCGATCACGTTTAACTGAAGAAAGCCCAGGGTGGGCTTGGGCAGGATGTGGCACGGCTGGACGGCACGCTGGCCAACGGTCAAGAATAATGAGCGAGTGGCGGCAATCCAAGGGAGTGGAACGCGTTCTGGAATGCCTCCGCTGAGCAGACGGAGCGACGACATCAGTGTGACACATTGTCCTGCCCCCATTTCCGTGAACCCCATTTTGCATGTCGTGGATTTACCCTCCAACACACCGGTGTGCTGAACCAGTAACTAATTTGCACATTTTGTTTACTTGACAAACCTTACTAATCGGCTGTGTTGGGTGGTGGTGGGTTTACCGACACATCTATATTTACACTATATAAACCAAAAAAAAACTTTATTACTGACGAAATCAGGTCGTGCTCAGGCACCTGGGTGAATTGTTACATCGCAAGATAGCGGGAGGTGGTCGTGGCTTTGGGGAAGCCTTCGTTCAGCTGTGGATCGAGTGTGGTTGATGAGGACGAGGAGTCTATTTGTTGCTGTAAGTGTCCACGATGATAATGCACTCCGACGAGCTCTCCTTTGTGGCCAGGTCACTTCTGAAAAAGAGCGACATAGCTCAGTGAGGTTTGTGTGTGCCCTTGCTATGTGATTTACCCCAATTACACATGATGATGAGCGCTTGTGTTGCGTTATTTTAATATGATTTTATTTGATTTATATTTTATTTCCACATACGTGACTTTACCGAAAAAAACAATGAGTATAGTAATTTCTGCAGTCACAAAAGCTTCAATTCTAGATGAATTCACCTCTACGGGGAGGTACCTTTACAATTCTGTCCAAAGCATCTTTCCCTGTGTTGTCTTCTCTACGTGTGTATCTCTACTTGTTGCTATTTTGCTTCGGTGTTTTGTTTACCGTGGTCTGTGTTTTCGTTTTCGTTTTTTCCTATGTCATCCCTCCGTCGTCGTTTACCCACGTTTCCTCTGTTGCCCTCTCCGCCCCCCCTCCCCTCCTCCACCTTTACAATCCGATATAAGTCTCTGTACGTTATTCCTCCAGCGTCTGTCTGTGTGTGCCTCTCCATGTGTGCACGTCTCTTGGTGTGGTGTTGCTCTGGTTGCCCCTCTGTGCTGCTCAAAACATCTCTCCCTGTGTGTCTTCTCTGTGTATGTAGCTCTTGTACCACGTGTCTGTTCACGAGTCCGTGTCCTCTACTTACGTTGGTCTGTTCAGCCCAGAGGATGTGAACAAAAGATTTAGCAGTCTTTTGAAATACGTGGTCAACCAGGTTAGTGTCTAACTGTGTCGTTGGCCGACTGGTTTGCATCACATGATGTTTCTAAGGTTTGTTGAGTTCGCGTCTCCCATCTTCCTGCTGTATTTGCCTCCGTGCAGTTTGGCGTTCCCTGTGTGCTATGTGCGTGATGTCCCTCTGTGTGTGCCCTCGCTATGTGTTTTACCCCATTACACCCGATGAGCGCTTGTGTTGCGTTCGAAACGTCGTGATTTATTTAAATCTAATTTTATTTTCTTTATTTATATTTTATTTCCACATACGTGACTTTACCGAAAAAAACAACTGAGTATAGGTTGAACTGGTGAAGTAAAAAAAAATTCGAGTGGAATGTTTAGAAAGGCTTCACCACCTCCGTTATCTCCTCTGCCCGTGGCTGTCCCCTTCTCCTGTCGAGGTGTTGCGATGGTGCCCCTCGCTTGACAAACGGAACCACTCTGGTCTCATCCACGTGATGCGTGCGTCCCACTCTTTGTTCCGTGCGCGGCGTTTCGAGCCTCATTGGCATTCAGACGCCCACACACGTACAAGTGGTGCTGTGGCGTGTCGGTGTGGTCTGTGGTCTGAACAAGTTAATTATTTCAAACAACAAAACAATTATTTCACGGAATTAATCAGGTAATCTTGAATCTGGAATTGGATTTGCACGAATCATTGTCTCGTAAGCCGGAGGGGTTTTTTTTTTCTGTGAGAGTCAAACAAAAAGGTTTGCCATAAATATTTCTATCAGCATGACTTCCAGGGCAATCATAGCTACTCACAAAGTCCAGCATAAATTGTTATTTCTTTTTTGATCTAGCAATCAGCGGCGTAAAAGCTGCTCACGTCATCTCCCAGGGGCATACAATTCTTGTCCAGACCAGCCACGGAATTCAAAATTTCGAGACCTCATAGAAGAAGACTGCAAGGCTGGAGCCAATGGAACCAATTAGCGCTCCCAATTAAGTTTTGGCTGCGAGGATATTTCAAGTAATCTCGATCCTCATTAAACATTCCCCTGCAATTGCTACTGCGTGTCATAATGTTCCGACGGTAACATGCCTTGCGAATTCCAATTCGTTAAAAACCTCACTTTTTGCGTAACGGTCAATTAACCCCGATTAGCTAAAGCTACTGGCAAAGGCGTGGCAGTTCCAACCAAGAACCAAGTGGCTTTGGGGAAGGGGGCTGGAAGGGGCTGGAGGGGGCAGACCCCCCCCCCGCCCCCCGCTTCCTGCTCAAGGCTCAGTCCCCCATTTCTGAGTGGCTGTCGCCAAGTCAAACAATGCCGGTGCAGCCTTTGCTCATAGACACGAGCGCCGGAGCAGAATGTACGACAAACACCAGCAGATCGCATCACTACTCTTTCACTTGAGCGTTCCTTTAGAGACTTAGAAGACTGGCCGTGTCGTTTCGAGCTTGTCTAAGACTGTGTCCTGTCCTCCGCTGGGTGTTTGTATGCTCCCCCCTTTATAAAGGGTGCGTGTGGGTACTCCTGCCTCTTGTAGAACGTGTGGCCAAATATCCTGCAGGGCTCCGCTCTGGTGGACGCCCTTGCACCAGCAGCATCGTCCGCAGGCAATCGCAGGGCTGCGCCTTTGCCCTTCTCCCCCCCTTCAACGGAGGCTGTGGTGCGGTGCAGGCGCGGCGTGCGTGAAGGTGAGCGCCTTCGCCGGGAGCGAGCGCGTGCTCAAGCGCAAGACCCGCGTGCGCCGGGCCTCCTCCGGAGCCCTCTTCAACGAGTCCTTCGAGGTGGCGCCGGGCGGCGGCGGCGCCACCAGCCTCGAGCTGCTCGTCGTCGTGCACGCGGGAGCCGGCGACGAGGAGGAAGAGGAGGAGGCGGGGGAGGAGGAGGAGGCGGGGGAGGAGGAGGGCGACTCCGACTCCGCCGCCGCCGCCGCCGGAGCGGGGCCGTCGCCGCTGGGCCGCGTCGTCCTGGGCGCCACCGCCGCCGCGTCCCCACGCGCCCGCCAGCACTGGCAGGAGGCGCGGGCCGGCGGGGACGCGGCGGGCCGCCCGTTCGCCCGCTGGCACGCGCTGCAGCCGTGCTAAGCTCGGCGCCGTCGGGTTGCGGCGGTCGCCGTTGCCCCCTCGTCCACGGCCGAGGGGTGGGCGGCGGCTCGCATCGCTCCGACACGAGGCGAGATGCGGCGACTCGCGGCGTCGCATCTCGCCTCGACGCGCTCGGAGTGCACCCCCGAGCGGAAGAAGCTGTCCCTGCGTGGCACAAGGTGACACGGCAGGTGGCCTTCAGGCGGGCATTCGTCTGCCAGTAGGGGGACCACGTCGCTGTGTTTGTGTGTGTGGAGTCTCATTTGAGTAATTTGCGGTGTAATCTTTCGATTTTTTTAAATTTGGAGCATAATGCCGGTGGCACACGATGGTGCTACTCTTGCGAATCATGTCAGGGGATCATTATCGACTGTGATCGAAGTAGACGGCGCATAGCATTTGTACGGCTTATACAAACGCCGCAGTCGTAACCAAGGCAGCTGCCCCGTTAGAACCACAAACCTCTGCAACAAGCGGCAAACGCGCTACCACTGGGAGCACGTGACCACGTGTTGTACAGCATGATGTTCGACGTTTCGCTGCACGTGCTGGAAGCTGCAGGAGCTCCACGGGCTCTTGAAGAAGCACGCGGCAAATCTTGACTTAAAGTTTTCGTCACTGCAGGAATTCATATTCTTTGGGTCTTTCGGTGAAGTCACGTAGATAGGTTCAAAGAAAATAACAAAAAACTGCCACGTTTCGATCGCAACACAAGCGGTCGTCATCAGAACATATCTACATGACTTTAACGAAAGACTCAAACCATATGAACACCCGGCAAATGCAGAGAAACGTCGGACATCACGTTGCATAACACGCGGCCCAAAAGCACATCGGAGATCAACGTAGTAGCGTAAGCTCGCTCTCCTTTTAAAGATTTACAAGCTGCGGACTATGCGACGCGTTTCAACGTACGTTTGTCCTCAAAGGTCTTCAAGCGGCAGTCTAAACAGCGGTAATTTACGCTCCTGTTTGTGTCTCTCAAGTTTTCTTTTTAAATACATTTGGCCGGCTTACAATCGGGCGAGTCAAATTGTCGCGGCACAAACTTCATACCAACGTTTCGTTCACTTTGGATCATCCACACGAGAGTTGTGGTAATGGATGGACGGAGCTGATGCATTCACACATTCGACCTTAGTTTGAAAATGTAAAGCAAATGGTGATGGTGGTGGTGGCGATGAGGATGAACCAGGGCGATGGGCATGCAGTCGGTGCTGGAGCGTGTCACCACGTCTGGCAGTCCCTGCCCTGAATTTGACGTGGGAATTAAGAGCACAAATTGCCACTTTTTTCCAAAAAATACAACAAAGTTGTAGACCTCTCTTCCTGTATTCGCTGCGACTGGATTGAGGTGCCCCATTAGAAGGCTGGCAGAGTGGTGGCGTGGTGGTAACACTGGCACTTCATAGAAAAAATTAACCTGGGTTCGATTCCTAACTCGGGTGCTTTCCTGTGCGGCGTTTCTCCGTTCTCGCCTTATTCTGCGTGGGCTCCATGTGGGCGCTCTGGTCCCCTCCCGTCGATAGAGAAAACAAACCCATTGGAGCTGGCGTTGGCCAAAGCGTCGCCGTGCCGAAAAAGTACCTGCAAGTATACTCACTTAGGATTACACAAATACAACATCGCCCCCCCCACCCCGAGAGTCTTGAGACGCGGTGAGGCTTTCCAGGATAAGCAAAGCGTAATAATGCTTCATCACTCATTAATTGGCCAGAAACGTCTTTAATATACAGAGGACGACAACCGCGAGGCTGCCTTCCATCTCGCCTGTGGCTCCTCGGTATTTACGAGATGCATGAGGACGATGCCAAATAAAGACCTTTTTCAAGGAGTCAAGTCTGCAATAACCCCAGGTACTTGTGGTGGGCATGCAAACAAACATGCTCTGATAAATGTATGCATTGTCTTTGAAACGGTTTGGCCTATACCGGAGCCAGCCTCGTTCCGACAGCCTCGTCTCACCAGTGTCGCACCAGAGAACGCCACGAGGAGAACAGCACAATGACAATGCAGCTATCGGAGCATTTTGAGCTCAGTCAAACCTATTCTTATTTTTATTCTTGTTTTTCATAACGCAAACCGCTAGCTCCGCAGCCGTCACAGTTTATTCCCATCGCGATCTTCGCGAGCGGCAAGGTCGCGCCAGAGCAGCATCTGCTCCCAGGCCCCGTGCTCTCTGACGCTCTCCCACGCAGAGCCGCAAATATCATCTGGGGCAAGTCCCTGGGGCCCGGCGGCGGCATCCGTTGTCTGGCAGCGCTCCCGGACGCGCGGCGAAACCTCGTGGAGAAATGCACCCCGGGAAGCCGCGGGCAAATGAGCACCCCATTTCTTTTAATCGGAGTTTGTGTAAAAAAAAGTTCAATTACGCTCGTAAATCGGTCAGTTGTGTACATATACCTGTAAGTGTTATGTTGTGCGTGTGCCGTACTGCGATGTTGGTCCTGCGGAGGTGTTGGGCATGGGTTTGATGCCTAGTTAAGGCGGTCAAATTAACCTGGAGTTGTTAATTTTCGTAATTGGACTTGCCAATCAGAATGTTCACCACACACCGTTTAAAATTGATTTTCAATCGGCTGCTCACTTGCAGTGGGTTCGAGTATGCGTATTCCTTGTCTCTTTCACCTATTGCGACTAGCGAGGGTGTCATGTCGGCATCCATTAATTGACTAATATTGATTCTTAAGCTCACGATACCCGCACGGAATCGCAAGTGTGAGAATCGATGTTTTTCAATTGGGTACATTTTGTATGCGATGGCTTCTCGTGACTCCCTGAGTCAACTGACCGGGGGATGTATAATGATGAGTCATAGATTCATATATCTATACATGTCGATTTCTAGCATCGAGTGGTGTGCGTCAGACTTGGTGTTGGTTCATTCAAAATGTTGTCAAGTTATTCGCGACGGATACGTCCCAGAGAGGCTCGTGATTAGCACAATTCGCGGAAAATTATATTGGTCTGCGAAATACACTTTCTTTTGGACGAATTACCTTAAATAAAACCGTACATATGCTTTTAAATACATGGAAACTATCATAACACAAACCAATAGCAATTGGTTATAATAAACAAAGTAAATAAACATTAATGTTAAAATATTAAATTATATTTGGTCATTTATGTACCTTATGTTGAAGTTATTTTGCACAGTACGTTGCCAACTGTGCTAGAGAGATGAACTCACCTTATTTCATTATTATATATCTCATCACTTTGTCTCTCTCTCTCTCTCTCCATGCAGCCGTGTAGAGATCCAGATGCTCTTCACACGTACCCAAAATCGTGGATAGCAAGTTGGTGAATAACGAGGGAAGACTGTAACGGATGCTGCTACCACAACGGTGTGACGGTCAGCACGCTCAACTTGGCAATTCAGAGGTCACTGGGTCGGTTCGATTTCCCGGCGCGGCAGTTGAAACGATTGCAAAATGAGTTCAGAAATCCCCCGTTCCCCCGTCCACCAATCCAGCAGTGAACACCACAGTGAGTTGACCAGCGGGCCTAACTGGGTGAACACCACAGTGAGTTGACCAGCGGGCCTAACTGGGTGAACACCACAGTGAGTTGACCAGCGGGCCTAACTGGGTGAACACCACAGTGAGTTGACCAGCGGGCCTGACTGGGTGAACACCGCAGTGAGTTGACCAGCAGGCCTGACTGGGTGAACACCACAGTGAGTTGACCAGCGGGCCTGACTGGGTGAACACCGCAGTGAGTTGACCAGCGGGCCGTTTGGAAGAGGTCTGGCCAGCTTCAGCGAGCAATCGCAGGGTTGCACATTTTTATTTTTACCTTCAATGTTGCCTGGACTGTATTGGCTTTACCCGACTCCTATAGTCACTGGCTACCATTGCATTGTTCATAATATGAAAACAATAACAATTGATTCCTGAATCGAATCAAATTTCTTCAATGCATTGGATCGCCTCGAGGTTGGTTGTGGGGTTGTATTACCATTTCTGCTGACCTTAACCTTTAGATATTTTTTTAACCTCTTTACATCCTTGTTACCTCTCACCTGGCTGCAATTCTCAATATAAAGGTAATTATGTTTTGAGCCATGGCCGAGCAAGAAAATGTGTTTCCGAATGCCGGGGGGGCAGGGGGGGGACAGGAGAGGGGAGTGTCACGGGGTGACATTTAAATTATTATTTGTTAAGTGGCCGAGATTTGAAATCAGAAGAAATTTGTTTTTCCTGTGTGGAGTCTCCTGCTGAAGATGTGGACGTTGTGCCGTTAGGCACTGGTCCGTGATTGTGCCATTTTACGTGGCCCGAATTTCCATGAAGGACTTGAAGTTTTAACATCTCAAACACAACATTTTGCTGCAAAATTTTCCCGCATGGGAAAAGGAAAGCTAAAAAAAAATACTATACCGCATAATAAAAAAAACGGGAAATGTGTATATCTATAAATGTAAGGTGTCTTTGTTGAAAAATAGAACAATTTTATTGGGAGACAAGGACGTGAATGATTGTGATTGGAGAGCACCGCATTGTACGCGGTAATGCAATTGTTGCCACCGTCGTTCGTTATGGTACTAAGGCACCAGATATTGCCGTTTTCATTGCATGTTTGTGCTCCTCACCTGGTTAGTTACCTAATTTTCTCGCCGGATATAGATGCCGACATCTCATGCTCATCCCTTTCGGTGAAGATTCCCTTAAAGTTACGTGCAAAAAAAAGACAGTGCGTGAGAGCCAAAAGCCATTTGAAAATAAGATGCCATGTCAAGTGCAGCGAAGCAGCTCCTAATCAAAGCGGTTTGGAAACTCGTTGAGGTTTAAGCCGTTTGCTGGAAATGGGAATTGCAGCAGTGGTTCATTTCAGCTATTTGTAACGGTCTCATTCCGATCTGTTTGTTATTTTGTTTCCATCTGGGGATTGTGTGTGCATGACAACGTTTCTTTATCACCGTGCCCATGAAAATAGTTCCGCAGTTGCAGTGCGATCGCATCGGAGGAATTGATGGGAATCTACGATTTTTTTCCCCACGGTTTTTCTCGGGGAAAAACATTGCCCAGCCGTCCCTCGGAGACCTGCCCTTCTCCGAGGCAAATCCCTTCATAAATTAGCGAGCACGACTCGGAGGAATTTCGCGATTCACCCGTCGCAGTTCTTGCTTGTGTGGACGAAAGCTCTTAGCAGTTACAATGCACTCCTTAGGGACGGCTTTCCAATTAGCAGATGAATCCGTGTGAAATACAAAAAAATCAAGCCTTGATATGAAGTTTCAGGCAATTTATTTAGTTTTCAGATTGATCCGAATAAAAACATGCCGTTTGAGGAAGTCACGTAACTTTCATGACATTGCTTACATGCCTCTAGTTTTTTGCCTCTGGTTTCACGTGGCATCGGGTGACATTAATCTAGTTAGCACGTAGGCGTTTTGAATTGGAGCATGATGTAAACGATCGAAAAGTCTGAAAAAGTCATAGTTTTAAATAAAAATTTTTTTTATCGAGCTAACCCGTCCCTCCCACGTAGCGTTTACAATGCGAATTATCCTTGCGATTTCCAGAGTGAAGTAAGCACAACCTGTTGACCCCTGACCTTGGCGTGTTTATTATTCCAATCCTCGCCGCTAATAAGGGTGCCCTTTGGCAGTCACGGGGAGACGGTTCAGGGCCATCAGTATTCCCGTGATTTATTTCGTTTAGGCTCTTTCTGCGCCGCTATTAATCTTAATAGAGTTCGCTCGTAGGGAAGGAAGCTTTTGTTCTCTCAACCCCCGCGGGAGGAAATTTAGAGTTGTTTTTGCAAAAGCCCATTGCGATTTGGCCACAGCGCGTAGGAACAATCGGCCCACCCACTTGTGATGCAGCTGCACCTTGTGTTGGACGCACCCAACCCACCAAACGTGCACAAATCCCCAGTGAGGTGAACCTTATCACTTGACATTCAAACACTACTTGAACCCTGCACAGGTTCAAGGTAATAGTAATTATTTCAAAGGGCAAGATTGGATAAACATCGAGACTGAAACCTTTGAATGATTAAACTATTTCAAAAGAACTCCTTAAATTGGCCAAACCGGCGGTGTGTCCAGTATCCACTGCCCAGCAATACTGGGGAATTCTCTAAACCTACAATTAATAATAGTAAGTATAATACATTTTTTTAAAAGTAAGCCCTTTGTCACGTCAATTCACTGCTAGATGAAGGCCTCCCCACACCATGTCGGGTTGTTTGACCATACTCCAGAACCAGAATCTTTATTTATCCTGGAGAAATCCTACAAATCACCACGCGGGCCATTGCAGATCAGTGAAGGTTGGGAGATATAACTCGCCAATGTGGTTATCCGAGACCGGGAATCGAGCTCAGCCGCGGAGGTTCACATTGCGGTCGCGTTAACCACTGCACCGCATCTCCCAGCATCACGCCTCTTAGAGCGTGCTATCGCTTGGCATTGTCACTGATGATCCTGCCTACTGTTCTAGATTCATAAACTGACGACAGCAGACTCGTGTCTGCCATGTTTAGAGACAATAACTTCACAAAATGCAATGATGTAATACATACGTCAAGTGACTTCCTTAACATTTCCCTTTTACAAATAACAATTTAACAAGTTATACAACAATTCAAACATCATCATGGGACCTCCTTTGCCAGTACCAAAATATGATAACACGTTTTTCCCCTTTTTTGCCAACAAAACAGGTGTTAAGATGTTAAAACACCAAACTGAAACCTTTTACAAGGAATCATGTCTGCATTAACCACAATACCTGCGGTCAGTATGCAAAAAAAAACGTACTCTGATAATATATGCATTGTCCTTGAAACTGATTGGTCCACACCAGAAACAGCTTTCTTTTGAGCCTCGTCTCAAACGGTGTTAGACCAGAGGACGCCAAAAGGCGTGGTGTTTTAACATCTTAACACCTGTTTTGTTGGCAGAAAAAAGGGGTAAAACCTGTTTTATCAAATTTTGTTCCGCTTCTATTCCGATGACGTACATATACGTACGTGTACGTCATCGGAATGGGAAAGGAATTAAGCAATCAAACAATCATCAAAATGCGTCTTTCCTTCACTGTCCAGCTGTCCACCTCGATCCAGTTGTTATAGATGAAGCCTCTCTGGTGGCTTTGACAGTCGTCTACTGCGGTAATAAACAGGACACCTTGGTGTAGGCGTTATTGGGCCACCCTCTGCCCTTGTGTTCATCATGAAAGCGTGACGTCATATCCTTTCTCACTGCTAGTCGCAGTAAATTTCCTTCCACCTTCTGTCCAACGGACACATTTTATTGAACGAAACGCTGTTCCGCAGCTCTTGCAGCACGAGTTTTCATCTTTGCCAACTGCAGGTGACATGGGGGGCCTGCCAGAGTTCCCAACAGAAGTTGCCGCGATGATGGCGATTCAACGATTTACCGTACGATATAAAATGCCCAGATCGTTGTATTCGTCCGCTTTTCATGAATGTCGTCGTGTCTGGACTATATTCGTGTTTTATTTAAAAAAAAAAAAATGTTTTATCACTGACAAAACATTCATGAAAAAAACTAAAGTAAAAATATTAAACCTCTAAATAAATAGCTGGTATCCAATATTTGAAAAATGGTTTCCGTAGTGATTGACAGAATGCTGGCGATATGACATCGTTTGTAAAGTTCATTTAACGATTTTTTTATTTGCTGTGTAGCTGACAGCACAAGCGTGACACACTTTCTGGGTTATAAGGCTGCAATGATCACAACGACTTGTGGCAGGCTTGTGTTGAGTGAACTGCAGTTGAATAACTCTTAAGTCCTTATGTTTACTGGAAGTATGGAAAAGCACATGTATGTTGAATTTATCTCGCACTTTACGTAGCCAACCATGTTAATCGGTTGGCTACGGACACAGTATTACATAATGTAGACGTGAAATACAGTTACAAAGGTAGGGAAAATGATGTCGTGATCATCTTCATCTAATGAAACTATTATTATTGCGAATGTTTACCCTGTAGAAGCCTCACTGAGTCTCAAGACCCTTTTCAAGGAGGGTCCTGCCAAGTGTTCACAGTAGGTTGGCGTAATTTTTCAGCCCTGGGTTGTTTTTGGCCAATTTCAATTACATGGTAACTTTATATTTTATCTGTGCGAGGAAATCAGCAGAGGATCTGGAGGCAACTCATGCCGAACGGGGGGAGGACCTCCAAACTCCACACAGACAGCGGCCCGAGGCGGGAATGCAATTGTTTTGCTTGCGATGAGGCACGCGTGTAAGGCCCATTGAGCTATGTAGCTCTTTTTCAGAAGCGACCTGGCCACAAATGATAGCTCAACGAAGTGTATGTATGTTGAACTTCTTTCACACTGTACGTAGCCAACTGTGCTAATCGGAGGTGCGGTGGAAGTGGCGTATCACGTGGACATCTAAAGCAACAAACTCCTACAAGCGGCTCTGGAGCGCTGTGACCACATTATCGTGAGTTCAAACATTTCAACCGATGCTCCACGCCTCTGCCAACTCGGTAAGGAGGTTAATAGACCTTGCTGGCAGAAAATAAACCACAATGCAATTCGGATCGGTGGTTTAAGTGTCGGCAAAATTAATGGCACAGCCGTTGCACTCAATTTTCGCAAACGGCAATCGCTTGCAAATGATTAAGGGCGTGCGTTCGAGCCTCCAAAACACCCGAGCTTGACGTGTGGGTGCCATCGCATGTTTATCTGCCAACGTTACCAGCTTCCAATTTTACACCTACATTTGTACGACCTTGAATTTCCATCCGTTTTCAGCATGCCGTGTGTCAGTGCACATGCTTGAATTTGTGCGCGTGCGTGTTTGACATATGCAGCTAATTTTGGTGTTTGCGTCTGAGAGATTTCGATTGCACGCACGAGTATTATTTTTGTGATGCGGTCAGTCATAAAAAGTGCGCGCATGTGTGCAATCATTGTTCCCAGGAGTCAATGACAGCCGCTGATGTAAAAATAATTGAGGTGGTTATGAGTTTTGACCCTTTGCGGCTCCGAAATTGGGTAAATGCTGCTCTGCATCTGTCCACTGTCCACGTGGCGCTCGTGATTATTATGTCTCCATTACGGCCCTAAGCACGTCGTGTTTGTCCACAGAAGGGGAGACACATTTCTATGATGAGCTGTCATTGCCTCCCTGCACGTGAATGTCAGAATCAGAATCTTTATGTATCCTGGAGAAATCCGATGAGATATGAAGCTCATTGTCACAGATGTCCAGCCGTGTGTTGAGATCACACTCATTGCTCGGCCACGATGGAAAAAAACATCAGAAATAACGGTAAACGCTACGGCAAATTGAAATAATAATTGTGATGGCGTTATTTTAGTTTGCCATTTTGCAGAGCGCTGAGATGGCCCCAGCCTGCTCACCAATTACGATGCAAGAAACCTTTCCCATTGAGTCGGGGCTCTTGTGGCGTTCCTACTACATTCATTTCTTTGTTGCATTATTTACTTTTAACATGTAGAAAGCTACAACGAGGGTTCAGAACGCTGTACAGTATAACGAGAACAACTTTCAACAAGTCCTAAAACACAAACGCAAGTAATAACACAGTGTAATATGTCTGTGACTAGGGATATTGATGGGATCTTCTTTAAAATGCTCAACACGCATGTCAATTCCACCTCCCCCGAATAAAGAAAGAAATTAAAACCCGACCCATTTGTCGTGTGCGCAGAGCAAATCCACATGTCGTGTCCCTGGTCTGGGTACACAAAAACGGAAGTGTGTTTAGAAGTATTACCAAACTAGAGCACAGCCTCGAGTCAGCTTGAGCTTTTCAATATTTTGTGCAATTCACATTTGTACCCACACATTTCCCCGGCACAGGTGATCTACCGATCGACTAACTGTGGTTTTACCCATTCATGCTGCTGGGTCTGGGGTCGGCAACCTGCAGCTCTTTAAGGACCACTTTGTGACGTTATTCACATTGCATTGCGGCTCTTGGAATTTTTTTTTTTACGAATTCGGAAAAAACTAACTTCTCGTTACGTTGGTTGGCGACCCCTATGCTGGGCGGATAGAGGCGGTGGGGTGGGGATTTGCCCCCTTGTGTCAACTGCCGTGCCGGGAGATGGAATAAAACCGCTGACCTCTGGATCGCACGTCCTGTTTGCTGACCACGACACCACGTGGCAGCTCCCTTTGTTTCACATTTCGTCCCAAACATTTGAAAGAGGCAGGTGCCCCGGTGATACACACGGTGACTCACACCTTGGGCTGTGAGCGGGATATTAGTTTGGCAGTAGGGGACGATGACTGATATTACAAAAATAGGCAAAATTGGACCGTGACACCGGCCTACTCGTTTCGAATAACGTCGGGAGATCTTGGAGGTAAGTGTATGTTGAACTTTTTTCGCACCGTACGTAGTCAACCGTGCTAATCGGAGGTGCGGGGGAATAAGGGGCGAGGCAGCGGCACGAGGGAGCCGTGCGCAGTTTGGTCGTTGCCGGGGAAACGGCGCGGCCGTGCCGCTTGGTCCGTGAGTGGGACGCTCCAGAGCGGAAGGCCGCACGCAGTGGGACAGCCCCCGCCCCCCCCCCCCATACACGTCCCCCCCCCCCATACACGCCCCCCCCCCCACACACATCCCCCCCACGCCTGCGCTTGTGCAGACCGGGGGTGGATTCAATTACGATGCGTTGACGTGGGTAGAATTATATATTTATTTCAACAACAAAATATAGTCATCTACACCTTCTGTCAGTAGTGCTGCGTGTGTGTGGCCGTCAAGGGAAAGATGTCTTTTGTAGGCGACGTTTCGGCCAATGGCACCTACTACTGAATTTCTGAAAACTACTGAACATCTGCGAAAAAGAGCTTTATACATATTCTGTTTCTGACTACATACTTCATAGTGCATTACAATTAGACGTTTATAATAGGCGACGTTTTGGGCAATGGCCCTTAATTGCACAAAGATGGTAGCACGTGTCGTGCTCGTTGCAACCCATCAGTGCCAGCAGCAGAATCACCAACTCAGTTGTAGCAAAATGTTGCCTTGCAGGCACTCTCGCGGTGGTTGCTGTATGCGTGTGCACACCCACATCGCCACACGCACCGAGCGTCGTGGCTACATTTAGAAAATTAATGAACGCTCGCGAGACGCGTGGGTGTGGCACGGGCTGGCTTTGACGCGCGCGCCCGTGCGTGTGCGCGTGCGTGCGCGCGGTAGTGCAGCGTGGTGCTGGCCACCCAACCTCTCGTGTGCCGTGCCGGCCTTCATAGGTGCACGCTAACGGCGCTTGCCTAAACTGTCTGTTAAGGCTATCCGGGGGATCTTTGTCTTTGCAGTAGTGCAGCGGTTAGCGCACTGCACTGAAAACCCGACGAGCCGAGTTCGATTCGCGCTCACGGCCTGCAGCGACAGCAGTGACGATGATTTCAACCGGTTCTGGTGCATCGCCGAGGTCGAATCAACCTCAAATGAGTACCTGGTGCGGTGTTTAAACAGCGCCACTGGGGAGACAAAGGCGGTCAGGCGCGATGCTGGCCACCCACCCCCTCGTGTACCGTGTCATCCTTCATGGGTGCTCGCTAACAGCACTTACCCCAACAGTCTGTAAAGGATAAGGGGGATCTTTGTGTGTGCATGCGTCCTGAATTTGGCGTGCGTCTTTGTAGAGTTATCAATCCTCAAAGCATCACGGTGGATTGCTGAGATGCACATTAACTGAGATTTTGCGTTTATTCTCCGGATAGAGACACGAATGTACTGTGGTGCTGTACTGTACTTATTTAAACCTAAAGCTCCTTTGAAAACGAGGTATCCTAGCCTCAGTGGGCTCTCAAATGTCATTACAAAGGTCACCTATCTACGAAATTGTCGTGACTCATTGCCAGATGTCCTCGTTCAGGAAAAAAAACAAATCATGTTATACTTTTCCCTGAAGACCATAGGGCAAAAGCTGCCTTGGTAGAAAAAAAATATATACATTTGTAAAAAAATTGAAATAAATTCAAATCACCCTACATGCTTTTTTCATTTCAATTGGATACATTCCAGAATTGGAAATTAAAACTATCAGTTTGATTATAATGCGATGATCATTTCTGTCTTGAGTGAATAATGCAGTGATAGTGAAGTCTCTATTTGGCCTCTCTGTGCTATGAAGAAGGACCATTGCCTGAAACGTCCCCTATTTTCTTTGTTCATTTTAAGGCCACACAATGTTATTGGCGAATGTGTTGAATTTGTTTAAATTTGTGCTTGCGTACCACGAGGTGATGCACTGCTCACCACGAGAGTTCCAACTGGTTTCTGCATCTCGTAACATGATGCTGATAGCGCAATTGGGATATTTTTTGCAGAGGATCATGGGAGAATATGTGTGAGTTTAATAGACATTCTACTCTCCGCACGAAGATAAAATTTGTTTCCAGTTTATCATCCGAGTGGCCTTTGGGAATAACATGTTTCCAGCAGCATTTCTAAAATCAGGCAAACGCCAGATAGGTTTGTATGTAATGTATGTTGAACTTCTTTCGCACCCTACGTAGTCAACCGTGCTCATATGAAGATTCAACCTTCTGGGTGTCGATCAGCAAGCCAGTTATATAAGCGCCGCTGGCATTGCCAGATGTTATTGGCGAGAACACTCGACTGAAGCGATGTGGCCTTGTTCAGTGCCAACATTACAACAACATCATCTCGCGCAGCGTTGATGGTCAATCTCAATCCATTATTAAGGCCGATGCATCTCTTCACCTGCAATGCGAAAAAAACTAAATTCGCTCATCAGCCGATGAGCCTTCTCGACCAATGCATAAAAGTCGGCACGATCTGATGGACTTTTAAAAAATGTTGACATTTTAATGTGAACATGGATTATCCTTGTGCGTATTATCTGGGCTGCGGATTAACCGTGCTTGTGAAGAAATTAGCAATTATGTGGCGTTCCATGCTCATTCGCACCTCTTTGGCCCGTACGTGCGCGGATTATATCAGCTGCTCGCGGCTCAGTAGCCGGATGGCGGTGGTGGTGGCTACGCACTTGGCCTGGACACAGCAGCAGCAGCACTGTGGAGGCAGCAGCGAGCGTTGACGAATCGTTGCACAAATTACAAAATGTTCCGAGACTCCGTTCTGAGAATCGACGTGCAATACCCTGGCTCGCCAGCAGGACGCAGTACAGCAAAGTGGGTGCTGATATGATCTGTCCCCTCTCTGTGGGGTCGTGTTGTCCCTTCGTGTGCGTGGGGTTTCTCCCGCGTGCTCCGGATTCCTCCCACAAGTACAAACGCTCAATAATTGGCTGAAAACATCTTCGTGTCGAGAGAAAGTGGCGGCACCGGGTCACCGCCTGCCAGGCTTCCTAGCTTTGTCTGTGGTTCCTACTCAGCGATTGTGAGATGCGATTTGCATGAACGACGCTATATGAAGTGAATCATTCCACTTTTTTTATAATTAAATTACTTTAACAAGCTAAACACCTACGATACAGTCTACAATGTATCCCCGTTCTACACAAGTAAACAATATATACATGGTACGGTACATTCTAATTGGTTTATGCCTTTTATCATCTGTTTTTTGTTGTTATCTGGGCCATTCCTCGCCCCATTTCCAAAAAAATCGAGAATCCGCTGGATGTGCACGTTTCGTGCTTTGTGGACGGTAGGGTTGGGCGAGTTGAATAGCTTTAGTAACCTCCCCTTGCCTCTAGTTGTGGATCCAAGGGGGGTGAGTAGGATTGGGTGGCAGGGGGGCTGCCCCCCCCCCATCCCCTTCCTCGCACCTTCGGACCACGGACATGTGTATTTTATATGTATTGTATTGATAGTCACCAGAGTAAATATATTCAATGTTTCTCACCATTATTAATATTGAGCCCCGTTTATAAGGCGCCGCGTCCAAATTGGGAAGTGTTGACATCTGCTTGCCGCAAGTCTCTTCTCTTCGAAATGCTCCCACTTTTTGACACGACATTTGTTGCTCGAGTTGTTTTTATTTGACCAGGCAAGGCCCACTGAGCTGTCGAGCTCTTTTCAGAAGCAACCTGCCGATCACAAACGATAGCTCAACCAAGTGGCTTATCGCGTGGAAATGTATAGCAGCCAAATACTCTAAATGCGCGATGTTGATTCTAAATGTGGATGGAAACCCCCGGAGGACCCGGAGAAAACCCAACGCGACCACGGGGAGAACATTATTCGATTTGTGACACGGATGATGGTCCCGTTTCGCTCATTACCCGGCTATTTTTCAAGGATGCGTGACCCCAGGATCAACAGTAGCAACAAAAACAAAATATAAAAACATCAATCAATCTTGCAGAGAACGACTGCAGGACCCTAAGGGATATTGCACAACTAACAAACATAATCAGCGCCGTTGTTGTGGAGCAAACAAGTAACATTCCATGTGCAGACAAAGACACCATCTCCATATCTCTCCCTCCACATAGAAAATACGCTTCTTTTTTACACATCCCATCAGCCAGTCACGGTGATGCATGATCCCCTTTGGTTGCTGGGTGGCGGCAGGCACACCCCGGGCACACCCCAGACACACCCCGGGCACACCCCAGGCACACCCCGGGCACACCCCAGGCACACCCCAGGCACACCCCGGGCACACCCCAGGCACACCCCGGGCACACCCCGGGCACACCCCGGCCACACCCCGGGCATGTGCCCTGGCGCTACAGGCTCCGTTCGATCTGCTGCTGCTGCTGCTGCCAAGCTGCCGTGTTGATCATCTCACTACAGCACATGCTTGTGTCCTCGCCGTCTCTTAAAGACAACAACAACAACACTTTTGCCATCTGTTGCCAAAACCCAGCAAAATGGAAAGACGCGTGTCCTTTATTAAAATTTGTGCATATATAGATAATGATGATAATATTAGTAACGATACTAATACCTTAAATTTGTACTATTTTATGATATTATATGCAAGATTTATATAATTATACAAACATTCGACTACTTATTCAACTTAAATAACAAGTAAGCGTTGTTTCCAACCACATCTAGAACGAACACAGAGCTGGCAAACATCCACATGGATTTCACCGTCCGCACGCGGGGTGCTGAAGTGGCCATCGGAACCCGCGACGATGACGTCACGGCTGCAATCAACTCGACGCAAATGTGCGTTCATGTTTGCACTTCCATCTCTACGTATTACTCACCATGCCGTAATGTCGTTATCTGTAACCGTAGGAATGACGACGTTTGATTAAAACTGTGAAACATTTGAGTCGGCTTGCCGTTGCGCCATTTGCAGGATAGTTGTGCGAGCGCTCGTGTTTGTTACGGAGTGCATCAAAGCGCCGAGAAGGTTTACAGAGGCGTGCGTTTCGTTGCGTAACCTTTGAGTATAAAAAGCGAGTCGCGAGATTGTCGTGATGGAGTCATTCGGTGTCGTCGTCGTGTTTGTGTTGTTTACAGTTACAAAACAATAAAATCTAACGAGCTCAACAAGGCTTGACGAGGGCTCCGATTGCATTTAATGACGTTGCGCACGGAGTCAATTGCAATGTGCAGTCGGTTCTCCTACAACGTGATTGTTGCGTTCCTGAATAACACCGCATTATGTGCAAAAATCGCTTTTATACCTGATAATTAATGATGTATTACAGGGTAAAGCACAGCCCCCAACAACCCGCGTGATGCGTGCGCAGACTTAACAAAGACGAAGGCGCGTGGGTAGCATCTCAAAGGATCCAGCAGCATCCCAATGCCTTGTGTGATGCTCCGCCGAGGCGGCGCCGCCGTACAAGCCCTTACTCCTCCTACTCGCCGGACGTAGTTCTGTTCGCTCAATCGCGTTTCTCCAATTCGACACCGTGTTAGAAAGAAAAAAAATCCCCTCATACATTCATCACGTTATATCCAATTCGCGTGATGAAAACACGCAGCATTATAGGAGATCAGATTGTATGTTGGACTTCTTTCGCGCCGTACGTAGCCAGCCGTGCTAATCAAATCTGTCGTGCAGCACTCCGAAGTGGGTCTCTGGCGTTGTGAGCTGCGTGTCGTTCGGTAACGAGGGTGTCCCCGACGATTCTTGGAACTTCGGAATCGTAGATCCCCAAGGAGCTCGAGAGCGTGGAGCGAAACGTCAGACATTGTGTCGAATGACACGCAGTGGGACCCCATGAAAAATCAGGAGAAGTTGTACTGCTCAGACATTCGAACCAAACAAGGCACGGCACAGCGCTGTACTGCCAGATCAATGTGGTTGCTGCGGTACGGTGATGCTGCGATATGTCCACGATACTCGTATTGCTCGTTTTTGGCAGAATATCATCGATGTCGTTATGATCGTTGGTCATTTTATGTTTGTTTAAACATTTATTTCCTAAAGAAACATTTAAGTAATCATACAAACTCAATAATTTAGGTTGGATTTTTTTAAAAAGCTATCACTGTTTCCAAAATATTTCCCGGTGTAATTAACAGCATGTTGGTCATATTTACTACTAGAATGAGCCAAGCATGTCTGTGTGTCCCACGCTTGACGTCACTCCACGTCGGCCAGCCCCCTCATTAATAATCATGAACCGGTGACGTCCTCCACATGTATCCCCCCCTCATTAATAATCATGAGCAGGTGACGTCACTTCACATCGAACAGCCCCCCTCATTAATAATCATGAAGCGGTGACGTCTTCCAAATGGACCCCCCCCCCCCATTATTAATAATAATTAGCGGCTGACGTCACTCCACATGGGGAAGGGGGGGGGGCGAGGCGCCTCCTCCTCCCTCCTCAGCGTCAACTTACAACCCTCACTACAAAGGCAGAACCCTCACGTCATGCGATCTCCGTCACGCTGTTGAGACTTAGAAGTAAAAAGGACGTCGTGATGAACAAGGGATTATCACCTTTAAATGAAATAGGTCTATGTTACCGCGCCCTTACAAATTGCACACGCATTTATGCAATGAATATCTCACGTCGCGCTTTGCTTTTCGCTTGCAAGTTTCAGATTTACTCAAATACACCCGTCCTTGGACGGGCGAAAGGCTAGTGACTTAATAATTTTCGTAATTATTGATGCTCCACGTGCTCCGCTTTCCTCCCACATCTATAAGCACGCATGACTTGTCTGAAAGCATCTTAATATGTAGAGGACTGCAGAGCTTGGGCAATTGTTGGTATGGCTGGCTCATCGCCTTTCTGCTACTTTCCAGCTAGAGGATGTGGCTGTTCAGCAAGTGTGTGATGCAATTTGCATGAACGATGAGGCTGTAAAAAATTTAAACTAAAGCAAGTGATATTTTTTGTACTGGAAGTACAAACAAACTAAAATACAACATGGCATGACTTGGAGATGCTGCTGCTGCATTGGCAGTGGTGCACAAGCACAATCAACAACAACAAAACTCAACACAGTCAACAACGACACTGTTGGCTTAAAAGAAAAACATTATTGGCAATGTTTCGGGCAATGGTCCTTCTTCATAACACATAATAGAGGTTAGAGATTGCACTTAAACTATGGGGCCTGATGGGAATTACATTAAAAAAAATGTTTTCTAATGACCAGATTATAAATAGGCATATGAATAGTTACCTACTAGGAGCTATTCCGTATCAGGCAACCCCTTCAATAATCACACAATGCATTTACTACTTAAAAACACGCATTTATTTTTAAGTACAATTCTAAAATGTTGCTGGCACAATGCAATACAATTTAAAAAGATGCGTGTGCATTCAATTAGATAAAAACTGGGAAGCGGATATCGCGATAATCGCCGCGTCGTGAAAGATGAATGTCGGATTGTACCGTGAGCAATGGCACGGCGGCAGGCCTCCTCGTTATCCGTGAGGCTTCCATCCCTTCTCTCCGAGCGGCGGAGCCGAGTGGCTGGCGGTTCAAGTGGCCGCCGCGGCCTTCCAGCGATTGATTGGCACAGAAGGCGAGAAGCCCGGTCGCCCAGATGACGAGGTCGGCGACCTTCCTTTTGATTGATGCTCGGCCCTTTTTAAGAGAGCACTGCTCCCAAACGCCGGCGGTTCACGGAGGCTTGCGGGAGCAGAGTCTCAAGGGGGCCCTAACGAGACGCCGAGCACGGCGCTCGAGTAAGTGATGTCGCGGCGTTAATCTGGGAAATGTGACGATTGATTCAATGTCCTCTGGCTTACTGCTCGGGCCAACGAAAGGCGAGCACTCATCGTCAAATCGTTTTTACGCCCCCAAGCAAATTTATATAAACCGTGATTTATTGTTGATTATGACATTGCCTTATGAATGTTAAAGTGTATAATATAAAAACGCGAAAGGGATTTTGATTATTATGATTGTACAGCTGTGGTGGAGTGGTGGCGTACGTGCTCAGTGCACTTGACCTATGAACCCACTCACCTGAGTTAAATTCCCGGCCATGGCTAACATCATTGGCGAGCGATCACCTGAACCGGTTATTGGCCACCAACTCTTCACCATCTTAGTCCAGCGTGGTAAGGAATGGTCAAACAACCCTCCATGACCGTTTCGGCGTGGTGAGGCGTTTATAACCACCATTGGGACAAGTGGTTGTATATTTATATGGTAACAAAAACATCACTCGTGTGTTTCTCGCACAGTGCTTCGGCTGCACCGGTGTGCTAATGTTTTGCTCTTGCACAGTTCCCTTGAGGGAAACACAGGAACCTCAAGCTAATAAAGGGCATCTGACATTTTGCAAGGAGTCATGCTGGGTGCTCATTTTGGTTCAACCGTCCATGGTGGCATTAAGAGGAGACGCATCCCTCCTCGCACGGAACATACACATCAGTTGGTGTGCAAGGGAAGCTGGGGGATTGCTGTTGCATTGCAAGATCTCGGGAGGTGATGGGAGGAGGCGGCGTCCTGGGGAGGCCTTCATCCAGCGGTGGTCACTCTTGCTAATGAGGCTCATCCTGGTCTCCTGAGTTCTCACCTGCAGGTTAAACAAAACCAAATTGACTCGATGATGATGATGATGATACATATACAATGCAAAGACTTCGCACTTAGCCAACATATACAGTTGGGACACATATCGTTAGCGAGCACATATTCAGAAAGTGCATCACACGTAAGAGAAGTTGTGGCCAGCACTACGGCCCGGCCGCCTTTGTCTCCCCAGTTTCCATGTTTGGCACACCGCACCATTTAGCACCGAGTTGTTCTCCTGGAGGGCCGGTTATGGGGGATGGTTTGACCATACTTCACCGATTTGGTCGATGTGGGTTAGTAAATGGGTGGCCTAGAATTAGTTACAAGTTATCACTCGGCACTGATGTTAGCTGTAGACGGGAAACGAACTCAGTTTTCCGAATTTGTAGCCCAATGCGCTAACCACTGCGCCACTGCTCCCTCTATTGATACACGAATATCACCTTAAAGCCCAGCGGCGATGTTCACACACTGCACTAGGTACACATTGAAGGCTAAATCTACCTAGGGAGGTCCAGCACCGGTAAAGACATTCGTCACTGCGTTAGTCGTGAGCGGGAATCAACCTGGGGTCACTAGGTTCGAGTGCAAGTGCACTAACCAACACACTTCCACTCCCCACACACACACTCGTACACCTACGCATATGGCATGTAATGTGTCTTTACATGGCAGATTGTGTGATATGTTCCCCTGTGGAGGTGGGAATTTGACCATGGGAGCAAAGCCATAAGCGATTACAAGACAAAAGTTAAAAGATTCCCATTGTCGCCTTAACAGATTTTTGGAGCAAGTGTTTTGAACGCGAGCACCTATGAAGGCTGGTACGGCACACGAGGGGGTCGATGGCCAGCACCATGTTCGACCGCCTTTGTCTCCCGAGTGCCAATGTTTACTCACTGCACCAGGTACTCATTCTGAGGCTGAGTCGACCTAGTGAAGGCCCAGGACCGGTTCAGATAATTGTCACTGGTGTTGGCCGTGAGTTGGAATCGATCTTGGGTCCCTGGGTTCGTAGTGCAGCGCGCAAATCGCTACAATACCACGCGCCACACATACAAAAACGAAGCTCCACCCTATAGCCTTGACAAACAAACTGTGGACACCCCAATGGGCTCCCCCCTATCTCCGGTTGTAGCCAACGTTTTCATGGAGAAATTTGAGACCTTATGGAAGAGGTACGTGCATGACACTTTTGTCATCTGGCCACATGGCCGGCCTGCTCTAGACCAATTTCTCGACCACATCAATTCCATACACCCAGCCATCAGATTTACCATGGAAGTCGAAAAAGATGGCAAGCTACCTTTTTTGGATGTCCTAATAAAAAAGAGACCTGATGGTTCATTGAGCCACTCTGTCTACAGGAAAGCTACCCATATGGATGCTTACCTAAAACCAAATTCCCACCACTATCCATCCCAGAAGAAGTCCCTCATCAAGACTCTACACCATAGAGCCCAATGCATCTCCGACCAGGAACACATTCCCAGTGAACTCAAGCACGTACACCAAGCTCTCAAGGCTAATGGTTACTCCGACTACACAATCCGCAAAGCCATCACTCCAACCATAAAGAAGGACCCTCTTGAGGAGTCATTCAAAACCATCACCTTACCCTACATTGTAGGGGTCACAAAAAAGATCTCCAAAATATTGAATAAACACAAGATCCAGGTCCGATTCAACATAACACATAAAATCCGTGATCTGGTCCCGTCTGTAAAAGATGTGATTTCAGACATATAGTAACCCTGGCGTCTACAAACTAAGTTGCTTCTGTGGTAGTAGTTGCATTGGAGAAACCAAACGACATGTCTCGGGCCGCATCCGTGAGCACAAAGCAGACTTGAAACACGGTAGGACAAACATCTCAGCCGTGGCAGATCACGGGTATAATTCAGTGGGATCACATGACATTGACTTCTCCAAGACGGAGGTTCTCTGCAAGCCATCTGGCTACCATGAGAGATTCGTTCATGAGGCTATCCACATATATAAACACAGAGACAATTTCAACCGAGAAAATGGATTCTGGCTTAGCAATCATTTGAAGGATGTGATAAACCATTTAGGGTCTTAATTGATTGTGTTCACGCTTACGGTGACTTTCAGACCGCATTCCATTCTCCTTCTCTACCCCCTCCTCCGTTCCGAGCATAGATGGACTCGGCCGTCTCAACAACCACCAGTTGCTGTCCGTGGTGCTGACGTTAAGAAAAAACCGCCACTTTTTTTTTATTTCTTGCTGTGGGTTTCACACCTGATGATGATTGCTTGTGTTGCAATCGAAACGTGGTGAGAATGTGATTGTTTTATTTTTATTATTTCCCTTCTACGTGACTTTACCGAAAGAACCAATAATATGAATACCTTGACAAACTGTTGGAGCAAGTACTGTTAGCGAGAACTTATGAAGGCCACACATACACATATGTACACACACATATACACCCACTTTCTCCTGTTTGCATTGCAGTTGTTAACGCATCGATCTAGCTGCGAGTTCGCATCTCCTGTATTGAAAGAAACGGCGATCACTTCTCCGAGTATTGCAAACCTCTGTTAGAGCCATTGGGACATTTCATGTATCCATCATCATCATCACGGCCCTGCCTCGCTGTGTATGTAATTGTCAAGCTGCTCGGAACGTGTTCTGGATTGTTGACCATAATTTAAACACATTACGTAAATATGTTGGTGATGCTGCTGCTATGTTGGCCGGTGGACAAGCACAAACAACAAGAACTAAAACGACGCATTAATCAATCTTGATTTGAAGCTTTCGTGACTGCAGGAATCCATACTCTTTGGTTCTTTCGGTAGAGTTACGCAGGTATAAAATAAGATAAATCACGACGTTTTGGGCACAACACAAGCGTCCATCATCAGGTGGGAAAGCGTGGTCTGCTGCTGAGGCAGACTGTTTTAAAAGGTTTGAAATGGGTGTATCCCAAGGGTCATAAAGAAGTGGCCGGGGCTGGTGATGTTAATGTGAGAAATTAGCATGTAGCTGTAAGTTAGAAGAAGAGCGGCCTCCTCGACGAGGGAGTGCACCCCAACGGGTGTAATCCACAAGGCCTGTGAGTCGCATTAACATGAATACATATAATAAGCGACGTTTCGGGCAATGGCCCTTCTTCATAGCACATGTATAATGTATGTGCTTTTCATGCCATTAGAAACGAAGGTCCATTGCTCAACACGTTGCCGATTAAATATTTGTTTCCTTTCGAGGTAACACACATGTTATTTACGAATATGTTGAGTTTTTGTTGTTTATTGTTTAAATCCAACTTTAAAATACCAAAACATGCGTGCCTAATCCATATTGGCTATGACTTAATCACCCGGCTTGCACCCAATCCAGTTAGACCTCAAAAGCTGAGCAGCCTTGAGCCTGGATCGTGCTTGGATGGTCGACCACCGTGCTGAACAAGGGGTGCTGTCGGCGCTGTTGGCAGTATATGGCAGTGCAGATACATCCACTGTAGCTCAAACCCGGACCCCTCACTTATCAACCGGCACTGATCCAGTGTGGTGAAGTATGGTCAAATACCACTCACGGCCCACATGGCGTCGGGAGGCCCTCATCCAGCAGTGGATGTGATCTCAGTACGTCAAGAGACGACCATAACTAAGTAACTGATTAAAAAAAAAAACGAGCAATTTAGTAGAAAGGCTTATTTGCATCATCAGCCATCATCAACTTCTGAATGTAGGCCTCCCCAAGCCATCAACAAAGCTGGCATTTCGTACAATCTTTGATTAAAAAGAAAACACAACAATGTTAGACCAAATGGTTCAAATTTAGGTCCTTACAAAGTTCGGACTAGAAGTTGATGGTTTAATTCATAGAGCAGGGCCAGCCTAACATTTGAAGTCTCATAATAAACAAGAACAACAATGACCCCATCATCAGCGAACCAAGAAACCCGCCTCTCATGGGCGGTGGCATCAGCTCCAACAGAAAGCTTAGCCTCCTATTGCATACTAAAATATACTGTAAATAAATAACCATAACCGATTAAATATATAATAGGGCATGAGATAATAAATATAAATGTTCGACTATTTTGTCAGTCCACTGCTGGATTAAGGCCTCCCCATGCCACGTTTTTCATGTGGCCAATTTGGCCATACTGCACCACTCGGGGTTAATAGCGGTGTTGTGAAGGGATTTATTAGTTATTTTATCTACCAACGTGACTTTACCGAAAGAACCAAAGAGTATGAATTCCTGCCGTCACATAAGCTTCAAATTTAAAAAAGGCTTGATTTCAAATGATTAAAATTCAGAACATCGCTGAGCAAAGGTATGAATAATCAGTCAAACTACCATTACCTCTGTTTAACACGTAGGCTTCCGCGACCAATATCATCCTTAATAGAGGTTTTTGGGTTAGATCACGTAAATACCCTTACCTCTATTTAACGATAATTAACTGATAGTTTCCATTGTAATTTACAGTTGCACGCAATACAATGAAAATGCTTCCCTTTGAGTATAAAAAAAACATTTCCAAACTAAATAATGTATTCAACCAAGGTAGCAAAACTCTGTAATGCGTGTTAAAAACAAACGATTGTAATTAATGAATAAAAATGTACCAATCTACCACATTATGAATACTTACTTCCTATGACTTAATAATGGAGTGTTCCCTGGTACATTACTACTTAGCACTCAGCGATACATAATTGGCACTGCAACATTCTATTGCTTTTAATAAGTTTCGTAACATTAAACGTTTAGACTACTTTTTTTCTTTGCAGTGTATAAATATTTCATTAAGGCTTCAGGGATTATGGCATTGGTGTTTTCATTTAAATGTTCGGAGTGCATTGCAATTAGGACGTAGAACGTACTCTCGGCAGGCGCTCAAAGTGCTGTGCAGTTTAAAGGTTAAGAGAAAAGCTATTTAGGGTGACGGAACGAAATAAATAAATAAGCAAACAAATGTGAAATTAAATCTGGCAGTGTTTGCAGTCATCAGGGTGCCTGCCTCGGCCTTGAGGGCGATTTGGACGAGCGATAAATGACGTGGTATATCTCGTCTGAGTGCCTAGCTGTCTCAAAGAAAAAAAGAGTGAATATATAAGCAAGGTCAATGACAAAGAGACTGGGCCATACGCACTCACGCGCCCGGCAATAAAGTACGGCGCAGTAATCAGTGCTATACGTGGCCGACACACAGTACCCGTCACACAACACTGCATGGCCAACACTGCATCAGTGCTGCAACGAGGTCGACACACATTATGCGTCACACTGACCACGTGGCCAACGCTGCATCAGTGCTGTACGAGGTCGACACACATTACGCGTCATACTGATCGCGTGGCCAACACTGCATCGGTACTGTACGAGGCCGAAACACACTATGCGTCACACCGACCACGTGGCCAACTCTCCATCAGTGCTGCAACGAGGTCGACACACATTACGCGTCACACTGACCACGCCTGACCAAATCTCTTTTGTTTTTTCCCGCTAACACGGTCTGAGACGTGTCGTTTCGTTTTCCCAATGTAACTGCTACCGCAGGTACAACTCAGTTTGTAGACTCCAGGATATTGCATGTCAGGAATGACATCCTTCACAGATGGGATTATATCACGAATTTTGTGTACTGTGTTGAATCGGACCTGGATCTGGTGTTTGTTTAAGATTTTGGAAATAGTTTTGGTAACACCTGCTATGTATGGTAACGTGATGGTTTGGATCGGCTTCTCAGGAGGTTGTTTCTCCATGTTTGGAGAAACAGCTTTGCGAATAATGCGGTCCGAGTATCCATTCATCTTAAGGGCCTGGTGTAGGTGTTCCAGTTCACTGGCTAGGTGGTGTTGGTCGGAAATGCAGTGGGCCCTATGGTGTAGTGTTTTGATGAGATAATTATTCTGTGCCGGATGGTGGTGGGAATCATGTTTCAGATATGAATCTGTGTGGGTGGCTTCCCTGTAGACAGAGTGTCCCAACAAGCCGTCAGGTCTCTTCTCAAACAGAACATCCAGGAAAGGTAACTTACCATCCTTCTCCACTTCCATGGTTAATTTTATGGATGGGTGTATGGAATTGATGTGGTTGAGAAATTGGTTCAATGCTGGCAGGCCATGTGACCAAATGACGAAAGTGTCATCTACATATCTCTTCCACAAGGAAGGACGTAGGGTGAATGTCTGGATGGCATCTGTTTCCAATTTCTCCATGAAAACATTCGCTATCACTGGTCATAAGGGGGAACCCATGGGGGTACCTTCATTTTGTTTCTAGAAAGTACCATCCCAGGTGAAGTAAGTATTGGTAAGGCAGTGCCTAACCAGAGTCGGAACATCAGGATTCAGTCCATGTTGGACTAAATCTTCAATTATTGCTAAGGTGTCAGGTACAGGAACCTTGGTGAACAGAGAAACTACATCAACGCTGACGAGCAAATTATCTGGGGACAGTGAAATGCCCTTGATTAGAGAGACCAAGTGAGCTGAGTTGCGTACTGCCGAGGTTGTCTTGCCAGTGAATGGAAGCAAGGTATCAGACAGAATACGGGCCAGTTTGTAGGGAGGTGAGTTGATAGTGGAGACGATGGGCCGAAGTGGAGTGCCTTCTTTATGGGTTTTTGCAAGACCATATAATCTGGGTGGTCTAGTAGCAGAAGGTTTTAGGGAGAGCCATTTTCATGGTTCGATTAGAGAAGTCGAACTGGTAATGATATTTTTGGTTTTTGTAGCGAGGCGGTTGGTAGGATCTTTGTTGATTTTGGTGTAACTGCCATCATTAAGAAGGTCCTGGATTTTGTTGTTGTATGTGGTTTTATCCATGATGACAGTAGCATTGCCCTTGTCGGCGGACAGGATGACTATGTCCTCTCTCTTTTTCAATTTGGCGAGTTCAGAGTGCTCGTCTTTGCTGATGTTACTAATGGGTTTCTTAGCATTTTTAAGGATGGTGGCAATTTCAGATCTTGCCACATCTGTCAGGATGTGTCCCAAGCCTTTGAAGACTACACCTACCTGGGCAATGATATCATCCACTGGGATGTGTTTGGGGGTGACAGCAACATTCAGCCCTCTAGCTAGTACCGATTTTAGGCTATCGGAGATTGTGCTGCTACTCTGATTGATAACAGTCTTGTTAACATCCAGCTTTTTAATGTGTGGATCTGGTTTCTTTTTTGACAAGTTATTGAATTTAGCAATAAGGGTAACCTTACATTTGGAGGACATTGTTGCGGCAGAAGAAGCAGTCATGTTATCTACAAAGTTCCAATAAAATGCGGACATTGTATCTGTTAATGTTAAGTGTGATTGTAGGAGACATTTGTCTAAATTATCAAGTTCAAGACGGAGTAGTCTTATCCTCTCTGAGATTAGAGAAAGGCTAGCTCTGAGTAAGATTCGTTTGGCGTTAGTTGAAGTGACAGAAGCAAATGTGAGTGGAAATGTGGTCGGTATTACCTTGTTGTCGCGGCATCTCTTCAGAAAGGTGAGAGACTCAGTCATGTGAGCCTTCTTGTCTCATAGTCTGTTGAAAGCTTTAACAGATGTGTGAAAACCCTCCCCGTAGAAGTGGTTCAATCTTGATTTGAAGCTTTCGTGACTGCAGGAATCCATACTCTTTGGTTCTTTCGGTAAAGTCACGTAGGTAGAAATGAAATAAGGTCCCATTATGTATTAGTAGCGCTATTACTGACACCCCAATGAAGCTCTCATATATTGCTCGCACAAAATAAATAACGCTGCCCGGAATGCATCCCCGTATTTATCGCTGATTCTGAGCACTCACTTCTGCAGGAGCGCATCTTGAGCGCGAAGCGAGGTCTGCCTGTACTCTTCTACGGCGCAGCACGTGGGAGAGTTCTGGGGACCAGGTCGCCTGAAGGGATCTCAGCTAGCTCGTTGACATCCTCCTCCGTGGCTCGTTCCCTTCCACGAAGGGTCGCACTGCTCTGCGAAAACTTCCCAACTGGGTTCTCCGTCTCGTCACATTGTGCCAAGAGCAAGGATCTTGATCAAATCGAGGAAAATGACCCACGAAAAATAGAAAAAAATTAAAACGCCTCACAGGCAGACGACAGGTATTGCTCAGAACACATTGAATTTAAACCCGCAGGTCACCTCATTCACCTTTCCGTTATTTTGTGCCTTCCACTGCCATTCAAACTTCTGACAGAATAATGCGTGGTGACAATGGGCCGCTGTACTGCCCCTTATTTTGAACGCCTTTTGCTACCCATCAGCATCTTATTTTGTCCCGTTATCCTCCCCCCTTCCTCCCCCGTCCCCCGAATCATCCCAAGCGTGCTCTGGGCGTCAGCTCACGAGACAGACGAATCCCCGAGGAACTCTCACGGAGCGGCGCACACTGCCACCACCATGTGCCCGACGGCCGTCCGCGGGAGGTCTTCCTCGCCGGGCATCTCCGACGAAATCCTACAAATGACAGTGCACTTGGAATGAATTTGGTAAATCTTAACATCCATGCCTTAAATAACGTGTGCTAACATTACAGGACACTTTTTAAAATCCTGAATATAATATTGTGCAATACGCATGGACCCAAGAGCACAGCGAAAGTGTATTAATATGCAGGCGGTGGAGTGTGTCTCGTGTCTGTGTTAGTAAATTAATGACTTACAGCCCCTCTTTCAATCCACTGCTGGATGAAGGCCTCCCACACACTGCGTCGCTCTTGGGAATTATTTGACAGTACTTCAGCACGCTAGTCAGCGCGGATTGGTGAAGGGGGGGAGCCTAGGACCCTTGATGCACTGAACAACAAATCGATAGACATCGATTCCTACACACGCACGCAATTCGATGCTTGTAAAGAGAGCTTGAGAATCAATATGAATCCATGAATCAGCGCATTGTTATGCACACGCTACCACTGGATGCCATTCACAGGACGGTTGCACGGTTTTAGACTCTCAAACCCGAGAACAACTTCACAACTTCGAAAGAGCGTGCGTGCATTATTCAAGGCAGGATTTACCAAATCCGCGGCTGTAGTTCTGGGACTGGATGATTCGAAGAGAGAGGGGGGTGCTTTAAGAGTTGGCTGCATCTGCAGTTTGGAATCTCGCGCATGCAGCCAGACGCCCGTTCGCCTCCACGCCGCCACCGCCGCTCCTCTCAATGTGCCTGCCGCTCCGAGACAAATCAGAAGCCAATGGCACTTCGCGCATTCGCAGGGAATGTCCAGGATGAGGGCATCATTCCCTGCTGTGCCCATTCCAGCGGGAGTCTCGACAGCGGAAAGATTCACTGGCTTCGCACGTGGGCGGCGGTCGGAGCACTTCTCCCGCGGCCGTGTCAGCATTCGCCTCCGGCACGCTCCCCCTTGTGTGTTGGCTGCGGTGCTATAGCCGGGATCCGAGCCACCATACATCTTTCAATGTTTGCCTGCCCGGCAGTCAATATCCAGACGCAAATGCGCATTGTTGTATCGTAATCAAACAAACCAACAACAACAACAACAACAACAAAAACACAATGATACATCGGCAGAGAGATGCACTTGTCAACATCGCACCGGGCATTCCGAAGTGGTGGCGATGTGTTTGGGTTGGCGATGCTTCGATGTCGATAGCGCTCTCCCACAACGGTTGTGAATAATTAATCCTTACACTTGCTGTCTGCTTGGGGTTTGGCCCTTGGATATTCTAGCAGCTCCTTGTTGGGGTTTTATTGGCGTTTGAGCTCTGTTGAGCACGCATTGGGCAGTGAGGAGAAACCAATTCCAACATTCACCGAATGCCTTTGTGTCACTGCCAGCAACGTTCGTCATACATTGATTGGCTAGCTGCTTTGGCAGAACGCTGTCTATTGTATTTGTATAAGGATAGTGCAGTCCACTCTCTCCTGTTAACTGAGGTAATGTGAGGCAAGGGGTTGCCCGGGTAATGTACGTATGTTTGTTGAACTTCTTTCGCACCGTTCGTACTAATCGTGCTCATCGGAGGTGCGGCTAAAACGATAACACGAGTAATGCAACAACAACAAACTCAGCACATTCGTCAATACATTTCACGCGTAACAGAGTTTCGCGACGATTATTATGATTCGTCATCGATTTTTTGGTCGGATCGCCGTGCGAGTAAAATGTGTGTAGTATTCCCTCCTCCACCCAACAGGGCCAATTAATAAAGTTGGCACGTGATGAACAATCGTGCCAAATTATTACCGCTACACCAGCACCGCCTTTGTGTTGGAGAGCACACACTGTGGCCTTTAAATAAAACATAGACGTGTAAATATATTTTTAAGTTTCAAGTTTATTGTATTTATGACCATGTGGAGGGACAGATTTAGGAATGAGGTGCGCGGTAAACACTCATTAATTGGTTTATTATACCTTAATATATAGAGAAACTGCAGAACTTGAGAAATTGTTGGCACGGGCTCACCGTATGGCTGCCACCTTCTCACTTGGTTGTGGTTCCTCGCATCTCCGAGTCGTCCTCTCTCTCCGAGAGTGAGCGAGGACTCTGTAGTGGTGCGCAGTGTTTAAAGTTGACATCGTTATTTCTCCTAATTTTGTATCTGGTTCTGTAGCTTCTTAAAGTGATGGGTTTGTTTGCCAAATCGTTTGGAGTCTGGTCAATGAATAACGCAGATCCTCGACGGCCAGAAAAAGGAGCTTCCTAGCCCATCGGATTCCTCCAGTCTAAATACAGATTCTGATTCTGGAGTGAACAGCGAGTGTATCAAGACATGTAATTTATGTTTCCATGAATATTGCTCATCTGTAACCTGAACAATCTGTCCGCAGAAAAGCAAGGGTTAACTGTCCCAACTCACAGCTGTTTGTCAATCCACTGCGGGATGAGGGGCCTTCCCTTCAACTGTCTGTCCAGGGGGGTGTTTGACCATACTTCGCTGTGCTCGTCCAGTGTGGGTTGGGCAAGAAGGGTTGGGGGTGAGGAGAGGGAAGGTGCTGGAGCGGTTGAGGTGTCACTCACAGCTGCCGTTAGCCGTGGTTGCGAATCAAACTCCACTGCTCTACCTGTATTCCCAGGTATAACAGGTTATATATTTACAAATATTATTAGATATATTTTTTCAGACCAGTGTCTCATTCGTTTCTGCAATCTTTAATTTCCCAACTTGCTTCTTTACATCTACGCTTCACCTGTTTTCATCATTGGCCAGTGAAAATGAAGCGAACACAATTTTTGGCCGAGGTGGACAGCAGAATAATGTTATTTTTTTTATCAGCTCCTGGCCAGACCCGTGTCACCATTATCATTCCACATACTCTCACCGGAAATTTGATAAACGTTATCGTTTTTCCACTGCATACAGGTGAACACCAATAATTGGAGCTTCACTCTGAAAAAAAAGATAAACTGGCATGCTGTCGTTGTCCTTACGGTGAGCACACTGGACTTGCAATCCAGCGTTCACCGGTTCGATTCCTCCTTCCGGCGTGGCAGTTGCAACAATGGGTGAAAGCTTCTCAAATCCACCGTCACTGCTCTGTCCAGCCATTGGTATGAATGGTTCACCACAATTAGCCGGGTGACTGGGGCCAACGTCACCACAACGTACTCTGTGGATGGTGGTCAACAACAGACCATGCGTGGCCTGAGGGCTGACCCTCCATGCTGATGATGAAGCGGCTGTCGCTTGGCTCGGCAATCTGTGTACACGTGTAATGACAGGCTGCCACCTGTCGGCCTGGAAGGGTAATCGCGGCTATGGGCAAGGTTACGTAACAACTAATCAGAAGGGGGTGTATCTGGGCTAAAGGTAAAAGTTGTGGTTAGTCGGGAAGCTCCAGGAACCTGCTCGAAGGTTCTGGAAGTAGGCGTGGCCAGAGGCGGGGCCGGGCCACGCCGAGAGGTATATAAGGGGGATGGAACCGAGGGTTCAGGGTTGTTGTGGGTCCCGGGTCCTGGCTGCTTTGCTGCTCGCCGTCATCTCTCTCCGTCGTCTGGCCGCATGGAAGATCCTCTGCACGGCTCCCATCGCCGTCATCGTCACACCAGTCAGCCAGCCGTGTGGTTGGATGTAGGCGACGGGACTATGTAGAGAGGTCGGCTGTGCGTAGCTAAAGTCGAGACGTAGATATATGTGTATCGGCCTGTGTTGTGGTCAGTGTGAAAATAAATAACAAGAAGCCCTCTACACGACGTGTCTCGGATGTCGTTCATTACATATGTATGTTAAACTTCTCCCATTGTAGCTGTACCAGATGGAGATTCCTTCAAACTATGTAGTAAAAAATATGTTCAATAATGTAGGTGCCAGAGGACATCCCTGTCGTACCCCAAGGAAAACAGGGAATTGCTCTGACTGCCGGCCACGTAGCTTTATCCGGGCCCACCCACCATCATGAAGGTCCTTAATTATTGTGAGCAGAGGGTCAGGGACTCCGAAAGCAAGAAGAACAACCCACACACACCGACACACACACATGCACATTCGTGCACCATGAGTGCGAGAAGCTCTCGGGGTAAATTGGTGGCATTTGGTGATACATTTTCGAAGTTACAGAAGGCGTTGGCAGCGAGAATGAAAAGCCAGCTCCTTCTGCGATGCCCCCTTAGCCAGATTTAGAATTGAGCCATTCCACCCACAAATTATGTTGGCGCTGATGCTGCTGCTACTGTTGTGTTGGCAGTGGTGCACAAGCACAAATAATCAACAACAACAAAAACTGGACACTCCGTGGCCTGAAAAAGAGAAAATATATCCTGGCCGATATTTTCGGACAATGTTCTATCGCACATAGATCATCTGCGTGCTATCAATACAGCCAACATTTGTGACGCGCCAAATTCAGCAAACAACTGAGACGGAGGCGCGAAAAAAGGGCCATTGCCTGAAACGTTGTCGATTATACATTTTTCTTTTTAAGCGATTCCATGACAGATCGAAATTTTAGTGTTACTACAGTTAAGAATATCAACAAGGTTCGCCGTTTAACTATGAATAAGAACAGTGTTATATATGATGAGAGGAACTGTACCAATAAGAATAAAATACATTTTGAAATTGCTCTGTTGTTCTGAATGAAGTAGACATGAGTATCTTATTTTCTGGGTTTTGTAAGGACAATTTCCGATTTCTTTTGCGGATGTTAATCTTGTAAATGAGCTCACGTGTCTTCGTGCTCACACAAGCGACGTCACCTGGTGCACTTTGTCCCCCCCCCCACCTCCGATTAGCGCGGTTGGCTACGTACGGTGCGAAAGAAGTTCAAATACAGGCATACAGACCTGAAGAAGCTCCCGATATGTGGAGCTGCACGACACAACGATGGTGTCTGCTATGCCTACGGAATGTAAAACGGCATCGCTGTTGTCGCCCTCGACGGTTGGAAATTGGTTATTAAGCTCGAAGGATTCAGCTCAATGGGGCGTGGATTAGCGATGTCTGTCACGTGGTTATCAAAGTGATTTCCGACACTTGTTGGGAATGGCGCTTTTTATGATGTATGTTCAACTTCTTTTGCACTCTACGTAGTCAACCATGCTAGTAGAGGTGCGGGAAAGGAAACACAAATGATAGCTCAACTAAGTGGCTTACCATATGGAAATGTATAGCAGCCAAATACTATGAATGTGGAGGGAAAAATCGGATGCCCCGGAGAAAATTCCACACGACCTTGGCGAGAGAGAACACACAAACTCCACGTGTACCGGCGTCAGGGTCGGGTTCGAATCCACGACCTCGTGTATATCAGGCGAGGTAGTTGACATCTCACAAACACAGCACGGCAGCATCGCCAGTAGCTCGCGGTGCTGCCGGTGCAAGCAAGCGCAGTCTGCGTCCTTCGATTGGATCGTAAAGCCACACAGAATGCCCATTCAACGGACACTTTGCAATCTCAGTTTTACTCGGATGTTTAACATGCAGGCTTTCGCGACCAATGTTATTAATAAAAATAATATTTACGCGATCTTACCCAAAAATCTTTATTACTGAGATATGTGATGCATTCGTATCACTGCGCTACGAACCCGAGTGACCGGAGTTCGAATCCCGCTCACGGCCACCAACACCGGTGACGATTCTCTGAACCGGTCATGGGCCTCCCCTCGCTTCACTTAAACTTTAAAAAGTAAATGCTGCGGGATGTAAACATCATCTCTGGGGAGACAAATGCGGCCGGGCGTGGTGCTAGCCACCCACCCACACGCGTGTGCTGTGTCAGCCTCCATGTAGGTGCCCCTCGCTAACAGGACTGGCCCCAAGGGTCTGTTCAGGGCTACACGAGAGATCTGTGTCATGTTCGTGTGACAATGTCGCATTGTTGTTGCTGTGCGAGCGACTGACATGAGTTGCTAACTGGCCATCATCTGCTGGAAATGTTTAATCTCAACAACAAGGGGGGGGGGGGGGTTGTCGTGGGGGGGTGAAATCATGCACATTCACGTGCATTGGAGCTAGTAGCGACTTGAAATTCACACCGGAAAATGGCGAGCTCGAATTCAATTTGGGATGCCGTCCATTTCATGGTGGCAATGTTTGTTGTGGGTGTGTGCACGGTTCATGTTTACCGAGTGTGCCCCTCGCCCTATTAATATAACGAACTGCCATTATCTGCGCTTGCAGCCGAGCTGTGGCTGAATGCACATAAACCCCTTATCGCGAGCCACAATATTTCCCCCTGAGTGGGCCATAGGCCTAATAGCTTCAATTCACAAAGAGCAACGATGCAAATTCAGCGCCAGCACTTTGAAACCACATTAGCATGGGCGGGGGGGGTCTTATGGGTCGTACATTATTTTTTCTGAAACTATCTATTTGCTTAATTGTATCTGTAAACTGTTATAAACAAAGGTTATTTTGATGTGTTTACAGCTGGCTGGCAATGAGTCACTTTCTCTTTTTGAATGTTTATTTTGTCGTAGTAAATTACGTCGCTTCATTTTCAAAGGCAAGCAAGATTTATTCCGTGAATGCATTTTGAATAAAACGCTGATAAATATAAAATGTCGAGCTTTATTGTGTAATTTAATAATTCGCTAATTTAAATACGGCGCGTTTGCTTAATAACAATCAGTATCCCGGTGAGTACCCTTTACGGTGAATGAAGTGAATGTGGTCATTAGTGCGAATTATTAGCGCTGGGAAAGGGCTATTCTCTGAGGATGTGCGCGACTGTCACACTCATCGTCATTAGGCTCAATCGACTGCTGGCTGAAGGCCTTCCTGAGCTGTTAACTTTGAAGCTTCATTCGTTGATCCAAGTCAGAACTCCAAGATTCCGCAATTAGTCTCAAGCGTGACCTGGGGGCGTTCGTCTGCCGGCAATGGGCGATGATTGCTGGTGCTGCGTATACTCCCACTTGAGCAACCTCCGGGGTGATTTCATATTTGACAAACTTTGGACCGTTGACACCGGCACACGAATGCAAATCAGGTCGGCGTTTCTCTGATGGCCACTGGCGTAGTAGCCTGCGCGTAGCAATGTGGTCATTACACCGACAGCAATTATCAGGGCGGTCACCAGATTCGAATTGCGAACCTCTGTCGCCAGCCCACTTCAGAATAACAATATTTATTTATACTTGAACAATCTTATTAACTATAACGCTCCATTGGAACCTCATTTGCCAGTAAAAAAATATGATAATTGTTTTACCCTTCTATCTGGCAACAAAACTGACACCTTTTTTACAAGGAGTCATGTTTGCATAGACCACAATACCTGCAGCCATAATGCAAACAAAAAACACAACTCTGATAAGGACAGTGCATATAGATAGAAGGGTAAAAAAACAATTATCAACTATAAAGCTCTTTTTCACAGATGTCCAGTAGGGGCAGGTTAGAACGTTACAGCTAGAAACAATACAAACACGATATGAGTCCAAAGCGTAGGAAAGGTAAACAAATTACTTTAAAAATATACAAATTAAACTAGACTATTTTATTTTACCAGGTTAAGCCCACTGAGCCATTAACTTACTTTTCAGACCTGGCCACAAATAATAGCTCAACAAAGCGGCCCATCACGTGGAAATCGATAGCAACGAAATAACCAAAAAAGTCTAAGTGCATGTCTCGAAATGAAAAACCGGAGGGCCCGGAGAGAAAAGACCCCGCGACCACGAGGAGAACTCCGAACTCCGACCATGCCGGCGTCAGGGTCAGGAGCCGTGCCGGGATGTCACTCCTGCACACGAGCCGAACTCATTGTGTCTCTGCGGTGCTTCTCCTCTCCGGCGTGTTCCCTCCTTAGGCTGCCATTCCTTCACCAGTCTCGTCTGATGGACGGTACAGTATCTATGTATGTGGTCAAAAGTGTGAAAAACTTCACGGTAATAATTTACCAAAGTATTTGGCGATGCTGCTGCTGCTGCGTCAGCAGTGGTGCACAGTGAACAACACAAACTCCATACTCTCGTCAGCAACACTGTGGCCTTAATGTACATATATAATAGGCGACATTTCGGGCAATGCCCCTTCCCACAGCCATGTGCTGTGGGGAGTCTGATGAGGTTCTTTCACGTTCATCATAAAATTGGTCATTATTTACCAAGGAAAGTTTCACCGAGTCTCAAGACTCTTTTTTCAGGAGGATCTGCTCAGCTTCGGTGATCCAACGGGATAGGACTCGTACAAAGTGATTTGGTCATCGAGTCCTCGAGTAGCATTAAAAAGGTAAAGGTACAGCCCTGCAATTGCTTGCTCACGCCACTACTGCCAGAAGGGCCTTCACTAGAGGGATCTCAAGAGGGTGTTCGGTCTACCCGTCAACTCTTGACAACATGCTAAATAATAATAGACAACATGCATTGTAAGAGGCGGGCTTCATGTTGCTCGCCGTGGTGTCCTCGACTACACGGCTTGCTGGACACACGTGGTGGAAGATCGATGCGGTCCAGACAGCCATTCCAGCCCTGCAGTGAACGCTCGCTTGCGATGCCGATATTCTCGGTTTCACTGTGCATTGCGAACTACGTTATAAGGCGTTCATCTAATCGCCTTTGGAATATCCCTCGAGCAAGAATTGGAATCGGTGACAAAGCCTTTGCCGATGCAGCACCAACGTTTTGGAACAACCTTGTTCCCTTCCTTAACATCGTAAATCTTCCTGTAAAAAATATCGTGAAGCAAAAGATGAGTGCTGGATACAGTCACATTTGCAAATGTGATTTATAAACGTCGATCATTACCCGTACATCGATAGTTCAACGTTATTGTGACATTTTATTGAGGGACTACTGTGTAGTGTTATCTCGGTGTGGTCTGATACTGTGTTGGTGTTGTTTTTGCTGCCTTGCCCAAGCTTGATAAATCAGACTTATATAATGAATCAATTATTTTTAAATTTCTATTTATTGACTTGTTTACCTTTTTATATATCATGCGCTCTTCTCGTATTTTTTGTATTGTTTGTTGTTGTAACTTGCTGACCTGCCCAAACTGGACATCTGTGAAAAAGAGCTTCATAGCTCATCGGATTCCTCCTGCAGCCTAAATAAAGATGCTGATTATAATATCAGCCGCACCGTTGGGCAATTCAATAGTCACCAATGAATGAAACCTGGACTGTCAAACTCAAAGAGCTGTGGGTAATTAGCACAAGGACATGGGCTCGTATAATTATGAAAATGCTGGTTGTGTTTTAAGTGCCGTTTTGAAGATGTTTTATTATTTATTATTTGGCGGTGTCATCACCACCACCGTCCGTGTTGTGAGATTTTCTCATTCTGGCTCGTCCGTAGCCAGTGGCTTAAGCTTTGCTTCCCTGCACAAAAAGTGTGATTACTTTGGGCCGTAGCCAATTTATTCCGTGTGCATTTGTCAACCAGGGACATGAGCATTTAATGGAAATAATAGTGTTTCGGAGCAAGAGAACATCCATCAATCCACGCGGTGTGTCCCTGTATGTTGTTGTCGGAGCAGGGGTTGCATATAACCCAAGGCGTCACTTGTGTGCGCCACTCTCCCGAAAATTTTACAAAACGATGATATGCGTCGGCAAGGAAGTGCTGTTCACGTTTGTTGGTGTTGTTGCTTCCATGTCGGTAGAGCGATGCACCGTGCCACCATAGAACACTTAAAAGAGAGCCAGCGCGTCTGGCCAACCGGCAAAGTGCGCCTAGCTTGGGTACCCGATGGCAGCCTCGTCTTGCTCAGCTGCCACCAACCATGCCATGTAACCCTCTTTAACCAGATGTCATGGCTCCCTTTCATAATAACATTGTTAGCTTGTAAAATTATGAACGATGTTTATTTAGCTAGGATAAGGCCCACTGAGCTATATCGCTCTTTTTCAGAAGCAACCTGGCCACAAATTATATCTCAACGAAGTGGCTTATTACGTGAATATTGATAGCAGCCAAATACTCTAAGCGCATGTTTCTAAACGCGCCGCACAGGAATGTTCTCTAACTCTCGAAAAGCGAGCACGGGGCGGAGGGTGGAGGTGAACGAAGTGGTTGGGGGGAGGGCAGTTCTGCTTGGAAGCGGCAACTGGAATAAAGCACATTCACGGAGAAAGCTCGAAGCGCTTGACCCATATTGCGTTGCGTTGCGTCAATGGCAGTTGCCAAGTGCAGGAGCGGAGTGCGTGCTGCCTCCCCGGGTGGACGCGTGTAAAGGTGCCCGCCTGAGCTTGCTGCTGTAGCTGCTGCTGTAGCTCTGCTGCTGCTGCTGTAGCTGCTGCTGCTGCAGCTGCTGCTGCTGCTGTAGCTGCTGCTGCTGTAGCTGCTGCTGTAGCTGCTGTAGCTGCTGTTGTAGTGGCTGCTGCTGCTGACAGCTGTAGCTGCAGCTGCTGCAGCTGCTGCTGTTGTGGCTGCTGCTGCTGACAGCCATCTTATTTGCCGCTGCGCTCTGTGCCCCCTCTTCAAATCGAGAGCCCCGCCGCTGTTTCGTGACCTTTTTGGTGAAAGGGCCCTCGCTGCCAGCCGTGATGAACAGCATCCACCCTGGGCTCGCCGCCACCGCCTGGAGGCTGGTTTTGTTTTGGGGTTTTTTTCTCGGTTTATTATTGTTGGCACCTCGGCAGCTAGGAGCCAATAGAGACCCCAAGCCTCGTTAATCACCTGATGAAGAAGCTGGTTATAATCACAAATGAAAACGTCGTATTTGTCAATGCTGTGGTTTTACTCTCCAATACACCGGTGTGCTTGTCTACGTGACAAACCTTAATAATTGTCTGTCGGATGGTGGCGAGTTAAACGACACATTTACACTTAAGCGATCCAACAAAAAAGACCCCTTTATTATAGAGACCCTTACCCGCATGTGAACCATCTTAAGGAAGACAAAACGGTATAAAAGTGCAGCCCGGCAATTGCTTGCTCACGCCACCGCTGCCGGAGGGAAGCTCCCTTGAGCCCAAGTCAACCGATGAATCCATCGTTATTTTACGCGCCAATATCGCCCGCAATCAAGTCGGTATCGGTGCACATCGCAACAGAACGGGAACGGTATCGGGGGCATCGAGCAGTAGGAATAAAAAAAGAAGCTGGTCACGACCTCAGCGGCGAGCACCAACCGCACGCGCAACGAACAGCAAAGCAAGCTAAGCAATGAGTAAAACAGATGAACAGTAAATCGTTTTTATTAAAGCATTTGGATTTTATGGGAAGGCAATTCTGAATAGGAGTGTCTTTGGCCTACTATTCCACGCTTGGCCAGACGCCTTGGTATGAGGCAGTCGAAGCAAGACTTTACCCTCAACCTTCACATGCGGTCTGCAAATTAACCACAGATGGTGGTGAACCCTGACACTGATGGTGATGAACCCTGACACTGATGGTGGTGAACCCTGACACTGATGGTGATGAACCCTGACACTGATGGTGATGAACCCTGACACTGATGGTGGTGAACTCAGACACTGATGGTGGTGAACCCTGACACTGATGGTGGTAAATCCTGACAGTGATGGTGGTGAACCCTGACACTGATGGTGGTGAATCCTGACAGTGGTGGTGGTAAATCCTGACAGTGATGGTGGTGAACCCTGACACTGATGGTGGTGAACCCTGACACTGATGGTGGTGAACCCTGACACTGATGGTTGTGAACCCTGACACTGATGGTGGTGAACCCTGACACTGATGGTGGTGATCCCTGACAGTGATGGTGGTGAACCCTGACACTGATGGTGGTGAACCCTGACACTGATGGTGGTGAACCCTGACACTAATGGTGGTGAACCCTGACACAGCTGGGTCTGCACACAGCTGGGTGCAGACACAGACGGGGCATTAAATACACTTTGCGACGTCGTTTTCAACCGCTGCGTTACGGGAGATAGAATCGACCCGACGACCTCAGCATCGCTTTTTCTCTTTAGTTTGTTGTGCTCCCCCAGTACCTCCCATTAGCACGGGTGGCTACGTATGGTGCGAAGGAAGTTCAACATACTCGTACATATAATGCAAGCCCAGTGTACTAACTACTACACCACTCTGGCAGCGGCAGTCGCATCCTTTGGAATGGCAAATTAAAATTATATTTACGTAGTCACCGCTTCACTTTTGAATGTAATCACGAGTTGACCTATAAATACGGGAGTCTATTAAAATGAGCCTCCACCTTTTTGCTGAGCCGCATTGCACAGATAATTGTTACGACCGCGCGTATTTCCCAGGGAGAGGAACCTTTGACCTTAATTGCTGCTGCGAATGCGAAAACCTTGTTTTGGGCAAGTTGGTGAAAATGCATTGAGAGCGGAGTCTTCTGTGTGCAGGGCGCCGTTTGTCTTTGTGGGGGGGGGGGGGGGTTGGAGTGCGCGTCGGTTTGGCCTCGGCAGCGTGGCCTCTCGTCAATGGTGAACGCAGTTCACCAGCGCGGTCGTCGGCTTGTTCCTTTGCTCAGCACATTGTGGAGCCGTGGGTTTAATTGAGGTATTTTCTTGCGAACAATACAACGCTATGGGCCACTTGATCAAGCTATGCACGGCCGTCTTCTGAAAATGTTCTCGATATAAAAACACAAAGATCCCCCGTATCGCCTTAACACGAGGGGGTGGGTGGCCAGCACCACGCCTGGCCGCCTTTATCTCCCGAGGTGCAATGTTGACACATGCCACCAGGTACAATATTTGAGGCTGAATAGAATTCGGGAAGGCACAGGACCGGTTCAGATATTCGTCACTGGTATTGGCATGAGCAGGAATCGAACCCGGGTCGTCGGGTTCGAAGCGCAATCCGCTGACTACGACCCTAACGGCTCCCTATGAATAAAAGATCCACGCATTTACATGACTAGGTGAGGAATTGCTGTTATGTGTGCAACATGTGTTTCCATTGCAGTACAGCGTCGTATAGACTGTATGTCCCCCCTTCGCATATCGACTTTGGCCGATGAACCGCCCACACCCAGTGCACGACTCAGCGGCCGAGACGATCACGGGGGGCCCACCACAGTTAGCCCATCGGCAGGTGGCGGCGGTGACGACTGTGTATTTGTGTGCACACCTCGCGCCCAACACGTCGAGTCGACGCAGAAGAATAGGCCGCATTCTCTCTCCGGTTCAGCCTCGTGAGGGCCTCTACCGCGAGCAGTGGTTTGAGCAGGCGATTGCAGGGCTGCCCCTTTACCCGGTGCGTAGGAGCGTAACGAGGACCGTGGGGCAGGCAGGGGGCGCCTTGCCCAGTTGGGGCCCCCTTGACAACCACCGTGAGATAGAATTTCAAACAACAGTGTCAAGGAACAACAACACTTATTTAAAATGCTTTAATTTACATTCCCCGTTTCATTTTAAGTGAATCAGCGCGGTAACAGTACACTGCAAAGAGGGACCACGGAGTTGTAACGGCTGCATTTTGCCAAGACAGAGCGCCCCTACAGCGTTACATGTTCGAGACCGCGAGCCTAATGATACGATTCGACAATAGGAGCCCCGATATATAATCGTGTTGGTGTGATCGTGCGAGACAAGTTCAATATTGGGGCCCCATCTGACCGATTGCCGCACCTGCTGAGCTGATGTCGTGACGACGCCACTGCCTGTGCTCGATTTGTGCGCCGCATAACTGCTGGCCGAAGCAGCTTCCGACTCTCGACAAACCGGGCTCCGCTCGGTGTGATCGCATCAATGTCAGAATGAAAAGCGGACGGTCCCATTGATAACTTCTCTCGAGCAGGATCCCCAGTCAGCCAGAGGTGAGCCGCTGGCTGAACACGGGGTGAATTCATCATCATCATCCCTCACGGGAAGCGGCGTACGGCGAGCAGCTTGCACGCAGCCGTGGGTGGCACCTGCGTGTGCGCGTGCATACGGCAGGGATGGATGAGGGATGCATGAGGGATGGATGAGGGATGCATGAGGGATGCATGAGGGATGTCCTCCACCCCCTCCCTGTCCAGTTCCTCATGCACATCGGCGCGCGCGCAGTGACGTCTTCTCAGTGGTTCTCGGCAGACCAGCGGATGTCTGTAAGAGCATTCCATAGCTCCACATGCATCCTCGCACATACAGATACAGATCCCCCGTGTAGCCTTTATCAGACTGTTGGGGCAAGTGCTGTTAGTGGGGCAACATCTATGAAAACCGCCACGGGACACGAGGCGGGGGTGGTTGTGGTCAGTGCCACACTCGGCTGCCTTTGTCTCCCCAGTGCGGATGTTTACGCACAGCACATGGTACTACTCACTTAAGGCTGAGTCGACCTAGAGGAGGCCCAGAACCGGTTCAGATATCCACCAAGGTTGTTGGTAATGAGCGGCTGTGAGCGGGAATATAACTCGGGTCGCCGGTTTCGACATGGAGAGAGCGACTGCTCATGGCACTGCTCCCCAGATCCCACAGAAAGACAAATCTCCCCCCGTACCGCCGTGAGCGAGGAGCACGAATGAAGGCCCACACGGCGCATGAGGGGGTGGGCGGCCAGCACCACGCTCCTCATATCCCCCACTACACCTACACACACACACTGGTCCAGCCGGGATTACCAGTGATCGCCACGGGATGGGAGCGGCGCCTCATTTCGTCGGCCTGCAAGTATGCGTGCGTGTGTGTGTATGCGTGGGGAGTGGTGGTGTAGCGGTTAGCGCGTTGCGCTACGAACCAGGCGACCCACGTTCGATTCCTGCTCACGGCCTGCTCAAACACCGGTGACGATTATCTGAACCGGTCCTGGGCCTCCCCTAGGTCAACTCAGTTTCAATGTATGTACGTTGAACTTCTTTCGCACCGTACGTGGTGTGGCGTGCAAACATCGCCACTTGGGAGACAAAGGCGGCAAGACGTGCTGGCCACCCACCCCCTCGTGTGCCGTGTCGGCCTTCACAAGTACTCGCTAACAGAACCTGCCCCAACAGTCTGTTGAGGTTGCATGGGAGATCTTTGTGAGTGCGGCTCCGAGATGAGCAGCGGTGTCTGGGTCCAACTGCTGATGGTGCCATGATGGAAAACGTGACCTTTGATGCCTTCCCGACAGAATATTGAATGCGCCGCCATCTCCCACCAGCGCGATTATCCTCCAGCGCAAATGTAATTGGCTATCAGTGCGCCATTGATTTTCGGCTCCGTCGGCACCGGGTGGTGGTTGTTGGGGTGGCATAGAGAGAGAGACAGAACAATGATGACGGCTCAAGTTTGTAGCGCGGAATAAATAACGCTGAACGTAATTGGCCACGCTGCCACCAACTGCGCCAACACGTTATTTTTGTTTGAAATTTCACCATTTAGCATTTGGAAAAGGTGGTGCGGGTAAAACTACAAAAAGTTCCGGAGAAGGGATTTGAAAGTTCTTATTCAGAGTGTGCGAGATGTTCAGAACGTGACTCTGGTGGGCAACGAGCTCTCTGGTCTCAGATGATGATGTGCTGCTGCTGTCTAATCGTGAGTTGTCACCAGGCCCTCTTGCTGAAAGAGTCCAGGGTCTTTGTGTGTGGCGTTGTATGAATGCACGTTGAACTTATTTCGCACCGTACGTAGCCAACAGTGCTAATCGGAGGCGGAAGGACAACAAACTAAACACAAAAGCCATTCTACAGAAAATACTTTTCAATCTAGATTTAACAGTGCATATCTCCAGGGGCTTCGCAATATCGGACGAGGGTCATACAGGAACCAATGTGCGGTTCTATCGAGGCTGACTGCTGTCACCCGTTTATCCTGCAGAGTGGCACAAGGCAATGGGGATTTGTTAACGGTGCCCCGTTATTTCATCTACCGCTCTTCGGGAGATGGAAATGGAATCGAACCCGGCGACCGCTACCAACCACTACTAATAAAACTGAACTATTTTTATTTGACCAGGTAAAGCCCATTAAGCTATATAGCTCTTTTTCAGAAGCGACCTGGTCACAAATGATTGCCCAACGTGGTAATCAATGTTTTTGTTTACTTGTTAGAGATTTCCATAACTCAGTAAGCAAGCGAAACACTGATTTGTGTAGCAACAGCTGTTCATATTTCTCGCCTCAGGGCATGAGGGAAGAGCATGAATGTGTCCTCTTTGGTCTGGATGATTTCACACAAAGTACCTCGTGCACGCCTTGATGGGGCTTCTGACAGTTACACAAAATGAGCATGAACAAGGCGTTTAGGAACATTGTCTGCAAATAAATTGTTCTAGGCTGTACTCCGGAGGGCATGGCGAAGTGCAGAATGCAAAAGAGGCACACTTACTGGCCAATTCACGAGGCAGCATGCACTTGGGAAAATTGTATTAAATAGAAATAAGCAGTTCAACACTGGGGAGAATCCATTTGACTCGGATAAAACTCATCGGAAGCACTTTGAGTGATGACCTTACCACAAATCCTTATCCTGAATTTAATAATTGGAACATGTAATCGCAAAACATCGGGTGGCAACAGTGCCAATATTTTATGCCTCACAGCAAGTGTCTGGGTTCGATTCCTTCTGTGTGGAGTTTGTCTCTTCCCTTGTTTTGCATGGTTTTCCACCGGGTTCTCTAGTTTCCTCTTTTAGCGAAAGAAAACACACAGTGTAATCGGCATTGCCCAAAACATCCCAATGCTGAAAGATTACCTGCAAATTATTCAACTGCGGAAAAGTGCTTTGATACTCAATGTGCCTCTTCCGGATAGACACAAGCATAATAGTAACAACAATGGAAAAAAACTGTGCTGTGCACAGAACAAATAAGACATTTCCCAGGACTTTAAGTCATCGTCATCAACCATGTTCAATACACTGCTGGATAAAGGCCTCCCTCTCCCAAGCCGCTGCCGTCCACTCGTGTAACCATCCACCCAGTGACCACGCACAAAGGAAACAAAGTAGTTCTTCGAAATAAGCGAGAAAAAATAAGAATTGCAGAAGGATATTTTTTTTCATCATCGCATAACCTTTAAAGGTTGCACGTGCCAAAATAGGCAGATCAATTATCAAGCCCTAGACTATGCTTGTCAATCTTTAATGATGGTGAGCACCTCCTGTTGCATTGAAGCCGGGATGAGCAGCTTTGACTGTCTGAGCTGAAGTGACTGAGACATCATTAAGACCGCATGTACCCCATGCCACGGTTAATTACGAGCCGCCAGGAGCCCACGTGCGTGTGTATGTATGTTGAACTTCTTTTGCAACGTACGTAGCCAACCGCGCTCATCGGAGGTGCAACACGTCGTTTGCAGGGCCACTGCATCGGCCAGAGAGGAGTGGGATGGGTGGGCGTGTGATTTAACATTGGGCTGGAATAACAGACAAATCGCGATGGACAGATTCATTACAGCGTTTTAACTGTTCGTGATACATTCGTGCGCGGTTACTGTTATAGATATATTAATAATGCGTTGTAAAATACGTGTAATTGGCTGTTGTTCGAGTGATTAGGCCAATAAATATCGCAGTTTGTGCTCTCTGCTCCCCTGGGTGAAAAGTGGCGCTGCTGTGTCCTTGCCCGAGCCTGGCTCAGCCTGGCTCAGAAACTCATTCTTTGTTTAAACAATTTATTTTTATTTTATCAGGTAAAGCCCAATCTAGATTTGAAGTTATCTTGACTGTAGGGATCCATACTCTTTGGTTATTTCGGTAAAGTCACGTGGGTATAAAATATAATAAATTAAATCATCATCATCACCACAGCAAGAACATTTTTGCTGTGGTTTTCCCACCTGATGACGATTGCTTGTGTTGCGATCGAAACGTCGTGATTTAATTTATTCTATTTTATACCTACGTGACTTTACTGAAAGAACCAAAGAGTATGCAGGTAAAGCCCACTGAGCTCTCTAGCTCTTTTTCAGAAGCGATCTGGCGATCATAAATGATAGCTCAACGAAGTGGCTTATCACATGGACATTTATAGCAGCCAAATACACTAACGCATGTTCATTCTGAATGTGGAGGTACAAATCTGAGGACTCGGAGAAAAATCCACGTGACAACGGGGAGAACCTCCAAATATGCAGGATTCAGGGTCGGGATTGAACCCACGACCTCCTGTATAAGACGGGAGGCAGCAAACATCTCGCCACCCAAGGGCCCTGAATACAGAGAGAGAGATCCAGGCAAATGCTTTGTTTAGACTCTGGGACGACACTGCACTCTGCTGATCGTTTTTGGACCAGAGAAGTTTGTGCTTCAGCTTTTTGTGTTTGTTTACAATACACGACTCAAAATCAACGGTGTAACGTCCAGAAGCACCGACCCTCACCATCAGCCATAATCAATCCACTGCTGGATGAAGGTCTCCCCAAGTTGCCGCCACTACTCACGAGCCGGCGATGTCACCAGCACCAGCACCAGCTGCACATGCCACGAGTTTATTTCATCTCCGCGCTGGACGTAATTTCGGATGCCTTCCCTTCCTATGGATGCGTTCCGTTATTTTTTTATTTCTTGTTATTTTGTATTATTTTACTAAATAAGGCCCACTGAGCTATATAGGTTTTTTCAGAAGCGAACTAGTCACAAATGATATCTCAATGAAGTGGCTTATCACGTGGCAATGTGTTGCAGCCCAATACTCTAAACGCGTGATGTTGATTCTAAATGTGGAGGGAAAAACCGGAGGACTTGGAAAAAAATCCGCACGACCACGGGAAAGAGACGTGCAAACTTCAAATATGCACCTCCGAGTATCACAATTGGCTACGTACGGTGCTATATCAGTTCAACATACACACGTCAGGGTCGGTATGAAACCAATGCACTCCTGCATACCAAGTCAACATCTCGCCACGGCGACCTTTGGGCATCGTCCCCTCCGAGCGACGCGTCCTGCCCAAAACCCACCGCCTTTTCTCACAAGTTGGAGTGATGTTTTTGGCCTCCGTCTTCCTTGCCCTGTGCTGCACTTTCTGTCTATCGATGTAATTCTAGGCAGACATTCCCTTTCCATGCCTCTTTGCACACTTTACGTTGTTGCAGTTCTAGAGTTTTTTTCAATGACCTTGTTTCTGAACTATATACAACCCACGTGCTAAATGTAATTTTTTTAAATGTTTTTGGGTATTTTCTACATGCACTCTTAGTAATATCAGCATTCAAATGGTAATATACAAACTAATGTGTAATCTAATCATATAACTGGCAAATCAAATTGACAATATGATACCCAACTACAACAGAACTCTTATCTGCGGCCCTATTACCCGCGACTTCCGTTATCCGTGGCAAATACTCCTATTATCCACAGCCCTATTGCTTTAAAGTATCTGCTATTTTACCCATGAACGAAAAGTGAAACTGCTTAACAATTTGCTGGATTTTTCTTAATGGATAAGAGAAGTGGAGTGGCAAATTCATCCGATTACCCCGCGGGCGTTATCTGTCATTGTTTTACCCCGAGGATAAGAGGAGTAAAATCGCGGATAAACCCACAGATAATAGGATTTGCGATATCGGTCCCCCATATCACCGCGAATAAGGGGAGTTCTCGTGTCGATGTGGTTGCCTTGACGTTAGCTGTTGCGGTCGGACCACAAGAGGTCACACGAGGAGCACAACAGCGAAACAAGGGGACCGTTCGCAGTGAGGCATTTCCACTTCACAGACACAAGAGGGAGAGATTTGCGTTCTACTTATGAATTCGTAAATATATATACACACGTACACACTTACACAGACATGTAATTGCGAAACTATTGTTATTTATATCACGGAGGAGAATGTTTATATATGTGTAGTGTGTTTTACAGAGGTACACACAGGAGTTGGAGGCAACACGTTTATTTAATAACTCCCCAACAGGGTAACTTAACTAAACGTACACTGGTTCTACTGCCAAGTGATAGCTACGCAGTCAACTATGTAGGTAGCGGGTTCACTACACGAACGGGTCAGTCAGCCGACACGCTGCCTGACCCACGATGCCGAGCGAAGATCGAAGACCGACGAGACGCAGCACCAAGGGTTGATTCCAAAGACGAGCCTCGAATGCTCTCAGGACTGCCCCTTCACGCTCCCGAGCGTGGCCGCACTCTGCCCTCGGCCACGCCCCCCTCGAGACCCTTCCCGCAAGATCTCGAGGAGCGTCACGTGTCCCTCAAGCCCCCCTCGGGCCCCCCTCACTGCCACGTCCTGACTTGCCCTCTCTCAGGCCGCCACCAGGACTATTCCCCCCAGGGCCCGTTTGCCTACAGTGCTCACTCTGGCCCCAGAGAGAGGTTCCAGACGCACAGTAGCACTCGAATGACAGTGCCTGGCGCTGCCACCATAGTGACACCCTTGACGTCACTACGTCTGTATACAGTGCCGGATTATCCTAGTAGCAAAAGTAGCATATGCTACGGGCCCTGGCACTTTCAAGGTCCCCGCGCTAAATGCTTTAAAACTATCAATTCCAGTTGAGTGATTCTGCATTTGCTCTATTACTATAGTACTATACTGCCTTCAACTTTTATGAACGACTGGGTGTTTAAGGTTAGCAATTTGTCGTATTATCTGGCTGTATAACAAAGGAAAAAATACAATTCATTTACTATGCAAGTAAACAGGTTTGCGTTGTAATCTTTACGTTTTTTTTAATTTAGGGCCCCTTTATAACATACGCTACAGGGCCCGCACTAGCTTCATCCGGCACTGTGTGTATACAATACACGCTTGAGTGCATTGTTGTTGGGCAACACAGTCTGGATCGATTTTCGCGTGAGCACCACCGCGGTGCGGTGACCGGAATTTGTAGAATTAATTTCGCGCCGTCTACGTCCACCGCATCTGCCACGGACATTGCTTGTTGCCACGGCGTCTACATTTAATCCCTGGCGAAGGACGACTGTGGCAGTAAATTACACCCGTGGCTGAGTGGGTGGAAATCGTTTGGATACACTGCGGGGTAAAAGGTCAACGAAGGCTATTGGTTTAATTATTTTAATGAAGATACGGGTAGCACTTGGCCACTATGGTCATAGTGTCAGTCACCTTTTGAAATGCTACGTTGGACACGCGGAATAAACATGAAATGTTCGGCACGGTGTCCAAAACTATCGCTCAATGTGCTGGGAGCGAAGCTCTCTGGAACGTGGAGCGAAACGTCGAACTTTGCACCCGACAGCACGCGGGCACAAGCCAAATGCGCATAGATAAGAGCGTGGTACGTGGCAACAATCGCGGACATCTATACAGTGGTCAATTTCAAATGTGCTCCAAGAACCTTTCAAATGGCTCCGATATAATTGATGTTTCAAGATTATGCTACCGGTCATGCACACAGCCTGGCGTTTTGTACAGAGCTTTGAGTTGTGCCTGCATATACATGTTATATATATATACATCCCAAATGTAAAAAAGTGTTATATTAGTAAAACATCGATGTACCCAGACTCTGTTGTCAGAACCTCCGAATATTAAGGTTGAATACGTACGGTGTGAAAGAAGTTCAACATATATACATACAGCAGGGTCCTACATTGGAATCTGTTTGGCCCATACCATGAATGCAAGTCTGGCTCTGTCCATGGGGAAACCAGAGGCTCCAGAGAAAACCCAGCGCCACACGGCATGAGGGGGTGACACTCCACATCGCATTGTTCAGCCAGCATTGGTATAAACATGGGCATTTTCGTTCTTTTGTCTATCATGTGTATCAGACCTCCCCTCCCCCTCTCTGTCCATTGTGTTGGCGTGTGCAGCAGCAACCGCGTCCAAGCCGTCGTTCAATTTTTTGGCCCCGCCCCCCCCCTCCCCCTCCCGATGAGTTGTACTAACATTCTGATGAGCCCCCCCCTCTCCTCCCCCCTTCAACTTGCTTATAAGGGATTACATCTTGAATCATTGCCTCACTTGATGCAGCTAATTCGGCTGTGACGGTCCCACCTGATGACGGAGACTTGTGTTGCCTCCGAAACGTCGTGATTTTTTGTTTTATTTTATTTTATTTTCATTAATTTTGATGTTTTACCTACGTGACTTTACCGAAAACACCTAAGAATATGATTCCTTGCAGTCACGAAAGCTTCAAATCTAGAACTCCACATCGCCACCTCCTGGCCACCTGGCAGCCCCACATCTACAACGCCTGGAAAGCCCTGGTGCATTGTTGTCACCCATCCCAGTGCTCTACCAGGTTCAAACCTGTTAAGCTTGCGAGACTTGACAAGAATGGAGTGCATTTGGGGCAATTTCGTCAATGCATTAAAGGCGCTCATGTATGCATACTTTTATATGTGTCGTGGGTTGTTCCACTGAGGCGCACACTCGAACTTGGAGGCAACACGTTGATTTCTTAACACAACGGGGAAACTATATTATCACTCGACGGATAACGATCTAGGGTAGTAACCACCACGAGTAACTACATAACCACTCGACGTGATAACGACGGAGGGTCGTGGCCACCACGGTTAACTACATAACCACTCGACGGGATAACGATACAATCGGACCAGGTCAGCTAACACGCTGCCTGGTCCACGATGTCGCGCGCGAAGCCTGAAGACCGGAGACCGAGGAGGCGCAGCACGGCGGGTTGATTCCAGAAGACAGCCGCGATTGCTCTCGGGCCATCCCTCTTATGCTGCCGAGCGTGGCCTTGCTCCGCCTCCGGCCACGCCCCCTTCTGGAGCTTTCCAGAAGGATCTGGAGCCAGCATCACGTGTCCCTCAAGCCCCCTTTTGGGCCCCCTTGCTACCCCGTGCCGGTCACGTGTCCTCCTCTCGGGTTCACCCAGACGGTCAAGTCCTCACCCGACCTCTCTCCCACTGTCACCAGGACTATGCCCCCTCGGGGCCCTTCCGCTCCATACTCATTTCGGTGCTCGAGAGAGGCTCCACACCTCCAGTGCCGCCCTTCTCTCGGTAATGGCGCTACACCACAGTGACACGCCACTACATATGTATACGGTATTTTTCTTTTGCCTCACTGTAGCATGTTTATCTGTTCACTTGTGATACATATTTTCTTTACAAACTTTATAAAGACATCATCTGAAGGAATTATCTTGGGCAATCGGATGCATGGTCTGCTGTGTGTCATAGCATTAATCAATGCGAGGGCATGCTATTCGTCTGTGAATCTGGGACATGTTTTATGATAACATTTTTTTTGTGAGGGGTAGGACAGTTTAAAGAGTGCCAGGGCATTCCCACTATCCATAATGAGACTGTGACCTTTCATTGAGGCATTGCTCATCAGATTCAGCACAGCCTGATTATTTCTGTTCTGTTTTCTACTGAATTCAGAGATGTTAAAATTTACGAGGCTGGAAAGACGCAGTTATTCATTATCAACGCGTAGGTCAATGTTTCACAACGTTCATAGAATGTTTGTTTTCATAAATGTGGGTTTTGGTTCCGAGAATGTTTTTTTCATAAATGTGGGTTTTGGGGTGTTCAAATGTGGTACGGATTTGTTGCGAAAGAAGTGCAACATACATACATTGGGTACGTGTTGTTTATCAAGCGATTACAAATAATATCAGTGAGTTTCATTTGCCTGGGAAAGCCTCGCTGAGTCTCAAGACCCTCCTTCAGCTGGGTACTCCGTTGGGATGTTTGGCCAGTTCCATTGATGAGAGTTTAGTTACATATGGGAAGAAACCAGAGAACCCGGAGAAACCCACCAGGCATAACAAGGGGCGGACATCTCTACGCGCCACAAAGTTGAATTCCATCCATGTGCTTTTCTGGCATCTCCTGGTCATCTCCCGGCCCAGCGGGTTTGGGAGTTTCATAAAGTCGCGTGATCTACCAACCCTGAGCACGCCATTTACTGGTTACATATCGCGCCACCTCATGAGAGATTCGGATTATAAGGGCTACCAGGTAGTAGTATTATTCTGCTTGCTTTTCCCAGGAAAGTCTCACCGTGTCGCAGGACCATTTTTCAAGAGTTGTCCCACCAAGTCTTCCCAGTAGGGGGCGATGTTGCTGTTGCTGTGTGTGATCACAAGTGAGTAATTTGCAGGTAAATGTTCAGCATTGGAATGATTGGACAATACCAGTGACATTGTTTTTGTAGCAATGGAAGGAAACCGTAAAACTGGGAGGATCTCGTGTAGAGGAGAGCTAGGACACACAAACTCCACACTGGAGAGGCGTGCGAGACAGTAATCGAACCCAGACGTTGCTTGCTGTGAGACACGAGTTTCACCACTGCGCCGCCACCCTGTCTGGCGTCGGTATTTACACATTCAGCCATCCCACTATTGTTCCCTCCAAGGTGTGTTTCGCATTACATTGATGAATCGTCTCCGATTTGGACAGAAAACATTCAGATGTTGATGCACTAAAAATGAAAGCGGAGTCTGTGCACATGTGGCACGTCAAAACGTGTTGTCTTATGAGCAGTCAAATAATATTCCACGTTGTTATGTTGGGGTCTTTTGCTTCCTGTCAATTATAAAATTGATAAAATCTGTACGAACTACTCAGAGAAATTGAAAAAGTACAATTTGTTTTAAACTTTTTCCCTTTCAACTGCACTTGGCATTGGAATGTGATGTCTCGTGCCGATAAGATAATGACCGTATATCGGTCCTTTTGCTGGAACGTCTGCGTGTTTACCCCGAGTCGTTTCACAATATTTGTGTAACTCCGTCTGAAGGCAACTTTCTCAACCTGTCATGCATAGAAAAAAAAAATAGTGCACGGGTTGTTTTATGTGGTACAAAAACACAGTCATGGACGACGTGTGGAAGAACAACATATTTATAAGTGTGCAAAGAATAGTGGAGAGATGCATGTTTGGCATTACACCAAGAGACAAAAAATCACGATTTATTTTACTATTTCTATTTTACGAGGTAATGCCCACTGGCGCGAACAAAGTTGACCATACACGCGCATACAGTATAACCAGGGTGGCCGGAAATCCATCCGTGATCCTCTGCAGGTCGTACAGCGTTAATTCTAGATTTGAAGCTTTCGTGACTGCAAGGAATCATCTTCTTAGGTTTTTTCGGTAAAGTCACGTAGGTAAAACATCAAAATGAATGAAAATAAAATAAAATCAAATTATTTTCATTCATTTTGATGTTTTACCTACGTGACTTTACCGAAAAAACCTAAGAAGATCGTACAGCGTTGTTCATCTTTATCAGCCATGGTCGATCCTGTAAGGTAACAACCCACTTAGCACCTGGGCTGATTTCATCTCCCTGGTGGACGCCCTCGTGGACGCGTTCCATTCCTTGACCATCAGCCATTGTCCCTTCTCCCCACTGGCCTTTCTGAACAGTTTAAATGATGTTATCAACTTGCATATGTTCTCTAATCCACGTATTCCTCTTTGGGTGGCAAGATGTTCACTCTCTCGCCTGGTATACAGGAGGTTGTGAGTTCGATCCTGATCCTGACCCTGACGCCTGTATTTTTGGAGTTTGCATGTTCTCCCCATGGTCGCGTGGCATTTTTCTCCAGGTCCTCCAGGTTTAGAGTATTTGGCTGCTATTATTTTCCACGTGATAAGCCACTTCGTTGAGCTATCGTTTGTGGCCAGGTCGCTTATGAAAAATAAGCTAATATATCAGTAGGCTTTACCTGGCAAGATGAAAAAACATAGTTTGGTTTCATTTGTATTTATGTTTTAGTGATTTGCTTACCTTCGCTCTACTTTTCACTCCTATCGTGTTTGTTCTTGTAATGTTCTTACCCGCCCCTTCTGAAAAAGAGCTGTATAGCTCATCGGATTCCTCCAGTGTCAATGAATATTCTCATTCTGAAATAAATGTTAGCAAATGTGACACCGACTGACAGCAGTGATGCAGTGGCCGACAACCGAGGAGCTGCATCGTCCTTACTCGGACTCATCAGCACAGTCTCGTGGTGCACCAGAATTATCGTGCTACTGACAGATGCACAGCACAATGCGTGCATGCTGGTGGAACATGTGGATTCCACTCAGCTACCACCTCGAATGCCGTGGATTGGTTTACGACGTTAAAATTACAATTGTAGCCACGCGATAGAATAAGAAGTCACCAATGATCAATTGCTGCAAAGTGTGTCTCTGTAAACCGGGCATGATGTGGATTCCAACTTACACACTACGTGGGGCCCATTAGCCTGGCTAATGCCAACAATCATCACATTTGCAACTGACGATAATAAGCCGCTGCAACAGAATAACAGCGTACGCCGGAAAACGATGTTTCTCGTCGTCAACAGATGTGACTATCGTTGGTATTAGCCAAGCTCATTGGCCCCGCCGTGTGGAAATGAAGGACTCCACATACGCATGGTTTCCAGACGCAGACTTTGAGGCAGTGAGCATTGGTGACTGTACTCTGCTGAGTCCTAATAAGAACGAAACCGGTCCACAGCTGTATATATCTGCATCATTGCTGATGCTGCTGCTGCTGTTGATCAGGCACATTTGTTCAAATTTATTTTGATGGTGACCTAGGAACAATTGGACCACAGTGCACTTCTTCAGGAATTGGTGATGATTTTGTTTTTCTTACGCACACAGTGAGTGCCCTTTAACCCAGCGGACGTTAAAGATCGATCACCTGACGTCGTTCGAAACGAGCAGGCCGTTGTGTGCCAGCGTCGTTGTCAGAATTAGCCACATTTCAAATAAACAATGATCACTCGTTGCCACTGGGAGTGGTTTGAGATGCCGTGACGTGAGTCGCTCATCGTGTGCAATGCGCTCTCTGAGACGGATCTATCAAAGGAAGGGTGGCCCTATCCAAACAAATCATTACCACGATTCGTAGTGGTAGTAGTGTTACAGTACAAGTGAAGACTAACGGTAGAAAAATAAATCGTGTGCTTCCTGCCCATGTGAACAGCACAAGCAGTCCTTTAAAAAAGGGCACATTTTGTTTAAATGATCTTCCAGGGTTGTCAACAGCTCAGCAAGGCACAGCGGGTAACTATTTCAACACAACCTCGCCCGTTCGTTGTGTGCATGTATGGTGAACGTCGCTCGCATCGTACGTAGTCAACCGTGCTAATTGGAAGTGCGGTGGAAGGACCACAAACTAATCTCAAAAGTCAGTTCTGAAGCAATTGAGTTTGAATCTAGATAACGAAATGCATCGTTCCAGTGGTGATTGTCTTTGTTCGATGGCTATCGTAGAGCCACTGCAGCGAGAGTGAGCGGAGTCTGCGTGATGGTTGCGGCTCCTCTCACGGTGGTGACGACTCCGTCTGCTGGAGTGGCTGAGCAGATGCCATGTACAGTAGCGCCCTCTGCCAACCCACGACGCACGCGTGGCTCATTGGGGGTGAGGTCTGACCACGTTTCACGCTCGTTCAGTGTGGGTTGCTGAAGGCGTGGATCATAGACTTTGAGTATACAGGTACGGGACAATGCAGAGGTAGGTTCTGCTACACAGCACTCCTCTGCCGGCACAATGTAGCACCACAGCCTATGGCACCTAGCACACGATTGTCTCCCGTAAATCACGTTTGAGTTCGACGTGTCGCCGCCTCGCTGTCATTCACGCACAATGCAGCTCACACCGTCGCTCAGGCAGCACAGACGAAGGCAGAAGCCAGGTGGATGAGCTGCCACAAGCAATAACAAACGATTTGTGTTTGACCAGGTAAGGCCCACTGAGCTATAGAGCTCTATTTTAAAAGCAACCTGGCCACAAATGATCGCTCAACGAAGTGGCTTATCGTGTGGAAAGGTATCGCAGCCACATCCTCTAAATAAAATCCATGCGACCACTGGGAGAACATGCGAATGCGAACCCACAACATCCTCCGCACCAGGCGAGGTAGTTCACATCTCGCCACCGTGGCGCCACAAAACAATTGCCGAGAGTTTGCAGTCCTATATATATGAAGATGTTTTCACACAAATAATGAGCATTTATAAGCGTGGAACGAACCCGGACCACCCGGAGAAACCCCAAGCGTGAGAGGGGGCATTAGGAACAACATTATATTCGTTTCCACTATTCTGTACCGCCTTCTGCTGGCAAGCCAAGAGCATCGATCCTCCTTGACGCCGACCAACCCTCGCTGCTGCCTCCGCGGTGTTGGATCACAGGCCACGCGCATCGCCACGTCTGGCCGGCGGTGGTAGCATCCAAACACCCCCGAGCTCAACCCTTGCTTGGCCTCCGTAGTCTGGCCAGGATTCTGGGTGCTCTGGTGACTGGCCGAGCCTCGTGTCCGTTGGCTTTAAGCACTGGAGCGTGGAGAAAACTCGGCCAAAATGATAACAGATGTTTTTAGTCTCAACGCCGCACTCGCAGAGTCCCACGTGGGGGCTCTAACCCGTGATCCCGGGGATAGCCGGGCTCGGGACCTGCACACCACCCAGCTGTTCCGGCCCCGGCTTTTAAACCCACGATTTGTCATCCTATTCCACGACAGTTGCTGGGCGGACGCTCCCACCGACACCGTATTAGCTGATGAGCGTCCGCGTTCGGGCGGTGGTGAGCACTCTGTTAATTCCCTAACAGCCAGGGGGCCATCTGTTCGGGTACATCGATTCTGGTTCATGTTTCACCCCCCCTGCCCCACCTCCCCTACATCGATTCCTGCCAATGGAATCTCTCTCGCTCTCTCTGTCTCTCTCGCCAGCCCCGGAGGCTGCAGCCCCGGGGTCCATCCAAACAAGGTTCCGTCTGTGGCTGCCCACTCCCCTCGTTCCCCCAGGACCCCTCCATTCAGACAAGCTGGCACTACGGCCCCCGATAGGGGAATCTTATGTGCTGAATTTACCCAGTACTACCATTCAGATTTTTTCGTTTGATTTCATTCCATATGTTTGTTTGGTGTTTGACTTTTTTCATTTAACCAACCCGCACTTGGATAATTGTGGGGAAGTATGGTCAAACAACCCCCACGGCCCGCACGGTGCGGGAAGATTATCGTCTGTTTCTGTCCCCTGTGACATGCACTTGACAGGCGTGGTGAAGTATGGCCATATAACCCTCACGACTTGCACGGTGTGGGGAGGCCTTCATCCAGCTGTGGATAGACCAAGGACTGTATCGTGTATGTTTGTGTTTCTGTTTATATCAATAAACATATCTTCAAATTATATTCTGTTTTCAAAGTTCAACATATTACCAATTTTAAACGTGATACAGTGCACGTATACTGGGTGGAGGCCCTCGTCCACCAGTGCGTGGACACGGTGGTTATTGTAATGAAATAAATTCCCTGATTTGATAACTTCATCATGCCACTAATTCAAGTGTTACATACACGTACTGTATCAGGGTTTCCACACGTGCATTATTAATATGGACCGTACATCGCTCACGCGAATATACTGCGTACTTTCAGCTCTTTTCAACTCTCTAAATAGATGCTTGTGTGATCCCATTACATTGTCCCAAACATATATTTACTAGGATTATGACTTCGCATATAATAAGAGTAATGATTCAGTTTATAAAGTGCCTAATATTTCGTGGATATAAATGACCGTGACTTTTGAGACGCGTTGCCAAGCTGAGTGTCACTCGAAAGCCAAGTTTCGTGTAACCAGGGCGCGAACTCAAGAGAGCGGGACACGAGTCTAATTTGCTTGAACTTGTCCCTGAAAAGTCGCTGCTGCTGTGAATGGGGAGCAGCAGCAGCGGGACGATGACGTTGGCCGCGTCCCGCACGGCGGGGGCTGCCGCGGAGAAACAACGGCCGGGAGTGACCCCCTGGCCCTGCTCCTGTAGTGCAGGGTGACAAGAGTTGTGGTGCAGGGTGACAGGGGCTATAGTGCAGGGTGACAGGGGCTGTGGTGCATGGTGACAGCAGCTGTGTTGCAGGGTGACAGGGGCTGTGGTGCAGAGTGACAGGGGCTGTGGTGCAGGGTGACAGGAACTGTGGTGCAGGGTGACAAGAGCTGTGGTGCAGGGTGACAGCGGCTGTAGTGCAGGGTGACAGGAGCTGTAGTGCAGGGTAACAGGGGCTGTGGTGCAGGGTGACAGGGGCTGTGGTGCATGGTGACAGCAGCTGTGTTGCAGGGTGACAGGGGCTGTGGTGCAGAGTGACAGGGGCTATGGTGCAGGGTGACAGGAACTGTGGTGCAGGGTGACAAGAGCTGTGGTGCAGGGTGACAGCGGCTGTAGTGCAGGGTGACAGGAGCTGTAGTGCAGGGTGACAGGGGCTGTGGTGTAGGGTGACAGGAGCTGTGGTGCAGGGTGACAGGAGCTGTGGTGCAGGGTGACAGGAGCTGTAGTGCAGGGTAACAGGGGCTGTGGTGCAGGGTGACAGGAGCTGTAGTGCAGGGTGACAGGAGCTGTAGTGCAGGGTGACAGGGGCTGTGGTGCAGGGTGACAGGGGCTGTGGTGCAGGGTGACAGGAACTGTGGTGCAGGGTGACAAGAGCTGTGGTGCAGGGTGACAGCGGCTGTGGTGCAGGGTGACAGGAGCTGTAGTGCAGGGTGACAGGGGCTGTGGTGCAGGGTGACAGGAGCTGTGGTGCAGGGTGACAGGGGCTGTGGTGCAGGGTGACATGAGCTGTAGTGCAGGGTGACAGGGGCTGTGGTGCAGGGTGACAGGAGCTGTGGTGCAGGGTGACAGGGGCTGTGGTGCAGGGTGACAGGAGCTGTAATGCAGGGTGACAGGGGCTGTAGTGCAGGGTGAGGAAAAAAAGATACGCGGCACGAACGATGGTAGAGGCGCCTTGGTGGGACAGGCGACGTTGGAGTCGACCCTGTTGGCGATGGGAAGACGTCAGCAGAGGAGGGAGCAGAGGGAGGCAACACAATCTTGCCGAGGATGACGCATGCGAGATTTTTTGTAACCATTGGAATAAAACACCACTTCTGTGCTTGGTCTTCGTCCATGTTGTGTAAAATGTAAAGCTGTTGAGACCAGTCACTGACACATTTCAAAGTCAGCCTGGGCCAGTGCGGGGTTTCTCTTGACAAAGTTCGAAGGGATTCCACCAGACCGAGTAGTCGCCCTCTACCACAAGCGGCTAACGCGCTGCCGATGGGGCCTACCACTCCCCAGATGTCCATCGGCAAGGTCGCAGATCATTTAGAAATACGCGTTTAGAGTGTTTGGCTGATATACAGTCCGACATGATAAGCCACTTCCTTGAGCTATCATTTGTACCAAGGTCAATAATAGGCCCACTTAACCCTTGGGCTACACACAATACAATGTCCACCTCCATAGCTGTGGTGGCGCCCTACAGGCTAATCTCTCACGAGACAAAGGCCACTGCCCCAGCCTCTGTGGTTGGACCATCTCTCGCTCCACCCACCGACCTTTATGCACCCACCTCAGGCCTATATGAGACGTGGCCTCAGCAGCCTTCTCTCTTTCGATTTAAAGCTTTGGTGACTGCAGGGATTCATCTTCTTGGTTCTTTCGGTAAAGTCACGTAGAAGGGAAGTAATAAAATAATAAAAATAAAACATAATAAAACAATTCTCACGACGCTTCGGCCACAACGCAAGCAGCCATCCTCAGGCGAAGAATGAAACACCCCAAGCTTGGAGCGTATATTTAAGCTGGGTTAGAGGGGGGGGAGGTGGGAAGAAGAGCGCCTAAACAAAATAATTTGCATATCAAGAGGAATTCAGCATATGGAAAATGCGTAGGAGGTGGGCGGGGGGGGTTCCAAATCAATACTATGCCCGTGCATTATGCAGGATTAGCAGCATCAAAGGGGGGGGGGGAAGGGGGGGAGCATTAACAAAGGAAAGGAATGTTAATAGTATGTAGCTGTAGTTACTAAACAACCACGTAAAAAACTACAGTATAAACTGCATGACAAACTAAAGTATAAACTACATAGCATCATCAGTAAACTTACTATACTCTACAATAAGCTGAGTTACTAACAGTAAGTAATACATGAAAAATTCTACGTTGTAAAAAATTATATAATATGCTTCCATCTAAACTTTATTCTCTTACATCACACGCGTCTATACCGTACTATATACTTCCATAGGCAAAACCAACATTAAATTACATACTGTATTGCTATAAACCACCCTATACCTTATACATTTTTAATAAAACACTATGTATTATTCTACCCACCCTAATGTGTATCAAAATGGTTTATTACGTCCTTCCAGTGATTGCTAAGCCAGAATCCATCTTCTCGGTTAAAATTGTCTCTGTGTTTGTAAATGTGGATCGCCTCATGTACGAATCTCTCATGATAGCCAGATGGCTTGCAGAGAACCTCTGTCTTGGAGAAGTCAATGTCATGTGAGCCCACTGAGTTGTAACAGTGATCTGCCACGGCTGAGGTGTTTGTCCTACAGTGTTTCAGGTCAGCTTTATGTTCACGGATGCGGTCCGAGACATGTCGTTTGGTTTCCCCAATGTAACTGCTACCACAGAGGCAACTTAGTTTGTAGACACCAGGGTACTGTATGTCTGGAACCACATCTTTTACAGACGGTACCAGATCACGGATTTTATGTACTGTGTTGAATCGGACCTGGATCTTGTGTTTAATCAGGATTTTGGAGATCTTTTTTGTGACCCCAGCAATGTAGGGTAAGGTGATGGTCTTGAAAGGCTCCTCAACAGGATCTTTCTTGGTGGTTGGAGTGATGGCTTTGCGGATTGTGTAGTCGGAGTAACCATTAGCCTTAAGAGCTTGGCGTACGTGTTTGAGTTCACTGGAAATGTGTTCATGGTCGGAGATGCATTGGGCTCTATGATATAGAGTCTTGATGAGAGAATTCTTCTGGGATGGATGGTGGTGGGAATCCGGTTTTAGATAAGCATCCGTGTGGGTGGCTTTCCTGTAGACAGAGTGGCTCATTGAACCATCAGGTCTCCTTTTGATTAGGACATCCAAAAAGGGTAGCTTGCCATCATTTTCGACTTCCATGGTGAATCTGATGGCTGGGTGTATGGAATTGATATGGTCGAGAAATTGGTCTAGAGCAGGCCGGCCATGTGGCCAGATGACAAAAGTGTCGTCTACGTACCTCTTCCATAAGGTCGGGCGTAGAGTCGCAGTCTGGATGGCGTCCGTCTCAAATTTCTCCATGAAGATGTTGGCTACAACCGGAGATAAGGGGGAGCCCATTGGGGTGCCCTCAATTTGCTTGTAGAAGGTTCCATTCCAGGTGAAGTATGTATTGGTTAAGCAGTGTCTCACCAGGGGGGGTACCCCAGCATTCAGTCCTTGATGAACCAAGTCTTCAATGATTGCGATGGTGTCAGGCACAGGCACCTTGGTGAACAAGGAAACCACATCAAAACTGACATACAGTACCCTGGTGTCTACAAACTAAGTTGCCTCTGTGGTAGCAGTTACATTGGGGAAACCAAACGACATGTCTCGGACCGCATCCGTGAACATTAAGCTGACCTGAAACACTGTAGGACAAACACCTCAGCCGTGGCAGATCACTGTTACAACTCAGTGGGCTCACATGACATTGACTTCTCCAAGACAGAGGTTCTCTGCCAGCCATCTGGCTATCATGAGAGATTCGTACATGAGGCGATCCACATTTACAAACACAGAGACAATTTTAACCGAGAAGATGGATTCTGGCTTAGCAATCACTGGAAGGACGTAATAAACCATTTTGATACACATTAGGGTGGGTAGAATAATACATAGTGTTTTATTAAAAATGTATAAGGTATAGGGTGGTTTATAGCAATACAGTATGTAATTTAATGTTGGTTTTGCCTATGGAAGTATATAGTACGGTATAGACGCGTGTGATGTAAGAGAATAAAGTTTAGATGGAAGCATATTATATAATTTTTTACAACGTAGAATTTTTCATGTATTACTTACTGTTAGTAACTCAGCTTATTGTAGAGTATAGTAAGTTTACTGATGATGCTATGTAGTTTATACTTTAGTTTGTCATGCAGTTTATACTGTAGTTTTTTACGTGGTTGTTTAGTAACTACAGCTACATACTATTAACATTCCTTTCCTTTGTTAATGCTCCCCCCCTTCCCCCCCCCCCTTTGATGCTGCTAATCCTGCATAATGCACGGGCATAGTATTGATTTGGAACCCCCCCCGCCCACCTCCTACGCATTTTCCATATGCTGAATTCCTCTTGATATGCAAATTATTTTGTTTAGGCGCTCTTCTTCCCACCTCCCCCCCCTCTAACCCAGCTTAAATATACGCTCCAAGCTTGGGGTGTTTCATTCTTCGCCTGAGGATGGCTGCTTGCGTTGTGGCCGAAACGTCGTGAGAATTGTTTTATTATGTTTTATTTTTATTATTTTATTACTTCCCTTCTACGTGACTTTACCGAAAGAACCAAGAAGATGAGCCTTCTCTCTCTCACACCTGAAGACGATTGCTTGTGTTGCGATCGAAACGTCGTGATATTTTTATTATTTTTCTATCTATGTGGCTTTACCGAAAGACCCATAGAATATAGTAAAACAATAATTAAATAGTTTTAGTTTAATTAGCCTCCCTCCAAATATCTGTCCTACCACATAAAAAGGTTATCATTTGACATATCCCATTCGCCTTCTGTGATGGTCTTTCATCAATAATCTTCCAAATGAATGCATCTGTTGCATGAGACCACTCACTGCATCGCTGGAATCAGCCTCATGCACGTGCCTCCCCCAGGTAGCGAACGATCTCGCCAGCGGTGACCGGATTCTTTGAGCTATTGCAGCTCTGCCAACGGAACCCGGCCTCCAACGCAGCTCACGCGCTAAATAAATAAACACTGTGCCCCATGCAACCATCCTGTCCACTCCCCCTGCACCACGCACCCACAACACAACCCTTCACTCTCACCTCTCCCCGCTGTCAACCCACAACACACAGGCGCGTGAGGGCTCACGCCGAGAACGGAAGTTAATTTATTAGCGGAGGAGGAAGGTTGGTGCTAATTTCCAAGGGCGGGTTTTGACGTCTTGTTGTTATTATCTTTCACCTCCTTTTCATTTCCACTTTCGGCGCCGCTGCAAAGGCTGCCGTCGGTGGAGGTGATGTCACCGCCGTGGCTCCGTTCAACCCGAACGTTGTATTCCCTTCCTGAGCCGCATAATGCAACCCACCCGGGCAATGCCAAACAAGAGGCCCATTATTGTGCGTTTCATTCCGAGGCATGTGCCGAGTTAACGCTGTTGACGTAAGGCATGACCGCAGACCCCCATGCTACCACACACGGACAGGCCACGGCTCAACATCAAAAGAGAGTGTTTCACTCGGCCTCTTGTGTTGGTTCGTGTCGCATCACTCCCTCTGGCCCGACGCACTCCCATGACGCCCCCTGCTCAAGTGCGAGTTCATTGCCCCCCGCCCCCCTCCTTTCGATTCATAAAATCATTGTGAGATGAAAGTGGTGATATAGACAAGAAATGTACAGGGACTTCAATATTCATCACACGTATTTCCTAAATATATATTGCACAGACGTCCGCGTTGCAATTACAGCTCACGACACAGCAGCAAGAGAAGTTTTCATTTCACACGTCGAGTGTTGAGCCAGCTGGGCAGGATTGCACAAAGACGCGCCCACAATTCACCCAGGCAACCGGGGAGAACAGACCTCATTATTATCACTAAAACAACAATTAGATATATTTAGGAACGCACAAGCCCAACACGATGGCGTACAGCGACAGAGCAGTGTGCGTGTATGGAGAGTGGCGGTGTGTCTGTGTGGAGTGTGTATGGAAAGTGGCGGTGTGTCTGTGTGGAGTGTGTATGGTGAGTGGCAGTGTGTCTGTGTGGTGTATGGTGAATGGCGGTGTGTCTGTGTGGTGTGTGTATGGTGATTGGCGGTGTGTCTGTGTGGAGTGTGTATGGTGAATGGCGGTGTGTCTGTGTGGTATATGGTGAGTGGCGGTGTATCTGTGTGGAGTGTGTATGGTGAATGGAGGTGTGTCTGTGTGGAGTGTATATGGTGAGTGGCGGTGTGTCTGTGTGGTGTGTGTATGGTGAGTGGCGGTGTGTCTGTGTGGAGTGTGTATGGTGAGTGGCGGTGTGTCTGTGTGGAGTGTGTATGGTGAGTGGCGGTGTGTCTGTGTGGAGTGTGTATGGTGAATGCGGTGTGTCTGTGTGGAGGGTGTATGGTGAGTATCGGTGTGTCTGTGTGGAGTGTGTATGGTGAGTGGCGGTGTGTCTGTGTGGAGGGTGTATGGTGAGTGGCGGTGTGTCTGTGTGGTGTGTGTATGGTGAGTGGCGGTGTGTCTGTGTGGAGTGTGTATGGTGAGTGGCGGTGTGTCTGTGTGGAGTGTGTATGGTGAGTGGCGGTGTGTCTGTGTGGTGTGTGTATGGTGAATGTGGTGTGTCTGTGTGGAGGGTGTATGGTGAGTGTCGGTGTGTCTGTGTGGTGTGTGTATGGTGAGTGGCGGTGTGTCTGTGTGGAGTGTGTATGGTGAGTGGCAGTGTGTCTGTGTGGTGTGTGTATGGTGAGTGGCAGTGTGTCTGTGTGGTGTGTGTATGGTGAATGGCGGTGTGTCTGTGTGGTGTGTGTACAGTGAGGGAAAAAAAGTATGTGATCCTCTGCTGATTTTGTACGTTTGCCCACTGACAAAGAAATGATCAGTCTATAATTTTAATGGTAGGTTTATTTGAACAGTGAGAGACAGAATAACAACAAAAAAATCCAGAAAAACGCATGTCAAAAATTTTATAAATTGATTTGCATTTTAAAGAGGGAAATAAGTATTTAACCCCCTCTCAATCAGAAAGATTTCTGGCTCCCAGGTGTCTTTTATACAGGTAACAAGCTGAGATTAGGAGCACACTCTTAAAGGGAGTGTTCCTAATCTCAGCTTGTTACCTGTGTAATGCGAGCGTAAATGGGGTTGTTGCTGGGCTCTGGTCCAATCACACGGCCCGGGGTATTGGGGGGTGGAGCCTGGTCTGCAGGGCGTGTGGGAGGGGCCACCGTTCACCTCGGCAGCTCCAATGGGAGGCAAGGTGAATGGGGGCGGAGCCAGCGGGGTAGTATGGGAAGGCCGGATCTGACGATCCGGAAGGGGAGCAGTCAGGGTCACGTGGGGGGAATGTATATAAGTGGGAGCCCGGAAGAGATCGGGGCAGTCGGGGAAGTTAAGAGGCTGACCCACGTTGGGTGGTGAGGAAAGATCCGCGCCATCGGCCACGTGGCCGAAGGACCTCTGCACGCCGTCGGCCAGCGGTGTGCGGAGTGCGGGAATAGAGGAGCTAGCGGAGGAGCGTGTGTGGCACGCGAGAGGGAGCGTGCGCGGGGCACGTGCGGGACGACTCTGATCCGAGAGGAGGCCAGTGGGGGTGCGGAGAAGAACCTGAATAAAAGACAAACGGAGACCAGCATCGCCTGACGGAGTCTTTTATTATTGTGAACAGGTGTATAAAAGACACCTGTTCACAGAAGCAATCAATCAATCAGATTTCAAACTCTCCACCATGGCCAAGACCAAAGAGCTCTCTAAGGATGTCAGGGACAAGATTGTAGACCTACACAAGGCTGGAATGGGCTACAAGACCATCGCCAAGCAGCTTGGTAAGAAGGTGACAACAGTTGGTGCGATTATTCGCAAATGGAAGAAACACAAAAGAACTGTCAATCTCCCTCGGCCTGGGGCTCCATGCAAGATCTCACTTCGTGGAGTTGCAATGATCATGAAAACGGTGAGGAATCAGCCCAGAACTACACGGGAGGATCTTGTCAATGATCCCAAGGCAGCTGGGACCATAGTCACCAAGAAAACAGTTGGTAACACACTACGCCGTGAAGGACTGAAATCCTGCAGCGCCCGCAAGGTCCCCATGCTCAAGAAAGCACATACAGTGAGGGAAAAAAGTATTTGATCCCCTGCTGATTTTGTACGTTTGCCCACTGACAAAGAAATGATCAGTTTATAATTTTAATGGTAGGTTTATTTGCGTCTTGCTGACGTGTGACTTGGTACGTTGCCAGAGGTGTGAACACGATCTAGGCATCTATGTGACGATTCGAATTTGATTCTTAACACAGATTTTAGCAGCTAATATTAAGAATACAAAAGATATAAAGCAATGGTTAGGACACGTACTGATCGGGCAAAATTTGTGTCATGAAACCCTCCACCATCCAACACGCCCAAACAAACGAGATAGTCACGTGGTGGAGAAGCTCTCCCACCGGTGAGTTGAAGAATCCTCACAGCCAGATTAAGCAATTCTTACACTCACTAAAGACATTGTCCAATCACTTTTCATTTTGACGCGTGGTGTGTCATGGGCTCTCACGACCCATGCTGCCACAAACAGGACTCGCCGCAATCTCTACGTGTCAGTCAGCTCAAGATTCCCGTGAGTCACGTGACTTTGTGCGGCCACCCCCGCTGTGAACCCCGACTCCGCTCCGTGCACTCCCTGCCACTGTGTACACGAGGCCTTCGTGTCGACTCTTCCTGCCTCTCCTCATCTCTCCTGACCCCTTTGCTCCCGTTTCTCCATTCCTTCTCCCTCCTTTTTCTCGAATCCCCCATTCCCATTGCGTTTCTTTTTGCGTGCATTGTATCCTTTACTCGCCTGGCCGTGGTGGTACCAAGGGTGCAAAGTTGCTGGTTGACGACTATAATATCAAAATAATCGATTCAGAATCAAATCGTCACAAATAATATAATCACAACTCTAGATTTAAAAAGCATTTCTGTATAACTACTTTACGTTTAGTTTGTTGTCCTTACCCGCTCCTCCGATGAATTATCTTGGTTGACTACGGACTGTGCGAAACAAGTTCAACATCCATACAAATTCCAATGCATTTCAAAGTCCAAGTGATCTGCGGCTGAAATGAGCATCGAGGCATTGGTGCTCATCTCCTGTCTACCCCCCCCCCCGCCCGAGGCAATGGTGGAAATTCCACATTCAAATGGCGGGGACGAGTTCATCCATCATAGGACAACAATTGTGGACTTTCAGTGCTGTACTCGTTTTATCGACCTTGGATAGAGGAATGATGGGCTGAGCCAACCGCTCAGCTACGATTTGAACTCGCAACGTCCCAATTGCGAGCCTGCACTCTGCCGCTGCTCGACCCTTCTCCTGGATTTGTATTTGGAACTTTTAAAGGTTTGCGATGTAAGTCGGTGTCATGAGTTTCTGTGGTTTGACGAGAAAGAGACCTGTTTATTAAATAATGTGATAATAAGAATAAAACATTTTTTCAAGCCGATTACCAGTCCACTGCTGGATGATGTCCTGCCATGTCTGTCATTGGAAGCTGTTTGACCATACTTCATCACGCTGGTCAAAGTGGGTAGTTGAAGAGGGGGGGGGCGGGGCTCATGGTCACACCGCTTCACGGCATCATTTTAACCGACGAGCACGGTTGGCTACGTACGGTGCGAAAGAAGTTCCACATATATACATGCTGCACGCAATTATTCACCGGGGGAAAGCCTTGCTGGAGTCTCAAGAATAATGTTTCGGAGGGTTCTGCTTTGGGATCCAAGAACCACAGAGCCCAGATCTCGCAGAGGAATCGTGAGGGGCGCTTTTCAAAAAGACGCTATCCATTATCCAGCAGCTATTTGATTACAGATCATTAATGAGACCGGCAGGCCCCCGTGCGTGTGGCAGTCTGCTCAGATCGCAGATAATGAGGCTTTTAGTCTCCTGCGAGTATACAATTGTTGATTTTATTACTTCTCTTCCCAGTGCCGCGGATTCGATGATAAGCGTGTCGTGGCGTTAATAAATATTGTCCCATCAGCTGGTGGTGCGAAGCTGTGCAGATCATTACTATTATTGCGTTCACGTGCGTAATCACATCACGCTGCATTCTGCATTTTGTTGGATCGTGTTGCACTGCTGGGAGATTCAGCTGTTGTCGAGCGGCCCCCTCCTCATCGTCTTCCTCGTCAGGGCCCGAGTCATCTCTGGAACCAGACGAGGTGCACGTCACTTCTTTGTCGCAACTCCGGTCGTCTGGAATCTACTCCCTCCTCCTCCCTCTTCCCTCCTGCTCGGTCACTGAGACGCACATCGGCATCGGTGTCGAACTTGTCAGAATCTCAAGATTTCTCTCTCATATGAATTTGTTTTCCAGTGCCTATGAATGTTCTTTTAAAGTTCCAGCTGTGCGCATTGTCAATGTGATGCGTTTCTCCCCTGCTTTAAACCCAGGTGCGTAACTTGCGGGACTGAAGTCCGTGGATTCCCTGTACCCCGCCCCCTTGCAGCGTGGTTGTGTTCTGTACCAGGCTCCTATTAAAATAATAAAATATATATTTTAAGAAAAATGTAATGCATGGCGCTAACGATTAAACAAGTGCAGCGCTGCTGCGCTGGCCTGGTGCTCCTGTGGTTCGCTCGGATGGCTCCAGCTGCTTCTCGATGATTCGGCCGTCTCCGTGAGTCTCTCGACACCGAGGTCCGGCAGGAGTCACGCGGCGCGACGATGACGTGTGTGGCAGTCGGCCACGTGACGATTCATTCTCTCATCTCGACTTTTTTTTTACTTCACCAGGTCAAGGCCCACTGGGCTATATCAATATTTATCTGAAGCGACCTGGCCACAGATGACAGCTCTACGACGTGGCTATCATGTGGAACTTCATCACAGCCAAATAATTTCAGTGCATTTTTCTAAATGTGGAGGGAAAACCCGGAGGATCCAGAGAAAGGTCCACACGACCACGGGGAGAACATTCAAACTCCAAATATACAGGCGTCAGTGTCGGGATCGAACCCACAATCTCCTGTATACGAGGCGAGGTAGTTAACATATCCTAGCCACCGTGGCGATTTGGGTCTCGGATTCAACTCTCCAGCGGCTGTGGTAGTCGCAGTCGAAGTGTTTGCTCTCTGTGGATGTACACCGCTCGCTGCCAATGTCGTCTCGACGAATGATTTATTTAAATGTGCAGTACAGGCTGGAAATAAGCACATTTCAAATAAGCACTCTCCGATTATAAGCATGCTTACATTACACCCACACCGGAGGGAGGAAGGCAGAGGGAAGTGCTTATATGATCAGACTCATCTCCATATATATAAAAGGCAAAGTTGTGAATATGTGTGTCTGTTCAAATTTTTTAGCGTACTTCCCGACATGCAACAAACTGCAAATGTGCCATGTGGGTACTTTCTAGACTGTACACCATGCAAAAATGAGAAAAATACACTTTTGTTTTTTTGGAGGGGGGAGGAGCTCAATAATATATATTTCTTGCATGGCAAGGGAGCTGTGACGTCAAACCTGTCACGTGACCCGCGCACGTGGAAGCATCACGCATTGTAGTGTGGTTAGCGCGCTGCGCTACGAACCCAGCGACCCGAGTTCGACTCCCGCTCACGGCCACCACTAGGTCGACTCAGCCTCAAACGAGTAACTGCTGTGGTGTGTGAACATCGCCACTGGAGAGACAAAGGCGGCCGCGCGTGGTGGATCGAAGTCCTGGGCGAAGCCGAGTAGTACAGCTAGTTTAGATATAAGCACAGCTGACCTTGCTGGCAAGTCGTGTGCTTACATCCACATTTTATTGATATACACAACGTATCCGAGTTGAAAACAACCGACTTGGACACACACGGCTGGATGCAGTATCACGAAGGGGAGACTCGATTCATCGACGACGATGGTGATGCATCATCGTCATCGTCATCACCGTCATCATCATCGTCATCACCGTCATCATCATCGTCATCATCATCGTCATCATCGTACTTGCCAACCAAGGGGCTCAGTGGCATAGCGAGCGGCTCGCCATCGGAAGGTTGCGAGTTCAAATCCTGGTTGGGGGGGGATTGATTTGAATATGTATCAGCCCATCATCCCTCCGAGGTCGATAAAATCTAGCGACATTTTGTGAGGAAGTCAACAGTGGCATGTGGAGAGAACCGCACACGCCATAGGAATATGGAATATCCACCACTTGCTCAGGGCTATAAAAATCAGACAAGAACAACAAACGAGACTCAATTGTCCGATAAAACTAAATGTTTTCTATTGTTGCACCAACCGAGTTTCCCCCCCCCCCAACACCCCCTGGGGGCTGCTGGCTAATACGTGTCCATGAACAAAGAGCGGCAGCTTGTGGGACTTTCACGGCCAGTGATCCGTGACGTGAGCGTCAGATGCAGCGCAGAGCGTCGGTGATGAGGCCCCCTCGTTGTGGGATGGCGACGGGCGTGGTGAGGGTTCAGTCTGTGATGTTTGTAATTGTGTATATATTCCAATGTTTACCGCGAGTGACACAACACGCGGGAACGCGCGCGCGTCCGCCGGCTTTCATGCGACAGCGTCGAAAGTCCGCGGTTCGCCTCCGTCGCCTTGGCGTCGTCCTTGGTTTGTCCGTCCCTCAGTCCCCTGCTGCTGCTGCTGCAGCTGCTGCGACCATCCGAGGAAGCGAAGGCACCTGGCCAGCACACCCAGAGTCTCCACGAGAAGGGTTACACTATATATATACATCTCTCTCTCTCTATGTGTACATCTACTTTGCAAAGTGCTTGGGAAAAGCACTGTCGTGAGCTACTCCTGCGATAATAAGAAAATAACAACGATATCTTAGAGACGCCGGGTTTAACGTGTAATTATTATTATTCGCTGTTATCATAGTTCATTGGAATTTAGAGAGGAGTCATTGCTATTGTTATTATGATTTTTCTATTTCGCTGAGATTGTATCTATACTTTTGAGTGTAGTTTTATTTGTATGTACAGCGCTTTGAAATACTTAATTTGAAAGTAAATGACAACTGCCAAATATCATCGACAGCAAGGGTCGACTGGAGGCTCTGGGAGTTCGTGGAGAGGCTCTCCGAGAGGAATGGACGCGATGTGTGGACTGCTCGTCGATTTATTTATTCGCTGTATGCAGTGGCGCAGGCTTAAATGGGCGGGTCAAATAGACATCTGTGAAGTTCGCTGGGCTGCATAGGCGGCCAAAGCAGATGGATAGCAGTATAGCGCAGGGAGTGGATCCATCCCCATCTTTGTGGAGCTTTTTGAGCATTTTATTGCCGTAAATGTGTGTGGGTTTTACTTCAGCTATTCCGGTTTCTTCCCACCTGAAGCCAAACTATGATCATTATTGGAATTGAATTGGGAGACACACGCGATTGGATGCGCGTACCACGAGGGGGAGACTCGATTTCGACAACGATGTTGATGCATCGTCGTACTAGTTTGAAAACTAATTTCTTTAAAACTGCTTTTCGTGTTTAGTTTGTTGTCCTTCCCCCGCACCTCCGATTAGTACGGTTGGCTACGTGCGATGCGACACAAGTGCAACGTACACACATCGATACGATCCAACCAGGCAGATCAACGGTAGAACGAGCGGCTCGCGAATTGGCAAAATATTTCAGTGCAGGATCCTCCTGATAAATAAAGTATGTGTTGAGAGTTCGCTTGGCAAACAACTGAGATTTTGTTGTAATGTTTCGGACATCTAATTATAAAACGGCCATTCAGTGAATGTGATTTGGGCTTCATCGTTCCTAGAGTGCAGGGCGATCGTCACCAAGGAAGCGGTGTTTCGCACCGTACGTAGCCAACCGTGCTAATCGGAGGTGCGGGTAAGTACAACAACCTTAACATAAACATCAAGCATAAATACATTATCCATAATACAGGTTTTTGGTTTAGATCGCGTAAATATACAGTAGTAAGGTTCGTCACGTAAACAGAAAATGCCCATTCGTTACTAGTACAGCACATCGGTGTGTTGGAGAGTAAAGCCACAACGTGACAGACCTTACTAATTGGCTGTGTCGGCTGGTGGCGGGTTTAACGACACATTCATATTTTTAAGCGATCTAACCTGAAAAAAACCTGTATTATGGATGATATTGGTCGCGAAAGCATACGTATATAAAGAAATTATTTTCAATGTCGATTATTTACAAGTGTATAGCTCTATTGGCTTCCTAATATCGTAAGGAAGAGCGTTCCAGATGGCCGCAGAAGTGCATCTGAAAGCGTGCAATGCAGTGACCATCTTTGTTCGATGGCGAGCCTAAAAGCCACTGCGAGGATGACCGGAGTTTGTGTGATGCTTTATGCTCCTGGACCAGATTAGCAAGGTATTGTGGTTCATTTGTGGCAAGCACTTTGTGTGTAATCAGTGCGATCTTATAATGTATTGACGCTATGTGTGGAATCCAGATTGAGTGTTTTGTAGGTGAATTTTTGAAATGTGACAAATTTAGACCATAACGCGGGCACACAATGGCCGACTCGTTTACAGTGACGTCACGGGATGTTCAAGGCGCTCAACAGACGGAGCGCAGTAGTCTGCAGCGAGTACACTCCGCGGCGACCGCCGCCGTGGGCTGGCGGATGCGAGGCGCGAACCTCGCCAGCTGGGCCTAGTGACGGACTGAGAGATCAGCACAAACCGGAGCAGGCATTGACAAACACGCCGGGCCCAGATTGCCGTGCGATCCCATTGGCCCATTTGGGCCGGTCCAAAAACAAATGGAACGGTGAGGAAACATGTTTGGGGCTGCCGACTATCGGACTCAATGCCAACTGAGAGCATAAATAAGCAACGAAGCTCTCGCAATGGACCGGCCCGCCGTGAATTGCCCGGACTGCTGCCCTATGGCCAGTGCCCTTTGACCAGTCCGGGATGTTGGTGGGTCACGTCACCGCCCCCATTGACCCCGCGAGCCGCACGTAGTAACCGTGGAAGCTGACCCGCTCGACTCCAGGGTCTCCCAGGCAACAGAGGCGATGGCTGTGGCTGTGCCGCTTTGCTCTGCGCATCGCTCGTCGACGCAATCTCTCACAGGCTTTGAAATGTGACCAGAGAAGCGTGTTGCGTCATGCACCCCATTAACGAGTGGGTCAATCATGAAGTCATTAGGATACCGTCTGACATCAGCGGCCCCATGTGCGATGTGAGGCTCCACACAGACAAAGATCCCCCATACAGCCCTTCAACAGACTGTTGGAGGCAAGTGCTGTTAGAACCTACGAAGGCAGCCACGGCGCACAAAGTGGCGCGTGTCCAGCACCACGCTCGGCCCACTTTGCCTCCCCCGGTGCTGATGCTTGCACACTGTGCCAGAAACTACTTTCTCAGGGGAAGCCGAGGACCGACCTGGTTTCCAGCTCGACCTAGGGGGAAGCTCACAAGACCGGTTCAGATATTCGTCACTGTTATTGGTCATGATATGAGCTAGAATCAATTGAAGGTTGCTAGGTGCGTAGCGCAGTGGGCTAAACGCTGCGCCACTGCTCGCCACTACAAAGACAAACACAACGTTCCTTCTCATAGCCTGAACAGGCCGTTTGAGCAAGTGCTATTAGCGAGCACATATGAAGGCCAGCACGGTACACGAGGAGGTGGGTGGTTAGCACCATGCACGACCGCCTTTGTCTCCCTAGTGGCGATGTTTAGACACCGCACCAGGTACTTATTTGGGAGGCCCATGTCCGGTTAAAATAATTGTCACTGGTGTTGGCCGTGAGCGGGAATCAAATGTAGGCCGTTGGGTGCGTAGCGCAATGCACTAACCCCCGCGCCACTGCTCCCCACACCACTGCTCCCCACGACAAGAGGCTGCTAAGACAAAGCCCCCCCCCCTCATCGCCTGAACAGACTTTTGGGGCAAGTGCTATTAGCGAGCACACACACACAGCTATGGCTATGAACACACATCATCTCAGCCTAATGCACTATTCATCGTTTTGCATCCATAATTTACAGGGCACTGTACGCAGTCGATGTACACTTAAATTATAAATATCACACACGGACGGACGGACGGATTTATTTTCCCACGACTGAGATGCAATGCATTGTGGGGGCGGGGGGGGGGTACTTCACAGCACAATCGTTTAAAATGAACACATTTTCTATTTCTACATATTTTTATTTTACCAGGTAAGGCTCAATGAGCTATGTAGTTATTTTTCAGAAGCGACCTGGCCACAAATGATAACTCAACGATATTGATTATGGTGTGGAAATATATAGCAGCAAAATTCTAAATGTAGAGGGAAAACCCGGACGACTCGGAGAAAAATCCACGCGACCACGGGAAGAGAGACACGCAAACTCCGAATATACAGCAGGCGTCAGGGTCTGGCTCAAACCCACGACCTCCTCTATACCAGGCGAGGTAGTGAACAGCTGCTGCTGCTGCGATTGCAGTGGTGCACAATCACAATTAACAACAACAAACTTAACACATTCATTAATAATAAAAATAACTTTCGCCAAAAAAAGGAGAATATTATAGAATAGGCGACGTTTTGGGCAATGGTCCTTCTGCAGGGCACTCTCCGTGTGCACAACGAAAGCCTGCGGCGCCCATGGCTCACGCCGAGCATTGAGTCCACCCCACCCCCTCTCACTACTGCAGAGACAGTCCGTCTGTCTGTCACAGGACGATAGACAGATGGATACCGCAGCAGCAGATCCGTCAGCGTGTCCGTGTGTGAGAAGTCAGTCGAAGGGAGTGAGTGAGCAGTCAGTCGAAGGGAGTGTGTGAGAAGTGAGTCGAAGGGAGTGTGAGTGAGTGTGTGAGTGAGTGAGTGTGTGAGTGAGTGTGTGTGTGAGTGTGTGAGTGAGTGTGTGAGTGAGTGAGTGAGTGTGTGAGTGAGTGTGTGTGTGTGAGTGTGTGAGTGAGTGTGTGAGTGTGTGAGTGAGTGAGTGTGTGAGTGTGTGAGAGTGTGAGTGAGTGTGTGAGTGAGTGTGTGAGTGTGTGTGTGAGTGAGTGTGTGAGTGAGTGTGTGAGTGAGTGTGTAAGTGAGTGAGTGTGTGAGTGAGTGAGTGTGTGAGTCTGTGAGTGAGTGTGTGAGTGTGTGAGTGAGTGAGTGTGTCAGTGAGAGTGTGTGAGTGAGTGTGTGAGAGTGTGAGTGAGTATGTGAGTGAATGTGTGTGTGTGTGTGAGTGAGTGTGTGAGTGTGTGTGTGAGTGTGTGAGTGAGTGTGTGTGTGAGTGAGTGTGTGAGTGAGTGAGAGTGTGTGTGAGTATGTGAGTGTGTGTGAGTGAGTGTGTGAGTGAGTGGTGTTGCAGTGATGAGTGCGCTTCGCTAACCGCTAAGGCAGCTGCTGCGTTGGGCAATGGTGGGCGTGGTGCCGGCCACCCACCCCCTCGTGTGCCGTGTCGGCCTTCATAGGTGCTCGCTAACAGCCCTTGCCCCAACAGTCTGTTCAGGTTAATTACGGGGGATCTTTGTCTTTGTTGTTGCAGTCAGTAGAACCACAGTGGTTTCGAATACTTCACGTGGCCTCGTAGTGCACCTTGCCCAGCACGAGCGCCGTGGCGACGTCATTGTTGTTGCTATTGTTTTTGCTGTCAGCACAACAAGTGCAACATCGTCATTGCCCACACTATGATAATTTAAACGGGGTGGGGGGGGCTGATCCCCATTCAGTCCCATCTGGGTACCGGACAATTGGTCAGTGACCTGCAGAACGGCATCATCGTTGTCGTGGTCGCTCCTGATCTTTGTGCGCAGTGCAGCGTGGATTTATTGCGCTCGCAGGGTCGCCGTGTCCGATTGAAGCCTCGTGCCGCTCGATGAGTCACTCGGCTGCGACGTCGCATCAATTCTCAAGGACGGCCATACAGGCACCCCCCCATGCGTCAACATTAAGTGCACGGTTTACTTGCTTTACGGTCGGTGCTTGCGAGCGTATATTTAGTTCATGCTGGGCATGGTGGAAATAGAATATTGATCGTCATAAAAGCTTTCTCCTATCGATAACATTCTTTGCGTTTCTAATATGTTTCGGAAACGCTGTTGCTTTGTATGTACTGTATATTGGCACCGTACATAGCCAACCCTGCTAATCGGGAATGCGGGGGAAGGACAACAAACTAAACACAAAAGCAGTTCTCAATACAAAAAGCAGTGCGACGTTTGGTGCTTGCTAGCGGATATTTAGTTCATGCTGGGTATGATGGAAATAGAATATTGATCATATCTTAAAGGCTGTTGGTTGGTCTATAGACGGCTGATTGTCCGGTGACTAGGATTCGGAAATTAAAACTTTTTACCCGTGGCACACCACGAGCCGAGTAGTAGTCAAGGATAGAATGCATTGGAAAAAAGAGATGAAATTAATGAAAAAGGATGGAAAATTTACGAAAAAACAGGAGCAAAGAGCCAGGAAAGGAGAGGAGCAGGAGGAAGAGGCTACACGCCCCCACTTAAAACTCTGATGCACGGTGCAGGGTCTGTTTTAACAGGGGGCGGGGAGAGGGGAGGGATTCAGAGTGGGGGTAGCCACTCACAAGTGACGTTATTTACGGGAGTGTGATCTGGTTTATATATATGTATATATGTGTAGATGAGAGTGGAGGTATTGAAAATGGTGGTGGCAACACAGAAGTCACGTGATTTACTAGAGGATGGAACTGATCTAGAGAAATAAGTCGTGGTTCAAGTGACGGTGACACCGCAGGCGTATTCACTGTGAATGCTTGACAGTAGACATTATGTTTCACAGTAGACGTCATTGTAGACATTCAATATCCAGTGAGATCAATAAAAAGGGTAGGCCATTGCGTTCCGGTGTCATGGTCCAAATTTGATACATTTGAGAAAAACTGCACAGCAAATGACTCAACTGGGATTCCACAGACAGCAACATCGCCCCCTACTGTGACTCCACAGCAGCAGCATCAGCTCGTGTCTGTGACACACAGTGCTTTCGTGATAGCCTGTTGCTATAAGAACGATGTCGCCACCAAGAGCTTAAATACTACATTGCCATTATTATGGTTTATGTGTAGTGACATAGAATTAGTCATTAGAGTGCGTGGCATGGGATGCTTGAAGAGAGGAGGACTATGGGTATATTAGCCCGGTCTGCCAGTGAGACACATGGGCAGAGCCTGGAACCTCCTGGTGGGATCCAGAGGCAGGCGTGGCCGAGGGCGGAGCCAGGTCATGCTGGGGAGGATAAAAGGGAGGCTCCGACACTCAGTCGGGGCTGCTGTTGTCTGAGAAAGGAACTCGTTGTGCTGCTGTCGTCCTCATCTTCACATTCTCGGTGTCGCTGGTCGGGTAGCATACAGGCCGTGGGTAGATATCCCCTGTGACTATATAGAATGGAATAAAATATGTGCCTCCAACTCTTAGTGTGTTCAGATTGATACACTACATTTGGTGTCAGAAGTGATAACAAAAATATATATTTTTGGTAGTGTTGTTAGGTATTTTATTTCCCCTTCAACTCTGGAGATAAGGGGAATAGATGTCGACGAAGGTGAAAATAAAGGCTCCTACCGTCGGGTCCTCGCGTGAAGAGGGCGGCAGCGAGGGAGGTTCCCAGACAGGCCCGGCAGCTGGGACCCCGGTGAGGGTTCCCAAAGAGGCGATTCCGGTGGGGTAGCGTGCGAGGAATCACGACTCCTCGTTGTCTCCGACTAAGAAAGGACAGCGTGCACACAGTGCGCGCGTAAGGGACCTGCTCTCCAAAATGGGAGCAGTGGTTGAGCGACTGGTCGAGGAAGAGGCTGCAGTTGGGTGTGGCGTGCCATGTTTGGCCGCCACTGTGTCAAGCAGGCGGACGTCGGGACCCGCTGAATTAAAAAATCCAACGGCATCTCATTTGGGGGCGCCTCCCCTCACACAGCAGTTGCCATTCCTGAAAGAGTTTTCGGTTGCAGGGGGTGACTGGGGAGCCTTCCAGCAGTGCTTTGCTGCTACTCGTGAGCTGGCGGGGTGGTCCGACACGGAGGCACTGCGGGCTCTGCCTACCACCCTGTATGACGACGCCTTGGTGGCGTTCTATGGCATTCCTTCGATGGATAGGGCGACGCTGCAGCATGCTTACACCCAGATGACGGCGATCTTTTATCCCCCATCCAATGCCAGGTGTAAGTTCGTGATGCGGAGTCTGGGGGAGACCAAGACGCCCCTCGCCTTCCGCAGTGCGTTGATGTCACTGGCGCAGGCTGCATACCCAAAGATGGAGCGATAAGGGCTGGACTCTTTGGTGTTGTCGTTGGCCCAAGAAATGAATATTAGTTTACTGGCCACGGAGGAGGACGATCTGTCTTCAGTTAAGGTGGCCCGATGTATCCAGGCCCACTGCAACCTGCAACGGTGAGTCGGGGTGGCGGGCTGTGCAGGATTCCCGGGAGGAGAGGGTAACTAAGGGTACCAAGAGCCCTGTCGGGCCTGTGCTTCAATGTCTTGGTGTCCGCGCGGGACCAGCGGAGCGGGTTCTTCCCTCCGCCATGGAGAGCCCCCATCACTTGCTTCCGATGTGGCCTGCGGGGCCACATCTCTAAGGGATGCCCCACTGATCCGGGGTAGTTCTTCCCGCCTTCGCCATCCTCCGCCTTGCCAACCTCTGCTCCTCCAGGCTCAATGGCAGGTCGCGATGCATCACACACCCGGCCGTCTCAGTCACCGCATGCATCTTCATCGCAGTTTGTGTTGGGTGCGCACGCCATCGGCCCTCATGTTGATCTGGGGCACGAGAATTGTATATTAGCGCGTGATAATTGGCTACAGGGGTCATGGCGGCGGGAGCGGGATCGTCCGTGGTAAGGGGGCTTGTACAGGGTGTAGAGGTGTGGGTGCTCATAGATACGGGGGCATCCGCCACCATTTTTTCAGAGTTTATTTATAGGACTTTGCCATCGACGGTGGGTTGCCTTGGTCCTGTGGGTAGTCCATGTGTCACCGCTAATGGCGGTAGTTCAGGTATTGTGGGCCAAATTGTTGCGATATTGAAAGGACGGGTCCAGTATTGGTTTAGAGTTAATTGGCGGTGCCTTCTTAATTGGGGATTGATTTTTTGAAGAGGATGCCCATCAAGATTTTTATTGACCAGGGGTGTGTTGAGTTATGATCGGGGCATCGGTTGGGATTTTTAATGTCCCCTACTAGGCAGCATATGGCTAACGCTGTGGTTTGGGCCCTGGTACATGAAACTGTTCAGATTCCCCCGGGTGCACAAATGCTTGTACCCTTGCGGCTGCAGAAGCGGCTCGATTGGGAAATTACTGAGGGTGGGGTTCTTTTAACCCCTTCGAATAGAGCGGTTCGTGGTCTTGCTTTAATAGGGGCACAGACGATAGTGAGGGGAGTCAGGAGCGTATGATATTACTATTGGCCTTGCACACGAGGAGTGGGGGCGCCTTCAGGTGGAGGATGCCTACTTATGGAAAATATGTCGTCGTGTTGATGCGATGAGCGGTAGGAAGGGTCCAGGGGGTGTGTCCCCCATGGTCCTCCGATGGGATACGGAGGTACAGCGGTACTGTATTGTTGTGCCAACTGCCTGCGGGGTAGAGTAACGAGGGCTGTCCATGTGCGATTGATGCACCTAGGGGTGCAGAAAATGCTATCTACTTTGAAGCGTGACTTATTTTGGCCCGGTATATAGGAAGATGTCCACAATGTATTGAAAGGATGTGTGGAATGTGCTCGTCGAAAGCCCCTGCCGAGGCTGGCCCGACCATAGTTGCAGTCTATTGGGGTGTCCCGTGTAAACGAGCTCGTTCCCCTCGACATCCTGGGGCCATTTCCCACCACTTCGAGGGGGAATAATCTTTTTGCTGGTAGGGGTAGAATACCTATTTTATGTTTTTTTTAAAAGCCACGTACATCATTTAAAATGACGTTTTTATCGCAACAGAAGCAATCGTCTTCTCACCTGAAAATGATTGCTTGTGTTGCGATCGAATATTATTTTTATTTTTTATTTTTCTATCTACGTGGCTTTACCGAAAGACACATATAATATGTATTCCTGCAGTCATGAAAGCTTTAAGTCAAGGTAGAATACCTGTCATGGTGGCCGGTGGCATGGCTCCTGTCGGATCAACTGGCGGCGTCCATTATGGACGCTTTTTTGTATGGTTGTGTGCTAGATAAGGGGGCCGCGGAACGTCTCCTTACGGACCAAGGTCGAAATTTTTCGTCTAAATTATTGCAGGAGGTATGCGATTTATTGGGTACAAAGAAAATTCGGACTTCACCGTACCATTCCCAGACGGACAGAATGGTAGGGCGCCTACACAGGACTCTTACGTCCATGCTGTGCCAACAGGTTAACGAGGCACAGTCCGATTGGGAGCTGCACGTTCCGGGTGTTCTTGCAGCTTACAGGATGGCCCCTCATGCCTCTACTGGATTCTCCCCGTTCTTTTGATGTACGGGAGGGAAAGTGACCCCTCCTTGGAAGCCCAGTTAAATATTGATCCACATAAGAAGAGTGTCGTTGTGCCGGGACTTATGAGCCTCACCAAGCGGCAAGCCGCAAATGAGCGACTGGTGGGGCTTAAAGAATCTAGAAAACTGTGGAAAGTTGGGGAGAGGGCATCGCTGCATTGCCCCAGGTGCCAATGGGCACGTCTCCTAAATTGTACAGGCCATGTATAGGCCATGAGGTTAGGAGGCCGCATTGTGTAAGGATCCAGGTTGATCATAAGTGTTGGAATGTGCACCCATCACAGCTGAAACCCTATTTTCCACCTTATGAGGTCGTTTCATCTCTACTGTCTGAAGGCCGGGTGTTTGATGTGATTGATGGGCTAGGACATACGATCACGGAGGTTGCGCCTCTGTGAGACTCTGTTCCTCCAACTGCAGGATCCCAGGCCCTGATGCCCATGGAGTTACTGGCAGTGCCAACCACAGGTGGGCCAGGGTGGACGGTAGAACCGCCACCCATTTCTTCTTCCCCTCCATCATCGTTGCAGAAGGGATCGCGCCCGTTGGTCCATCTTCAAGTCGTCCCCGGGATTTCCGGGGGACCCGTTCTTGCCACATACGAGGGACCGGCGACGAGGACTCGTCCGAAAACGACTGGGTTTCATTGATTGTCGTTGTTCTGTTATTGTACGGTTGGAGGCTGTCGGTTATTGTTATGTGTGGGAGGGTTATTTTTTCGGTGTTCGGTGATTATTGTTGTTGCATTTGTAGTAGGTTCGAATTAGGTGCACACACACGCAGCTTGGAGGCAACACTATTTATTAAACGGTAAGTAATATAACACTGTACATAAGGTGGTGACCACCTTCCTCAACTCACTAACACTCTGGAACACGACACAGACTGGACCAGGCAGGCACCGGCCTGCCTGGCCCAGGACGACGACTTGGGACTTGACGACCGATGATGTCTTCGCTTTGGAGTACAGTACAACAGCCTCGCTCTGCGTTCACACCACGCTTATATCTGGTTTGGCGTGGCTGGCTCCGCCCCGGCGTGGCTGGCTCTCTTCAGGCCACGCCTCCCTTCCCAGGACACGCCTCACTTCCCCCACCTCTGGGAAGGTCCGGATCCCTCCACCACGTGACCCCCCAGGCACCCGCTTGGGGCCCCCAGCCTTCGTACAGGCCGACACAGTAGTGACCATTCTATGTCACTACACATTGATCGTTCCGTTGTACAGAGTATGAAGGTCAGCCGGGACAGCTGGGTTTTTCTTCATGGCGGGGGGGGGGGGTGATGTAGTGACATAGAAAGAGTCACTAAAGTGCGTGGCATGGGATGCTCTACATTTTATGGAAGGACAATATTATCAACACAGAGATGTAGTAAAGAACTTGGCATGCCGTAGATATGATTTGGCACAAGCAGCTACGCTGGGTGGGACATTTTAGTCCTTCCCCCGCACCTCCGGTTAGCAAAGCTCGCTGTGTACGAGCCGAAATAGGTTCAACATTTCTACATGTGCATGATAGAAATTATCCAGTTACCAAGGCAGGCATTGGAGAGGTATCCACGAGTCCGATGACCTAGGTGGAAGGGAAGAAGGCCTCAGGCTAGATGGTGGGTTACTGTTAAGGCATATCTATGAATCTCTGTGCGAGTCTGTGGGTTTCTATGTGAGTCTAAGAGCAGGTGGCGGGATACTGCTAGGGTAGAAAGCTTTGGCGCTGTGTGATGGTGGTGGTGACGGTGGTGGTGACGGTGGTTACAACGACTTTGGCCGTGACAACGGCTTCAACTCGAGTCACTTGCGGGGTAGCAGCCAAGATGGAGGAAACACGCCCCAGTGAACGTCCACTGCAAAACGTGGAGCAATTAATTAAAAATGTTCACGTGTCAGACCCACTTCATACGTAGATCACAATATGCTGTGTGTCTCGGCCTCGCTGTGCGCTGCGTTGCACCGCTAGCTGAGTAGTTAACCTCGCGTTCAATAAACCCTCGGAGCCAGGATGAACGTCCGACTCCAAACGTCATTTATTGAGTTTAACGAGGTAAAACTGGTGAGAAAACACAGATACAGCATCTGTTATAACCCGGAAACACCAACGCAATGAACACCACAGCACCAGAACATTGTCCCAGATAACATGTTTCCCAGCAATAGACCCTGGATGGACCAGGCCCCCACACTACCACTGAACAACTACACAAGAGCACAAGCCGCTGCGTTGCATAAAGGCACATCGTGTATTCATCACACTGCACCCCAAATGTACATCATTACACATAACACTAAACTGTGGATGAGATACTTCATCATCTTTGCTCTCAGGATCGCAACATAGCCACCTGGGCACAAGTCTGACTTGACCTACTAAATCACAAGTAACATCCACAATAAGGAAAGTTGCAGGCTTCGTTGCTTACTAGGCCTCGCATTTACCACAACAACTTAACAGCACCATAAAGGCATTTACATCACTATAACGGTCATTCCATCATTACAACAGCATTGCCAATATTATAAGAACATAAACAAACTTACAGACAATGCTTCTCAAAGTCCCAAGATGGACAACTGTGGCTGGCTTCACTGGGACGCGATGTGTGCCGCCATCTTGAATTACGTGCGTAATGGCCAACGCCCACGTGGTTAAGCGGGAATCTTAATTCGCAACTTCCTGGTCACGTGACCAAAACCAGCATCAAAAACAGGAAATTCCTGTGTACATACACACCCCCCCCCCATCTGCCGTGAGGCAAAACTCCTGCCGTGAGGCAGAACACTGTGTATTGAAAGCAAGAAATAAACCAAAGCAGGGTAAGACAGCCAAAACTAGGCGAGGGGTAAAGGCCAATTTAACGAGGTAAAGTTTTTAAGGCACGACCTAAATCGCACGAACGACTCTGCTCATGCGTTCAGTCGATTTTCACAATGACACACTGAGTGATGGCGACGGTTTGGGGCGGGGTTCATCATCAATGGTTTCACCACCACCAATGGATGCTGATGATGATCGTGTGGGTGGTGATGGCAGGTTGCGTGTTCTCGATCAGGGGCAATCCATTCCTGGTAACGACGATGACACCGCATCAACGCATTCATTTTCTGCATTACAAAAGTTGTGGATTTCACAAAGTAACAGCAGAAGTATTGGATTTTTGCATAGTTTACTGAGAGTTCTCTTTAAAACAAAATAAACATGGATTTAATTAGGGATTTTTTTCTTATCGTGACCATGTAACTCAGACAATGTCCAGCATCTTATTAGTTGATGTCAAAAGTTCGTTGAGCTTTTTAAAAAGAATTAGAATTGACTATCGGAGTTTTTATTTTGTAAAGTAAACATTTGCAATGTGCTGTATATCATTCACAACACATTACTTGTGCAAACAATACTGGAGGTTGTAATTCCATACGCATAAATAGCATTATCTTCGCACACAGATAACACTGGTACATACTGAGAATATGAAATCAACAGTGGCTTTCCGATGAAACACACATTGATATGGGAGTGCTGCCTCCCTCGCTTGCGCGGGTTTTCTCTAAATACTCCGGATTTCTCCCCCACACATGTAGAAACCAACACCTCAAAACAATGTTCTTCACTCATTCTCAGAGGGGGGCCTCTTTGACAGCAAGATTATGGGGGGTGTTTTCACTTGTTGCGTATTGTCGTATGCCGCATGACCGGGGTGTGCACAAAAGGCCACCAGGGGTCGCCAGTGGCCCACGGGCCTTGCAATGAAGAGCACTTTCTTAACATAGAGGACCACAGAGTGTGGACAATCGTTGGTAGCACCGGCACACGTCGCATGGCTGCTGCTGACTTCTGTGATTGCTTCTCCAGGCGCATCTAAGTCGTCCTCTCTCTCCCTACGAGAGGGGTGAGCAAGGAGGGGGGCACATAAAGCAAAGCATTGGAAAAAAAACCAAAATGATGAACGAAGCAAAGTGCCGGCTACACCGAGCATCTTCTTGTTTCCTCTGATCGTAAAAAAGAGAGCGAACACTGGGCTGCTGTGACGACGAACTACAAGTTGACATCGTTATTAATATTGGTGGGAATTTCAGTAACAAAGGTAGGTTTCAAGATTGAGCTGCAGCATTTCAGTGAAAAAAATAGAATAACAATTATTTATTTGCAGACCGTTTTCAATCCACTGCTGGATAAAGACTCAAGTCATGCCAGTCACTGAAGTTGTTTAATAATTTTCACCACCTTGGACAATGTGGATTGGTGAAAGAGAGGGGGTTTTGGGCGTTTAGGGTGAATACATTACTCGTATGTCACTCGGCACTGAATATAGCCATAGCCTGGAGTCGAACTCAGTTACCCAGGTTCATCGTGCAATGCGTGAAGCACCGAACCACAGTTCCTAGCCGGTGGTAATAATCACGAATCACGTCTCTGTACCCAGCTGCACCCCCGCTAATTTGGAATGTAACCTCCGATGACCCAAGACAACCGAAGTTACTCGGCCTGGCTTGTGTCCGGGTTCTGCATGCGTGCGTGCGTCTTTGTGCTCACGGTGGTCAACTTGTAGGGAGCGCTAGTGCAGCGGTTAGTGCGTAGCACTACCAACCGCTTATGGCCAACACCAGTGACAATTATCTGAACCAGTCCTGGGCCTCCTCTAGGTCGACTCAGCCTCAAATAAGTACCTGGTGCTGTATGTAAACATTGTTATTGGGGAGACAAAGGCGGCCATCCATCCATCCATTATCTGCCGTGTCCGGCATTCACAGCGCAGTAATTTAATAAAGGCTATATGGGAGATTTTTTAATTTGTATTTCTTCATCACGGAGAGTCGTGGCGCAGGTTTAGCGCTCATATGGTGCTACGAATCCAACAACCTGGGTTCGATTCCTAACCCTGGATATCACTTTACGTCGAGGGTGGTTAAAATTGTGTTTTACGTTTCCAATTATTGCGTGAAAAACCGGTTAAAACCAGTTACCGATTAGCCGTACGTATACACATGTCTACAGCAGCAAACAAAACGCATTTTGATTTTTTACTGAGAGACGAAGGAGCTGCCACGGTGGCGGAGTGATGGTGTGCACTGAGGTCTGCTTTATTGAGGACAACATGGGCACAATCAACCAACCAACCAACCAACACTGGCGAATTGATGGTCAGCAGCGCGCTGGACTTGCGATCCAGAGGTCGCCGGTTCGACTCCCATCTGGCGGCGCGGCAGTTGAAACGATGGAGGTACAGTTCTTAAATCATTCATTCAGATCACCGTGATTCATCAAATGGTTCAGAGTTTGGGTTGCATGGCCACATTTGCACTCCTTTGGCTTGCGTCTTCAATTTTCCATTCATACAGGAGGCGTGCGCATCGGCCTGTCGATGTTCTGATGCGCTTTATGATTCCTTCCGCAGTGTATGCGAGAAGGAATGTCAAAGACAGGAGGTGCAATGATGTTTGGGTCTCTGATGAGATGTTTACGCTGCTCTGTTCGCCAGCGTTCTTCCGGATCTGGGTGCGCGATTCTAGGATGGTGACCGGAGCGGCGCGATCCCAGAAGGGGGATCGGGACTTTAGTCGGTGGCGAGGTGACATCGTTGAGGTCTTGGTTGACCGGTAGGTGGTTGTGGTTGGCAAGCAATCGTGTAAAGTCCCTTGCAATTTGCGGATATTTGGTGACAGAATGTTCACCAGAACAAGGATCCAGGGGATTGGTGTCGGTTTTAGTGTTCCAGTTATGATGTGCATTGCGTTATTTTATTGTGCATCTATCAGTGTGATCAACTTATGAAGTGTGCTTGACTCACTGCGGCGTAATCGTATTTCTACTCGTGGGACATGGAAGTGCATCGTAAAACCGACACTTAATGTCGGGGATCACTCGGCGCCATTTCAGAGGAGATGCGTCCAACGAGTCAAGTTGTATCATTTACACCCCAAATTCATCGACATATATGCACCGACAACAGCGAATCATCATCATCATCATCATCATCCTTGGGGTCAAGTGGTCTGACTTGGTCATTGCTGTAACTGTGACATCCCGCGCTGACCTCCCCAACACACAGGACCTCATCCAACTCTGCCGTCTGGGTCTCTTCGGGCACGCCGCCGCGTTTTCAACCGGACGTTCGGGCTCGCCTCGTCCTGCGGTTGAGAGTGAATTTAAAAGACGTTCAGCCGAACCTGTAAGATCCCAACAACAACAAGCTCCATCTATAAAGACTCACACGACCTGTATCGCCAGATAGTTTATTTTATTTGTAGAATGTATTATGCGTCTGTAACATGGCATTCCTTTCAGTCATATATACAAGAAGTATTCATCCGTTCATCCTGTCCTGCCACAACTCATTTACGTAATCACGTGCGCATATCTTTGCGGCATTGTGAGAGACGTTGCGAGAGACGTCGCGTCCCCCGTAAGGAGATGGCGTCGTCTGCGTTGTGTCGCGCGTTCCCGTGATGAACGGCGTCAAATTCATCAGCGGCGGCCGGGCAGTCTCGCAACGCCTCTCCGTCGGCAGTTTGACTTTGCGGCAGGGATGAGTGCATTCATTAGGCTGATCATTTCCATCCCCGTGTCCCCCATCAGTTATTCCTGTCTCCGCCCAGCTGCTCGCCAGACAGACTCTCGCCGAAAGCTCATTTGGTGGCATACGAAGCTCAGCAGCAGCAATTTCTGAGAGACGAGCCATGTTGCTGATGTCGTAATTTACAGTCACGTCGCAGTGTACTCGTTAACTATCAGAATAACGAAAATTATCATTTCAACTTGTAATACGGCACACAGTGTTTGCTCGCTCTCGAAGAAAGATTGACTGGCTCAGAGGCGCGAGAAGAAACCACAGACGAGCCGCAAGGCAGCAGCAGCAGCGGTGAGCCGGCGCCAACAATTGCCCAAGCTCTGTGGTCCCTTATATGTTTTAAGAGGTCACCGGCGAATTATGGTGTGTTTACATGTGCGAGGAAACCAGAGCTTGCGGAGAAGACGCACGCACGTGAGGGGGCAACACTCTATCCCATACGAGAATGGACAGACGACATTAGTCCACAGTTTGCTGTATCGCCTTCGTCTGGAAAGCCAGGGTACACCAGATCCTCGACGCCCATGGAAAGGGAGTTTCGCAACATCGGTGTGGTGATCCGCCAACCCTCGCTGCTGCCTCCACGATGCTGGCATACCGGCTACATGGGAAAGCACACTTATTTGAAGATGTTAATCCATACAAAGTCATATATTCGGAGCATTGTTGCATCATACGATTGTCAGAGATGGCCAAGGATTAGGGAAGCCTTCATCCAGCAGTGGATAATTTAAATAATGATGATGATTATAATAATGATTGTACAATATTCTTATTGTTGAATTAAAAAAGGATTTAAATATTTAAAAGTTTTCAGTATGCCCATTAAAGTAATGTACACATGCTCCTTTTAAGACGTATATAGGAATTTGCTGGCAATGACTACCCGATTAAACCAATTTTTTTTGCGGAATGAAATGTACTTTGTGTGTTAATCAACAAATGCTCCGAACGCTGAAGCGGACACGGCTCCTCGCTGTCACTGCGACATCTCCGTCATGTACACGTCCCCTGTCACCCCCCGCTCTGCCCAGAACAAAATAATTGAAAAGCCAGAGCGCACATTGGCGATCCATCATTTGTTCCTTTTACAGCCAGGCCAGGGCAAATCAAATCCCATCAGTGAGCGCCTTTTCTTTCCTCTGCATAATAAAATAAAAAGTATCGTTTAAAAAACCTGACAAATTTAAACGACCTCTTGTGCCACTGTATCCTTGACAGCCAGTCCTGGCTTACCCCTTCGCTGCAACGCGAATTCGATCATTAATAAAAACACCCCGACGTAACCCCGACGTAAGACGGCGTACGAGGTGAATATTAAGGTAATGAACAAAGGCGTGCGGGCGGTGAGTTATCGCATCCGTGCACGGCTCCCCCGGGTGCAGTGCAAACCATCCCAGCCTCCGGCGCGTGACGGAAGCGCTTTTAACACGGGTCAGGGGTCCCCAGCTGCGGCCAGTTCATGGGTCTCGGCGCGCATTTCAACGGTGCCGCGTGGCTCCAACCCGGTCACCTCCATGCAGGACCCAGAATATCAGAATATGTATCTCTACTAGAGGATATCCGATGAGCCATAACGGCCTTTTTCACAAATTTCCTGCAGGGGCGGGTCAGTATCGGAAAGAAGATTGGTTGCACTGAGATGTGAACGGATAACGAAGAAGACAATGTGGATATAATGGCCTATATATCGAAAAGTATAAATAGGCCAAATAGGCCAAGGTGCTGCCCTGCAACTGCTTGGTGGCACCACATCTGACGGACGGGGCCTCTGCCACGAAAGAGAATGCCAGAGAACGCCCCCCAGTAGAGGGTAATGGGCCTACTCCTTCACGGTGACCAGCCGCACGCGACCTGCAATAAACTAGCCGTGCCAAACCCATTTACAGTGTTGGGTAGACAGTGGCGGTGGGGAATTTAATCATTAATTATCAATAATTGTTATTACAACTCAATTATTTATTTATTTATTTATCCAGGAGAGTCACACTGAGTTGTAGGAATCTTTTTCAGGGGGGTCTTGCCGCATCGGGTTTTTATTTTAAGATGTTTTCAGCCAATTAATGATGAGTTGCGTCAATTTGAAACGTGAGACAAAACCGAACCGTACGGAGAAAACCCACGCATGCAAGGGGGCAACACTCTATCCCGGTACAGATGGAAACAGATTGAGTCCACTTGCTGTACTGCCGTCTCCTGGCGAACTAGGGTATGGCACATCCTTCCTCGACACCCACCCACGGGACGGAAGTTTCACAAAATCTAAAGCGAAGCTAAACAAATGTTTTACCAGCTAAGCCCGCCTGAGATAAACAGCTCTTTACACACTCTTATTGAACTTGCCTTGTCTGTTTATATTCTTTTAAATATTTGACGCTTAATATCTGGGATTAAAACGTTAAAAAGGAAAAAAAACCTAGTCTTTCAATGCGTACATTTAATCGCACTTAAAAGTAGAAAATTTATTATTTTGATCTCAGAATTAATCAAATTTGATGTGCTGAATACAAGTGTGTGGCTTGCAGAAAGCAAATTAAACACTTGATAATTGACTTATCAAGATAAGTGACTTATCAAGTGGAAATGTATAGCTGCCAAATACTCTCAACGCATGTTGATCATAAATGCGAAGGGAAAAACTGGAGCACCCGGAAAAAAATCCACGCGACCACGAGGAGAACATACAAACTCGGGATCGAACCCACGACCTATATATCAACCGAGGTAATTGACATGTCATTACCGTGGCGCTCCTAATAGTTGCGTGCGATCCACCAACTCTCGCTGCGTCCACAGTGTGTGGACTACATGCCACGGCTGGAACGTACACCATTGATTCCACTACCGTTCTGGGACATCGAACTGCCTGGCGACCTTTGGATTGCAAGTCCAGGGTGACAACGATGACATCACAGAAGCAGCATCCCATATGCCGTTTGTACATACATACATCTTGTTTGGGTTGCCGAACGAATATATTATAAGGTCATACTCATTACACACAAAGTGCATGCCACAAATTACCACATTTCTTTACTGATCTCATCAAGGACCATAAACCATCACACAAACTCCGGTCATCCTCGCAGTTGCTTTTGGATAACTTTTGGCTAACTTTTGGCTAACCAGCCGCCCTGGAACGCTTTTCCTTCTGATCTTAGGAAGCCACTGGAGCTATGGAATTTTAAATTTCGATTGAAAACTATATTTTTTCAAACTCCTTTTTGTTTTTAGTTTGTCACCCTTCCCCCGCACCTCCGATGAGCACCGTTGGTTACATACGGTGGTGAAAGAAGTTTATCACACACATACATCTGGCTGCAGTCACAAGCGCACTGAACTAATTCTCACCCTGCGTAACTGATCGATGCAGCTGCTGCCCCCCCGTCCCTCCGCCCCCGTGAACTCATTAGCTGGGTGCTCGTCGCCCTTATTTTTAGCAGAGCACCCTCCGCATTGCCACGACGCGTGGGAGGGCAGTGGCCCCTTCAACTTATTGCTTTGAGGTCCCATCCAACACAAAGTGGCCTGGGAGTCTGCGTGCCCTTAATGAGTTCGCCATTCTTCTGTTTTGTTTTGGTATCTCCCACAAATTCACTTTGAAAAGATGCAGAATTGCTTGGCCAATTAAAATTCCGGCCCAGCGGAAAGTCACGTCGTGGGTTTTGTGAGCAATCAAATCTTCAATTTGGTTAACATTCTTCTCTCGTGCGCTAGGAACCCGGCGACCCGAGTTCGATTCCCGCTCACGGCCGCCAATACCGGTGACAATTATCTGGATCAGTCCTTGGCCTCCCCTCGGGCGACTCAGCCTCAAATGGGTACCTAGTGTGCTGTGTAAACATCGCCACTATGGAAAGAAAGGCGATTGGGTGTGGTGATGGACACCCACCCCCTTGTGTGCCATTCCTGCTAACAGCACTTGACCGAAATGTCAGTTACGGATATACGGGAAGTCTTTGTTTTTGTCATTTGTGCCGAACGAGCAAGCGAAATGTGATTCACAGCCACACAGACTTTGTGCGGTTGTGATGTACAGCTCTCCGCTGCATTTTAGGATTTGTACCACCGCTGTTCTGGGCGATGTCCAGGCGAATACGACACGGGCGATGTTTCCGATTGCTCTCTTGTCTCCAACAGCTGCGTGGCTATTGAGCCTTCAAGGCGAAATTGGTCTCCGCGTTTCAGGCAATTAGTGGTGGGAGAGACCATGCCCCCCACCCCCCCCCTGTGTTCACCTCCCAGCGCTGCCCTTTAGAAATAGGCCCGGAGGAATTTGGTTTCACTCTGTATCCAGCTGGCTCACATTGTCCCCAAATGGCAGTCGACTGCAATTATCAACTTTAATTATTAACCACAGACATCTGCGGTACCATTTTCTTTGCCACTTTGCTTGAGCTGCACGAACTATTTTTCGGCCGATTTAAATAAACTTGAAGCGATCCCCTTGGTTAGAATCCACATGTACAGAAGCGTTTTAATAAACTAATGAAATAAAATATTGCAAAATGCACAAAATAGCATGCGTGCAATTTCATTGAGAGGCAGAAAGAGAAACACGTGGATGAGAGAAGACGCTTAGTAAAGAGACGCGAGTGGTGCTTGGGCAGGACTGGTCACGGCGAGCAGGGGCGAGCAGGGGCGATGGACGATTGTCAGAAAAAGTGCTGGGAGTGGCAGCCGAGGCAAGTGATGCGTATGAGGGAGAACGCCCACCGCAGAGATGGAGTGATGAAATCAGCGTGTGTGCAGGTGACAGGTGGACCATTGCATAGCAGGATCATGATAGATGGCGGCTGATTGGGGAAGCCTTCATCCAGCAGTGTATTGATTATGGATGATGACGATGACGATGACAATGTTAATTTAAATATATATTATTGGCACCTTACCTGGATGCTTGAACATTGTATTTGTTTCGCCAAGTGGGATTTGTTTTTCATCTGCCATCAAACCACTTCAGTGGCCCTTTCATACGATGAAAGTCACCAGTAGCAGTTTGCCTTTTAGAAAATCATTTCATTCCTGCCCCCACCCCAACCTCGCTTCTCCACTCCACATCTATACAAATAAAATCACAGTGCAAATAGAAAGAGCATAATGTCTAAATTAACCAGGACTGTTTCGATTGCACAGGGTCAGTTCTACTAATAACGGTCCGTGCATTGATGATAATGAAATGAAACAAGTGACATGTCACTTACGAGAATGGTACAGACTAGGCTGTTGAACTGCGTGGGTTTCTCTGTCAAACATTACCTTATTATGAAAGCAAAACATTCCCCAGTGATTTGATTTGTCCGAAGCTTTTTTTGTTAGTTTTTTCAATGTAACAGCATTCTCAAGGGTGTTTAAGTTCTTCTTGCTGCAGGCCTATTTAGAACACAACGTGTTTCGTTTCATTTCCTGAGGGTTTTATCGTGTACGTGTTACGTTACAGCAGGCCTCCAACAAACGTGACAATATATGTTATATACAATGGTAACACACACGCACGCACACCAAATCACGCTTGAATGAATCATAACCAATCTTAACATTCGACAGGTACTAACCACGTGTTAGGGCCATGCTGCAAGATTCACCTCTGCCACAATTGCTACGAATGCCGATCACCAAGCTCGGTTATTTCTTAGGCTGTATAAAATGTTTCTTTACATGAGCGTCTGTGATAGGATTACTAACACTTTTGTTGATTTGTAAACAAGCACTTGTTATTGTTTATCCTGTTTGCAGTGAGAGGTTTCGAATATTAAGTTGTTGTTTGTGCTCCTCGCTAGTTTGCATGTTCCCCCCACCCTGCAGTGCCCTGTATCTGCCACCACTGCCCAAGTGTTGCACTGTTAGTCTACGGGTCTCTATCTAACTCTATGGATTTCTTTGTAACTGTAAGGATATATATATAACTCTTGATTTCCATGTAGCTGTATGAATAACTATGTTACCCTTTGAATGTCTGTATTATATGAATCTCTATACAACTATATGCATCTCTATGGAATTATATGGATCTCTATAGAACTATATGGATATCTATGCAACTCTATAGATATCTATGCGACTCTATGGATCTCTATGTGACTCTATAGGTCTCTGTAACTCTATATAACTGCCATGTCCTGTTGTCATCCTTGTACCAGAGCAGCTTAGCTCCATGGGGCCTCACTGGCGGACATAATGAAGCCTGAGTCTGAATGCTAACAGTACCGGTTATGTGCACATGCGTATACAGTATGTGTGTAGTCCCTTTTGTCGATCCACTGCTGGATGAGGGCCTCCCGACACCGTACAGATCATGGGGGGGGGGGGCTATTTGTCCCAGAATCACTACGCAGTGCTGGTTGGTCAAGGCCGGTGAACGTTGATGGGGGCGCATCGAAATATTGTAAATAGATTTTTCCTGCCCTCTGTTGCACAGTGACCTACAAATACATTCACCTGGTAAAATAATTGTTTTTAACTTCAGCTAACGTATGCTCAACTACAACGACGCTTTGAAATTGTTACGCCATGTCCCCCTGAGCAGCCCAGAGCTCACAGAGCCCAGGGAGATGACATATCCTCGCTTGGTACACAGGAGGTCGTGGGGTCGATTCCGGACCCTGATGGTGCCTGTTGTATATCGAGAGTTTGCGTGTTCCCTTTGCCCGTCGTGGTCACGTGGATATTTTTCCAGGTCCCTCCAGTTTTGCCTCCCCCCCCTCCACATTCAGAAACACATATTGAGGTTATGTGGCTGCTTCTATAAATTCCCACGAGCGATGATGATATCAGCCACTTCGACGACCTATAATTTGTGTAATGAGCGACTTCCCCGACACGTCGTGTAGAGGTTACTTCTTTTATTTCTCACACGGGCATAACACAGGCCAACCTTATCCGTCTTACTCTGAGTAGAACACTTAGATATCAACATCTCTACTAGCTACACACAGCCGATCACTCGGCATGGTCCCACCGCCCTCACTCGGCTATGCCGCTGGCTGGCGGCGTGACGAGGATGGCGACGGAAACCCCGCAGGAGATCTTCCGCGTGGCTGGACAACGGAGAGAGATGACGGCGAGCGGCGACGCAGTCCGGACCCATGAATCCACACGTGAACCCCGAGCCCCGGTCCGCCCACCCTTATATCTCCCCAGGCGTGGCTAGGCTCCGCCTCCGGCCACGCCCTCTCCTGAAACCTTACAGCAGGTTCCCGGAGCATCTCGGCCAACCCTGCCCATTACCTTTGCCCCAGATACCTCTCCCTTGCAGATTGGATGTGCTTCCATTTCCCAGACAGCAGGTGTCATCATGTCATTATATTTGTGACCAGGTCACTTCTGAATAAAAGCTACATAGGGGGGGGGGGGGGGCTTACCTAGTAAAATAAAGAAAAGTTTAGTTTTCAGATTGATTTTGCAAGGCATTAATCATCACCTGGAATTAAATATATATATATTTAGTCCTCTAAGCCACTCGTTCACAGCACACGTTGCTTTGTTGTCACCGGAAAGTAACTGAAACAGTTTTTCTTGCTTTTTATTTATTAAAATATAGACTGTCTTTGTATATAGTGGCATCGGAATCTTGTCATGAGATGTGTTGTGCCCATTATGAATCCCTCTCAGAGTATTACAGCCAATTAATAAAGTTGTCACGTGAGCCAATCGTGCCAATGTGTCCCTGCTTCAGCAGCACCTCCGGTGTTCTGGTTGGAGAGAAATCCACACGCATGTTAACAATTTTGTTCACGTGACAACTTTATTCATAGGTTGCGTCGGGTGGAGGAGGATGTATGACACACATTTTAGCTTTCTTGGCGATCTGACCCAAAAATGTCTTGTGAATCGAGCCAGAATTGTTTGCTGTTACTCTCTCGGTGCATCGTGATGTCATCAGTTGCAGGAGCAGCAGCATCAGTCAGTTACTTGACGATAATATATCCACTGCTGGATGGAGACCCCTCCAAGCTATTTGCAATCCCTCAGTTTTTTCCGAGGTGACAAATGAGCCAATCTTGATTTGAAGCTTTCATGACTGCAGGAATCCATACTCTTTGGTTCTTTCGGTAAAGTCACGTGGGTAGAAACATAAAATAAATCGCGACGTTTCGGCGCAACACATGCGTCCGTCATCAGGTGTCATCAGGTGATGCCTACGTGACGTTACCGAAAGAACCAAAGAGTATGAGCTAATCTCATCAACTCACGTCTCTGCGGTAGACATCCCGCACCTCCGATTAGCACGGTTGGCTACGCACGGTGCGAAAGAAGTTCAACATGCACACACATACATCCCTTAAGGTGGGTTCTCTTCCTTTAGCTGCCAATCCGTCAGCAGTCTCATCGACCGGCGTCCAAGTCCGTCCCTCTCGAAGCGATGCGTCCTGCCCTGGCCCGCTGACTTTTCCTCACGGTTGCCTTCCCTAAAGTGGATTCTTGTACCGAGAATCCTTTCTGCACGTGGACAATCTCGCTGTGAGGTGATCACGTTGCAAAAGTGAAGCATGACATTATAGCTCTCGCTATCACGTTATTTTACTTTGGTGAAAGAGAAATACACGCGCCGCAACAACACGTTACCACCACTTGGGTTTGTAATAATTAAACCTTGCGGGCGAATGAAAGGCAAAGTAGCAAAGTAGCAGCAGCTAATATTGAGCAACAGGGTGTTCCATAAAATACCAGGCGATAGAATACCATTTACGCCGTCGGATTAGTGTGTTACTTTGTTTGGATTAAACGGTTGAGATAGCAGAGCAAACGATTTTATTACCAACGAATTGCTCAAGCGTCATGGTATCGCTAAGGGATTATTATTATTGGTTAATGATTATCTCGCTTGCCGCTGTTAGTCGTCGTAGTTGTTGCGGATAAATATCTGCTTGGGTGTAGAGCTGTGTGACGCCTTCCTTCACCGCTCTGCTTTCTGACCGCGCCAGGCGCGTTCGTTTGTGTCATTTCATCGCTCAAGTCCGTGGCTGTGCTTTCTCCCTCCCCGCATTGCTTTTTGTCATTTGGGGAATTTTCGAAATCGCATCTCCTCAGCAGCGTAACTCTGAGAATGCTGCTGCTGCGTTGAGTGATCTTTTGGCTGCGCCCCCCCCCCCCCATTTCTTTCCAAGCACACGACGGGGAGCTGCCGAAGTGGCGTCACGGTCAGCAAGCCGCACTTGAGTCACAATACTGAGGTCACCGGTTTGATCTGCCGACGGAAGGATTGAAAGAAGGGTTGCAAATGTAATTTAAATGTCCCCCCTCTCGCCTCTATCCACCGAGCAGTGCGAATGGACATTAATACACTATTGTTAGTCAATTAGTCGGTCGCCAGTGATGGAGTAAAGTGTAAGTGTATGCACCTGACCAGGCATGGCATTTTTAGGCCACAATACCCTGTAGAATAGGGGTCAGCAACCAAAATAAAAAGAAGATAATTTTTTTTCGAATTCGGTAAAAAAAAACTCAAGAGCCGCAATGCCTGTGTTAAGGAGATGGTCCCAATAAATTATGCAACGAAGTAGTCCTTCAAGAGCAGCATGGGGCTCTGGATCCGCAGGTTGCTGGCCCCTGTTCTACGGGTTCCGGCAGTGGAAGTTAGTCTACCAGCAACAGTGTAGAAAATTACAGAAGACTGGATATTTCTCTATATTTGAAATTTGCCTGTTCTCCCCATGCTCGAGTGGATATTTCTCCTCTGGGGTTTCCCTCCACATTTATCAACAGATGTTTAGAGTATTTTGCTGCTATAAATGTCCACATGATGAGCCATTTCGTTGCGCTATCATTTGTGGCCAGGTCGCTTCTGAAAATGAGCTTTATAGCGCAGTGGGCCTTACCTGGTATAATAAAAATAGTTTAAATAGTTAAATAGTTAACTGGTTGATGAACAGTGCGTTTTAGCGCCTGCGTGTGTGGTTAGTGCATTGTCCTACCAACCCGGTCACCCGAGTTGGATTCTCGCTCACGACCACCAACAGTGGCGAATTATTTGAAATTGTCCTGGACTAGGTCGACTCAGCGTGAAATAAGTACTTGGAGAGATTTATCAACATTGCCGCACGTGGTATTGTCCCACCCTGCTCGCTCGTGTGCCACGTCGGCCCTCATAGGTGCTGGCTAGCAGCACGTGCCCCAACGGCCTGTTCAAGGCTACACGAGGGGGTCTATGTTTTTGTTAATGTTCGCTAAGCCTATGGCTCTGTGTGTAACACCAAAGCTCACATTGTTTCACATTGCTATGACTTTGCCTATGCACTACTGAACGTCTGTGTTTAAGTCTGTAGCCAGGGTGACAGTTGTAGTCACTGTAGTGTAGCGCCAGTACCGACAGAAGAGTGGCACTGAATGTGTGGAGCCTCTCTCGAGCACCGGAGTGAGTACAGCACGGAAGGGTGCCCGAGGTGGCAAGGGGGGCCCAAAAGGGGGTGAGAGGGACACGTGATGTAGGGGCCCGAGTCTTCGGGAAGGATCTGGAAGGGGGCGTGGCCAAGGGCGGAGCTTACCCACGCCGCGGCCCATAAAGGTCGAGTCGCGGCTACGTCTTCGGGCTTCACGCACGGCATCGTGGACCGGGCAGGGAGTTAGCTGACCTGGTACCAGTATATACTCCTAGGTTTTTTCGGTAAAGTCACGTAGGTAAAAAAAATAAAAATAATAGAAATAAAATAATGGTGATTTATTATTTTATTTCTGTTATTATTTCTATTATTTTTATTATATTATTTTTTTACCTACGTGACTTTACCGAAAAAACCTAAGCATATGACTTTACCGAAAAAACCTAAGCGTATGAATCCTTGCAGTCACGAAAGCTTCAAATTAAGATTCTACCAGTATATAGTTATCCCGTTGAGTGGTTACGTAGCGAACCGTGGTGGTCACCACCCTAAGTCGTTATCCCGTCGAGTGGTTTTATGGTTACCCCGTTGTATTAAGAATCAACGTGTTGCCTCCGAGTTCGAGTGTGCGCCTCTGTGGAACCACGACACGGGTGTTAACATAAAACCGAGTGCTTTTTAACTCTGCCTGAGTGAAAACGACACTTCACAGGGCCGTGTTCTGAGTGGCACGATTGTTCGGAACCTATTGAGATGTTGTCAGAGTCAATTTGACCAATGGCTGGGTCATAATTTGTGTAGCGGGAGCAATATTCTAAAGAACTGTGGCTCTATTGTCGGACACTGTGAGCGCTTAACACTCGACAATGTTGCATTCATTGAATAAAATATATACAAGCACAATACTAATAATAGTTAAACATTCTGATGCAGTGTACATATTTACGCCTTCTGTTTCGGGTGGTAATTCAGTTCCTATTGCATCTTCAAAAAATACAGTACTATTACCAATTAATACTAACAACAATACTTGAATACATGTGGCGCTATCGTTCTTATAGGCACAGGTCTGTCACGAAGGAAGGAAGGCACCGCTGCTGTGTTTCAGTCACAGGCTGCAGTAGTTTCGCACCAGGCGGCGATATTGATGTTGTGTGCGATCCCCATTGATTTATTCTGCAGTCCAATTTCTCGTTTTAGACCGTGACGCCGTCTCGTATTGAAAGGCGCCACGGCTGGAGAGGTCCACAGGAACAACAAACAACAACAGCACCAGCTCTCACCGATTCACTCGGGTGAACTTCATTACAACTTCAACAGTACTATTTGTTGCTGGCTGCTTGGCATTTCGGGGCCTCTTACGCCTTGTGCTCAGCAACTGCGATAAATAAAGAACTCATCATAGTCACACGTGATATTCCATGCGTGCAACACGAGCTTAGCTCAGTATTCAATGTTAACCCATGAATATTTCTATAATTGCATTTCTGATGAAAAGCAACAATAACAAATACCCCTTGATGTGTACCATTCTCCCGTGAGCCTCTGAGAACAATGAAACCCAGAGGAGGCGCTTGCTTTGTGGCCTCATCGTTCCCCACTTGAACCGCGGCCTCACAACGACGAACCACCTGCGACCTCTCCCTCCAATCCGCCTTTAATCCGTTCCCAGCCTTTGTAGAGTTATTTCTTTTTTAAAGCGAGTGGCCAAACTAAACAGCCTTTTGTAAGAAGAATATGCTTTACCCTTTCTGGCAATAAAACAGGAGGTGTTAAGATGTTCAAAACACCTAATACTGTCGATACCTATTGCAAGGCATCCAGTCTGCATTACAACACATACTTGTGGCAAAACATGCAAAAATAAACGTGATACTCTTTTGTAAATGTGTGTCTCCAGTGTTTTCCTTCCATCTCTTTCCTTGCAGGGCTTGGGCCAGGAGTCGCCCAGTGATGAAATGTACACATCATGTGACCAAGAAAATTAATGACCTCCGAAATATTTTTTGCATTCAAACGATCGCTTGGGTGCGGTAATATTTATTCGATTTTTTTTTTATTGCACAACCCCCCCAAAAAAGCCAGCGTTTTGGTTAAAACGATCAATAATATAAATAGTTGATGCTTCTCTTTACGCACAAGGTTTTTTTAATAATATCGATAACTATTTTTACATCGCAGGAGGCATCATTTTAGAAAAAGTTCAACAATTGTATTGCATCATGATTGTGAGGCATGGTCGTATCCACTGATGGATTAAGGACTTCCCACACTGTCGCCCTCGCGGCAACGCGTTGCGACACTCCATCTCACTCCCGCGCAGAGCCGATCCTATCGCTCTGCTTCTCCACCCGCCATTGCGACGCCAGTCTTGTTTACCCCCCCCCTCACCACCTCCCCATCATCCCTTCGAGTGACGCGTCCTGCACAAGCACGAGCAACGGTGCCAGTCGTGACATCTCTGACTTGTGTGTTGTCCCATTGATCTACGTGTTCCTGTTTCAGTGGCCGAGTGTAATTCCAATCATGCATCCTTCCAATAATACGATAATTTGTAACGGGCACAAATGTTCTTGAAATGGACGAATCGTTGTCTCGATCACTGTTCATTTGCTTTTCTATGTCATGGTCCACATTTCGGCTTCATAAATCAGTGCTTCGTCTCAAATCTTTTTGTTCCACGGCACTCACCTTGCGCATGACGCCCAACCCAGGGAGTTGAGAGTGCCGGGGGTGGTGGTTGACGGCCTTCCTCTGCCAGGCTACCGTGCACGCAGTGCTCTCTTCGTGTGGTCTCAGTGTTGTGTCCAAAATGAACACCTCATTCGAGATACAAACAACGCACCTCATTGCTTTGACGTTCCTCCTCAAAGACACTGGTGGTGGAACCATCAACTGCATCAGCACATCAACAGGCTGATGCGCACACCTTTATACATTGAAAAATGAAAGACACGCAACAGTAGGGCACCCCAAACTATCGACGGCAAAGTAAACCACTGTGGTCTATAATAAAGGTATTTTTTTGGGTTAGATTGCATAAATATAAATGTGTCGTTAAGCCTGCCACCACACAGCCATGTAGTAAGGTTTGTCACGTAAACAAAACGTACCAATGAGTTACTACTTGAGCACATTGGTGTGTTGGAGAGTAAACCCACAACATTTACCATTCGAGTATGGAGGAGGAACATCTAAACTTCACGAACAGTCTCTCCTGAAGCCCCTTCATAGCCAGCAGACCTCGACGCTGCGTTTAGCTCTTGAACATACTGCCATACGCAAGCACAGGAAAGCGTTATTAAATGAAAATACCACAAAAATGTTGTGAAACTAAATCTGTCACGACGAAATGTTGAGAATCTAGAATAAAAATGAGCAAACAAAGTTGGGGGAAGTAACATTTTCGAATCGTAAATAAGTACTGTATTTTAAAATATCTTGTGTTTTTTTAAATTTTTACTTCAGAAAATCCAGCCAACAAGTTTATATTTCACTGGTCTAAACAAACATCAACCTCCCCTTCCCCACACAACCCCTCGCACGCATATTTCAATTTACCCTACGTCCAGAAAGCATTTCCTCCTGAGACCTCCACCGGGCCTCAAGACTTCGCCAAAGCCCTTGTACGGAGACGGTGGCGATGCAGCGTTGGTGCCAGCGCGTGTTCTCTTCGCTGGGGGGCGGCGTGGCGGGGGAGGGTTGCGTGGATCTCCAAATTGGGACGCCAGGTTGGTAGCTTTTGAATAAAGTCAGTGCACAATGATGTACAGTAATACCCCGGTTTACGTCGGGGATGCGTTCCTGAAAAGTGTGACGACGGATATCGAAACGACGTAAATCAAGGCTGAGAGGCGACGGATACGAGAACGGACGGACGATGCTGTCAGCGGCGTGTGGGTTGCGGCAATGCTCATCAGATTGCGGTGTTTATAAAGTGACGACGTGTTTGTGAAACGAAGAAAAAAGGGAGACGTAAACAGGGGTATTGCTATACAGCATAACCACCACATCTATCCACAACCTGCAGTAAATCCTGTCCTCGATCAGATATCTTTCCACGTTTGGTGGCTTTTTATTAGAACAGCGAGGTTGATAAATGCAAAATTCTGTGTGGAGTTTATATGTTCTGCTGCAGAGTGGGAGTGTGAGTGGCCAACACCAGTGACTATTATCTGAATCCGTCCTGGGCCTCCTAGGTCGGCCCAGCTTCAGATGAGTACCTGGTGCAGTGTGCAAACATCACCACTTGGGAGACAAAGGCTGCCAGGCGTGGTGGTGGCCACCCACCCCTGTGTGTACCGTGCCAGCCTTCAGAGGTGCTTGCTAACAGCACTTGCCCCAACAATCTGTTAAGGCTATAAGGGGGATATGTGTCTTTATCTTAGTGAGTGTTATCATACACGCTCGCTAAAAGCACTTGCCCGAACAGGCTGCACTGGGTTATCGTTGTCTTTTTGTGTGTGAGTGTTAGTGAGTGTGGGGAGTTGTATGTCCTCCCCCCTGTTTTGCAGAGTGTGAGTAAGTGGAGTTTGCATGTTCTCTCCATGTTCTACATGGGTTTCCTCCAGGTTCTCTAAATTTCTCCCATAGCTACCCCCCCCCCGACCCCACCAATGTGACTGATATTGGCCACAACATTCCAGTGCTGAATATGACCCACAAATTACTCGATTGAGATTACACATTACAACATAATCTCGCGGTGGCGATGAGATGTTAGCTCCCTCGTCTTGTACGTAGAGGAGGTCATGGGTTCGATCCCAGACCCTGACGATGCCAGTTGAATATTTGGAATTCGCAAATTGTCTCCTTGTGGTCGTGTGGATTTTTCTCCAGGTCCTCCAGTTTTTCCCGCTGAATTATTTAGATTTGGCATTTTTAAATTCCCACATATACAAATCCAGGTCGCTATGGTGTGTGTTTGTTATTTTAGTTATTTTCTTTGAACCTATTTACGTGGTTTTACCAAAAGACCCAAAGAATATGAATTCCTGCAGCCACGAAAGCTTTAAATCAAGAGTACCTTCGTCTTAGAAAAAATAATTTCGTGTTTGCCCACAGCGTTAAAACAATGATCAGCCACGGCCGAGGTATTGGTCCTACCGTGTTTCAGATCTGCCTTGTGTTCACGAACACGGTCCGAGACATGTCGCTTAGTTTCCCCAATGTAACTACTGCCACAGACACAGCTTAGTTTGTAGACACCGGGGTATTGCATGTCAGGGATCACATCCTTCACAGATGGGATCAGATCACGAATTGTATGTGTAGTAGGTTCGAATTAGGTGCACACACACGCAGCTTGGAGGCAACACTATTTATTAAACGGTAAGTAATATAACACTGTACATAAGGTGGTGACCACCTTCCTCAACTCACTAACACTCTGGAACACGACACAGACTGGACCAGGTAGGCAACGGCCTGCCTGGCCCAGGACGACGACTCGGGACTTGACGACCGATGATGTCTTCACTTTGGAGTACAGTACAACAGCCTCGCTCTGCGTTCACACCACGCTTATATCTGCTTTGGCGTGGCTGGCTCCGCCCAGGCGTGGCTGGCTCTCTTCAGGCCACGCCTCCCTTCCCAGGACACGCCTCACTTCCCCCACCTCTGGGAAGGTCCGGATCCCTCCAGCACGTGACCCCCCAGGCACCCCCTTGGGCCCCCAGCCCTCGTACGGGCCAACACAGTAGTGACCGTTCTGTCACTACATCACCCCCCCCCCTGTATAAACACACAGCCGTCCCCGGCTGTAACACAACTGTGAAACATTGAAAAGGTGTGCCTCCGAACCAGCAACATCAATAAATGACCGGCGACCGATAAGAAATACAATCACGTAATATATACAGAATCGACGAGGGTAAAAGGGAACCGCATAGAAAACGGGGAATAAACAACAAATATACATGAAAACTGGCTAACCCACTTACGCTCCAGCACAGCCCCCCCCCCCCCCCCCCCCGTTAGAATCACGCATGCAATGACAGTCACCCGTTAGCACCCCCCCCGCCTTTCCGACGTGGCGTCACAACCAGTAGCACGCGTCGGCCATATCGGGGGGGGGAATTTCCATGTTACCACCCCACCGCCTTTCCGACGCGGCGTCACAACCAGTAGCACGCGTCGGCCATATCGGGGGGGGGAATTTCCATGTTACCACCCCACCGCCTTTCCGACGCGGCGTCACAACCAGTAGCACACGTCGGCCATATCGGGGGGGGAATTTCCATGTTACCACCCCACCGCCTTTCCGACGCGGCGTCACAACCAGCAGCACGCATCGGCCATATCGGTGGGAATTTAACCCAGTCTCTCTCCAAGACTCGCATCGCAGCATATAGCTGTACCGACCGAGCTGAGATGACCCATCGTTCACTCACTGCACAACATGCACCCTAACAACTGAGGGATACAGTCTCAATGTAACAGGACAACTCCACCTGAACCTTACGAATCTCCAGCCCACTGTTTCAACGCGCCTCGGAGGGTCTCAACCTCCGAGCCGTCAGGTCAAGCTGTCAGCCATAGCATGACGGGACCACACTCCCCGAGCCATGTGAGCGCACAGCCCACAAGGCTAGACAAGCCACAGAGTGTCTCGATCTCCGGGCTGTCAGGTCAAGCCGTCAGACACAGCATGACGGGACCACACTCCCCGAGCCATGTGAGCGCACAGCCCACTAGGCTAGACAAGCCACGGAGTGTCTCGATCTCCGGGCTGTCAGGTCAAGCCGTCAGCCATTGCATGACGGGACCACACTCTCCGAGCCATGTGAGCGCACAGCCCACTAGGCTAGACATGCCACGGAGTGTTTCAATCTCCGGGCTGTCAGGTCAAGCCGTCAGCCATTGCATGACGGGACCACACTCTCCGAGCCCTGTGAGCGCACAGCCCACTAGGCTAGACATACCACGGAGTGTTTCAATCTCCGGGCTGTCAGGTCAAGCCGTCAGCCATTGCATGACGGGACCACACTCTCTGAGCCCTGTGAGCGCACAGCCCACTAGGCTAGACATACCACGGAGTGTTTCAATCTCCGGGCTGTCAGGTCAAGCCGTCAGCCATAGCATGACGGGACCACAACATTCATGTTGGACACGCAACTCTCACTGGGCCATCCTGGTCAGGACCTGCGCCCCAAGATAGGTGACAGCCAGCAGCCCAATTCCAAATCCCTGGCAGCATGTCACCATCGCAATTTAACACCATCACAACACATACAATTTGAATTATGATCCCCCACAGAACTGATCCAATGCTGAACAGGTACGCACAATTTGTGACGATCCCGAATATTCAATGGTCACAACAATACACCTCACATCCCGTATCCGTACACATCATCTCCGAGACTCGCATTGCAGCATGCAGCTGTACCAACCGAGTGGAGAGAGCAACGCAATTTGACGGCAATTAACGGAAACGCACCCCCGATCCATGTAGAACACAAGGAGCATTCCCGCACAAAAGACATCATCTGTGCAACAACGGACAGGAACCAACCAGTGAGTTTGAAACAAACCGAACCTGTCATTTCAAAATCCCCTTCAACATTAACCATGGGACTCAGGGCATTCGAATTTTGAGAGCAAAAAAAAAAACTAGACACAAACGTCAAAAATCGCCGAATTGATTAATACAGTATATGCAGTATACGAAGTTCGTACAGTCAATCATTTGGCGCAATGCTCCATCCAGTCCCCACATGGCAACACACACAATCAATACTCCAGACAATCCGTACATAGTAAATAATCACAAGCAAGTACCCAACATTCCATAACCTGTTAACAATTCCAAGCAAAGCTCCATACGGTCTGTACCTTGGCAACAATGACGATCAAAGTTTCTTACAGTTACACGTGACAATCACGAGCAAAACTCCATACAGTATACACAATAACAATGGCGATTTCGCAACAAAACGATGTAACAACACGAGTCGTTAACACGGCAACCTACAGCATATCAACGGAGCTCGGGACACCAACAACGAATTAATCATTAACTACACCCAGAAGATACCGATCTCGACGCCGTATTTAACAACGCCGTTACAAGCAGACACCCGCATGGAAGCCGCGTCAATTTATCACGCACACAACCGGACAAACACGCTCCGCAAACCAGCGAGTAAAAAAAAACACCCGCGATCGCAACCCGGCACACGCAAGATGGGGGAAGTTATTATTATTTTTCTTGGGGCCGGGTGCTTGTCATGTCACGACTCGCCTGGCAAACTGTGAATAGTGGAGGGCGGCACGGTGGAGCACTGGGACACCCCGAAGAATCTTGCATGGTGAACACGGCCTGCTCTTGCGAACCCCCATCCACAAGACGGGGGCGCCACCTGCACGTGTGGAACTCCCCCTCCGCAGGCGTTGATGTCGGCGGGAGCGGCGCTTTGGCGGGAACAGCGCCCCGACCCGCCGCCGAAATGGTGGGCCCACCGCGTGGGCCGCATGCCCGGGCCTCCCCCGCCAGCTCCGTTCCCGATGGCGGCGAAGCAGCAGTGCGATGCAAGTCCCACCACTCCGCGTGCAGCGCCATCTCTCTCTCTCTCTGTCACCGGGGCTGCCATCCCCGGAGCTGTCCGAAGGATGGTCGTCACACCGTCCCCGTCGTACGAAGGCGTCCAGGTGAGTTTTATATTTGTTTTTCTTGTGCCCATTTTACTTCCCTAGGATAACACCTAGCAATATTTATATTTCCACAACTTCTGACGCCAAATGTAGTAGGTTCGAATTAGGTGCACACACACGCAGCTTGGAGGCAACACTATTTATTAAACGGTAACTAATATAACACTGTACATAAGGTGGTGACCACCTTCCTCAACTCACTAACACTCTGGAACACGACACAGACTGGACCAGGCAGGCAACGGCCTGCCTGGCCCAGGACGACGACTCGGGACTTGACGACCGATGATGTCTTCACTTTGGAGTACAGTACAACAGCCTCGCTCTGCGTTCACACCACGCTTATATCTGCTTTGGCGTGGCTGGCTCCGCCCCGGCGTGGCTGGCTCTCTTCAGGCCACGCCTCCCTTCCCAGGACACGCCTCACTTCCCCCACCTCTGGGAAGGTCTGGATCCCTCCAGCACGTGACCCCCCAGGCACCCCCTTGGGCCCCCAGCCCTCGTACGGGCCAACACAGTAGTGACCGTTCTGTCACTACATATGTACTGTGTTGAATCGAAACTGGATCTTGTGTTTGCTCATGATTTTGGAAATCTTTTTGGTAACCCCTGCTATGTATGGCAAGGTGATGGTTTTGATTGGGTCCTCAGATGGTTCTTTCCCAACTGTTGGGGTGATTGTGTAGTCCGAATATCCATTCGTCTTGAGGGCTTGGTGTACGTGCTCCAGTTCACATGGTCGAAGATACATTGAGCTCTATGGTGCAGAGTTTTGATGAGGGAATTATTCTCGGATGGATGGTGGTGGGAGTCAGGTTTTAGGTAGGCATCCGTATGGGTGGCTTTCCTGTAGATTGAATGTTCCATTGAGCCATCTGGTTTATTTTCGATTAAAACATACAAGAATGGTAACTTGCCATCCTTTTCTACCTCCATGGTGAATTTGATGGCTGGGTGTATGGAATTGATGTGGTTGAAGAATTGGCCCAGCGCTGGTAGGCCATGGGGCCAGATGACGAGCGTGTCATCTACGTATCTCTTCCACAAGGAGGGACGTAGGGTGGATGCCTGGATGGCATCTGTCTCAATAAATGTTCATGAAAACATTGGCTACAACTGGAGATAAAGGATAACCCATTGGGGTACCTTCAACTTGTTTGTAGAATGTTCCATTCCAGGTGAAGTTAGTGTTGGTGAGGCAGTGTCTAAGACCCAAAGATAATTTATTCCTGCTGTCACGAAAGTCAAGATAAAATAGTTTAGTTTAACATTGCCCCCTATAGCGAAAACTTGGCAGGACCCTTCTGAGAACGAGTCTTGAGACTTGGTGAGGCTCTCCTGGATAAGCAAGCGGAATATTTGTTTTATATAGATTGAAAACTCATTTCTTTCTAACTACTTTTTGTGTTTAGTTTGTTGTCCTTCCCCCACACCTTCGATTAGCACGGTTGACTACATACAGTGTGAAAGAAGTTCAACATACATACATATTAACAATAATTGTAGTGAATTTAACAGCCTCTAGTTGCTGGAGCAATCATCCAATTTATTTCATTGTTACCTATTCCACAAAGGGTTAGAATTAATATTCATGATAGTACGAACATGTAATATGTTAATACGATGCAATGAGCGGTACTGTACTTTGTGGTGGAAGTCTACAGTGGTTGCATAATGGGAAAACGGCCCCCACCATAGGAATGTGGAATTTGGTATGTTGGAAAAAGATTCCATAACATACACGGTATAGTGGTGGTGCAGTGGTTAGCACTGCGTTATGAGGTCAACAAACTGAGCTCCAGTCGCAGCCACGGATAACATCAGTGGCAAGTGATCATCTGAAGCGGCACTGGCCTCTGGCACCCTTCACTGACCCAGCACTCTTGATGTCGGTAAAGTTTGGTCAAGTAACCTCCACGACCAACCCAGCATGAGGAGGCCTTCCTCCAGTTGGCTTGAACAACTCCTCTAGGGTGCCACAGTGTCGAAATGTGAACTGCCTTGCCTGGTATATGTGATGTCTTGGGTTTTATCCTGACCCTGACACCTGTTGTATATTTGCAGTTGGCATCTCACTCTCCCTGTAGTGGCATGGATTTTTCTCCTCTGGTTTTTCCCTCCACATTTAGAATCAACATGCTGTTCGAATATTTGGCTGCTCTAAATTCCCATAAGATATTTCTACTTAATAATAATTTGTGGTCAGGTCCCTTGTGAAAAAGAGTGATATAGCTCAGTGGGCCTTAACTGATAAAATAAAATAAAAATTTATAGTTTAGTAAAAAAATTGTATTTCCGAACGGGCGGCGAGAGAATATTCAGTGTGCGATCTCTACCCTTGATTAAATCACTCATCCTCACCACAGCCACCGCACGCTCACCACAAATGTGCCCGCTAAATATTGGCTGCCGAGCGTCACACCCTTTTGAAGCTGCCCCACCACAGCACACTTTGTCCGTGCGTCACGCGGTTTCTTTTAAGGAGCATAAAACCTCCTGCCAGTGAACCGTGCAGACCCGGTATCCTCCTCTGCGCTCATCAACAAAACAACTCAACACGTTCGTCGATAACACTGTGTGTGCGCGGTCTCAAAAGAACAAATACATAATCGGCCATGACGTTTCTTGAAATGTACCATATTCATGGGACATATGTAAAGAGGTTAGAGAGATAGAGTGGATCATAACGGTTGGAGACTGCACTAACTTCAATGGGGCCTGATGAGAATTACACGTTTTAAATGTTCCCTGATGACCAGTTTATAAATAGGCATGTAACAAGTTTCGTACTCGTTTTTATTGAGTAACAAATCCCCTTAAATAATCACAAAACGTATTATAACTTAATTTATATTAAAAGTACATTTGTAAAATGTTGCTGTAACATTGCATCATGGGAAGATGTGTTCTTGTGAGATTAAGGCACAATCCACCCAGCAGTCCATTCCTGGGACTAACCGCCATCTCGTCTGCACACAGATCGCCGCTGTACAACGGCGATATGACGATATATCGTACCAGAGAAGGGTCACGATAATTGTATCGTGCGTTTAATTAATTATCTCTAAAGCAGTGGTTCTTAACCTCGGGTGCACGCAACCCCTGGGAGTGCGAGATGCACATTGAGGGTGCGAGACACGCCAGATGTTTTTAGGAGGCAAATAATCGAAATGCAAATGAAGCATGGGCACGTAAGTACAACTTCTTTGTTTTATCAAAATCCAGTGTGCTTATTAGCAAAGCCAAATGGGTGCAAGGCTGCAGTAAAGGTTAAGAACCACTGCTCTAGAGCATGGTGATTATAGTCGCTCGTTTGTATTTGTTGTCATGTTCTACTTTTTCTGACAATACTTCTGACAATACAAACTGTTACAGAAGCAAACCAAAATGCAATAATTACAAATTGAAGTGCTACATGAAGAGCTAGTATCCATCAAACTAGTGCTTTGATGAAATGCCTTCCAGAGTGATTGACGTGTGATGGTTATTAGTTTCATTATTTGATATATTCCGTGACTGATGGCCATGCTCATGACAAGCATGACTGAATGTATGAAGATGCTATCGTTAAAACATTTCTTGTGGTGGGTGACTGGTTTTGAGTGAACTGCAGACGATTATCTTTGCAACTACTATTTATCAGTCAATCATCCCTCCTGGGTCGATGATATGAGTATCACTTTGCTAGGAAGTAGGAAGTCACAGTGGTTGTTCTCTGGAGAGACCCCCCACCACCATAGGAATGTGGAATTTTCACCACTGGCTACTCAGGGCTGGACAGTGGAGAAAATGACCGATGCTTCATTTCTTAACAAATCACCCTGACACTGTCGTTGTGAGACGCAATTTGGAATCTCCTTCGTGGTATTTTTTTTATCGTGTGGTGAAAACTAATATCGTATCATAACAAGAATGTGATGATGGCAGAGCCTTTCCCACAATACAGGGAGGAGGGCATCCGTTGCGTCTCATGGCAGCGATAGCGAAGTGGAGAAATGGAAAATGTATCAGGCAAAGGCAACCATGGGTTGGGCAGGATTTGTGAAGTTCGTTTCCACTTCATGACTGACAAGGGGAGTTCTGCATCCTTATTATACTGAACATGGCTACTGACTCAGAGAATCGAGCCGACTGTGCCCTGCTGCGTGATCAAAGGTGCTGCCAGCACCACAATCAGCATCGATGTCTTCGGTAAGAGTCGTTCGCGCGATTGAAGTCTGTATTGAAAACTCACCTCTTTAAAGTGGCCTTTCCCCCACCGTAATTCTGGCCGTGTATCCTGCAGCTTCTGTTCTTTTTCCTGCTTTTAATACACGGGGCACATTGGGGTCTGCGTTAGAAATGCGCCACTTTACAAATGTAAACAATGATAATAATGTTTAGTAAACGTGCAGACTCAATATTCCCTGACTTTGGTCCAATATTTCTAGGTGTGTGAATCTTAGCTGTATCCACAGACGTTACATAAGGGCACACAGCCACGACACCCACCCGTGGCTGTGTGCCCTTCTGCTTGGGTCTGCGTTCTCTATGGGTCGTTGAAGGGCACTCGCCTTAGAGTTCAAGGTTTTGGATGCCTCCACCAACAACCTGGCCAGATGTACTATCCGTTCCTTAGCGGACACGCAAGGTCCAACAGACTCGTGTGCCAAGTCGGTTACCAATTTCACACTGCCCGAACCACAGATCAAAAATCCACATTGCTACAGTCTCCGAAATATATTTACGCGATCTAACCCAAAAACCTCTATTATGGATAATATTGGTCGCGAAAGGCTACGTGTTAAACTCCCTGAAAAGTATTGGAAAATGTCATAACTGAGAACATTTCTCTGTCTCCAGCCATTTGTGTAACGATGATGATGATTCCAAATGTTAAATAAGGAGAGCCACAAGGCTCTTTTAAGGAGGGTTCTGCATTGGGACGTTTGGGCAATACCTTGAATAATCGGCATGTCAAACAAACACTGGAATATCTGGAGAAAGCCAAGGTAATAACAGGGGTGACGATGACTACCTTGCAGCCTCCACACCTACAACACCTGGCAAACCTTGACAGTCGCCCATCCAGGCACTAACTGGGCTCAACTCTGCTTAGCGTCTGAGATTGTGTAAGATGGTAAACGCACTCGGGGTGTGTTAGTCGTCGGCTGCAAAGAGAAGGAAGAGCGAGTAAACCAATGGATAATGGAGAGTAACACAAAATGAAATTCTGACAGAAAGAAACGAAAGTGTGAGGAAGACGCAGAATGATAATGACATGGCGTTAAATACATTCATTCGTGATACTGCGTCGGCAGTGTCACACTGGCACAATTAACAACAGCAGCAACGCAAACTCGGACACATCCGGCAGTAGCACTGTGTGTGGCCCTACAAGGAGCAATGTATAAATGGCGACGTTTTGGGCAATGGCCCTTCATGGCACGTGAATCGGTGTCAATATATAGATGGGTATTTGAGATCGTAAGTCGTGTATTGTATTTCGCCAGCTGCAAGCCACGGCCTTGTAAGCTGCGCACCTCTTACGGGCTGAGTTCGTTACTGCTCACTGGGAGACGTCAGCCGTTGCAACACCAACAAAAAATAGCAACAACAAAATAATCCAGAACGCAGCAATGTTTTCGCTTTCTCAAGCGCCTGTTCCCACCGGCCTTATCTGCACGGCCTCTGGAATAGCTGCGTGTTTACTCAAACGATAAGCTAAAAGGGCCTTGCTCTGACACCAGGAAATGTCAATGCCCCAGACCACGTCTTGCGTTTCGTTAATTGATGGGAAAAACAATCTTGTATTTCGGTTTGTTTTTACTTGTGGGGGGTTGGGGGAGGGCGGATTGTGTTGTGCAGGATGTGGAGCGTTTGTTGTTCGCCTGTGGACCTGCGATTTGCATGGTTGGCTACGTACGGTATGAAAGAAGTTCAACATACATACAGTACATGTCTTGTACTTGTCTTCTTACATACGTATATATCTACATTTGTACGGTTCGATTGAGCGTAGATTCTGGTCGAATACTACCTCTTGAGAGCCCACCAAGAAGTCAGAAACATCAACAACTGGGTTGATTTTATTTTGTAAAAAGTTGGGGTGTCTCGAGTTTGATTTAACAATCATCATCATCATCATCACTCGATCGAATGTATATTTAATTAAAAAAATGCGTAGAGGGGAAGAGGTTCGGGACTTCGTGACAAGTAACAGAGAAGGAGAACAAACAACAAGAACAGCAAACCAATTATGAGCGCACCGATGTCCGTAAATAAGAAAACTGACCGAAGGTAACATCCAAAAACTCACCACTTTCGTTAATCATAACACTGTGTGGCCTTACAATTAGTCATATATAATCGTTTCAGGCATTGACTCTTCTTTATAGAACATTTAGAGGCCAGAAAGGGCAGAGTGGATGAGAAGAGTTGGAGACTGGACAGGGGTACACCGTGGGGCCTCATGAGAATTATTTAAAAAAATTCTGATGACCGGTTTTTAAATGAATATGTGAATAGTTACCAAATACAGCAGTAGCTGTTGAGTAACGGACAAGCCCCGCAATCATCAAACAATATTTATGACTAAATAAACTCATTTCTATTAAAAGTTAAATTGTAAAAAGGTTGCTGGCACAAAGCATTGTGTAAATCTTCGTTTTTGGTAAAATTGATATTATTTTATATTTATAGAATGCCTTCGCTTTACTAAGTTCAAAAAGCGGTAAGAAAAACCGAGCGGGTTTTTAGATGGCAGGGGCATGTCAGGGCCGAGGAATGAGTGACCGTAACAGAAGGGCGAGAGGGACAGGAAGGAGTGGAGGGGTGAGGGGAGTAACAAAAAATGGAATGGGCAATAGAGAAGAGGTGAGGCTTTGAGAGAGGAATAAAAGTCGATGAACGAGGGGAACTGCTTAATGTACAGGGGCAGTGCTGAGTCTATGGGCAGTGTTCAGTCGATGGGCAATCTTGAGTCTATGGGCAGTGCTGAGTATGGGCAGTGCTGAGTCTATGGGCAGTGTTGAGTCTATGGGCAGTGTTCAGTCTATGGGCAATCTTGAGTCTATGGGCAGTGCTGAGTATGGGCAGTGTTGAGTCTATGGGCAGTGTTGAGTCTATAGGCAGTGCTGAGTCTATGGGCAATCTTGAGTCTATGGGCAGTGTTGAGTCTATGGGCAGTGTTGAGTCTATGGGCAGTGCTGAGTCTATGGGCAATCTTGAGTCTATGGGCAGTGTTGAGTCTATGGGCAGTATTGCTCAATGTACAGGGGATGTTGATTCCAGTAGAGGGGTGCAATGAGGGTGAAGAATCGAAAACGGGATTCGGCACAGGGAGAATGAGGGACAGAGAGAGCAGATTGAGAACGAAGAGGACGAGAGGAGGGAACATGGCAGGAGATGAGAGGCGAGATCATATATTATTTTTTTTATCAGAAATTCAGAATTCAGCTTTTTCCTGTAAAGTGCGTGACTGTAGAAATGAAAGGCATTCCATCTTGTGAGCAAATATTTCTCAGCATCTCCTCACAGTAATGGGTTGATGCATGGCCGCTCGTGATTTATTAACGTGTTTTGCAAGCCTTAAAAGACAACTTTATTTAAATTAATAGTAAAAAAATGGAATGTGCTATAATGTATACCATCAACATACCCACGTTATTGCTCCCTGATGGGTTTTCAGGTCGTGCTGTCTGTCGTTCGGCACGATGTCCGACGTTTCGCTCCACCTTCCGGGAGCAGAATGGAGTTTTTTAAACTGAATTTATCTCCTGGAGCTGCAAGTTTGTGCAGCAAATCGTCGGACATCGTGCCACGAATGCGAAAACCTGCACGGTAGTACCATGTCACTCAATGTTAACTCCCTTAGGGTACACCAGGTGTAATCATCCAGATTGCACTCGGTCTAATCACATCAAGTAGGGTTGAGCCTGTATAGTGCTTGCATGGGTGACTACCGTGCACAGGTTGTTATAGCTATGGAACCCTTTCGGCAATATAAAGCCTGATTTTAATCGTTCAATAGGTTTCCATAGGGCTGTGGGACTTTCCAGTAAACATTAAACTGTTGGATCAACGTTGGCCCAACGTTTCCATCCACATGCCGACATTGGTGTGTTTACTGTGTTGTGGTGAACAGAAGGCAGTGCTGCAAAATCCGTTGCTGTACTGTAATTACAATATCATCACGTCTCTGCTCCCTGCCTTCACCACCCTGCACTCACCCATGTGGTGAAGTTGGCCAGAGGCCCTCATCCAGCAGTGGAATGACACAATTATGCCGTACATACACAATCGCGGATCTCCCAAATTCTCAACTAATCGAAAACTATTTTTTATTTTACCAGGTAAGGCCCACTGAACAATATGGCTCTTCTTCAGAAGCGGTCTGGCCACAAATGACAGCTCAACGAAGTTGCTCAGCATGTGGAAATTTATAGCAGGCAAATACTCTAAACGCATGTGGATTCTAAATGTGGAGGGAAAAACCGGGGGACTCAGAGAAAAAAACCTAAGTGACCACAGGGAGAGAGAACGAGACATGCAAACTGCAAATATACAGGCAACGTCAGGGTCGGGATCGAACCCACGACCTCCTTCGTACCAGACGAGGTAGTTAACATCTCGCGACTGGGGGCATCGACTGCGGTTGGCCGTGGCACACCTTTATGGGGTGGGGGGGGGGGTGTTTAGGTAGCTGAGACAATATTTTTTCCGTGATTCTGCTGAAGTTCCCAGTGAGCCTGTGGTGCCCATCTGTTGCTGTGGAATCGCCAAGGCTGCACGATACTCGTCTTTCATCGCGACTGTTTATGTTCATTTCGCGATCGCCTTTGAGGGCTTCTGTGTGAACGTCAGCAATCGCCGTGTCACCTGCCTGCCGGGAAAGCCGCGTGTGAAAGGTCAGTGGGTCACACCGCGCCGCGTGTGAAGGGTCAGTGGGTCACACCGCGCCGCGTGTGAAGGGTCAGTGGGTCACACCGCGCCGCGTGTGAAGGGTCAGTGGGTCACACCGCGCCGCGTGTGAAGGGTCAGTGGGTCACACCGCTCCGCGTGTGAAGGGTCAGTGGGTCACACCGCGCCGCGTGTGAAGGGTCAGTGGGTCACACTGCGCCGCGTGTGAAGGGTCAGTGGGTCACACCGCGCCGTGTGTGAAGGGTCAGTGGGTCACACCGCGCCGCGTGTGAAGGGTCAGTGGGTCACACCGCGCCGCGTGTGAAGGGTCAGTGGGTCACACCGTGCTGCGTGTGAAGGGTCAGTGGGTCACACCGCGCCGCGTGTGAAGGGTCAGTGGGTCACACCACGCCGCGTGTGAAGGGTCAGTGGGTCACACCGCGCCGCGTGTGAAGGGTCAGTGGGTCACACCGCGCCGCGTGTGAAGGGTCAGTGGGTCACACCGCGCCGCGTGTCAAGGGTCAGTGGGTCACACCGCGCCGCGTGTGAAGGGTCAGTGGGTCACACCGCGCCGCGTGTGAAGGGTCAGTGGGTCACACCGCGCCGCGTGTGAAGGGTCAGTGGGTCACACCGCGCCGCGTGTGAAGGGTCAGTGGGTCACACCGCACCGCGTGTGAAGGGTCAGTGGGTCACACCGCGCCGCGTGTGAAGGGTCAGTGGGTCACACCGCGCCGCGTGTGAAGGGTCAGTGGGTCACACCGCGCTGCGTGTGGAAGGTCAGTGGGTCACACCGCGCCGCGTGTGAAGGGTCAGTGGGTCACACCGCGCCGCGTGTGAAGGGTCAGTGGGTCACACCGCGCCGAGTGTGAAGGGTCAGTGGGTCACACCGCGCCGCGTGTGAAGGGTCAGTGGGTCACACCGCACCGCGTGTGAAGGGTCAGTGGGTCACACCGCGCCGCGTGTGCGTCTCCCTGTCGTGTTCTATCGATGTGCCTGGCCAAAGCAAACCATGTAAATGCCATTTGTGATGTTAGCGATGTACCACTCCTGACTATGACTCAGTATTGGCTTAGTGGATTGTATTATTCTTCCTGGAACTTGTTATAAATATGTATGGGCAGTCCTACACCTACGAACGTCCGATTTACCAACATCCACACTTAGGAAACAGCTTCCATTAAATATAAAAATGTACATTGCTTTATAACGCTAACTCGCACTTGCAAACTGAACTGCAGAACTATTTTGTTCAGCGGAGCGATCCTCCGTGAGATGTAGTGAGTCGGTCTCGCACTCCGAGTGAGTGTTTGTGCGTGTGAGATTGAGTGTGTGGGGAGCAGCATCATAGCGCGGTTCGTGCGCTGCACTACGAAAGCAGCGACCCGAGTTCGAACCTCGCTCACTGCCAACACGAGTAAGGATTTATCTGAACTGGTCCTGGGCCTCACCTAGGTCAGCCTATAAATGAGTACTTGGTGTGGTGTGTAACCATCACCACTGGGGAGACAAAGGCGGCCGGGCATGGTGTTAGCCACCCACCCCCTCGTGTGCCGTTCCGGCCATCATAGGTGCGACTCGCTAAATGCACTTGCCTCAACAGTCTGTTAAGGCTATACAGAGGATCTTTGTCTTGTGTGTGGGAAGAGTGGAAGTGCAATGGTTAGCGACCAGAGTTCGATTCCCCTTCCCACTCACTCAACGAGTCACTCACTAACCACTCACTCACCCACTCACTCACCCACTCACTAACCACTCACTCACACACTCACTCACCCACTCACTCACCCACTCACTCACTCACCCACTCACTTACCCACTCACCCACTCACTCACACACTCACTCACACACTCCCCCACTCACTCACTCACTCACCCACTCACTCACCCACACACTCACTCACTCACCCACTCACTCACCCACCCACCCACTCACCCACTCAACTCACCCATCCACCTCCTCACCCATCCACCTACTCAACCACCCACTCACTCACTAACCACTCACTCACTCACCCACTCACTCACGAGGGTTGCCACCTGTCTAAATATGAGCCAGACATTCTGGGAATTGGTATCTGTGTACGGGTGGCAGTACATTATTTGTGCTGATATCTGGAACGAGTATTGAGTTGAACTTTACGGAATTTGCCGTTTTGATGGACCTAAGCTGACTGGGATATGTGTCCGTGATTGGTTCACGGTGGTGAGATTTTAACTACCTCGCCTGGTATGCAGGAGGTCGTGGGTTCGATTCCGACCCTAACGCCTGTTGTATATTTGGAGTTTGCATCTCTCTTTCCACGTGGTCGTCTCGATTTTTCTCCGGGTCCTCCCGTTTTTCCCTCCACATATAGAAACATGCACTTTGAGTATTTGGCTGACATAAATTTCCATTTGTGGCCAGGTTGCTTCTGAAAAGAGCTCTATGGGCCCAGTAGACCATACCTGGTAAAATACAAAGAGTTTAGTTTTACTTTATTTTTTTAAAGGTGGCAACCGTAATACCTCCTCTTGCATGGAACACCTGTTCAAAGTATGATGAGCCAACTAAATCATCTTGTTGGGCCTGCAGAACACGTGCCATTACACATTACACTCAAAAGGCCTATTTCCATGTCCCATACCACTGGAGTTTTTCTAGAACTGTAAAAGAATAGTTTGTTTTCGTTATTTATCTGTTTCTACTTCTCTTTCACTTCGTAGAGGTGGCTGCTGTGGGGGATGACGGTCGCCGCTTGTTTCAGCAAGTCCAGAGCCACTGCCACGCCACTCCCTCTCTACCTCGTCACTCCCTCTCTACCTCGTCACTCCCTCTCTACCTCGTCATTGTGTCTCTACCTCGTCACTGCGTCTCTACCTCGTCACTGTGTCTCTACCTCGTCACTGTGTCTCTCCCTCGTCACTGCGTCTCTACCTCGTCATTGTGTCTCTCCCTCGTCACTGTGTCTCTCCCTCGTCACTGTGTCTCTACCTCGTCATTGTGTCTCTACCTCGTCACTGCGTCTCTCCCTCGTCACTGCGTCTCTACCTCGTCACTGCGTCTCTACCTCGTCATTGTGTCTCTCCCTCGTCACTGTGTCTCTCCCTCGTCACTGTGTCTCTACCTCGTCACTGTGTCTCTACCTCGTCATTGTGTCTCTACCTCGTCACTGCGTCTCTCCCTCGTCACTGTGTCTCTACCTCGTCATTGTGTCTCTACCTCGTCATTGTGTCTCTACCTCGTCACTGCGTCTCTACCTCGTCACTGTGTCTCTACCTCGTCACTGTGTCTCTCCCTCGTCACTGTGTCTCTACCTCGTCATTGTGTCTCTACCTCGTCACTGCGTCTCTACCTCGTCACTGTGTCTCTACCTCGTCACTGTGTCTCTCCCTCGTCACTGTGTCTCTACCTCGTCATTGTGTCTCTACCTCGTCACTGCGTCTCTCCCTCGTCACTGTGTCTCTCCCTCGTCACTGTGTCTCTACCTCGTCATTGTGTCTCTACCTCGTCACTGTGTCTCTACCTCGTCACTGTGTCTCTACCTCGTCACTGTGTCTCTACCTCGTCATTGTGTCTCTCCCTCGTCACTGCGTCTCTACCTCGTCATTGTGTCTCTACCTCGTCATTGTGTCTCTACCTCGTCACTGTATCTCTACCTCGTCACTCCCTCTTTACCTCGTCACTGTGTCTCTACCTCGCCATTGTGTCTCTACCTCGTCATTGTGTCTCTACCTCGTCACTCCCTCTCTACCTCGTCACTGTGTCTCTACCTCGTCACTGTGTCTCTACCTCGTCACTGTGTCTCTACCTCGTCACTCCCTCTCTACCTCGTCACTGCGTCTCTACCTCGTCACTGCGTCTCTGCCTGGTCGCTCCATCTCTACCTCGTCATTCCGTCTCTGCCTACCGCCATTGACGCCGTACGGCACTTTTGCTGTTTTGGTCAACACTCTAAGGCTCCAGAAGCCGGCGGCAGCAGTCCGCGGCTCTCAGTGAGCACTATTGTCCAGTATCAGCCACACGGGTAAACATCGAGCGGGGAAGGCAGGCAGCGTTCCTTGTGCCAAGGCTTCTGAAGTGGGGCAGGGGGAAATGTCAAAAAAGCAAACGGCAGTCGCTCTCTTTCATTTGCCTGGTGTTTTTTTGCTTTCTGTCTTTTCTCCTACGGCTCTGTCTCTTTGCTTGCGACAGCTCTGGGAATTTATCGTGGCTTTGCGAAGCCATTTACTTTGTCCAGATTTATATTAATCATGGCATTGCATCCAATCACGCGAGCCGTAATTCTCGAGACCCATCGCCCTGATTTGTGCTGGCACGGCGTGCGTGCAAGGAGGGAGGCTCTGTGAAATATTCCAGCGATTCCAGACCTAGCGGCTGTATATATGAAAAATGTAAGAGAGCAAACTTGGTTTTAATTTTGGAACAATGATCGTCCTAAATTGTTGTTATATAATATCAAGTGTAAACAGATCGGATATGAATTTACATTCCTGCGTCTAAACAAATATGTTTTTAAATTAATATTTTTAAAGTTTGGTTTGTAATTAAATGTGGGGAAAATATGTATTTCTGTTCTTCGTTCGAGGTTTTTCTCGTGCATACAATGCAGCAGTGCGGGAGCGGTGGCGCAGTTGTTAGCACGCTGTGCGACGAACTCGGTGGCCAAAGTTCAATTCCTGGTCTCGGCTACCCTCAGCGGCAACTAATAGTCGCTCGTTGAGGACCCCGCCGTCACTTTGTTCTGCCAAGGGAACTACGGTGGCTCCACCAGTCGCTTTGGGACAGCAACCGCTCGCTACGCACACCTCTTCCACACATGGGAAGTTAAAAATAACCCCCACGCACAATACAGTGACTGAGGCCACCTGAAAGTTTGTTACCGCATTACCTGATTTCAGATGCGCTTCTGCAGCCGTCTGGAACGCTCTTCCTTCCGATATTAGGAAGTTAATGGAGCTATACACTTTCTCCCCCATAAACCAATGAGCCCAAACCAGAGCTAATTAACTTGTCGGTACTACATGTGATGGCGTCACTTTAGCGGCTATGTGCCCAATAACGGTGAATTATGCGATAACCGTTTGAAATGAGTTGGATTATCAAGTAATCCGCTCTTGTTGGCCATGTAAATCAATCGGCGTGACTAAAGTTGTGCTACATTAGGTGGTACTGCCATCTGCTCTGGCCCCAGGGGCTGACTCCCAGGAAAGCACAGATTGAAAATAGCGGCATGCAATTTGGCAAAAAAATAGCTACGAAGGAAATGCTTTGTTACGCTAAAAATTAAGAGAAAAACATTGCATTCCTAAGCCGCCTCATGCTTTGCCCCACATGTTACAAAGATTGGCTGCAAAGTAACAATGTTTTCTTTTTTGTTTTCATATTCTTTGGGTCTTTCGGTAAAGTCACGTAGAACATTTTTTTTTAACTACGACGTTTCGATCGCAACACAAGCAATCGTCATCAGGAGAAAGAAGAGCAGGAAAGCTGCTGAGGCAGGCTGTTTGAAAGGTATTCTTAGGTTTTTTCGGTAAAGTCACGTAGGTAAAACATCAAAATTAATGAAAATAAAAGAAAAAAAAAATCACGACGTTTCGGAGGCTTGTGTTGCCTCCGAAACGTCGTGATTTTTTGTTTTATTTTATTTTATTTTCATTAATTTTGATGTTTTACCTACGTGACTTTACCGAAAAAACCTAAGAATATGATTCCTTGCAGTCACGAAAGCTTCAAATCTAGAATGTTTGAAAGGTTTTAAATGGGTGTAGCCCAAGGGTCATAAACGAAGTGGGCGGGGCTCGTGATGTTGAAGTGAGAAACTTGCAAGTCAATGTGAGATCGGAGAGCGGCCTCCACGGCGAGGGCGCGGAGGTGGCTATTAATCTCTCACCATACAAAGGCAGCCGGGTGTGGTGCTGGCCACCCACCCCATCGTGTGCTGTGCCAGTCCTTCATAGGTGCTGCTCGCTAATAGCACTTGCCCCAATAGTCTGTATAAGGCTGTGCGGGGGGGGGATCTTTGGTGTAAATTGTGGGTCATCTCGAGATTCATCTCTCACAATGCAATGGCCACCTCCGCGCCCTCGTCGTGGAGGCCGCTCTCCGATCTCACATTGACTTGCAAATTTCTCAATTCAACATCACGAGCCCCGCCCACTTCGTTTATGACCCTTGGGCTACACTCATTTCAAACCTCTCAAACAGCCTGCCTCAAGCAGCTTTCCCGCTCCTTTTTCTCCTGATGATGATTGCTTGTGTTGCGATCGGAACGTTGTAGTTTTTTGTAAAAAAGAATTGTTCTACGTGACTTTACCGAAAGACCCAAAGAATATGAACTCCTGCAGTCACGAAAGCTTCAAGTCGAGATAATTTTTTGTTGTTTAAGAATAGGGTTAACATGTTTATTAAGTTATAGATAATTTCATAATTTACTTTAAAATTATAAATTCAAAACACCACAAAATAATAACTGCAAGCCCGCCATATTAGAAGGGGGCCTGCGCACTTTAAAAATATTGACAAAATGCCAATTAAAATCTGAAACACATTTTTATTTATTCATGCAGTGGCTACTCAATGAACAGCCATGCACAATGCATGTCTGTGTATGGATATACAATGTAAATGTAACATTCAGTGTATATATATACACACATTAATTTACAAAGAGGATGCTACTTTGATGTACTGGCTAGCACATCGATCGTGAGGTTTGATTCCATCTTCTGGCGTGGCAGTTTAAACAATGGGCTATTGTCTCTCCATCCAGCAGGCAAGTTTATGGGCACACCGTAGTTCACCGATCGGCACGTCACGTATGGTAGTGCTGGGCGCCACGGTGGTGAAATGTTAACTATCTCGCCTGGTATACAGGAGGTTGTGGGTTCGATCCCGGCCTTGATGCCTGTATATTTGAGTTTGCATGATCTCCCGGGAAGTGGTCGCGTGGATTTTCCCCGGGTCCTCCGGTTTTTCCCTCTATATTTAAAAACATGCGTTTTGAATATTTGGCTGCTATACATTTCCACATGATAAGCCACTTTTTTAGGCTATAATTTATTACCGGGTTGCTTCTAAAAGAATTATATATAGCCACATGGGCCTTACCTGGTAAAATAAAACATTGTTTATAGTAAAAAAAATGTTACATCAGTTTCAAATTAGTACGTGGTGTGGTGTGTAAACATCACCACTAGGGAAACAGGCAGCCGGGTGTGGTGCTGGCCACCCACCCCCTCGTGTGCTGTGCCAATCCTTCATAGGTGCTCGCTAACAGCACTTGCCCCAACAGTCTGTAAATGGCTCTGCGGGGGATCTTTGGTGTAAATCGTGGGTCATCCCGCCTCTTCCAAGACGCACTGGCGAGCATAAACAGTAGGCCAGAACTCCCCTCTGGACGTACACTCGAGAGCTCCCCTTCTCGTGGAGGCCAGCAGTGGCGTGGGCTGGCAGTGCAGGGCTGTGCCTTTATCTTCACCACTGCCTAGACGCTTTCGACTCGGCCCGGGAACTCTGCAAGGGGTGGCGAGGTGACTCGCTTGGCACCGCTCGTGAATTTGCACAGTCGAGGAACGAGCAGTTTCGAGCATTGGCTTCTTCCACCTTCGAGTCGCATTATCATTACCCCGTCAGTTTGACGCGTTCACAATATCAGCATAAAGCCGTCCTCGGCTGAGTTTTTGGCACTGCTCTCAAGGCTAAGCGAAAGCAGATGTGCTGCTCTCCTCTCGCGTCCGCGCTTCTCGGAATTGTTCTTGCAAAATTTAAGTGCATCAATTTAAAATGCTCCGACAGTGAGTAGTGACTTACATTCTTACTTTGAATTCCTTTCTATTTTCATGTGTGTGCGTGTGTATATCTATATATGTGTGTGTGTATACATATACAGCCGGCATCTCGAGTTTGATTACCGCTCATGACCAACACCAGTGACGATTATCTGAGCCCATCCTGGGCATCCCCTTGGTATACTCAGCCTCAGATGGGTACCTCGTGTGGTATGTAAATATCCCCCCCCCACCCCCTTGTTGTGTGCCGTGCCGGCCTTCATCGGTGTTGGCTTGCGGCATTGCCCCAACAGTCTGTTAAGACTATCGGGGGGATCTTTGTCTTTGTGTGTATATATTGACGCACACGGAGCGTTATTGCCACATGCCATCCTGTAAATAACACAAATGTATAATTAATCATTTAAGAGGCCCTTACAGGCAATAGAGAGAATGACTTCTAGTGAAAATCCGAAAGATTTTCATGATTAATTTCAAGTTCCTTCCTTCAATCCAGAAAGGCGTTTTTATATTTCTGTCAGGATTTTATTGTTTAAGTTGTGGCATGAAGTGAGAAGTGAGATTTATGTAGCAAGTGAGTTCCACAGTACCACAGTGTTTGTGCTAAACAGAGCAATATGTGTGAATCTTGAAAGTGCTTGATATTAGTATAGTGTTTCCTTTTATACGCAGGTTTTCACGATGAATAATACGATTGACAATTGGTTGTATTTGAGTCAGATAGTCGTGTCGGTGTAAATTGAATTTTACAATTATAACCCTCCACCACCAGACAGAGATAATCGAATCAAGTTTTGTGTTGTAGTAAAATTTGTGAATTGATTTGGTTTTCCAACAAACCCGAAAAATGTTAAAGTGCAAAGCTAAATGTTGACAATTTGTGTGCAACGTTTTTGCTGTAGATTACATCCGCCATCATGAGGTTATTTAACAGAAACTCATATCGGATGATGGTAAATTACCTCCTTATATTTTGGAAACAAATGGATATTTTAATGCTTAGGTTTTCTCAACCAATTTCATGAATCGTAATTGATTTTTGGGGTTAGGCCATATAATGATCTGGCCACCCGATGCAGTCGAATACATTAAATGGTCATGTGTGCCGGCGTTTAACAATGCACCAATGATTGTGTCAACTCGCTCACTGCGGCAAAATTGAAGAAACATTCTCACAACCAAATGTAGCAGTTCGATTTGTGACGTTTCACTTTAAGGGAGTCCCAAAGGGAGGGGGAGTAGTGCCTAAAACGGTGGCCACAAACCCAGAGACCCATAGACTAACATAGCGACCCATAGACTAAGATAGTGACCCAGAGACTAACATAGTGACCCAGAGACTAAGAGAGTGACCCAGAGACTGACAGTGACCCAGAGACTAAGAGAGTGACTCAGAGACTATCATAGTGACCCAGAGACTAAGAGAGTGACTCAGAGACTGACAGTGACCCAGAGACTGAGAGAGTGACCCAGAGACTGAGAGCGTGACTCAGAGACTATCATAGTGACCCAGAGACTAAGAGAGTGACCCAGAGACTGAGAGAGTGACCCAGAGACTGAGAGAGTGACCCAGAGACTGAGAGAGTGACTCAGATACTATCATAGTGACCCATAGACTAAGAGAGTGACCCAGAGACTGAGATAGTGACTCAGAGACTGACAGTGACCCAGAGACTGAGAGAGTGACCCAGAGACTGAGAGAGTGACTCAGAGACTGACAGTGACCCATAGACTAAGAGAGTGACCCAGAGACTGAGAGAGTGACCCAGAGACTGAGAGAGTGACTCAGAGACTGACAGTGACCCATAGACTAAGAGAGTGACCCAGAGACTGAGAGAGTGACCTAGAGACTGAGAGAGTGACTCAGAGACTGACAGTGACCCATAGACTAAGAGAGTGACCCAGAGACTGAGAGAGTGACCTAGAGACTGAGAGAGTGACTCAGAGACTGACAGTGACCCATAGACTAAGAGAGTGACCCAGAGACTGAGAGAGTGACCTAGAGACTGAGAGAGTGACTCAGAGACTGACAGTGACCCAGAGACTAAGAGAGTGACCCAGAGACTGAGAGAGTGACCCAGAGACTGAGAGAGTGACTCAGAGACTGACAGTGACCCATAGACTAAGAGAGTGACCCAGAGACTGACAGTGACCCATAGACTAAGAGAGTGACCCAGAGACTGAGAGAGTGACCCAGAGACTGAGAGAGTGACCCAGAGACTGAGAGAGTGACTCAGAGACTGACAGTGACCCATAGACTAAGAGAGTGACCCAGAGACTGAGAGAGTGACCCAGAGACTGAGAGAGTGACTCAGAGACTGACAGTGACCCAGAGACTAAGAGAGTGACCCAGAGACTGACAGTGACCCAGAGACTAAGAGAGTGACCCAGAGACTGAGATAGTGACCCAGAGACTGAGAGAGCGACCCAGAGACTAACATAGTGACCCAGAGACTAATGCAGAAAACCGTAGACTAACATAGAAACCCATAGGATAGCACAAAGACACCTATAGACTCACATGGAGATCCATAGACTCATACGGAGACCCAAAGACTAACAAGGACCCAGATACTAACACAGAGATCCAGCGACCAGATATCGCAAACGGGTTTTGATTCATCTTTTGATTCCTTACCCGTACCCGTACCCGGCCGCACCAGGGTCGCAAACGGGTACCCGTACCCGGCCGGGTACGGGTACGGATATCGGGTACCCGATTGCGACCTCTGCCAGCGACTAAAATAGAAACCCATATACCTACTGTAATCATCCATGAATGTCTGTTCTTAATGCTCGTGACGTCACGCCACATCGAACAGCCCCCCTCATTAATAATCATGAGCAGGTGACGTCCTCCAAATGGACACCCCTCCATTCATAATAATTAGCGGCTGACGTCACTCCACATGGGGGGCCGAGGCGCCTCCTCCCCACTCCTCAGCGTCAACTGACAACCCTCACTATGAATGCAGAACCCTCACGTCACGCGATCTCCGCCACGCTGTTCAGACATCAAAGTAAAAAAGGACGTCACGATGAACAAGGGATTATAGCCTTAAAATGAAATAGCTCTGTGTCACCGCGCCCTTACTAATTGCACACGCATTGATGCAATGAAGATCACGTCGCGGTCTGCTTTTCGCTTTCAAGTTTCAGATTTACTGCAATACACCCGTCCTTGGATGGAAAGAGGCTAGTACAGTCCTTACATATTGACCCAGAGACTAACACAGAGATGCAGTTGCTAACCATAGAAACCTGTAGACTAATATAGAAACCCATAGACTCACACAGAGACCCATATACTCACGCAGAGACCCGGAGACTAACATAGCATAACCAAAAGAATTAGCCGACACTCCGACGAGCACAGAAGCCTTGACCGGGTTCAGAAATGACCGCCCTTGCTGGCTACCGCAACTTCCCCGGCATTTGGCTGCGAACGATACACACGCTTTTGGTTAAATGCTTTTCTCCAGCCACTCTTGTGCACCCGCTGTTATTCCTTCCACTTCAAATTTCCTGAATTAATGTTTATTTTTTGCGAAGTATTTTATTATTATGCTGTATGTGCATGTTTGTATGTTTGTCACGATTAGCATGCTGCGCTATGAACCGGCGAACCGGATTCGATTCCCGTTCACAACCAACACCAGTGACGATTATCTGAACCGGTCCTGGGCCTCCCCTAGGTCGTCTCAGCCTCAAATGAGCACCGGGTGCGGTGTGTAAACATCGCCACGAGGGAAACAAAGGCGGCCGGGCGTGGTTACTGGCCACCCACCCACCCCTCGTGTGCCGTGCCGGACTTCACAGGTGCTCGCTAACAGAACTTGCCCCTACAGTCTGTAAAGGCTATATGGGGCGTGTTTGTCTTGTATTGCGGGGGGGAGTGGTAGTGCAGCGGTGAGGACACCGCTCGACAAACCGTGCAACCTGAGTTCGATTCCTTTTGCGGGCCAACGTCGGTAATATTTGAGCTGTTCCTGGGACCTTCCCTACCTCGACTCGGCCTTAGACGTGAGCACTGAGGAGACACGGTGGGCCGAGTGTGGTGTTTGTCCTGGGTCTCCCATGGGTCGACTCAGCATGACATGGTGCCGTATGGTTAACACCAGCACGAGGCATGCATGTTTTGGCCACGTGACCCCCTACCGTACCACTCTGGCCTCAAATAGATACTGGCTCACAGCGCTTGGCCCAACGGTGACAATAAAACACGTGATGAAAGTCAGGAACTCTTTGCGAGCATCACAAGCAACAGCGACACTTCGAAGTGACGTTTGACGTAGTTTGCTATCCGTCGCCGGGGCATCGATTCCATTGTCCTGCTGCTTCTGCATGTGCAACCACTTCCTTTTGATTCCCCCCCTCCCCCCGCCATAGGAATATGGAATTTCCACCACTGGCTCTGTGGGACCGTAAATTCGCACCTCCAGTTAGCACGTTTGGCTCCGTGGTGCGAAAGAAGTTCATACATAAATAGGACATGAGCATCGCCTCTAAGCTAACTCAAGCTGGAAATCTCTTCGACGAACTTGCTTAAACAACGCAACCCTATCTCACAATGTCGCGTTGCGAGATAAAGCCTTACTACACAATCGACTCTACATTACAAGCGGTATTTTTGTTTTTACTAAACAAAACAAAATTACATTAACGATTTTGCACTCGAACCAAGAATGAAAGCCTGCGTCCTTTCAAAGCAGTGGCCCCAATGGGATTAGGCCTTGACGAGACGCAGCCTCAGTCGTGTGTCCCTGCTGTAGCAAGCAGAGGTTTTGCCAAAATTATCTGGCCGGCTTGGCTTCACCGCCAAGAGATAATTTGATTGTGTGACCAGTCGAGGGGCTTGGGGGGTGGCGGAGACAGCACGAACCGCGGTGGGGGGCATCCCAACCCTCCGTGGCTATTGCAGCAGACGCCCCCCCCCCGCCACCTACCCCCCCGCCACCGATCCCCCCCCTCCACCGCCCATCTCACTTTTGGAGCCACGTCTGGCGCTGCTTGCGTGGATTTTATCGTCTTCCGGAGGTTCTGGAGGAGGGTGGGGGGGTTGATGGATTGAATTACAGAGTTTCTGCAGAGAGGGCCTTGCTTGTGTGCTGGTGGCTGCTACTGCTGCGGCTGCTATTGCAGTGAAAGTTGGGAGTGGCGGCATCGTTTGGGTTATTTTACTTGGGTCGCAGGGCCAGAAACGCTCGCCGTTTTTATACAAAATTTGTAAGACAGGGTTTTTTTTAACCATCTTGTGTACTATATGGGATGCTGCCATGGTATTATTAATTGATAGTACGCTGGAATCGTATGTAATCCAGGGGTTGCCGGTTTGGTTCAATCATCACCACCCTCTCATCCGAGACATCTTGGTCTGGTTACGACGGCATCTCTGGTCCGTCTTGGGGATTTCCGACCCGACATCACTTCCCTTTCTCATTTCCCATTCATTACATCCTTGACTCTACTACCATGAGACCTCCTTTACCAGTGGCAAAATATAGTAATAGGTTTTTAACCTTTCAACTGGTACAAAAACTGACACCTTTATACGAGGTGTCGTTTTTTTTTACCAGTTGAAAGGGTAAAAACCTATTACTATATTTTGCCACTGGTAAAGGAGGTCTCATAGTGTAAATTCGTACCCCGAGCTCTCAATACTCTGATAGTGCGCTGGCTTTGAGTTGTACGTCTTTTGGCGTCATCTGGTCCAACACCAATGGAGACTAGGCTCTAAGAAAAGCTGTCTCGGGTGTGGACCAATCAACTTCAAGGACAGTGCATATCATTATCAGAGTTGTTTATTTTTGTTTGAATTTCGACTGCCTGTGTTGTGGTTATTGCAAACATGATGCCTTGTATAAAGGTGTCCGTTTTTGTACCAGTTGAAAGGATAAAAACCTATTACTATTCTTGACTCTACTTCCATTCCCATGGTGTACGACGGGTACAATATTTTATCAAGCCTTAAATAGACGACTTTCATTTGTTTGAAATGTTTTGTTCAAATGTTTTAACAGTTATTTATAATTTTTAATCATCGTGTTTATCCGTTGTATTATCTTTTCCACTATCATACAATATCTCACTTTCCTGCTGTGCAATTGCTTTTTTACGTTTGTCTTCGTCTTTTGTAACAAATTTCTCTCTTGAGAAAGATACTTCAAGTCTAAACTGGATTTTCACCCGGTTGTAAAGTAAATAAATTAACAAATAAATCGCAAATAACGGTGTCAAAATATCCATCGACACACCACTGCGGAGGCTTTTCGCAGTTGCCCCGTACCCCATGTTGTTCGGCGCGGTGTCTGACGTTTCGCTCAATGTGCTGGAAGCTTCTTCAGGACCTGAACTTAATTCCCACACAGCACGTGGAGTGGACCGTAACGCAGCGTGCCGAACAATAATCGGTACAACTCGAAAAGCCTCGAAGCGGCTGTTCATCCCTGAATTTGGACAGTGTGGTGCATCGTGCTGTCTGTCCCATATTCAAGCTGTTGTACAGGACAACCTCTGTTGACGCGACCAAGCAACCTTGGCTGTGTCTGCTGGGTGAGAGATCCCCTCACGTCTCGCCCGCAGCCCGCCACCGCCGATGTTTGTTTGTGATTACTGTGCCAGCCTGGTTAATAACGCCATTGGCCTGTGTCAACGTACGAGGAATTTATTTTCTAAAACAAATTACGATCGTTATGTCTCACACGGCCGATTTACCGCAGGCATCAAGATAACTATCACTTTGAGAGATTGCAGCGTCATTTTTCCTCGCCCCCACCCCATGAGAAACAGAGAACTCGTTGAGTCCAAGTTAGGTCACTGAGCTGGTGAGATGTGAAATCTACTTATCGGGTCGTGGATTCTGGAATCTTATATATGCATGTTGAACTTTCTCGACCTTACGTAGCCAACCGTGCTAATCCGAGGTGCGGGGGAAGGGCAACAAACTAAACACAAAACGCAGTTCTAAAGAAATTAGTTTTCAATCTCGATTTAAAAGTGATATAGCTCCAGTGGATTCGCAATACACCGTTCCAGACGAACGCAGAAGCGCATCTGAAAGAACACGATGCTGTGACCGTCTTTGTTCGATGGTTAGAACCGTAGGGCGTTTGCAACTTCTTTGATACAACCTTTGCTCAATGTGCCAATCCAAAGTTAACTTTAAATTCCAAACTCCAGATCTTATTCAGTTTGGGTACATTACCTCAACTGATATTTGCAGTGGAATTATCATTAGAACAAGGCCATGGCTTCTTGGATCCTGTCCTGATGATGCTTGACGTAGTTTCAAGGGAAACGTCGCATATCTAACATAGCTAAATCCGCTCATGGGGATCGTTTCTTCTTCAACAGTGCGGATGCGTAAGCGTGTACACCACTTGACCATTCAATTTGTTAATTACCTCGCCTGGTATACAAAAAGTCATGGGTTCCATCGCGATCCTGACGTCTGTATGTTTGCTTGTCTCTCTCTCCCCATGGGCGTGTGGATTTTTTTCAGGGTCCTCCGGTTTTTCCCTCCACATTTAGAAACATGCGTTTAGAGTATTTGGCTGCTATACATTTCCACGTGATAAGCCATTTTATTGAGCTATCATTTGTGACCAGGTCACTTCTGAAAAAGAGCTACATAGCTCAGTGGGTCTTACCTGGTAATAGTTTCGTTTTGCTATGTCGGGTGGCAGAGGGTCTCGACAGCACAGATTTGGTTAATGTATCCACGAGCACGGCGGATAACGAGATTGCCACACAGTCACCCATTTACTTAACGTTTTCGATTTACATTTCACGTCCAGACGTTTCTCGTCGTGAACCAAGCAAACCCGTGCACCGATAAATGTGTCTCCGTGCTCACTGACCCACACGTAGTGCGGGTGGGATGTATAGGCTTCGTCGAATAAAATAATAAACACGACGACCGATCGCAGTGTCTCACCAACTCTGAGACACAGACACCATGTTTGTTTTCTTTGTCTTGTACTCGTAACGACAGTCTTGCAATGGCGTTTCTTGTTGTGGGGTTTTTCATGCCGTCTCAATGATTCGGCAATGAAGGAAACCAACACAACCTCAACCCTAAATGCCATATGGGCTCAATGTTTACATTCATGTCAGACTGACCACGGATGTTGCTGCACCGAGTTACAGAGTTTTCTGCAGAGAGGGCTTTGTGTGGTGGTGCCGCTGCTGCTGCCGCTGTGAATCTGAATCTTTATTTAGACTGCAGCAAGAGGAATCCGATGAGCTACTAAGCTCTTCGTCACAGATGTCCTCCAGTAGGGGCAGGTGGTCAGCAAGTTACAACAACAAACAATACAACAACATCGTAAGAGTGCAACATAGAGAAGAAGCTAATCAAGTAAATATAAGTAAATATAAATAAAGTATTTTAAACAAAAAAATGCAACACTAAATGCAAGCTTGGGCAAGGCAGCAAAATAACAACAACAGTCTCAGACTACACCAAGATAACACACAATAAAGTGGCACATTAAAATGTAACTATCAATACACGGGTAAGCATCGACGTTAAAAATCACATTTGCAAACGTGATTGTACGGTATGTTGCCACTGCTATTGCTGCTACGAAAGCTGTATGTTGAACTTCTTTTGCACCGTACGTAGCCGACCGTGCTAATCGGAGGTGCTGTTGCTGCAAATGCTGCTACTAATACTTGCTGTTGTCGCAAATGCTGCTGATACTCATGCTGGTGCTGCTGCTGCTTATTCTATTGTTGCTGTTGCAAATGCTACTTCTGCTGTTGCTGCTGCCTGTGCAGTGAAAGTTGTTAGCCGTGTCGTGTTTTCCCCTTAATTGTCGGGCCTTAAACAATTGCGGTTGGAGGTCTTGGAAAAATATTGTGGAAAATGTACAGACATACAAGTCGTGTATTACTATGTGGGATTATGCCATAATGCTCAGCACATTTGACTTGCCATCTAAAGGTCGCTGGTTCTATCTACTAGGACGGAAGTTGAAAATGAAGTTGCTGAAATCTCTCCGTCTCTGTCCTCCCAGCAATGTAGATGGGAACACCGCGGTTCTGTTATTGGTAGGTCCGCGTGGCAGGGGGGAAGCGCGTGGGTGGTCCACCCTGGGGAGATATTAACTCCCTCGCCTGGTATGCGGGAGGTCGTGGGTTCGATCCCGACCCTGACGAGTGGATTTTTCTCCCGGTCCTCCATTTTTTCCCCTCCACATTTAGAATCAACATCACACGTTGAGAGTGTTTGTCTGCTATACATTCGCACGCGATAAGCCACTTAGTAGTTGAGCTGTCATTTGCGGCCAGGTTGCTTCTGAAAAAGTGCTTCATAGCTCATTGGGCCTTACATGGTAAAATGAATCAAATAGTTATCCTCTGGACAGCGTGGAAGAGTAGGCCTAATACCGTTCAGGGGGGGGGGGGCTCCCTAGAGCTTCCTCTCATGGGAGGCCCTTCCACCAGCAGTGGCATGAGCGAGCAATTGCAGGGCCGCAACTTTATTGAAGCAGCTAGGAATCAGAATATTTATACTGGAGGATCCGATTAGCTATGAAGCTCCTTTTACAGATGTCCAGTAATAAATGAAGACGCCTTGTTAATTCGTCCACTGGACACTGTCACACGAGGAATACGTGGGACACGTGGCCACGTGTATCACCAAACCATCGCCCTCAGTCCATCCCTCCAATCCCCGCCACTCCCACGTGCCCCGCGCCTACTCAGTCACGCCCTACGAACCTCCTCGTCAATGTGCCTGGGACGAAACCCCCCGCGGGCAGACACGTGTCGCTCACAAACGCGCGGCTGTTTTGCCCCACCGAACTGTTTATTTGGTTAGCTTTGTAAGTGACAGGCGCTCAAACACCCAGCAGGGAAAGCTAACACACACACACGCGCACGTGCTACATTACACGAGCGTGCATGTTTGCGCTCCATGTAACGTGGCTTAAAAAAACCGGACCATTACAAATGTGTTTCACTTGCAAGACACCTTTGTTTTGTTAATCCAAGTGGTAGATCCTGGGGGCTGAGGGGAGGGAGGGTTGTTGATTGGCGGGCAATTGCAACAGCATCAACAACTGCAGTTCACCACGAAGTGGCGGTGACGTCAACACGGCGCTTGTACCATACTAGGTGCACTTTGAGGTCAAGTGAAGTGTCAAAAGCCCACTGGCAGGAGGTCACGGAACAGACCCAGGTGCCATGGGTTGACTGACCGAGATGGCTGGCAGATGCACCAACTGTGCCCCCTACTGTGCCAACTCTCTGCGCTTTAGCCACCCGGCGCTCCGCTCATGTTTGTGAGCGGCGCTCCTCTGCTCTCCGTTGTTGCTGGAGGGCGACTGCCTCCAACTCCCCAGCAGTGTCCTCCATGGATCTCTACAGGCAACTGCCATCACCCTGTCACACCCCTCCGCCCTCATGGAGACCCTAACAATGGCTATTCTATTGAGTTGCCATAGAAAAATATATGGAATGGTTTCGTATTTTAACGTAGGTCCCTATTTAATTAGATGGACATTTCTGGACCTCCCCGTGTTCCCCACCTCCAACCCAAGGAATTTTTTAGATCTGGCTCTACTCGGTCAACTCGTGGTGGTGAGATGTTAACTACCTCGCCTGGTATGCAGGAGGTCGTGGGTTCGATCCCGACCCTGACGCCTGCTGCTGTATATTTGGAGTTTGTATGTTCTTCCTGTGGGCGTGTGGATTTTTCTCCGGGTACTCTGGTTTTTCCCTCGACATTTCGAATCAACATGCGTTTAGAGTATTTGGCTGCTGTACATTTCCACATAAGCCACTTCATTGAGATATCATTTGTGGCCAGGTAGTTTTTGAAAAACAGCGATATTTCTCAGTTGGCCTTACCTCGTAAAATAAATATAGTTTAGTTGAATGTTTTTAATTTAACTCTTGTACATTTCACCGAGGCTTCTGCAGATGTTTATCAAAACACGGCCCTCTCGCTGTGCGTCAGTTGCAGCTGCCGGCGTCTCATCCGGCCTTCAGAGCCCGAGAATGAAATGCAAGGCATGTCCTGTATGTACGTTGAACTTCTTTCTCACCATATGTAACCGACCGCGCTAATCACTAAGGCGCGACTAACCCGGCGAGAGTTTTTGCGATTCCTTCAAACCAGTCCGCAATGATTCAAGACCTTTGCATACATCCACACTGTGGCGGTTGAGATGCACAAATAAACTCTCACGCGAAGCCGGTGAGGTGCTGACATGAGTCCACTGCTTGTTGCACCTTATTCTGTTTCTTTGGACATGTGGGGGTGGGAGTTGTCCTACGCAACCTCTAGTCCCCCCTGCTGCGATCTGTATCTCGCAGTGGCAGATGTATATAGTTTATGATCATTTGGTTCCAAAATGTTCTTGCTGTGGCAATCTCTAACATTCCAGATGCTTCTTCGGGTGACTTGGTAAACATGGAGCACTGGCCCAAAGCTTGGGCAAACGTTGGTCAAACGGTTTCATCCACATGCCAACGTTGGACTAATGTTGGCATATTTACTCGGGAGGTGCAGGTATTATCACTTGTGTGCATATTCGCACCATGATCTTACCGTATTTGTCGTTTGGCACCTCTGAGCGCAATACTTGTTTATTGATTCATCGTACTTTTTGAGTTAAGCAACATGATTTGACCACTTCTGTCATAAAACCGTCCATCACCCAACATAGCCAAACAAATTAAATTGTCACGTACAACTTACTATTGTTTTAGTTTGGATTCTGGCAGAAGATGCTTCGTGCAGTTTCAAGTGAAACATTATCTCATTACCAAATTTGTTTGTGAGAATCGCTCAACTCGCCAAAGAGACTCAAGACACACGTCAGCAACAGTATCAAAGACATATAGAACAGGTGCCGTTTCTGTCAATGGCCCTTTATCATAGCACACAGTGGCCAGAGAGAGAGAGAGGATAATGAGTTGGAGATTCCAATTAACGCCATGGGGCCTGATGAGAATTAATAATAATTAAAAAATTGCTTAGCGGTGGGTGAGCTATAACATTAAGTCGGCACGTTGCTGAACACTTTGTACACCACGTGAGTGTGGATTTTGAGTTGGTTATCTCAGGTGGTGGGGGGGTTTCACAACAACAAAACATTTGTCCACATCATTCCGTATGTGGCCTAACCAAATACAAATATAATTATGAATCCAAATATTGGCTGGGAAAACCGACTGTGCGTTCAGCTTCTGTTGTTTTTGGTGAGTTTGGCAGCTGCTTTAACATAACTTCTGAATGTGTTGCTTTGCACCATTCCAGTCTGAAAATATCACAAATTTGAAAGAAACATTAACACCAACAGTCGAAAAAGCATTTTAATAAATAAATGCAATCATAATTATAGAAACGCTGCATTATATTGTCAACAATAGCAAATACGGCAATTCAAATAACTAAACTTGGAAATATTTGTGAAGCTTGTAATATATACCGTATATTTGAAAATAATTATAGATTAGCTTCTATGTACATTATCTACAATAATATACCAACAAAATCACGCGAGGCAGTCTTTACACTAAGTATTTAACATTACAGTAGGAACCTCTTGAGAAGTACAAAAGGCAACGATATAGGCTGATTTCTCTTAAAGGTAACAAGTCATAGCAGCTTGATGCCAATGGTTTACAAAAAGGTGCCGACTGAAAAAAAATACCACGATGACAAAAAAAACACGAAATAAAATAAACATCACATGACAATTAATACCTCTTCTCCACCGGCATACCCGGGCCGAGCCAGCACAACATGGGTGGATTTTCCACTCTATATTTGCCATGCCAAGCCGTAGCAAAATCGTGATATGCTGGCCTAATAGGAAGGTATTCTTTGGGTCTTTTGGTAAAGTGAGTAGATGGCTCAAAGAAAATAACAAAAAACTACGACGTTTCAATCACAACACAAGCAATCGTCATCAAGATTTAATAGGAAGGTGTTTGAGTCTAGCTTGGGGCCAAGCAGGGCCAGAGGCGAAGCTAATGAAGCATTCATTTCACGTGAAATCAGTCAGTGCACTGTGAGGACGCGCAGTCACTGCGTCACCGACAGGAAACTCAACTACTCTAACTATTTTTTATTTTACCAGGTGTAAGGCCCACTAAGCTATATCGCTCTATTTCAGAAGCGACCTGGCCACAAATGATAGCTCAAGTAAGTCACTTGTCACGTGAAAATGTATTGCAGCAAAGCACTCTTAAGCACACGTTGATTCTAAATGTGGAGGAAACAACTAGAGAACCCAGAGAAAAATCCACGCGACTACGGGGAGAGAGCGACACGCAAACTCCAAATATACAGCAGGTGCCAAGAGTCGGGAACCAACCGACGACCTCCTGTATACCAGGTGAGGAAGTTAACGTCTCGCCATCTCGCATCTCAACTCATCCATTCCATGTGATGTCAGTTGCACGGCTCGGCTTCTGTAGGGGAAAAACAACGCTGGCGTTGCCTTGAACCGCGTCAGGCACGGCCCCGGCGCGATGCGGGTTTGTGCCAGTGGTACATGGCATCAGTGTATAAATCTGCTGGGTTGTTTTGCTCACGCACATATATGTAGTTTTTTATGTTTCTTTACGCCACTACGAAATCATTGGATATGCACTCGGGGGGGGGGGGGGTGAGAAAACAGAACGCACGTCGTACGGGAGGACTGCACGGCAGCATCCCCTGGGGGCTCGGCTAGAGGAGCGGTAAACAGTTCGGACTCGAGCGCTCGCTAGCAGAGCTCGTTCAACGTTTCCGGGTCCTCTCCAAGAAGCCAGTAGGTGGTCATCTTCCCCTTCCCCTGCAGACAAAGCGAGACGCGAGGGTAGGCAATTTTTACGGCGTTTAGGGCGTGCGCCTAAAACGCGTCCATAGAAGGCAGTTGGGCGTGCTTATTTCATTAGGGAGAAATAGGCAGGAAGTTATCGGAAAACGAGTAAAGTCTGGAGACTGGACTTACAACTGGAGCCTGAACTTACAGAGAGAGAGACCCAGAGACTCGCATACACGTACGTGATCGACACATAGACTTACACAGAGACTTGTATCTTATCAACGGAGAGACCCGGTATCCTGCTTTTAAGCCAGTAGTCCCATCATTACATCTGGTTGGCTGTTCGGATTTTCTTTCTCCACGTGCTTCTATTTATAAGTGCCGCATCTCTAGTCACATAAACTAAAAACTAAACTATTTTTATTTTACCAGGTAAGGCCCACTGAGCTATGTAGCTCTTTTTCAGAAGCGACCTGGCCACAAATGATCGCTCAATTAAGTCACTTATCACGTGAAAATGTATTGCAGCCAAATACTCTAAACCCGTGTTGATTCTAAATGTGGAGAGAAAATCCGGAGGACCCGGAGAATAATCCATGTGACCACAGGGAGAATATGAAAATTCCAAATATACAGGCGTCAGGCTCGGGATCGAACCTCCGACCTCCTGCATACCTGGTGAGGGAGTTAACATCTCACTACCCTTTCACAGCGTGAAGTTGTAAAACGAGCGGCACGCGATAAGAAATGTATGGAGCCCTTATTCCATGGTGCACTCACGCCGTGCACCATGGAATTGAAAGAAACATTTATTTTTTTAATCGCGCTGATTGCGCACGCGGACAGCGGGATGACTATCACGGGCGGCATCACGGACATGCTCGAGCGATTGCATCGCGAGTAATTTGACGACGCACTGCTAATGGCCCTGCTAATGCGGGTTACGGGATTATTTAACGTTAACCTCCTGCCACCTCAATCTGAAGCGTTGCTTCACAGCAGAATGAGATGCTATCAGATGTCAGCTGTTCCACTCGAGTGATTAAATCAATACCTACTGGGTAGTTTTCCACGAGAAGCCTGTTTGCTGTATGTGCCACGAGCTCGCTACGACTTTACCGGACTCGGCTACATTTCCTGCACTTTATTCAGGCTCAGATGTCTAGCGCCTCCGAGCTGGACAAACTGAGATGGCGGGTAGCACTCCGTTAACGATTGAGCTTACATCGGGTTTCGCAAGCTCAGCATGGTGAAGTATGGCCAAGTTTCAGACACAAATTTCAAGTTGATTTTGTTTACCAAGCTGAGAACTCAGCAGCCCAGGATAGGAATCTCATTTGCACAGTGACCTGAGTCACCACAACGACAAAAGCTTGAACGTAAAATAAAAGGACGGCAGTGGCGTTAACAGGACACCGTTAAAATACTACACGGACATAAAGATATAGGAAGTGAACTAAATGTGTCGAAAGGAAACTTGCCTTCAACACAAAAACGATGTGAGTAAATAAATAAATAATCGCCCCATCGCTGCACCCCCTCTCCATTCCCGTCCCCCGGACCCTGCACAGTGAGAGGACGCGCTTACCCAGCAGCCAGCGGTGAAGCCACAAAAGCAGTTGAGGTCTGAACATCGTGGGGCCATGTTGGTGACACGGCGATGGTTGACCTCACCTTCATTTCCACGTCGCCTCGTAATTCCAGCTGGAAGGACCCCAACTCATCGAGCACCTCTTTTGTTGCCAGTGACACGTGGATCTTCAAGGCTGAAATGGAAATCGAACAAAAAAACACGACAAATGGGCAAAGCAAGGCATGTGGTTACAATTGGTGGGTCTGGTCAGACCCTGAAAAATCGTGTTTTATTGATAATTACCGGGAAAATATACACTGAGTGTTTCTTGTAAGAATAATGAAAGTGTGACTCCCGTCCCCCTCTTCCCATTCCTTCCCCTCCCCTGCAAATACACTACTCCCGATCGTCATCCCTACGATGGTAGGCTGTGAGCCCAAGTGCCTCCAGCAGGTCCCCTCTTTGAGGTTATGGGGTGAAGGTCATGGGGACGGGTGGGTGAAGGTCATGGGGATGGGTAGGTGAAGGTTATATATTTGGATATTCTTTCTCACGTCCGGCACGGTGATGTTGACGGTGCGGACCTGGTGAGCGGGTGAGCAAGCGGGCGAGTGTACGAGAGAGCGAGTGTGCGAGCGAGCGAGCGAGTGTGCAGGCGAGTGTGCAGGCGAGCGGGCGAGCGTGTGAGCATGCGAATGGGTGAGCGTGTGGGTGGGCGAGGGAGGGCCTCGTCCTTCTCACCTTGGCTGTTGGACTCCATGCGTGAGGCCGTGTTGACGGTGTCACCGAAGAGGCAGTACCTCGGCATCTTGAGGCCCACTACCCCAGCGCACACCGGCCCTGCAGCCACACGTGACGCAACACAGACGTCACATGCTCGATAATGATGATGATTAGAATTTTTTATTACTAATAATTTTGTTCACCCTGGAAAGCCTCGCCGAGTCTCAAAAGGCCCTACGTAATCGGGAAACTTGGCCCTGCCAAGTTTCCCGATTACGTATGTACGACCGTGCTAATCGGAGGTGTGGATGTTGGCGTGGTACCCGTGTGGATGCCGATGCGGAGCTTGAGCTGGTCATCGGGGCAGTGGCGGATCCGGAACGAGCGCACGGCGTCGAGCAGCGCGAGCGACATGCGAGCGATCTCGCGCGCGTGCTGCTTGCCATTCCGCACGGGCAACCCTGACACCACCATGTACGCGTCGCCAATCGTCTCCACCTGCCACCACCACCAACACCACCGCGATCGTCACAACTGTCACCACCACCACCGCCATCGTCACCATCACCACCACCGCGATTTCCACCACCGTCACCACCACCATCACCGCTACCACTACCACCATCACATCACGGCCACCACTACTATCACCGTCACCACCACTGCCGCCATCATCACCATCACCACCACCACCACCACCGCGATTTCCACCACCGTCACCACCACCATCACCGCTACCACCACCACCATCACATCACGGCCACCACTACTATCACTGTCACCACCACTGCCGCCATCATCACCATCACCACCACCACCACCACCGCGATTTCCACCACCGTCACCACCACCATCACCTTTACCGCCACCACTACCATCAATCATGTGCTGCCACTCTGTGCCTCGCACATTGGTTAGTGATCGACTAGCGAGGCAGGTGATAGTGGGGTTTGAGTGCTGTTGAAAACCCTGAACTTATGAAAAGGAAAGCAACGTACTGAAGTGCAACCCTTCGTCTTGCCCCCTCCTCTCTCTCTCACTCCCCCCCCCCACTTTCACCGACGATATCAAAGTGATGATTCAAAGGGGAGGGACAAAGAAGTTTGCAATGCTTTAACGACGGCAACAAAAACCCTGAGCTTAACAGTGCAAAGGAACAAGATGGTGCCGTAATAATTAAACCGACTGAACCACATCAGCAGGCAGTGGCATGAGAGTGCGATCCAAAACATGTTTACTGCCTTCACAATCATCAGTGGCTGCATTGAAAAATGAAAAATACGACTGTGTAGGAATCACACTGTGTGGAGGTGGAGTGGTGTTGCGGCGGTTGGCGCATTATGCTGCAAACCCGGTGGCCTGAACTTGATTCCCGGCCACAGGTAATAAAAGCCTCCTGATGCCCCCCACCCCACCTTCATCAGCTCACACTGACCATCGTGGTGAAGTACGGTCAAACAAACCCCCAAGACCAACACGGCATGGGGTATTCATCCAGCAGTGGATTGACAAATGGCAGCAAATTCGTACATATTGTTAAACTTCAAAGGTATTCCTCACCTTATAGACGTCGAAATTGTCGATGATAGCGTCGAAGCAGGTGTACAGGTCGTTGAGTAATGTCACCACCTGCGGTCGCACACACCCGGGCGCATTGTTCACGCGATTAACACAGCCGCCCGGTGAGGTTTTGGAACCAAACTCCTCAGCGGGTTCCCACTGTCGGCAACTCACTATCGCCAGGCATCCATGCTGTCGACTTCCTGCTTCGGGTTCCCACCTCGGAGGTACGAAAGAAAACGCACTCGAGTGGCCGTCACTACATAAAAGTGGGATAGAGGGAGCAAAACAAGACAAAGAAATGGAGGGAGGGGAGCTGCCAGCTCACCACCATGTGTCCTGGTTGAGCCTCCCAGGAATTTGGTATATTTAGGCAGCAAGTTCAACCTCAGGTGCTATAATTACAGGTGAAACTAGCATGTGTTGAATTAAAATGCAGTCAGGGAGCGGAGGCGATGCTTAATGTACCGGTGAGTGTTGCTGTGCTGTCGCCAGACCTGTCCTCCCAGGGGGTTATACGTGGATTTCTGTTGGCGGTAAAATCTGAAGCGGTGCTCCCTGCCTGCCTGACTATGGGCCAACTACAATGTTCCTGGTGAAGGCAGCAGGAGGGTGAGGGCAACAGGAGGGTGGAGGCAGCAGGAGGCATCAGGAGGGTGAAGGCAGCAGGAGGGTGGAGGCAGCAGGAGGGTGGAGGCAGCAGGAGGGTGGAGGCAGCAGGAGGCAGCAGGAGGGTGAAGGCAGCAGGAGGGTGAAGGCAGCAGGAGGGTGAAGGCAACAGGAGGGTGGAGGCAGCACGAGGGTGGAGGCAGCAGGAGGCAGCAGGAGGGTGAAGGCAGCAGGAGGGTGAAGGCAGCAGGAGGGTGGAGGCAGCAGGAGGGTGGAGGCAGCTGGAGGCAGCAGGAAGGTGGAGGCAGCAGGAAGGTGGAGGCAGCAGGAGGGCGGAGGCAGCAGGAGGGTGGAGGCAGCCGGAGCGTGGAGGCAGCTGGAGGCAGCAGGAAGGTGGAGGCAGCAGGAGGGTGGAGGCAGCAGGAGGGTGAAGGCAACAGGAGGGTGGAGGCAGCAGGAGGGTGAAGGCAGCAGGAGGGCGGAGGCAGCTGGAGGCAGCAGGAAGGTGGAGGCAGCAGGAGGGCGGAGGCAGCAGGAGGGTGGAGGCAGCCGGAGCGTGGAGGCAGCTGGAGGCAGCAGGAAGGTAGAGGCAGCAGGAGGGTGGAGGCAGCAGGAGGGTGAAGGCAACAGTAGGGTGGAGGCAGCAGGCAGGTGAAGGCAGCAGGAGGGTGGAGGCAGCAGAAGGCAGCAGGAGGGTGGAGGCAGCAGGAGGGTGGAGGCAGCAAGAGGGTGGAGGCAGCAGGAGGGTGAAGGCAGCAGGAGGGTGGAGGCAGCAGGAGGGTGAAGGCAGCACAAGGGTGGAGGCAGCAGGAGGGTGAAGGCAGCAGGAGGGTGGAGGCAGCAGGAGGGTGGAGGCAGCAGGAGGGTGAAAGCAGCAGGAGGGTGGAGGCAGCAGGAGGGTGGAGGCAGCAGGAGGGTGGAGGCAGCAGGAGGGTGGAGGCAGCAGGAGGGTGGAGGCAGCAGGAGGGTGAAGGCAGCAGGTCGGTGGAGGCAGCAGGAGGGTGGAGGCAGCAGGAGGGTGGAGGCAACAGGAGGGTGGAGGCAACAGGAGGGTGGAGGCAGCAGGAGGGTGGAGGCAGCAGGAGGGTGGAGGCAGCAGGAGGGTGAAGGCAGCAGGAGGGTGGAGGCAGCAGGAGGGTGGAGGCAGCTGGAGGCAGCAGCAAGGTGGAGGCAGCAGGAGGGTGGAGGCAGCAGGATGGTGGAGGCAGCAGGAGGGTGGAGGCAGCAGGAGGGGGGAGGCAGCAGGAGGGTGAAGGCAGCAGGAGGGTGGAGGCAGCAGGAGGGTGGAGGCAGCAGGAGGGTGAAGGCAGCAGGATGGTGAAGGCAGCAGGAGGGTGGAGGCAGCAGGAGGGTGGAGGCAGCAGGAGGCAGCAGGAGGGTGGAGGCAGCAGGAGGGTGGAGGCAGCAGGAGGGTGGAGGCAGCTGGAGGCAGCAGGAGGGTGGAGGCAGCAGGAGGGTGGAGGCAGCAGGAGGCAGCAGGAGGGTGGAGGCAGCAGGTGGGTGGAGGCAGCAGGAGGGTGGAGGCAGCAGGAGGCAGCAGGAGGGTGGAGGCAGCAGGAGGGTGGAGGCAGCTGGAGTCAGCAGGAGGGTGAAGGCAGCAGGAGGGTGGAGGCAGCAGAAGGGTGGAGGTCTCGCCTGCATGGGCGTGCTGGCAGCCGAGATGGCTGTGAAGCCCACGATGTCGCTGAAGTAGATGGTGACGCTGTCGAAGGCCTCGGCCGCAACCATCTCCCCGCGCTTCAGCTGCTCGGCGACGGGACTGGAAAAAGGGGGATGAGAAATAAAACGGGGAAGGCCCAGAACCCATTCAAATATTTTGCCAATGATGTTAGCCATGGCTGGGAACTCAGGTCGCCAGGTTCGTAGCAGGGTACGGTAAACCGTTGCACCATCTCTTTCCACATACAAATCAAAAGCAATATATTCCTACATGCAAGATTTCACGCAGTCTTCAATTTAAGTATGAGACAGACAAGGCCAAGGCGAGAGTCAAAGCCTGAAAGATCTTGAGATTGAGGCCAGTGTCAAGGCCGAATCCTCTAGAACATGTGGTCTGCAAACCACCGGTGGTCTGCAAGGCTGTGGGAAGCAGTCTACAAAAACATTGCAGATACTGAGATTTAGTCGTTTTCATTTTGAAAAATTAGCTTTTTGGTGGATGGCAGTTTCATGAAACCATGTTGGTGGTTGACAGTGGTGTAGGGGTCCAGAAAGGTTATAAAACACTGCTCAAGACTGAGGCCAGTGTCAAGTCCAGTCAAGGCCAGATCCTCTTGACTGAGGCCAGTATCATGGCTGGTCAAGGCCAGATCCTCTTGACTGAGGCCAGTATAAAGGCCGGTCAAGTCCAGGTTCTCTACACTGAGGCCAGTGTGAAGACTAGTGCCTCTAAGACTAGTCATTGCATTGAGGTCACATACCTGAGGCCAAGGTCAAGAACGAGAGTCAGGAAAATGTCCCCGAGCCGGCCTCGAGGACTGGTCTCGAGAACCCGCGGCTGACTGGATGCCCTGTCATGAGCGTAACGGTGGCTTAGACCGGTTTTAATTGATGCGTTGGAAGCGCGCTCACTGGGGCAGGATCTGGTAGAGCAGGGCTTCGGCCTTGCGTTTTTCCTCCAGGTAGGCCTGTGTCCGTTCCTCCACGAGCCCTTCCAGGTTGTTGGCATACTGCTCCATCCTGGACAGCAGGTTGTCCAATATGTTGCTGCTGCGCTCTCTGTGGGCAAAGCACAACAGTTTTTGTAGAAAAAATAATTGCCATGATCTCTGGATTAGAAGATGCTCGGTGCACTGTAAGACACACCCCAAAACTTGTGCCCGGGTATCAATGAAGTGAAACAAATCTGGTATCACACACATGCACATACCTACCAGATTATAAGACGCACCCCAAAATTAGCTTGGAAATACAGAGAATATGGTAAAAGCAACGCAATTAAACAAGGATAATATTTTATATTCACACCATTCTCATAGCGCAGGGCGGTCACCACGAAAGAAGGCGTCGTGTTTCAGACACAGGCTGCTGCTGAGGTAGAGTCACGGTAAGGAGCGATGTCGCTGTGCGTGACCCCAAATTGAATAATAAGCAGTGTCATTTTTTTTTTATCTGGCAAGTTGGGACCTTGACAATTTTCTATTTGCTTCGAGTGACGTTGGAGGATCTCAGAGGATCTCTGATGGCCGCTTTGAATCAGATGGCATGTATTTTATGGTTGACACACCCAGAGTAATAACCCCATGTTTGTTAATGTTATTCCTCGATCAGAGATCTTGCCGCGGCAAGATGGACTGTCCTATGCCAGAGGGCTCTGTCCTCGGTAGATCTTGAGAATTGTCCCATACTCAGCCCTGTCCAAGTAACAACAGTGTCGTCAATCCAGGTTCAGGCCTCACAACCTACAATTAGGGTTTATGGATCATCTAAAAGCAACCACATCTCAAGACACTATACATATGAGAGGGAATATCTGCGACTGCTGAAAACGTTTTTTTTTAACTCAACTAGTTTTATTTGACCAGTTAAGGCCCACTGAGCTACTATATAGCTCATTTTCAGAAGAGACCTGGTCACAAATGATAACTCAACGAAGTGGCTTCTCATGTGGAAATTTAAAGCAGCCAAATACTCTAAAAGGATGTTTTTAAAATGTGGAGGGAAAAACTGGAGAACCCGGAGAAAAAATCCACGCGACCACAGGAAAGCATGCAAGCTCCAGATATACAGCAGGCGTCAGGGTCGGGATCGAACGCATGACCTCCTGCATACCAGGCGAGGTCGTTAACATCTCACCACCTTGGCAAGATGTTACAGGCAGCAGAGGCCGGTGCAGTAACATCCATGTTTGTACTGTACTTGTGCTCCCAAACGTATGCTCTCCCTGAACTTCACCAACTTGGCACTGACCAGAGTGGTGAAGTACGGTCAAACTACATCACCAACACATTTGTTGGGAGGCCCTCATCCAGCAATGGATTGACTAAAAGCGCTGCGCGTGTTTGTCTAGAGAGTTTGAAGAAATATTTAATACCAGGAAATTATGGGTAGAATTCCACAGGCCCGAGAAGAAACTGAGGCAGCACTGGTAGAAGGAGGCCTGTCGAAACTCATTTTCCCTCCTCCACACAGGACATTGATGTGGACCCCCAAATCAATGTCCATCTTCCCTATCGCCATATTGAGCGTGTGTAAATTAGTATTGTTATTCACTATCCCTCATGTAAATTTGCTCTATGCTCGTATCTGGCTTGTGTTCATCAGTTACACAAATGAATTTTTATATAAATTTCAGGCAAAATTGATCCTCCTGACTGAGTCCAGTGGCAGGGCCACTCAAGACCAGATTTACACTCGGGGCCACATGGCGTTACTTACACCGACGCTAGCTATATTTACTCTCCAGTTGATCGTGAAATTAAATAAAACATCTTACAATTGGTGCAGTTGTACTAGTGGCAGGTGGATGCAAGGTGGGAGAGGGGGCGGTGGAGGGGACATAACCCCCCTCCGCCACACCCCATCCCCTTTGTTGAGACACAAAAAAGTGGTGTTTTTATTGATGTTTACCAAAAAAAATGCATTGTCTTTGTTCATTATAATTAATTCTGCTACTCCCAATCGTTCCCCCGTGTGTTGTAGGGCAGTGAGCCCAAGTACCTCCCAGATGCCCCCCCCCCCCCCCCCCCCCCATTTGAGGGTGTATCGTTCTGGGTTTGGAACATGTTCGTGATTTGTAGCTTCCTCTGTGATGTTTGGGTTCTTGAAAATATATATATAATGAATCCAGGGCCCTATTTAATTAAAAAGCTTCAAATTTCGGGATCCCCCCCCCACCCCGCCGCTTCCCACCCCCTTTGGGAAGGTTCTAGATCCGCCGCCTGTGAGTGGTTGTCCCTCCTGTGCCCCTCCTATCTTCTGGGTAGGAGGAGCACGTAGGGAGGAGACACTTGATGGATATACCGCTCATCTTGGGAACGCAGACCAAGCTGCCATGGGAGGTCCGAGGGACGTCCTTCCACAAACTGCTCAAGTCGCGCGCGGGCCCTGCACTTCTATTTTTGGCCTCTCTTACAGCCGAGCGAGACACTGCAGCTCTGAGCGGCAACTGCCGCTGAGGAATGGCGTTTTTTGTTTACAATTTTTTTTTACTTTATTATATTTAATGACTAACAATCGAAATATATTAAGGACATCATAGTTCATAATGTTCCTTTACATATTCGGAAGCGACTGGAGCTATGCACGTTTGGCGACGTACGTGCGAAATAAGTTCAACATATATACATATGTGGTAGTCATGCCGGGACACGCGCGCGTCAAGCCACAGTGCTTACCATTGCGAGGTGGTGGGTCAGCCTCCCCTAGGTCCAGCTAGCCGGAGGGCCATGGGAGCAGTTAGCCCGGTGGCTAGGGTACGTGAGCCCGGAGACTGCACCTCCCTAGGTCGTGGGTAGGCCTCGGCAAGGTAAGGTAAATTACCCTTTTTACTGGGTAAAAGGGTAAAGGTGTCGACATGCCAAGGGGTAAGGTAAAGGGTAGGGTAAAGGTAGCTCGGAAGAATAACCCGGTAGGGTAAAGGTAGCGCAAAGTATTACCCGGTAAATACGGTACCTTGTTTACTGCTAAAAGCTCCGTGGCACAGTCCGTGGCCTCCATTTAATAAGTAATATTTAAAAAAGTTTTTTTTAAAACACGCTTTTATTAAATGTACTAGTAATGGAAGAACTCCACGACTCCAGGAAGTGGCCCCGAAGCTTGCCATAACGTAAGGGATCGTGGCCAATTACAGCCAACGTCAGTTGAGCGTGGACAATTAGAGCCAAGCCGAAACATAGCATAAAAATAATGTTTAAAAATATATATTTTTTGATAGAATATAGTATTGTCATCAGTATGACGTAAGTATACCAAGTTTGCAGTCGATACCACATTGGGAAGTGGGTTAAAATTGAGTTACAAGATTTGAGCATACGACAACGACGATGACAACAACGACAACAATGACAACGACAACAAGCGTGTAAATTTAGAATCATTGAGAGTATTCTATATGAATAAAGCGCTCTACCTAGCATTTACCGTTATAAACCTTGTTCATGTGTAGTAGTTCCCTAGTAATTACCCTGTAATCGGGTAATTTGTATGGGGTAAGGGTAAAAGGTAGGGTAAAGGTAGGCTCGTTGCTTTTTACCTTTTACCTTTTATTTTACCTGCTAAAGGGTAAAAGGTAGGGTAGAGTGATTGTATTGTGGTAAGGTAAAAAGGTAGGGTAAAGGTAGGCTCGTTGTTTTTACCTTTTAACTTTTACCTTACCTTGCCGAGGCCTAGTCGTGGGTGGGAGGGGCCGTTACCCCTCCGTGTCAGGGACCTCGTCGTTGTGTTGCTGTGATGATTCTAAATAAAACGTGTTGCCTCCTACGACGACTCTGTCTCCAGACGAGACGACTACACGGACATTATACGTAACGTGCAGAGTATCAAAGCTTATCGAGTTCACAACACGGGTGCGTCGACTACTACAGGACCGCTCCACAACCGTGCAAAATTAGGACATTGTCATTCTCATTCAGGGGTGCCACCTTGGCGAGATGTTAACTCCCTCGTCTGGTATGCAGCAGATTGTGGGTTCAATCCCGACCCTGACCTTTGTAAATTTGGAGTTTGCATGTTCTCCCCGTGGTTCCGTGGTTCCGTGGATTTTTCTCTTGGTCCTTTGGTTTCCCCTCCCTATTTTAGAATCAACGTGCATTTAGATTGAGCTGCTATAAATCCCCATGTGATAAGCAACTTCGTTGAGCTATAATTTTGTGGCCAGGTCACTTCTGAAAAAGAGCTATAAAGCTTAATGGGCCTTACCTGGTGAAAAAAATATATTTTCATAGTTGAGTTATTATTATAGACTCAACTCTGCACCAAAGACTAAGGACTGCCATAGATTCAGCACTGCCCATAGACTCAACACTGCCCATAGACTCAACACTGCCCATAGACTCAACACTGTCCATAGACTCAACACTGCCCATAGACTCAGCACTGCCCATAGACCAAACACTGCCCATAGACTCAACACTGCCCATAGACTCAACACTGCCCATAGACCCAACACTGCCCATAGACTCAACACTGCCCATAGACCCAACACTGCCCATAGACTCAACACTGCCCATAGACCCAACACTGCCCATAGACTCAACACTGCCCATAGACCCAACACTGCCCATAGACTCAACACTGCCCATAGACCCAACACTGCCCATAGACTCAACACTGCCCATAGACCCAACACTGCCCATAGACTCAACACTGCCCATAGACTCAACACTGCCCATAGACTCAACACTGCCCATATACCCAACACTGCCCATAGACTCAACACTGCCCATAGACCCAACACTGCCCATAGACTCAACACTGCCCATAGACCCAACACTGCCCATAGACTCAACACTGCCCATAGACCCAACACTGCCCATAGACTCAACACTGCCCATAGACCCAACACTGCCCATAGACTCAACACTGCCCATAGACTCAACACTGCCCATAGACTCAACACTGCCCATAGACTCAGCACTGCCCATAGACTCAACACTGCCCATAGACTCAACACTGCACCATAGACTCAACACTGCCCATAGACTAACACTGCCCATAGACTCAACACTGCCCATAGACTCAACACTGCCCATAGACTCAACACTGCCCATAGACTCAACACTGCCCATAGACCCAACACTGCCCATAGACTCAACACTGCCCATAGACCCAACACTGCCCATAGACTCAACACTGCCCATAGACCCCACACTGCCCATAGACTCAACACTGCCCATAGACCCAACACTGCCCATAGACTCAACACTGCCCATAGACCCAGCACTGCCCATAGACTCAACATTGCCCATAGACTCAACACTGCCCATAGACTCAACACTGCCCATAGACTCAGCACTGCCCATAGACTCAACACTGCCCATAGACTCAACACTGCACCATAGACTCAACACTGCCCATAGACTCAACACTGCCCATAGACTCAACACTGCCCATAGACTCAACACTGCCCATAGACTCAACACTGCCCATAGGCTCAACACTGCCCATAGACTCAACACTGCCCATAGACCCAACACTGCCCATAGACTCAACATTGCCCATAGACTCAACACTGCCCATAGACTCAACACTGCCCATAGACTCAGCACTGCCCATAGACTCAACACTGCCCATAGACTCAACACTGCACCATAGACTCAACACTGCCCATAGACTCAACACTGCCCATAGACTCAACACTGCCCATAGACTCAACACTGCCCATAGACTCAACACTGCACCATAGACTCAACACTGCCCATAGACTAACACTGCCCATAGACTCAGCACTGCCCATAGACTCAGCACTGCCCATAGAGTGTGGCGACGCTAAACTCGGGCACGCACTTGTTAAACTTCCTCAGCAGGATCTTGACATAGCCAAAGTCTGGCCTCTCGGAGGGCTCCTCGGCCCAGCAGCGCCGCATGAGCGTGCCCAGCTCCTCCACGTGGCGGCTCGTGTCTGTGCTCGGCCGGAAGTGGGGCCGCTGCCCGTTCTTCACCTTCTGAACGATCTCTGTGGTGGGCGCGCAACAGAGTGCACGAAGCGAGGCAGGGGAGCGGGCAGGAAGATGTCTGGGGTCAGGGCTCATGGCACACGGAAGAGGTATATTCCATTTAACACGTCGGATTTCGCGACCAATATCATCCATAATCGAGGTTTTTGGGTTAGATCGCGTAAATATATAAATGTGTTGTTAAAACCCACCACCACCCAACACAGCCAACTAGTAAGAAATCAAAATAACTTTAACCGTTCGGATAGTTACCGCCTTAGTGCTGTGTGGAAGCAAATCATCAAATAATACGTTATTTAAATGCATTCCTACAAAGGGCAGCGTACTTCAATAGTGATATCCGTTGGTAGGGCTATTTTAATAAACACAATAGACAGGAAGGACAAGTTCAAAGGGCTCACATAATGCACATGCATAATGTACGTTGCCTCAATAATCCCCCCCCCCCCACCACATGGTGCAATATACGTTTGATGATCGTGGTTGTTTCTTGTTGTTGAATTATGCATAACCTTGACATTTGAGCATAATCGAATGTTTAGGGGTCGCTATTGGAGAGAAGAACCTTCAAACTAGTATACCTTTCAACTAATATACCTATTGCAAAAAATATTCACTTAAAGGCATCTCAGACATGCTTCTGTGATATCTGCTTTCTCTGCTGGCTGCTCTAAACCAATTATAAACGGCAACTTCAACACACATTAAATAAGATCGCGATAAAACGATTAAAGACATCATCATATCTAGATGCTTGGTCGGGGATGTGCAAAATGTTTCCGCATACCCAGCACACCACATCCACCATACCTCTTGCTGTGACTGTAGCGACGGCAAGTCACGTCCCATCTACGTCGGCCTACCGGCAGTGACCCTGAAGAGACTGAGTGGGGAAACGATCGAGTGCCCGGCGCAAGGTGCAAGCGGTGCCTTTGGGACTTAGGTCCATGTTTTCGATGTAGAAGGGGCCGCAGCGGAACGCGACCTCCTGCAGGATGATCCCGAAGCTGTAGACGTCACCCTTCTGGGAGCCCTGGGGAGGGACCACTTCCATCCTTAGCAGCTCAGGGGCAGTCCACAGGACCTCTGTAGCAACAACAAACGACAGCGGTCACGGATTCACTCGGGTCACTCGCACACTGTCCGTCATCAGTTGCCCGCTTATCGTGGCGATTTTTTTTTACTCAAAATGAGCCCAGTACAAAGCATGAACTGTAACCATGCGCAGAGGGGGCACAAAAACTCCGTGGACAAAACTCCCAGGGCTCGTTGCTCCTGGGTTTAAGGAAGGGGCGATAAATTGGGGGAAGGAAGGATCGGGGGGTAGGATAACAAAAGTATAGAGTACTTACTCTTTGGGTCTTTCGGTAAAGTCACGTAGATATAAAAACAATTTAAATCATGACGTTTCGATCGCAACACAAGCAATCGTCTCCAGGTGAAAAAATACAGCAGGCGGACAGCTGAGGCAGGAAGAAATATAGCGGCGTACTCCATTTGTGCAGGTAACTATAGAGTACTTACCTGCACAAACGGAGAGGCAGTCAGACACATGCGTGAGCATTATCTGGACCGTGCAGCCGACGAACGACATGGCTCCCTATTGGCTGAAAGAGCGCACCTACGAATAAACTCACTTGCCGTTGGTGGAGGAAGATGAATGACGTCAGACGTACCTTCCGACTCGGAAGGTGAGAGGTCGGAAGGTGCACGAAGGAACTGGGAGATGAAAAGAGGTATGACGAGGGACTGGAGGAGAAAATTGATTGGAAGGACAGAAACGGGAAAAAGCAGGAAAGAGAGAGGATAAGAGAATGGGGGAAGGCTCGGGGCTTTTGATGGTGGAAGTTGACATGAACGCAAGCTGCAGAAGATAATCAAATCTTCTTGCACCTTTTCTACAACCAACGTGTTGGAGTCATTACAGTGGTGGCAGTGGTGGGATCGACGACAAGATGTCTCACGATGGTCGCAAAAGGAACCCCACTGAGACTCCAGGAGAAGACGAGGATGGGGCAGCGACCACCCCAAGCGCCCCGGGCCGAAATGGCCCAGAAGGCCGACCATTAAGAAGCCTGTTAGTGGCCACATTCCACGAAGGGGCAGAGCTGGGGCAGCAAGCTGAAGAGAGAGATGCTGGATACAGAAGGGCCACAGACGACCAGGGGATGGAGACGGATGGAAGAGCGAATGGATCGTCTCACAGATGCCGTATTCCTGCTACTACAACAAATGTCGGAGGGAACCGGTCAAGCAAGGGGACTACCTTGCTTGGCCGGACAGACAGGAGACGCCACAGCAAGAACCACCTCCAGGATCGTCAAACAAGTAAACCCGTAAAAACAAAGTTTTTCACTATAAATCCTTTATATGCGTGGCAGCGAACTTAATATAAAGGATTTAAAAATATATTCGCCTGTGGAGGACGCGGGGATCGATCCCGCGACCTTTGCCATGGGAAGCGAGGGCGCTACCAACTGCGCTACTCCGCCACGGCCTGTGGATGGGTTACGCTCTGGGCTCTTACACTCTGACGTTCAGCCAAAGCCATGAATGCGTTCTATTTGAATATATGTAAAATAAACATTTTTTGCCTAAAAAGTGTAAAATTTTGGGAATTTTTTTTCACGACCAATAATTGTCTGGCACAACGAGTCTGTGTGGAAAATGTCAGCTCGATTGGATCACGGGAAGTGGGTTAAAAAACGACCGAAAGATTTGCACGGTCCTAAGCAAGCAAGCAAGCACGCGAACTTAATATAAAGGATTTAAAAAACCACATCATCAGACAGTGCTTGCAACAGGGATGGTGTCCACCATTACAGGCCCAGCCACAGAGGCTACCGCGCTACCCAGGGAGAATCCTCGATTGGAGGGAGAACTGGAAAATTGCTCTCTCTTCCTCGGGGAGAGTGAGTGACAACAGGTGAATATACCTGTGGAAGAAGAGAGAAAGTCACCTCGACAGTCACAGAGGACGGGCAGACAAGAACGAAGAGAGGCAAGCAGGAGACAGCCATCTCCATGTGAAGAACGTGGAGACCATGGAAGGAGGGCCTGGAACCACAAGCTGGGTCCCATGAAGGAGTTGATGGTGGTGAGAGGCGACTGGGGCGCTTTTGTACGGCGATTTTAAGTGTCCTACAATAACCTGGAGTGGTCAGAGGAAGAGGCGCTGAAAGCCCTACCCACAGTCCTCGATGGCGACGCCTTGACCATCTTCTCAACAATTCCAGAGGCAAGAAGGACCGAGGTCGCGGGGGTGGATACCCAACCTGCGGTGCTCTCTGTGCAGGCTCTGGTCAGAAAGTCTGTCACTATTCTGCCAGCAGCACAGATGCTGGTCCCTCTTCGACATCGAAATCCCTTTGTTACAACATGGCCAGATTCCCCTATTTTGGTTACTCCGGTGGAATCCCTGCCTCACTTGATGCAGCAAATCTGGCTGTGACGGTCCCACCTGATGACGGAGACTTGTATTGCCTCCGAAACGTCGTGATTTTATTGTTTTATTTTTATTAATTTTAATTTCATTTTTTACCTACGTTACTTTACCGAAAGAACTAAGAGTATGAATCCTTGCAGTCACGAAAGCTTCAAATCTAGAGATTCTGGATACCAAATATTTTTCAATAAGTGTTGACTCCACCCCAGACCTGTCACATGTGGACCAATTAACGTTCATATTCTGGTTTGTTAACAGCAGCGGGAATGTGGTGGAGCGATTCATGGGCTTTGAGCCAATTGAGAGCCAAACTGGTAAAAGTTTAGCAGACTGTGTGACTTTGATGGTGGAGGGCCTTGGGTTGGACCTCTCAAACTATGGAGGTCAGTCATATGACAATGCAAGCAACATGTCAGCAGAATACAATGGGCTACAGGCCCACCTGAAACAAAAAAAAACCTCTGATAGAGTATGTGCCTTGTGCAGCACATTCACTTAACATAGTTGGTGTTAACACCTTAGACAGCAGTAGCCCAGAGGCTGACGAGTTTTTTAACATGTTGCAGTCACTACACATTTTGCTCTTCATCCACACACAGATGGGGGCAAGTCTTTCGGAAGACAGATGTCAGACTGGCGTTATGTGACAGGTGTCTCTCACTCATCTGAGCACGATCTTCAGCGAGAGAGGAAACGCTAAACATTTGCAGATTAGAGCTCAGAGCCAGGTGTGACACTTGAGGGGAGGGAGAAGTTAAAAATAGAAACATTTTATGTGGTCATTAATAAGCTAGTGGCATGCCTTGAACATCGCTTGGACGCTTACAAGCGCTTGACCAGTCTCTTTGGAGTTCTGTTTATGTCAGAACAGGTGTCTAACAGTGGTGTCATAGTGGAAAAGGTCAATGCACTCTCCGCTGCATATCCATCAGACCTGGACATGAACTTTTCTAACGAACTCATCCAATTAAAGTATTTCATGTCTGACTCTGAGGGTGAGAATTGCCCAACTAAATTGCTTCAGACGTTGCAGGCACTTAATCTGCAGTCAGTGTTCCCCAACGTTTTCGTGTCACTTCGGATTTTTCTTACTTTGTCAGTGACAAACTGCCAGGGTGAGCGGACATTTTCCCTTTTAGATGTTATTAACCATGCAAAAAAGATTTAACTACACATATTTGGAGCATTTTTGGCAGCGATTTCAACCGCACCACCTCTACATAATAATAGGCTCAGTCAACCATTCTACACAACAAAGACTAATTTCCTGGCAGCGATTTCAGCCGCATCATCTCTACATAACAAAAAGGCTCAGTCCCTTTTACACGCACCTTTACATCATCCGCACCTAGTTTACACAACAAAGGCTTATTCCTAGCAGCGTGCTTCAGCCACACCGAACCTCACAAAAATAATATTCAGGGCCTACCTTGGCTCCTCCCACCCTCAACCAGTATATATAAAACACGGTTTTCTTGGAATTTCTCTCACTTGATACAGCTATCGTGCTGTGACTGTTCCACCTGAAAACGGAAGCTTGTGTTGCCTCCGAAACGTCGTCATTTTTATTTTTATTTTTATTTTTTAATTGTACTTTTATTAATTTAAATTTTTTACCTACGTGACTTTACCGAAAAAACCTAAGAATATGAATCCTTTCAGTCACGAAAGCTTCAAATCTAGAAAGAATAAAAATGAGCTGCAGAGTAGCATGTGCCATACACGTCTCAGCTCATTGTCACTTATGTCAATAGAGTCAGACCTTGTCAGACAGCTAGATTTTGATGATCTAGTGGATGATTTTGCGAGGAGGAAGGCAAGAAAGACACGAATATAGGAAAGCGGTTGGGGGGGGCTCCAAAAGACATGTGCCCAGAGGCCTCACGGGACCATGATCCGGCCCTGTTCCGAGGTCAGGAGGTTTGTTGGCTTTGTGTTATATTACCGCCGCTTCCTGCTGCAATTTACGAGCATTGCCAAGCCCCTGCATGCACTCACTGGCAAAAACCAGAGGTTTCACTGGGGGGAGGCCAAAGAATAGGCCTTCACTACCTTGCGTGATCAGTTGACCAAGGCTCTGACTCTAGCATACCCTGATTTTTCTCTGCCGTTCATTCTTGACACTGATGCGAGTGATGTAGGCATCGGGGGAGTTTTGTCACAATTGCAGAATGGAGTAGAGGTGGTCATAGCCTACAGCAGTCGCGTGCTGTCTCCGGCCGAGCAACGCTATTGCATAACCCACAAGGAGCTACTGGCGGTTGTCCACTTTGTACAGCAATTTAGGCCATATCTCTGTGGACGACTGTTCACGGTGTGCACAGACCATGCAGCACTTCAACATTCGTTATGCATGGCCCATCCATCGGGTCAGATCGCTTGCTGGATGGAACGACTCCAGAAGTTCAAGTACAAAAGTGTGCACCGAAAAGGCTTGTGACACAATAATGCTGATGCACTATCACGACTGCCACCATTGGAATCCTGCTCATGTGATTCAGGGGCGGCTCATTGCAGACAGCAGCGCCCTAGGACATCATCTGTGGTTGCGATGGTGCAGTCTATAGGGGACGGTCATGCTATGGCTCCAACAGACTGTCACCTGGCATGGAATGGATCACGCTACAATTGGCTGAGAGCTCCTTTTGAGCGCTACAAGAACGGGTAGAGACACACACACCACAAGGGGAGGTGTTACTGGAGCTGCACTTCATTGTGTGCCACGGATTCTCGATGTCTCAGAGGCGTTGTCTTGTACTACCAGAAGCTCTGCATCAACAACTATTCCACGAAATCCACATTAACCGCTTGGTCCATCTGGGTCACCGAAAGATACTCTTAACCTTGAAACAGAACTACTATTGGTGGGGAATGTTGGTAGATGTGCAGAAATGGGTAGCGGAATGCTTGAAGTGCATGAGCCAGAAACTACCCGCTCAACCCATACAACCCATACAACCCATAAAACCCATACAACCCATAGAACCCATACAACGCCCCTTTCAGTCCATTAGAAAAGGGGATAAATGGGCGGAGAAGGGCCCTTATCGTGCTTCTATTGTGACCACCACAGACCCAGTTGTGTGAATATATGTTGATTATTATCTTATCTTATAATTATATAACGCTTTTATCCAAGGCGCTTTACAAAGGTTATGAGTGGTACAATTAGGGGAACTAAAATGATATGGTGAATAGGGATGGAGTATAGGGAGGGCGGTTAGTGGGTACCGGAATTACGGGGGTGCCTAGGGATGGAGGGAAGGATGCACCAGGGAAAAGCGGTGGGTTTTCAGGGAGGAGCCGAAACTGGACAAGGAGGGTGCTTCTCGCTTAATGTGGAGGGGAAGTTCGTTCCAGTGCAAGGGTGCAAGTGGGAATAAGGAGCAGAAACGGGATTGTGCACAAGGAGAGGGGGGACGGTTAGGATTAGGAGAAATTGAGAGTGGAGCAGGCGGGAGGGGACACGAGACGAGACGAGGGAAGCGAGGTAATGAAGAGATTTAAATACTCGTGTAAGGAGCTTTAATAGACACCGGTAGTAGATGGGGAGCCAGTGCATTTCTATAAGAAGGGCAGAGGTGTGGGAGCAGTGTGGTAGGCTGTAAATGAAACGCGCAGACGCATTTTGGATCTGTTGTAGTGGAATTAATGCATATGTAGGGTCATAAATGGTGTCACTCTATTGTAGCAACAATCGCGAGTGAAGAGTGGTACTGTATGTGTGGAGCCCCTCTCTAGCACCAGAGTGAATATGGCATGGAAGGGCTCAATAGAGGACGTAACAGTCTGGGTGAACCCGTGAGGGCACGTGACTGGACGAGGTGGTAACGAGGGCCAAAGAGGAGGTGAGAGGGACACGTGATGTGGGCCCTGAGTCTCCGAGAAGGAGCTGGAAAGGGGCGTGGCCAAGGGCTGGGCCTGGCCACACCGGAGTGGATAAAGGCCGAGTCCCGAGAGTGATCATGGCGGTTCATCTCTGGGAAGAAATCCTCCATCTTCGAGCCTGGGTTCTCGGTCTTGCGCACGTGGAACAGGCAGCGTGTTCGCTGTCCTGATCCGACTTAGTAATTATCCCGTCCAGTGTGTAGATAGTCAGCCGTGGTGGTCACCACCCTAAGTCATTATACTCTTAATGTTAACCTGTGGTATTAGTTAATAAACGTGTTGCCTCCAAGATCAAGAGTGCACCTCAATTGAACCCACTCCACATATGCTGGGAGACCGAGTAGGAGAGAGTTATAGTAGTCTAACCGAGGGAAGATGAGTGAGTGTATTAGTAGTTTGGCAGTGGATTGAGTGATGAGAGGGAATATTTTGTGAATGCTGACAAGGTGGAAACGACAGGTGCGGGTGATGGCGGAGATGTGAGAGGGGAGGGAAAGGGAAGAGTCAAAGAGGATACCAAGGTTGTGGGCATAGGGAAAAGGGGTGAGTGAGAAGGGTGTGAAGGTGATGGTGTGGGTGGGTGAAGGAAAAAGAGCAGCGGGGAAAAATAAAACCTGGGTTTTAGAGGGGTTGATGGCAAGGAAGTGAAGCGACATCCAAGACTGAAGGGCAGTTAAGCAGGCTGCAAAGCGAGAAGAGAGGTCCGGAGTTAAAGTGGAGAAAGAGAAGAACGTTTGGATGTCGTTGGTGAAGAAGTGGTGGGAGAAGTTAAAGGAGGAGATAAGTGTTTCGAGAGGGGAGATGTAGAGAGAGAAGAGAAGGGAGCCCAGGATAGAACCTTGGGGAACACCTGCTGTGACGGGTGAAGTAGCGCTGCAGAAGTGATTGAAGGAGACCGAGGACGAGCGTGCCGGAATGCCCAGATTAGAGAGAGTCGAGTTGGATGATCGACAGTGCCAAAAGCCGAGGAGAAGGAGGACTGAGGAGAGATGTGCGTGGGCCGAGTTAGTCAGGTGGTTCTGGAATGGTAATGAGTGCAGTTTCTGTGGAGTGGAGTGGAGCGTGCGAAAACCGGATTGATGAAGTGGGTAGAGGGAGTGGGTGAAGATTAGGTTGTTGAGGTGGGAGTGGACAAGACGTTTGAGAACTTTGGAGAGGAAGGGAAGCAGGGAAATGGGACGGTACTTTGAGATGAAGTTGGCATTGAGGGAGGGTTTCTTAATGAGAGGGGTAATGATGACCGACTTTCAATTAGCAGAAAAGGCACCGGAGGATAGAGAATCATTTAAAAGGGAGAGTAAGTAGGGAAGGATAGCGGGTAGAAGGGAAGTAGGGATCGGGTCAAGGGGTGAGGTGGTGAGATGGACTTTGGAGATGGTAACGGAGAGGTCCGCTAGACTCACGGGGGGCATATTGGTGAAGGCAGACGGAGTCGGGTGTTGGTGCGCAGCTAAGGATGGAAGGGTCTGGATGGGATACGGGGAAGCTTAGAAAGAGGAGCGAATGGCATACGTTTTGGAGAGAAGAAAAGAGCAAAGTCAGTAGCAGAGATGCCAGTGGAAAGGGCGGGGAGGAGTTGGGGAGAAGTGTGCAGAGGTTATTAAGGGTAGAGAAGAGTAGGAGGGGATGAGAGGAAAGGGAGTAATGTGTTAATGTGTTGATGGTGGAGTGTAAGATGGCAGAGGCAGCATCTGGGTGGAGGGAGGAAAAAGAGGGCAAGGAAGGCAGAGAGATTAGGGATGCGGAGTCTCTAGTGAGCGGAGATCGTGGGAAAGAAAGTGGTGGGGTAGGATGGGGCTGGTAAGGGGTGGAATGGGTAAGGTGATGGTGAGAGAGAGGAGGAAGTAGTCCGATGGAGGGTGGGGTCGGATACAATGGGGGAAGCCTACCAATCTGATATAAAGATGAGGTCGAGGGTGCTGCCAGAGGTGTGAGTAGGGGGCGAGGGAAGGAGATAGAGATCGAAGGAGTTAGTGAGGGGAAGGAGGGTCGGGGCAATCTAGAGAAGACTAAGATCCAGACTTAAATCACCTTGAAGAATAAAAGGGTGTGGGAGAGGGAGGACAGTGGAAAGAAGACAGTCGAGGTGGTCAAGGATAGAGGGACTGGGGGGACAATAGATAATGAGGAAGGTGATAGAGTGGGGGGAGTAGAAGGAGGATAATTGGTGTTAAAATGAGGGAAGGACAGGATAGAGGGGAGTGTAGGCGCAGGGATTCAGGATGGAGGATTGAGCAAGGATATGCCTCCACCTTTGCCCACCCAAAGAGGGGTGTGGGAAAGGAGGAGGCAGAGGATGAAAGGGTGGCGGGGGTGGTGGTGGTGTTTAATGGGGCGATCCAGGTTTCTGTGATAGCGAGGGCGGTGAATTTAAGGGAGAGAAAAGCATCCAAGGTGGAGGCAGATTTATTGCACACGGAATGAGAGTTCCAGAGGCCTAATTTGAGGGAAAAATCAGCAGATGGCGGGGTCGGAGGGAGTGCAGGTGTATGTTGCACTTCTTTTGCACCGTATGTAGCCAACCGTGCTTATTGGAGGTGAGGGGGAAGGACAGTAAACTAAACACAAAAAGCATTTCCAAAGAAATTAGTTTTCAATTTAGATTTGAAAGCGCAAAGCTCCAGTGGCTTCCTAATATCCGCAGGAAGAGCATTCCAGAATGCCGCAGAAGTACATCTGAAAGCGTGCGATGCGGTGACCATATTTGTTTGATGGTTCGCCAAAAGCTGCTGTGAGGATGGCCGGAATTTGCGTGATGGTGTATGCTCCTTTAAGAGACTAGAAAGGTATTATGGTTAATTTCTGGATAACACTTTGTGTGTAATGAGCTGTTCCCCTGCACTTGACTCGTTGTTTCCTACAGGTTTAATGGCATTAGGATGCCAATTGATATTATTTTTCTGGACACATAGGCCTGATGCTGTAGGCCGAAACACCTCTGCGGTGTCCAGGATTGCTTACAAGTCTGAAATACATCATTTGAACCAGGCTGGGAGGCACAGTTTTAAGGACAATTAAAAAAGAAAAATTCCCCACTCCCATTTGTGCATTATTATTTAAGCAAACAAGTGGTAGTCAAACATTATAAACTTACGAAAATAAATATTTCAGCGTTGTCGTGCCTGTCTCGAGTTAAGCAATAATAGAAGATTTATGTTTTATTATTTTACGGTGGAAAAGCACATCGCGATTTACAGTCGCGTATCTATTAACCACAAATATTTCGCTCACGGCCGCCGGGTAGGGCGGGCGGTGCTGCTGCAGCTCAGCGATAATGCTCTCGCACGTCAACCATAAAACACTCCTGTATGCATCAGGCACTTGAAAATATAATGGCTTTTCCATAAAGGTATCGTCCATTATTCAATAATCATTATTGGACCTTCCCTTCGCTGTAAAAAAAAGTTCCTACATAAAACTAAAATAAACTTTATTTTTTATTTACCCAGGTAAGGCTCACTGAGCTATATAACTATTTTTCAGAAGCGACCTGGCCACAAATAATAGCTCAATGAAGTGGCTTATCAAGTGGAAATTTATAGCAGCCAGACTCAAAATGCATGACCCTAAATTTGGAGGGCAAAACCAGAGGACCTGGAGACAAATCCATACGACCATGGGAAGACTATGCAAACTCCACATATATTATCTTAAAATAATTTATACAGTGCCTTAACAAATATACAGGCATCAAGGGTGCCTCGGTGGCGAGATAGTTAACTACGTTGAAATATTTATTTCGAGATAGTTAAATATTTATTTAGTTAACTATCTCGCCACCGAGGCACCCGACATAAGTGGGGCAGTGAGCCCATTATCCCCCCTTTCCCGCAACCCGTAAGCTCTGTGATCGGTCTTCTGCCCACAAAAATGTTGTACCCCCCTTCCTTATTCTTGCTCGCGTTCTGTTCCGGGCTGTTGTCTAATAAAATTAACAAAATTATAAATGGATGGCAGTTTGGACCGTGTCGACGAAACATTGGCAACGTTTTCCTTACGCACTTAAAGTAGTTTTTTATGTCAATGTCAACACCCGAGCAATCTTCAACGGCACGTAACAAAGTGTTTCCAAATGATCGGAGGCGACACACTAGCGAGCCCCTGGCACTCTCTGGAATGTCGGTTCGATTCGTGCCGCCAACACTGTGGAGGTGGTGGTGGTGGGCCACTGGTATCAGAATTCTCATTCTCAGTACCTGGATCTCGATTATTTGACTTTGAGACATTTTGGCCGGCACTGTAAGCTTCTTGACTCAACGTTTGGGGTCTGTTCGCTGCCAAGCACAGCTGAATCAGCGGCTGTAACTGCCGACACTGCCGACGGTCCTGGGCTGTGGTCTATCTCCATATATATAAAAGGCAAAGTTGTGAATATGTGTGTCTGTTCAAAATGTTTAGCGTACAACCCGACATGCAACAAACTGCAAATTTGCCATGTGGGAACTTTCCAGACTGTACACCATGCAAAAATGAGAAAAATACACTTTTTTTGGGGGGGGGGGGGGGGAGATCAATAATGCATATGTTTTTTGCACGGCAAGTGAGCTGTGACGTACCATCTGTCACGTGACCCGCGCATGTGGAAGCGTAATGCATTGTAGTGTAGTGGTTAGCGCGCTGCGCTACGAACCCGGCGACCCGAGTTCGATTCCCGCTCACGGCCACCACCGGTGACGATTATTTGAACCGGTCCTGGGCCTCCCCTAGGTCGACTCAGCCTCAAACGAGTAACTGCTGTGGTGTGTGAACATTTCCACTGGGGAGACAAAGGCGGCCGGGTGTGGTGAATCCAAGTCCCGGGCGATGCCAGGTAGTACAGCTAGTTGGTTTATATGTAGCTCTATATTGGTCTCTGTGTACCCGATGGATCTCATGCAACTCTGTGTAACTGCAGTGTCCTGTAACTAACCACTGCAGTCTTGGGCTGTGATCTATGGCTCTCTATGTAACTCTGTGGATCTATATGCAACCCTATGGATCTCTGTGAAACTCTATGGCTCTCTATGCAACTCTGTGTAACTGCAGTGGCCTGGAACTGCCACCACTGCTGACCGTCCTCGTTTGTAGTTGTCCTTGCAACAGAGCTACTGAGCTCATTGGGGCCTCATCAGCTGAAGTAATAAAACCTGAGTGTGAGGTTTGAGGAGGCTTAGCCACCGTCAGCCAGAGCCACACACCATCCTCCCACCTGTGATTACCACCACTTACTTGCGAAGAGCATGGTGCCCTCCGCCGCCTCTGGGTCAGAGCGGAGGGTGGCCAGGCCATAGTCGGTGATCTTGAGGACAAAGCGACTGTCCACCACGCAGTTGGATGACTTGAGCGCGCCGTGCGAACCGATGACGCTGGCGTGGAGGTAGGCCATGCCCTGCCGGGATGGGAAGAAAGACACAACACACACCGTGCTTGGAGACACGACTTGTAGCGACGCTTGCAAGCGCGCTAGCTGCTACACCACTGCTCTCTCCAAAACTCGTCCATGGTTTTGTAACGTCCAGGCCAAAGAGCTTCCCAGTGGCTCAGGAGACAGACAGCTTAGCTGGCACCACAGGGATCCTGATGATGAAACCAGGGTCATCTACAGCAGCGAGCGATTTGAAGTTTTTGGCCCAGTTGCCAGTGACTGGCTACACAAAATAATGTTACATTTGCATTTCCACTTAACTTTGGCTAAAGTCTAGCTGTGAGAATTTAAAGCATCACTGTCTTACTGTCACGCGATGAACATTTCTGCACCTCCGATGAGCACGGTTGGCTACGTATGGTGCAACAGAAGTTCAACATATGGTACATTTTCTTGGTTCTTTCGGTAAAGTCACGTAGAAGGGAAGTAATAAAATAATTAAAATAAAACATAATAAGATAATTCTTCTACGTGACTTTACCGAAAGAACCAAGAAGATGAATCCCTGCAGTCACGAAAGCTTTAAATCGAAATATGGTACATTATTTCTGAGCCCAGCGACCTGAGACCGATTCCCAGCCATGGCCGGTCGTTAGCAACGAGTGAAATCTCAGGCAACCCTGGGCTCCCCCACTTCACCAAACCGACAATGACCAACATGGTGAAGTATGGCCAAACAACCCCCAACCACCGACACAGCATGGAAAGGCTGAAAATATTGGTTGATAAAGGGTTGAAATTATGAATATTAATTTATTACATCGTTTTACCTCCACCTCTCTAAAATAAATACAAATTCTGATTCTGTTAAATGTTTTGTCATTGAATTTTTACTGATCAATATCATCATTGTCAGCCATGATCAATACACTGCGGGATGAAGGCCTCCCCCAAGCCGGCCATGACCTCTCGTGATTTCATGATGCAACAAACCACCCAGGACCTGCCCGACATGAGAGCCGATTGCAAGGCTCCATCTCCTCGGAGCATGTCCTCTCGTGGCTCGTTCTATCCCTATCCCTTGGCTGCCCCTCCGCTATTATTCTTGACCGTCAGCCGTCGTCCCCTTCTAGCCCACAACAGGCATCGCCCAAGCCCCACTCACTTTCCTTAACGGTCTGAATGATATTCTTGGTTCCTTCGGTAAAGTTGGATGCTGCTAATCCTGCATAATGCACGGGCATAAGTAGTACTAATCACATACCCGCATTTTCCATATCCCCTCCATTGGATGCTGCTAACCTGCATAATGCACGGACATAAATAGTACTAATCACATACCTGCTTGTCCCATAAATATGCTGAATTCCTCTTTATATGCAAATTATTTTGTCAAGGCGCCCTTTCCCCCCCCCCTCCAACCCAGCTTATATATATGCTCCAAGCACGTGTGCTGTTTCATTCAGACGCTGTCGCCTCGACAGACCTGGTTTCACCTGAGGACGGCTGCTGGCGTTGTGGCCGAAACGTCGTGAGAGTTGTTTTGTTATGTTTTATTTTTATTATTTTATTACTTCCCTTCTACGTGACTTTACCAAAAGAACCAAGAAGAAGAAAAAGTCACGTGACTTTACCGAAAGAACCAAGAATATGAACCCCTGCAGTCACGAAAGCTTTAAATCGAAAAAGGTCTGAATGATGTCATTAACCTGCGCGTGTCCTCCTATCCACGCGTCCCTCTCCCTGGCTCCTTGTGTAAGGGGACACCACGGTTGTAAGATGTTAACTACCTCGCCTGGTATCCAGGAGGTCGTGGGCTCTATCCCAACCCTGATGCCTGCTGTATATTTGGAGTTTGTGTGTCTCTTTCTCATTATCATCACGGTTGTAAGATGTTAACGACCTCGCCTGCTATCCAGGAGGTCGTGGGCTCGATCCCAACCCTGACGCCTGCTGTATATTTGGAGTTTGTGTGTCTCTCTCTCCCCGTGGTCACATGGATTTTTTCCAGGTCCCCTCCGGATTTTCCCTCCACATTTAGAAACAACATGTCTTTAAAGTATTTGTCTACTATACATTTCCACACTATGAGCCACTTCGTTGAGCGATCATTTGTGGCCAGGTCGCTTCTGAAAAAGAGCTATCTTTATAGCTCATTGGGCCTTACTTGGTAGAATAAAAAATAGTTTGCTGGAGTTTAGGAATTCCACACGTATCTCTCCCAATCGATCCACTGCTGCGCCCGTCGCAGACAAAAGTCGGAAGCTGCCATTAAATTTAAATCCATTTTACTGAGGGCCGATGGACCTTAAGCACTCAATAGCGTGCTCCTGACAGTGGTATTCACCTTGACGATGTCGTTGATGAGTGAGAAACGAAACATCCAATCCAGGTTTATGCTTTCGTTTTCCAAAATATCCTGAAAAAATAGTTGGGAAAAAAATACATAAAGGTTAAAATGCATTATGAGCTCACGAGTTTAAAATATATATATATAAATAAAGAAAAACCAGGTACATGCTTTAATTTTCCTAAATATGTATTTTTATAATTTACAAGAAGCTTAAAATGCATTCCGAATTGACAATGGAATTTTCTACTTGCATGTATATGTAATGCGGGCGTAAGCGACCTTCCGGAGGTGACGTCACGGGGGGTGGAGTCATGTGACGTGGGGGTAAGGTTCGGGGCTTTAAGCGGGTAAACCGGAAGGGGAAGTCAGTCGGGGTGTGAGCGGAAAAGAGTGAGGCCACGCGGGCAAGTGTGGAGAAGGGGGGGCGCCGACGGCGATCGGGAGCCAACCCCGAAGATAAGAGCAAGCTGCGGAGTGGTGTGCAGCTGGGGAGGAGACAGCCAGGAGGGCTGCGAGTTAGAGGCAGCGGTGTGGCTGCCAGGAGGAGCTGCGGAGAGAGAGAGAGAGGGGGCTGCTTGATAGAGGCAGCGGTGTGGCTGCCAGGAGGAGCTGCGGAGGGAGAGAGAGAGAGCAAGAAGCTGTGAGAGCTGCGGAGGGAGAAGAGCAGCAGAGAGTACAGCCAAGGGGGGCTGTGTGAGAGAAACAGCAGCGGAGCTGCTGTTGGGGATCGGGCCGACATTGGAGTCAGCACCGTGGAGAAGCTACAGAGTAAAGACAGCCGTGTGGGTGTACAGCACGAACCGAATAATAAAGGACACTGAGCCAGACATCGTGGTCCAGTCGTTTATTACACTGGTGTCGGAAGTGCAACGGCATGTCGAAACAAGTGAGGAAGAAAGTTAATCCGGCGCCTGCATCGGCTTCTTCGTCCGACGACGACGAACTCCCTCCAACCACGGATCCTGTTGGGGTGGTGGAGGAGAGCCAGGCTGAGGCGACCACGGGAACGGGTGTGGAGGATGTTGGCGCGGTGGCGGGTCCGTCGACATCATCAGACGCGGATCAACGATGGCAAGCGATGGCGGTACAACTGGAGGCACTTCAGGACGTCCTGGCGCATCTATGCCATCTCGTCGCGCCAGGGACGATGGATGATGCAAGTGGTGCTCCGCGGGCCGCCACGTTGCCTGTCCTGCCGCCGCCATTGCCCACGCGGCAAGAGGCCGCCATTTTGCGCGCTCCGTGGCGCCAAACCGCCATCTTGGCCACGCCGCGGGCCGACGCCATTTTGAATTTGCCATCACAACCACCACCATTGGAAGACGGCGGGAAGAGGAGTCGGAGTCGCCACCTTACAACAGTTAAAGAATTTTCCGTCGGTGGGGACTGGAGCGCGTTCGCCTGCCGCTTCTTGGCGGCGGTACGCACAGCAAGATGGACCGATGCGGAGGCTTTGGAGGTGTTGCCGACTCTTCTGGACGACGAATCTGTCCGATTCTTCCGTTCCATAGCGACCGATAAGAAGGCAACTTTATGTGGTGTTTTTCAAGAAATGGCCGATGCTTATGAGCCACCAGATGATGCGCATCGGCGATTCGCTCAACGACAACGAGCACCAGAGGAGTCGCCCGTGGCGTTCAGGGGTGCGGTGCTGGAGCTGGCCATGGCAGCTTATCCTGAGACGCCACAGGACCTGCTTGAGCCTCTCATATTAGGGAAAATGTTGGAGTTGTCTCGGGATCTAGGGATCCCCATGCCTGTGTGTGGGCATGAGAAGCTAACTTCCCGGATGGCTGCTAAGTGTCTCGATGCGCAATTCAACCTCCGTCGCTGGAAACAAGTGACGGCGTGGACGGGGGGGCCCGTCAAAGAAGGGGATGCGCTGGGGTGGGACCCTGCGCAGGCCGTCTATGTTCCGGATGACCGGGGCCCTCAACAACTGACGGCCGCCTCCGCTCCATGGACGGGACGCGGCGGGCCGAGACCGCGCGCGATGCTACCAGAACGGGGCCGTCAGGAGGCGAGGCCTGCGCTTCGGCGCAACGAGGCCGAATGTTTCCGCTGCGGGCGTAGGGGCCACTACGCCAGAGACTGCTGGGCCCGCTTCCCGGCTCCGCCGCAGCAGGAGGCCTCGGCACCGGTCAAGTCGGCTAAAGATCCTCCGAAACAGGCATGTCGGCACGCACCAGACACTCGGCAAGGCTTTCCACCTCACCCACCACCTGTGTTGCGCGATCCTATTGTTGTTGTTAAAGAAAGGCCATCGACGGGGCCTTGTCATTCAGTTACGCAGTGGCGCAAATTGGCACGGAGAGTTGTCGCGGCCGCTACGGGTTCGTCCACTGTACCGGGGTCCATACAAGGTGTGGACGTGCGCATTTTGGTCGACTCGGGGGCGTCTGCGACTATTATATCGGATGTCATTTTCCATCTTTTGGGCATTCCGTCGGGGGCTGTGCGTCCGGTTTATGGGTCGTGCGTCGCTGCGAACGGGGGTAGCATGGGCATCGTGGGTCAGGTGGATGCTAAGATATCTATTGGGGATGTGTCGGCCTCGGGTGTTGTGTTGATATCGAGATCTTTGGCGGTTCCTTGTTTGTTAGGCACCGATTTTTTGGCTAAGATGCCCATTTTGATCAAAATCAATGAGAATTGTATTGAACTGCCGGGGGGCCGTCAAATCTCGTTTCTGCCGTCGCCCTGGGGGCGACCTGCTTCGGCCGTACAAGTGCAGGCGCTGTCCGTCGCATCTGTGGACATTCCACCTGGTACACAGATGCTTATACCCTTGCGGTATCGGAAGCCCCTGCCTGATCGGCTAGGAGCAGTAGGGGTCTTGTTGTCACCGTCCGCCACGATAACAACCGGGTTGGCGTTAGTGGGGGCACAGACCATCGTCCGGCCGGATCAATTACCGTTTTTACAGGTGCTTAATGCGGGGGGAGAAAACGTCCGTGTCCCGGCCGGTACGGTTGTGGCACATGCCACTACGGCGTTTGCGACCCATGATTGTCCACATAGCCGGGGAGTTGTTGCTGGGGTTTCCGAGCCAAGGAGTTCGGATGATCGTTTGGTTGCTCAATTATGTGACGAAAATTCTTCCCTGTCCATGGAGCAACGTGGTGCGCTGCGTAAATTGTTGTTGACATATTCCGATGTGTTCAGCTCCGATGATTTGGATTTGGGCCGCACTTCCTTGCTTTACCATCACATTGAGACGGGCGATGCTGCCCCTATTCGATTAAATTCGCATCGGATGAGTCCTGCGGAGCGAGAACACGTACGGGGGGCAGTGGAAGACATGTTGGCTGCGGACATTATATCGCCATCTAACAGCCCATGGGGCGCTCCAGTCGTCTTGGTTAAGAAGAAGGATGGCAAATTGCGATTTTGTGTTGATTTCCGCAAATTGAATAAGATATCGGTGGCAGATGCGTACCCCCTGCCGCGTATGGATGACTCCCTCGACGCATTGTCGGGGGCTAAGTTCTTTTCCACACTGGACCTCTCTTCGGGATTTTGGCAGCTTCCCCTTGACGAGTCCTCACGGGAGAAAACTGCTTTCCGTACGCCGCAGGGGTTATTTCAATTCAACTGTCTCCCGATGGGATTGAATGCGGCCCCTGCTACATTTCAAAGATTGATGGAGCTCGTTTTGACGGGGTTGCAGTGGGAGACATGTCTTATATATTTGGACGATATCATTGTCTTCAGCCGCACATTCGATGAACATTTGACGCGGCTGGAGACAGTGTTCACGAGGATGCGTTCTGCCAAATTGAAATTCAAACTAAAGAAATGTCACCTACTGCAACGGTCCGTCCGCTATTTGGGGCACATTGTGAGCGCTGAGGGAGTGTCCACGGATCCGGAAAAGACGGCGTGCGTCCGGGATTGGCCGACTCCGGCCACCGTGGGGGATGTTCGGCGGTTTTTGGGATTTGCCTCGTATTACCGAAGATTCGTGCCGGGTTTTGCGACGATTGCGAGGCCTTTGCATCTCCTTACGGGTAAAGGACGGAAGTTTGGTTGGGGACAGCCGGAGGAGGCGGCCTTTCGGAGTCTGCGTGATCTATTGGCCACGGCCCCAACATTGGATTATCCCGATTTCGATCACCCATTCATTCTTGATACGGACGCGAGTGACACAGGTATTGGGGCGGTGTTATCACAGTCTAAAGGGGGTGTAGAGCGTGTCGTGGCGTATGGTAGCCGAGTCTTGTCTCCTGCGGAAACCCGCTACTGTGTCACTCGCAGAGAACTATTGGCGGTTGTTTTTTTCCTACGGCAATTTCGACCATACCTCTACGGTCGTTCTTTTATTGTGCGTACGGATCATGCGGCCTTGCAATATGCCCTTAAAATTGACCAGCCATCCGGACAGTTGGCACGTTGGTTGGACACGCTACAGGAATTTTCCTTCCAAATTCAACATCGGAAGGGTGTGCGCCATGCGAACGCTGACGCACTTTCCAGATTACCGCGGCGCGCCCCTTGTAAATGTGAGTCGGGGACGCATAGGTGTTCGCCGATTCCAAACCCCCCTCAGCCGCTCACGTTGGCCGTCGAGAAGTCGGACACTCCGATGGAACCGGGACCGGCTGACGGGGTTTTGAATCTGCCGCGGTCTGTCTGGATCCGGGAACAGATGATGGATGAGTCATTGGTGTCCTTGCGGAAGCGGTCTGCTAAGGACAATGGGAGTCCGAGTACGGCTGTGGGGCCGCAAACCGCTCTCCGAGATGGTCTGCTTATGTGGCGGGAGGGGTTCCAGGAACGTTGGCGCCTGGTGGTACCAACGTCCTTGCGGTTCGAGTTGATTAGAACCCTCCATTGTGACACTCTCTTACATTTAGGGGTGCAGAAGACCTTGTTGACGTTGCAACGTCATTATTTTTGGCACGGCATGGCGACAGATGTCGTAGGGCACGTGCGCGCGTGCCCTGCGTGTGCACAACGTAAGCCGCCGAAACATCCTTACGTGCCGCCTCTCCAGTCGATTCAGGTGTCTCGAGTCAATGAATTGGTGGCACTGGACATATTGGGACCTTTTCCACCATCGGCGAGGGGTAATAAATATTTGCTGGTAGGGGTTGAGTACCTCTCCCGTTGGCCGATGGCCTGGCCGTTGCCTGATCAGTCGGCCGCGGCCATTACCGACGCCTTTTTGTTTGGGTATATTATGGATAAGGGGGCGCCTGAGAGACTCCTCACGGACCAGGGCAGGAATTTCTCTTCTAAATTATTGGCGGAAGTGTGCGCGGGCCTTGGGACTAAGAAAGTACGGACATCCCCATACCATCCGCAGACGGATGGTATGGTTGAACGGCTGAACAGGACATTGTCTGCCATGCTTTGCCATACCGTGAGTGAACAACAATCAGATTGGGATCTGCACATCCCCGGGGTGCTTTCGGCGTACAGGATGACGCCTCATGCGGCTACGGGATATTCGCCGTTTTACCTTATGTATGGTCGGGAAAACGTGCCGCCGGTGGATGTGCAATTGGGAACTGGGGTGAAGGGACCTCGGAAACCACTTCCTGAATACATTCAGGACACGGTTCGCCGAGTCACGGAGGCGCGGGAGAATGCCCGCGTGGCTACGGCCAAAGCCCAGGCCCGGAACGAGCGATATGCGCGACGGTCTGAGGGGGAGTGCCCTTGGAAGGTTGGGGACCTAGCCTGGCTTCATTGTCCACAGGTACGTCCGGGGACCTCGCCGAAATTGCACAAACCCTGGCATGGTCCCGTACGCCTCATTGCGGTTCCCAACCCACAGACAGCACGCGTCCAGATTGGGTCTCGTCGCTGGGTTGTGCATACGTCGCGCTTGAAACCATATGTTGCTCCCTTACATGATGCGTCATCCCCCAATGTTGCCTTGCCGGGGTCTGTTGCTGCTGACTCTCCCCTGCCTGCGTCCATTGATTTTGCTAGAGCGCCTGTCGTACCTGTTCCAGACAGGCCGGCCGTGACATTGCGGGGGACGAGGGGCCCTGCTCGGAGGACGCCTGCCAGGTCTGCGGGACCTTCGAGCCCTGCAGCCCTTCCGACCCAGCTGCGGGCACGGTCACAGGACAAGCCCAAGACTAACTCTTTAGAGACACGGGACGGCGGTGGACTTCCAGCTGCGACAGGGGGATTACCCCCTGTCGTTCCTCGACTTTCATCGCGTTCCCGTTCTGCGAGTGGGCCGCCGACCGTCCGGGACGGGCCGGCGACCCGCACACGTTCCAAATCGCTTACGTTTCGTTGAGTGTTGTTGTCTTGTTATTTTCTTCTTACAGTTGTATTTATTGCATGCTTTTGTACGATCGTTGATGTTGATTGCGTTGTTGTTGTTCTTGCTGTTACATTATATGCTTAGTGTCCTTTAGGGGGGGAAGCTCGGTTCGCCGCATTACGATTTGCTATTGGTCAGCCGAGGTCGGCTGGGATTTTTCTACGGGGGAGGGTGGTGTAATGCGGGCGTAAGCGACCTTCCGGAGGTGACGTCACGGGGGGTGGAGTCATGTGACGTGGGGGTAAGGTTCGGGGCTTTAAGCGGGTAAACCGGAAGGGGAAGTCAGTCGGGGTGTGAGCGGAAAAGAGTGAGGCCACGCGGGCAAGTGTGGAGAAGGGGGGGCGCCGACGGCGATCGGGAGCCAACCCCGAAGATAAGAGCAAGCTGCGGAGTGGTGTGCAGCTGGGGAGGAGACAGCCAGGAGGGCTGCGAGTTAGAGGCAGCGGTGTGGCTGCCAGGAGGAGCTGCGGAGAGAGAGAGAGAGGGGGCTGCTTGATAGAGGCAGCGGTGTGGCTGCCAGGAGGAGCTGCGGAGGGAGAGAGAGAGAGCAAGAAGCTGTGAGAGCTGCGGAGGGAGAAGAGCAGCAGAGAGTACAGCCAAGGGGGGCTGTGTGAGAGAAACAGCAGCGGAGCTGCTGTTGGGGATCGGGCCGACATTGGAGTCAGCACCGTGGAGAAGCTACAGAGTAAAGACAGCCGTGTGGGTGTACAGCACGAACCGAATAATAAAGGACACTGAGCCAGACATCGTGGTCCAGTCGTTTATTACATATATATAATGGGGATTCATGCACAATGCTTTATTAATTATGATCATATTTACTGCCAAATCCAAGCCAGTCTGCGTTAAGCCACCACCACCACCATGAGGAAGCAATTATATTGTTAAGAGCTCCCATCGTGGACAAATTATATACTGATGCAGGCTGTGCAATTTCATCCCATCATTATGCGACGATCCAGTGTACTGTTACGACTTATGCAATTACTTCCAAACCAGAAGCAGCCCATCATTTGAGACCTCCGGAAAAATGGAGCGTGTCAAGTCGTGAACAAATGTGCCCGCCGTTCGAAGGATGCTAACACCGACGACGTAAGTCATTAACTATTTTAAATCGTGCCGGGCCATATGCTGCATGCAACGTCTGAATCGTGCCGGCTTTAGTTTGTTTCGTTCCTAAAAAAGCCAAAATAAAAATGTAAACATAAAGCAAAACAATCAGGTATGTCTAAGATTTTGTCAACAATGTAATCGCTCATGGCACCTGGAGAGAATACTTAGTGGCACTTATTTTATCATTCAATGCAGGTGGCCCATTTTAGTTTGTTTTCACTGCTTAAACGGGCGACGTAGCAATTGCGTTATTCAAGCAGCCAAAATAGAACATGAGTCACATTTTCTTAAGACCACACACTAACGGAGCTCTTTTTTTCAGAGCCCATGTTAATCAATAAAATGTATTACAGAGGAAAACAATTAAATACAAGTATCCATATATTTATATAGAGTACACACACAAGACAAATATTCCCTATGTAAACTCCACAGGACATGAGGGAAAGATGCAAGATGAGGTGGGGTGGCCAGGATGATGCCAGGCCACCTTTGTCTCCCCAGTGCTGAAGTTTACACACCGCTATGTACTCATTTAATCGAACATGGTTTTCTGTATATGCAGCGCAGTGCCGATCCCCGCACAAAATTTTCAAGCAAAATTACACACACATTTTAATAGACACATATAATGGAGCTACGCGACATCGGACAAAAAACAAAGCATTCAGCATTGCAGCAAATTAGACTCCAGAGTTTTACCCTGAAGCATGTAGCATCGAAAGCAGCCACTTGATTCATAGCTGTTTATATCGGAGGGAGGGAGCGAAGTGGAGGGAGAGGGTGAGGCCTCTTTCCGGCACGGATGCTCACAGCTTGACACGACTGACCTTCAGGCTGCCTCGGGGACAGTACTCGGTGACGATGCAGATGTTGGGTGGGTCGATGCAGGCTCCCACGAACCTGGTCAGGTGGTCGTTTTGCACGTCCCTCATCTGCACAGACAAGGGGCAGTTTCCACAAATGAAGTAACCTCCCAGGCCAAAATGTCAACAGCCGAACGATACGACGAATACTCAGCACGAAAATGTATTTTCGGTTATGTGTCATCACTGCATAATGTTGCGTCGAACTAGAACCCATGACGTGAATCGAGGGTCCTTGCCTTTTAGACCGTCAATTCGCCAGCATTTATTCAAACCAGCGTGACTCTGCTAATGATTGAAAACTACTTTTCGTGTTTAGTTTGTTGTCCTTCCCCCACACCTCCGATTATCACGGTTGGCTATGCACGGTGTGAAAGAAGTTCAACATATGGCGAAATCAGCCAAGAGTTGTGTTTATTTGAATGAACGCTGCTGACATTATTTGCCTCCCACAAGGCAATGTCGGCAAGTGCGTTGTGCCAGAAATAATTTTATTTTTTATGTAGAGAGCCGAATCTATGGAGGAGACATGGTCTGCTTATTTACGTTGCAATTTATATTCCCCACAACAGCGCTATTTATGAATTGTTGTTACTAATATTCACAGTGAGTTCTTGCTCAGATGAGTGGCCCTGAGCCAGTGATGGAAATTCTACATCTCTCTGGCGGAGACGAGTCTATCCATAGGACACCCTAAAAGTGGTGCATCTAGAAACTTTCCATTAAATACAGTCCTTACAATGATAACATAGCATTCAATCTACTCTCTGGTAAATATAAACTAAATACCAATTTTTGAAGTCTCAATGGGTCACTTCGATCTGTTTATTCAAATTCATGATGTGGGGCTGACTCGATGCGTTTCATCAGGACACTCATCTGTACCTCCTGCGAGTTCTGTTTGTGCGATTTCGTGGACATATGGCTAACCTATATCTACCCAAAATTAGCGATGGTCTGTGCACTTTGAATTCACTCATACCCAGATATGTGGTTGGACGTGGGATAACATTTTGTGCATTGCATTACTTTCCCAAATTTTACTAAGTTTGTTTTACTAAGTTTGTTTTCTCTGTGTCTCTATGTTGTCTCTCTAGTATTTCCTGCAGTCACGAAAGCTCCAAATCTCTCATTGACATGCTCATTTCTTTACCCCCCCCCCTCTCTCTGTGCCTCCCTCTCTGTCTATTTAAGACCTCGACACAGAGGCGTTGTTTCTCTGTGTGCCTATTTGTGTGTCTCTCTCTGTGTGTCTCTGTGTTATCTCTCTCTGCTTGTGTGTCTGTCTGTGTGTCTCCGTGTCTGTGTTTTGTCTCGCTCTCAAATTTAGCACTCTTTGGAAGAACCTAATCAACCAGGTAGGGTGTTGACTGTTATCTGTGTTGTGTTGCATTATATTTCTAAGTTTACTAGTTTTTTTCCTCATTCATTCGTACCTGATGATGATTGCTTGTGTTGCAATCGAAACGTTGTATTCTATTATTTAATGTATGTTCTTTCTTCGTGACTTTACCGAAAGAACCAAAAAGTAATTCCTGCAGTCACGAGAGCTCCGAATGAATATTGTGTGTTGTATTGTGTCCTTGAGGACGGCTGTTTGCATTGTGGCCGAAACGTCGTGAGAATAATTGTATTATGTTTATTTTTATTATTTTATTATTTCCCTTTTACGTGACTTTACCGAAAGAACCAAGAATATATAGTTTTGTTAAATAAATAATTATTCCTGGCCACTTGCCAAGTGTGTAAGCACGGTTTGTGCCAGACGTTAACTCCCCAGGACGTTTCCCAATGGCGTGTGAACGTCGGCTCGCTCTGAAATCCCTGGGCCCTCTGCTTGCAACACGTTGCTTCTTTCTGCTCCTTCACTGGCACCGCTCAACTTTGGGATTCCCACCCTTCGTCCCTTCCCCCCCCCCCCCACGTTCTTACTATGCAAGTGCGTGTGTTCTTTCACACCGTCCGTAGTCAACTGCACTAACCGGAGATGCGAGTGAAGGACAACAAACTAAACACTAAAAACAACACCAGTGATGATTATCTGAACCGGTCCTGGGCCTCCTCTATGTCCACTCTGCCGCAAATGAGTACCTGGTGTGGTGTGTAAACATCGCCACTGGGGAGACAAAGGCGGTCGGGCGTGGTGCTGGCCACCCACCCCCTCGTGTACATTACCGGCCTTCATAGGTGCTCGCTAACAGCACTTGCCCCTACAGTCTGTTAAGGCTATACGGGGGATCTTTGTCTTTGTTGGGAGCGCCAGGTGGCTAAACACAGCAAGTTGGCACAGTAGGTGGCACAGGTGGTGCATCTGCCGGTCATCTCAGTCAGTCCACCCATGGCACCTGGGTCTGTCCTGTGACCTCCTGTCAGTGGGCATTCGACACTTCACATGGCCTTAAAGTGCACATAGCCTGGCACAAGCGCCGTGGTGACGTCACAGACATTTAGTGGCGAATGGCAGTTGTTGTTGTGCTGGGAATGGTGCAGGTTGCCCCAACAGTATGTTAAGGCTATACGGGGTATCTTTGTCTTTGTGTTGGACATGGCGCAACGGTTAGCACGCTGCTTCGAACCCGGCGACCCGAGTGTGGACACAAAGACGGCCGTGAGTGGTGCTGGCCACCCACCTACTCATGTGCTGCCATGCTGGCCTTCATAGGTGCTACTCGCAAACAGCACTTGCCTCAAGAGTCTACTGTGGCTATACGGGGGGGGGGTAGCTTTGAGCTGTGTGTGCGCACGCCATTCCTTCGTCTGTTACTTACGTGCTTCATCTCAAACAGGACCTGGCGGGTTAGCTCGATGCGTTTCTTTGGCACCCGCTTAATTGCCACAATATTGCCCTGTAAGCAATTCATACACACAGACATAGTCATTTTAAACTTCATAAAATATATATGTAACCGTGTGTGTGTATGTCTGTGTAAGCCATATATTATAATAGTAATCATTTATTTCCCTTTGTCAATTACACTACGCCGCTATTCAGGACAACATTGCTCAACCCTAGTGGCCCTGTGCTGTGTCAGGAGGCACGTGAGGCAGAGTCACGGCTCACCGGGCCTTCGGGGATGGCTGGGGGGGGCTGCACCACCATGTGTCCATTGAGCCCCCCACCCAAGTTGACTTCCCGTAGTGGTGAATCACTGTTGCGGTGCCCCCCCCACCCCCCCACATGACAGGTCCACTGGCCCCATCCGAGAGGAGCAGGAGCCGGGCTGAGTTGTTCCCACTTTCGTTTATTCTGGGCAAGGTGCTTCATGTCAATATTAACCCTATCCTGTTCCGAGACAACTGCAAGTTTCAGGGCAAGTTTCGTTCACTGCTGAACACACCAGCAGTTGGCGTTAATTGTATGTAGAGAGGCGTGGCGCAGCTGTTTTTAAAGACTTTCTACTGTACCCACCGCAGAGAACTGTCGCGACACGACTGCACTCTACCATAGCTGGCTCCAAACTGTGCCACATGCCTCCCACATGGCATTGTGGGAGCCTCGATACTGATAAAGGTATTTTATTTTAATTTTAATTCTAGTTCCGTTCTGATGACGTACATGTACGTACTCATACGGCATTGGTGTCTGATGCTAGGGAAAGAAAGTGCCCCTTTAGGTCATCCCCCTCCAACATGAACTGCTTGGCCACCCGGTTTTCAGTAGAAAGCCTTAACACGTCAGTTTCCACAGCCAAAAGTCCAGGAATTCCCAATGATGCTTGCCGTCGTTTCAAGTAAAATGTCACGTAGCTAATCAAGGAGAATCTAACTGTGAGAATGGCTCTTTAGCTCACCGGTGGGTGAGCCGAACGATAACAACTAACCCATGATAGTAGTACCCATTAAACGTTTGCATAAGTGACAAATGTATGTACTTGACTATGTCAGGTGGTGGAGGGTCTTACGATACACACTTTTAGCCAGATCATTGGCCGTGCGGTGGTAATAGCGCAAATAGATCCATCTTGACATCTGTGCCTAGTGGATGTTGGATGTTTCCCTTCAACTTGATATTCAAGTTTCCATTTTACTTTCGTTTAGCCATGTGGGAACTCGAGAGCAGGATGGTCTCATTTGCAAGAGTGATCCAGGTGACCAAAGGTACAAAAAAATAACGAACCAAATAGAATTCAGAGAAAAAACAACATTGCACAATAAATCAAAACCTTTGCGCTAATATAAGTCAATATTATATGAAATACATTTTCTGAAATAATATTGGCTTGGACAAATAACCTTTAAAAACCATTCATAGTAAAATTAAGTAACTGAAACATCAACATGGATGTGAATGTAAAAATCACTAGTATGGAAACAGGCAAGGATATACATTAAACATTTAGTTAATCTGTTGATAAACATTTGACCGTTGGATCTTTATACAGTAAAGTAATACCCCGTGTTGCGTTGGTAATTTATTTCTGAAAGGTGTGATGCCGAATATCGAAACGACGTAAATCAAAGCGATTTACAGGTGGAAGTGCTTGCACAAAGGATAGTAACATCTCATCCTGTGTTCTTGGAATCTAGGTGGAGGTGAAGGCCGAAAGGCGACGGATACTAGAAAGGACGGGCGATGCTGTCAGCCACGAGACTGTGGGTTGAGGCAATGCTCATCAGGTAGTGGTGTTCATAAAGTGACGACCCATTTGTGAAACGACATAAAAGGGGGAGATGTAAATCAAATGTCTTACTTTATTATAATGACACAGGCTGTTCGTGAAGCTATACATTTTTTTTGCTTGACAAAAATATTTTATTTCGATGTTTAACCATGATTTCTCAATTGGGAAACAGGCAGTAATCATCGTCCCCTCCTGCGAAAACCTCACAGCACCCTCCTGAAAACATTGATTCTTGAGATCACACAGTGGCCATGGAACGTAGTTTAAGGTATTTACTGACGGAATTTGACTTCCAGCTGTTGTTCAGCTATTGAAACGCTACTCTGACCTCTGACCTTTTCTACTCTGGCCTTCATATCAGAGGTGACATCTCTGTTGTAGAAAATTATACTTCAAGGACAAGAGGCTGTTTCCGGTCTACTCTGCAGCTGTTCCCGATCCAACAAAATGCTTTACTTGGAGACTCGTGTTTTACAGTCATAATTTAGTTATCTATTTAGTTATATATTCACATCAACAGCACAATCCATTTTAACAAAAAATCTAAACAATTTTTATTTTACTAGGTAAGGGCCACTGAGCTATATGGCTCAATTTCACAAACAATAGCTCAACTCCAAATATACAGCACGTGTCAGGGTCGAGATCGAACCCATGACCTCCTGTATACCAGGTGAGGGAGTTAACATCTCGCTACCGCAGTACCATACGTAAAAGTTAATCATTTGACCGGCACCTTGTAATATGCTGTCTGTACAAAGAATTGTTTCTTTCCCTGCAGGGTCATGAAGGAGTTGTAGCTGGAGCCATGCTGGGAGAGGAGAGAGAGAGAGGGAGACAAACCATAAGCACGAGGTCACATCGTACACGTCAGTACATCGGGGCAATAACCGACGACAAGAGCCAAGTTATGTAAAACGACAAAGCACTATCTGGCACGCGACGACTTTTTGCCACAACGGAGAGACATGCAGCCAGGAAAGCGGGGCCTCAGCGTGAGTGAACTACATAAATAGTGGACATTAGCAAAAAAGTGCTGCGTAGCTCAACGGATTCCTCTGGTCTAAATAAAAAATTCTGATTCTGACATCTGAGCTCATTTGTCAGTGAGACTATTTATTTATATTGGAGGAATCCAATGCGCTATGAAGCTCTTTTGCAAAGATGTCCAGTATGTATGTACGTTGAACTTCTTTCGTGCCATACGTAGCCAACCGTGCTAATCAGAGGTGTGAAGGAAGGACAACAAAAAATCGCTTCAAGTTATTTTGGAAGTAGTTCTGTGACATCTGCTTTCACGGGTCATTCACCAACGCGGGGGGAGGGGGGGTGATGCACGCTTTGTCTTGATTCGTGACGCAGAGAGCCCTTCAGAATGAGAGTGTGCAGGGCAGGAGAAGAGCCTCGGTGCGCGTTGCTCAAGGCTCTCACTATCTGCGAGCCGACAGTGGTGCTGTCAGCAAGGCAACAATGCACAGATCAGAATCTAAATCTTGATTTGGACTGGAGCAGGAATTTGATGAGCTATTAAGCTCTTTTTCACAGATGTCCAGTTGGGACAGGTCAAATCATAACAACAAACAATAAAAAACACGATCAGAGTGCAAAGTATAGGAAAGGTAAGCAAATCAAATTTACAAAATATATACAATTAAAACTAAACTATTTTTTTTATCTTATCAGGTAAAGCCCACTAAGTTATTAGATTTGTTTTTCAGAAGCGACAAATGAAAGCTCAACGAAGTTGCTTATCATGTACGAAGTGGCTTATCATGTGTGTAAATATCACCATGAGGGCGGGTGAACAAGTTACAACAGCAGTCAATACAAAAAACAACACATCACAAATGAAAGCTCAACGAAGTGGCTTATCATGTACAAAGTGGCTTATCATGTGTGTAAATATCACCATGAGGGCGGGTGAACAAGTCACAACAGCAATCAATACAAACAACAACACATCACAAATGAAAGCTCAACGAAGTGGCTTATCATGTACGAAGTGGCTTATCATGTGTGTAAATATCACCATGAGGGCGGGTGAACAAGTCACAACAGCAATCAATACAAACGACAACACATCACACGGCCCGGAGAGGAATTCGGTTGTGATGGGAGACGTGTTGGACTTGTTCTGCGTAGCAGGGAGAGATCGCTCAGCCCCTGGCTACCGAAAGTGTTAAGGAGCCCTCCCATTATGGATGGACAGGGCTGATGTGTGGACACTTTCAACACTTTGTTGGAAAATTGTCATTAAAATATTTGGAAAAAGGACGATAATAATCGTAAATTTTTGCATTTATATGGCATTGCTTAAAATGCCTCAGCAAACTAAAAAGCACATCTCATCTCAAACGTTCTAAGGGCACCCCTAGTGGCAGCTGCCCCTGTGCGGCACATGGTGACTTGGCGGCTGGCCTGCGAGCGGGCGTGAGTCGGCTATTGGAGGGTGATGATTGCAGCTATCACCCACGAGTCATTTTTGTGAATTTGTGCAACATTTTGGACCGCACACAATGGCCTCCTACCCGCTTCAAACAACGTCATGGAATCTTTAACGTTCCATTGAGAGCGAAGCTGATGGCGCGTAGTTTCCCCGCTTCATACACACGACCGCAGTATTAACCAGGGCAGCCTGCCGAATCGGAACTGCAAACCTCTGCAGAAAGCGGCGAACGCGCTAAGGTCGGGCCGCGTCACCACCCCCCGTCGATGGCGGTGGCGGTTGCGGCGGTGATGGTGGCAGTGACGGTGGTGCTCACCATGGAGAGCGTGAGTCGACTGCCGGCCGTGCGCCTGCTCTTCTCGAGCTTGCTGAAGTGGATGTCCTCCCACTGAAGCCGCCACAGCATGCTCGCCAGCTCCTTCTCCACCTTCAGCTTCCTGGCAAAGCGACGTCGCAAAGCACAATTGACATTCAACTCCTGCAGAGGCTCTCGAAAACGAATTGAGTCTCGACAGATGCTTCGCTTCCAACTGAATCTAAAATGACGGGCGGTTTCCCGCTGTTTACGACGTGGCAATGCGTTCCCGGAAACTTGGTAGATGTAAATCGGACCCCATTTTCCCATTGACGAAGAAACAGTAGAGACATCACTTGCCGATGTTTTCCCATTTATCGACCATATTTAACAAGGCTCAATAGAAGAATTCCCTCATCAAAACTCGACACCATAGAGCTCGTTGTATTTCCGACCATCACCACCTAGCCAGTGAACTGGAGCACGTACACCAAGCCCTCAAGATGAATGGATACTTGAACTACACAATCGGTAAAGCTATCACCCCAACCGTTGGGAAAGAACCATCTGAGGACCAAATCTAAACCATCACCTTGCGATACATAGCAGGAGTTACCAAAAATATTTCCAAAATCATGAGCAAACACAAGATCCAGGTTCGATTTAACACAGTACATAAAATTCGTGATCTGATCCCATCTGTGAAGGATGTGATCCCTGACATGCAATACCCCGGTGTCTACAAACTAAGCTGTGTCTGCGGCAGTAGTTACATTGGGGAAACTAAGCGACGTGTCTCGGACCTTGTTCGTGAACATAAGGTAGATCTGAAACACGGTAGGACCAATACCTCGACCGTGGCTGATCATTGTTTTAACGCTGTGGGCACACACAAAATAGATTTTTCCAAGACGAAGGTACTCTGCAAACCTACTGGCTATCAACAAAGATTTGTTCATGAAGCCATCCAGATATATAAACACAGACACAATTTCAACCGAGAAGATGGGTACAAAGTGAGCAATCATTGGAAGGATGTTATTAATCAGTTTAAGTCATAACTGGCTGTGATGTTTCCATCCTTCCTGCTGATGTTAGTAGTTATTTCCGACTCTCTGAGTTACATTACCAGGTTAAATGTCTTTACATTAACAGGCAAAATGTCTCATTAACACAGCCACCGTTGCGGTGGTTTTCTTACATTTGTAGGGGTGTTAGAGAGAGAGCCCGTTATGCATGGCAGCTTATGGCAAACAAACACAGTGGGCGGGGCTATGTGAGTGCACGGGGAGGTGCTCTCTACGACGTCCGCGCCAGGCACCCTGGGGGGGGGCTGATTCGGAGTTATGATCCCCCGGGGCCCCACCCCTCAGCGGGGGGTTGGGTATAAAAGATGATGTATCGGAGGGCTCGGGGCTCCTGTTAAGCTAACCAGTGAAGACTGAAGACGTCTTAGCTAGAGCCCTGGACTCCCCTGGTTCGCCGTCCTTATCAGGGCCGAACAGGACCGAGCCAGCGGCGTGGTCCCGAGATCCAGAGCCAGTGCTCCTGTCAGAGCTGGTCTGGGACTCAGGGTACTGGGCCCGACTTACCAGTGTCGGGCCAGATAGCCTCCCCTAGCCCGTTAGTGGAGGACTAGGAGGCAGGCTAGGAGTAGCTAGCGCGTGTATCCCCAGCTAGCCGGGTGAGGGGGCCGATACCCCCTCTAGTGTTGTATGCCACAACCGTGCTGTGTGAATAAACCCGTGTGCCTCCAACTCCGGCGTCCAAGAGTCGTGAACTCTACTACACATTGACATGCTAATCTTACATGAACAGATTGACATGCTAATCTCTCACAATACAATGGCCACCTTCACAGGTTCGTAGTCGTGGAGGTATATCCGCTCTCCGATCTTACATTTACATGCAAATTCCATCTCTAGCCACACCCACCTACCCTTGGGCTACACCCATCTCAAACCTATATAACATCCTGCCTTAGCAGCTCTCCCGCTATATTTTTTCACCTGATGACGATTGCTTGTGTTGCGATTGAAACGTCGTGATATTTTAATGTTTTTTATTATTATTTTTCTATCTACGTGACATTACCAAAAGACCCAAAGAATATGAAATCCTGCAGTCACGAAAGCTTTAAGTCAAGATTTAAGGCTCAATAGGTATAAATCATCTAAAAAAACACTCTAGAATAACAAAGCTCCATGCCAAGTCATGTCAGAAACCAGACCGACTGTTCAAATGCATTCGGAGTCATGTTGAAAGGTGCGTCGTAAATCAAGTTTCTGCGTTGATAATCGACCCATGGTGGCAATTATATAAATGTCGTAAATGTGGATTGTCGTAAGTCAAACTGTTCTAAACCAGAGACCGCCTGTAGTTGCTCATAAGGGGTCAAACAAATGTAAGAAGAAGAAGATGATGATTCAGAAAATTATATATTTTGATAATAAATTAAAATAACCAAGCTCAACCCTGTTCGGCTTGCCAGGATGCTATAATATCGGCAGCACTCACCGGTAAATCAAGAAGAATGTCGCAAGCACCACCAGCACCAGGAGGCTCACCACAATCAGCAGCTGCTGCACCATGGTTATGACTGCAAGGGAGGGAGATGGGCCACCTCAATAAAACGCAACACAAACACAAGACTCCAATGGCTCAATCCCCACCAAGCGAGGGCATTCTTCTCATTGTTGACGTACTACGGGAGGGCACAAAACTAGCGGCACAATAGGATTAATTTGTGTCAGCGCAGTAAGATTCGTAAACGAACCCTACACTTCGGTCCTTGGGAGAATGTTAAAGTTTTGTGACTCCACTTCTGAGCGAAGGCCTCCCCCGCGAGCCACGTCAGTCACTGGGGGGCTGTGTGACTTTACTTCACCATGCTGGTCATTACAGGTTAGTGAAAGTGGTGTGTGTGGGGGGGGCAAGTCCATCTCTTCAGGAACGCTGTCGACGGAGAGCTGAGTTACAAAAAAAAAGAAACTAAAAATGTTGACCAGGTGAGGCCCACTGAGCTTCATAACTATTTTTCAGAAGTCACCTGGCCACTTTTGATAGCCCAACGAAGTGACTCATTATGTTTAAATTTGATTGCAGCCAAATACTCTGAAACACATGTTTCTAAATGTGGAGGGAAAAACCGGAGGACCTGGAGAAAAATCCAAGCGACCACGGGGAGAACATGCAAACTACAAATATACAGACGTCAGGGTCGGGATCGAACGCACGACCTCCTGTATACCAAGTGAGGTAGTTAACATCTCACCAACGTGGCGCCCAATCTGATGGCTGGCATAGTCAGGGCTACCACCCTTCCGACTGTAGACCAAACCTGGACGTCATATTTCTCAGTCGACACTAGGCTGATGAAAACTGTCCAGTGTCCTGTCATGAAGTTCGACACAAAACCGGTCCAGGATCTCAGTGCAAATCAATTATTGCCACCTAGACACAGACGCCAATTCCCAAACTGTCGAGATTACAACGGGCATCTAACAAACAGGTCACACTTTTTGGATTAAAACGTGAAAAACACAATGTCTGCTCATAGGCCATCATCTAGAGGACTACCATGCAGTTCTCCAGGAAGTACTGATGGTTTTCTGCTTAATGCACAAAGGCCGAGTGATTCGTGTGCACATTTCTTCCGTGCTGTTTGATTATAATCAGTCAAATATTGACACTGGAGGAATACGATGAGCTATGAAGCTCTTTTTGTCCAGTAGGGACAGGTCAGAACCTTACAACAATACAAAACACGATAGGAGTTAAAAGTATAGGAAAGATAAAACAATTACTTTCAAATATACAAATAAAACTAAACAATTTTTGTTATCTTACAAAGGAAAGCCACTGAGCAAATGGCTTATTTTTCAGACACGACCTGGCCACAAACGATAGCTCAACGAAGTGGCTTGTCATGTGGAAATTTATAGCAGCAAAATAATCGTGACGGTTTAGTGGCCTGCACCATTACTCCATTACAACGGGGTATGGAGAGGGCGGGGATTATTCTTCATTGTCTACTTATCTGACTTGAGCCCTTCGCAGTACAGAGTCTGGGAGAAAGGTGCCACCTTTGTTGTCGGGCAGCAGGTCGGAGGGGACGTAGCCCCCGGGCCAGTGGATGAGGACGCCAGGCATGGGCACCATCTCCTGCCTGCTGCCATCGTAGTTGTAGACGATCTGCCCGTGATCGAGACAGCAGCAGCAGCAGGGAGCAGCAGGGAGCAGCAGGCATCAGCAGCAGCAATGAGACACAATAGCCAAACAACCCAAAGAGAGCTCCTGCTCAAATGAGCACTGAGGCAATAATGGTGCTAATTTCCCGTTCACAGCCCCTGAGCTGGTGATGTGATGGAAATTCCACGGTGCTATGGCAAGGGTGAGTCGTCCAAAGAACAGCCGCTGTTGACTCCCCCCCCCCCCCCCCCCAAGTTAGAAGTTTATTTCCACAGCAAAGCCCGTTGAACTGGACAAAGCTCTTTCAAGGGCCACTTGGTCAGCAGACAATCGCGGGCGGTGGGATTAATTGTATCGACCATAGAGAGAGTGGATGAGGAGCTGAATCAACTTTCCGACCAGGAGTTTAACTGACAACGGTTCGACCGCGAGCTGCCCGCTCTGCTACTGAGCCACCCGCTTAGATGGTCACGAGGAGTGGGGTTTTTTGAGAAGGGGATCACGTCCAAGTGGATGTTCGCCGTGGAGATGGAGCGATAAAATAAACTCGCTTGCAGGAGCTACATATGGATTGTTGGATTGCGGTACCATAAGGTACTGCAGTGACGGGATAGTCAGGTCTTCATCTAGCAGTGGATTGATCATGACTGATGACGATGGGGTCTTTTTTACTTGACCTCTTTTGCTTGGTTGATGTTTTTTACTGGTTATTTGTGTGCATGTGAATGTATTGAACCCAGTCAACCGAGTTCGATTCCCGCTCATGGCCACCAACACCAGTGACGATTATCTGAACCGGTCCTGGGCCTCCCCAAAGTCGACTCAGCTTCCACTGAGTACCTGGAGCAATGTGTAGTAATCATCGTCATGAGGGAGACGAAGGCGGCTGGGCGTGGTTCTGGCAACTGACCCCCTCCTGTGCTATGGCGGCTACAGCACTTGCCCCAAAAGTTTGTGAAGGCTACATGGGGGGTCTTTGTCTTTGTATCATCCGTTAAATTCTAAATGTCCTGCACATTCCGTTAGAAGGCATCCGATCTGAGCACTGATCTGCGATGTTGTGAAAGATAAGAGAGGGGGGATAGATCTTGTGGGATGCAGAATGAAGCTAGAATCAGGGACTTGCCCTTGGATTGAGAACGATGTGCTTCTAAGAAACTCCAACTGTTTCACATTATGAACAGAGGCAGCTTGTAAATATTGCGCTTATACAGACATTGTTAAATGTAATACAAATTCACGGCCAAGTAAGGGCACCAAGATGAAAAACACCTTGTTTTGATATCAATCTCCTGACATATTTGTTTTTTATTTGAAGATGTTTTCAAAAAATTAACAATGAGCATTTATTATACACATGGGAGTAAACCGGAGCACCCGGAGAAACCCCACTCGTGCGAGAGAGCAACGCTCCATCCCTGTACAGATGGAAACAGATGGCGATTAGTTCACTTTGCTGTATTGCCTTCTCTTGGCGAGCCAGGATATGGCTCCTCCTTGATGCCAGCAGGAAGAGAGTTTCACGACAATCTGTGTGTGATCCACCAATCCCGGCCTCCACAGGCGTGGACCACCACATTATTTATCGTGCACAAACTACGATGGGGTTCAAAGGCGAAGAAGGAGGAGATGGCGATGAAATTCTGGCAAACAAAACAACGAGCAAATATTTACCAGAGCAGTAAGTTCATAATTCTTCTTCATTTGTGATTATTCAAACCATTGAGGAATTGGTGAAAAAAGCAGACTCATTCCTGCTGCAGTGAAAAAAGCGAGTGCATTTCCGGTAAGTGCCGCCTAATGCATTTCTAAATGGCACGACGCACGCCGTTTCCGAGATCCCTGCGGTCTGCCCCATGAGGCATTCACATTTCTCGTAGCTTCGACTCCCGCGCGTGGCGACGTTCGTGGCATTCGCGTTCTGCGTGTGCGGTAGAGTGTCCCCCATGTCGTCCGGCATAGCGGTCGACGGACCTGGCAGACCAGGGTTCGTAATGGCGCGATTCCCACTTACGGCCACCAATATCAGTGACAGTTATCAGACCCTACCCTAGGTCGATTCAGTCTCAAATTAGTTATTGGTGCTATGTTGTAAACATCGACACCGGGGAGGCAAAGGCATGGTGCTGACCACCCACTCATTCGTGTGCTGTGTCGGCCTTCACAGGTTCTACTTGCTAACATCACTTTGCCCAACAGTCTGTTAAGGCGATGCGGGCTGTATGTCTTTGGACATAGAATGGTGACAGAGCTCGGTGTGTGAGCAGTGTTCAAAATGAGGTGACGCCTGTCGTCTTACGAGCTGATCAGGCGAAATTAAAAGTTTTAAACGGACGCAGTACATTATCCGTGAATCATACACGCGATTTTACATTTGTGCGCTCCAAGCTCTCACTGTTATGTATGTTTAATTGTTGAAAAGTCTTAATCGATTTATTTATTTGGTGATACAGTTCCTGGTTCTGCGTTGGCAGCCGTGTGCGTGCACAATTAACAAACTCAACGTGTTCGTCGATAGCACTGCGCGGCCTTAAAACGAAAAAAAAACTATAACAGGCGACATTTAGGCAATTTCCCTTCATAGTGCATGCGTACAGGGAGCAGAAAGAGACTGGACAATGTGAGTTGGAGACTGCACTTTACACTATGGAGGCCTGTTGAGAATTAGATTTACAAATTTAAGTATTTAATGTTATTTATATTCTTCACAATGACGCAAATTATTATTGAGTTGTGTATTGTAAAATATTTTTTGCATTGAACCGAGACCCCACATCATAAGGGGAGGAGGGGTCCTTGACTATAAGACCGGCAGTTCACCACCATTGATTAGAGCGAGCCTCACTCTGCTGATGAGACACTGAAGGTCGAAACTGGGCCAGAGCTTGCTTGCATTAAATCGATGCTACCGAAATGACACGACTCCCACGGAAGGCCGTGCGGAGAGACAGAGTGAAGGGGAGTTTATCGTCCGATGATTTACAGCGGCAGCCTGGCTCGGTGCATGTGAAGCCAGCCAGGCTCTGCCGTGCAGAGAAGAGGCACCCAGGGAGACACCAGGGCATTTACATTCTTTGATGACCACTTTTTCTGAACATTGCACGTAGACAAAATGTTTTAAAGTAAACACAGAGACAACTGGGATATAATGCCATGCATTGCCAATTGGCGTGGCCCCAAACGTATGGCGAGGATACGAGCCTGGCAACTGTATGCATCTATGTTGAACTTCTTTCGCACCATACTTAGCAAACCGTGCTAATTAAAGGTGCGGGGGAGAACAACATACTAAAGACAAAAGCAGTTCGAAACATGATTATAGTACGTATGTATGTTTAATTTCTATGTTGAACTGACAAGGACTGGATATCTGTTTTTTCTCATGTACGTTACTTGACATACTCTTTATCCCCACGCCTCCCCCCAACCCCCACCCCTCCACTCTCATAACACTCATTCTTTCTTTGATCCGGCTCTGGCCTAAATAAACACGTAGCATCACCCTGAAAATGAAACCTCTACTCGGCCAATATTTATTAACGAAATATCGGTAGTTGTTTTTGTTAACGTGAAGAATTTTCATTTGTACATTTTACAAATGTTTTGTTTAACAAGTGCCCGTACATTTGCCATGAATGCACAATGAATGTAACAAAAGGAGCCTTTCATATTTGTTTAACAAGGAAAGCCGAGCTGAGTCTCAAGACACATTTTCAGGAGGCGCACTGGAAAATTTTCTCAGTTGGAAGAGGGCAATTCATTATGTCAGCATGTGCGTGGCTGTATGTAGTTCCCATAGAGGTCCCTTGAATTCAGTGGACAATTATTAATAACACGCGGCACTGTTTGTACAGAGCCACAGCTGCAGTGCGGATTGTCATGAAGACTACAATGGTGGAGGCTGGCTGCAATTAGACCTTGCCCTGTGTCCAGCAAGGCCCACTGCCGCCGTGGCAGGGGTGAAGCCAGGTGGACAAACTGCAGGATCTGGGGGTGCGATGATTGCTATGAGTAATCCCAATTGCGTTATCTTTCGGCACATTTGGACCGCGGTGCCAGCGCACAATGGCCTACTTTTACGAATGACGTCGCAGGACATTCGCCGTCCACCATGGTGAGTGAAGCAAATGGTGCGTGGTTATTATTTTTAAGGTCAATGCAAACACTGCCGCAGCGATAACCAGGGCTTCCACTGGAGTCGAACCGCAAACCTCTGCAACATAAACAAGTGGCTAACGTCCCACCGCTGGGCCACGTCGCCATCGTAAACGATAAACTTTCTTTTATTTTACCAGGTAAGGCTCACTGAGCTATATAGCTCTCTTTCAGAAATGACCTGGCCACAAATGATAGCTCAACGAAGTGGCTTATCATTTGGAACTGTATAGCAGCCAAATACTCTAAACAAATGTTGATTCTAAATGTGTAGGGAAAAACCGGAGGATCCTGAGAAAAATCCACACGACCACGGGAGAACATTCAAACTCCAAATATACAGGCGCCAGGGTCAGGATCGAACCCACGGCCTCCTTTATACCAGGTGAGGTAGATAACATCTCGCCACTGAGAGAGATCTGATGAGATCGGGCGCATTCAAGGCGATTTGGTCACGGTCCATTTGTATGTATGTTGAACTTATTTTGCGCCGTACGTAGCCAACCGTGCTAAACAGAGGTGCAGGGGAAGGACAACAAACTAAACGCAAAACTCAGTTTGAAAAAATAAATACATTTAGATTTAAAAGTGCATAGCTCCAGCGGCTTTCTAATATCAGAAGGAATAGCGTTCCAGATGGCTGCAGAAGGGCATCTTAAAGTGCCGATGCAGTGACCGTCTTACAGTATTTAAGCATTTCATTGTGATAATTGAACATACATGTTTCGATGAAAGTATTTAGATATAGGATATTTTGTACATTGTCATACTTGTACTGAGTTTTATCAATCCCTTGCTAGATGAAGGCCTCCCCACACCGTGTCAATCATTGGGGTTGTTAGAGCATATTTTACCGTGCTGGTCTAGTGCGGGTAGGTGAAAGCGTGGAGGCCAAAAGTTGTGGCCAAGAATCAAACTCGGGTTTCTAGGTTTGTAGTGCAACGCTCTGACCACCGCATCGTCGCCCCATGAAAATGAAGTGTTGTAAACAAAACTATATGAAACGACGTGTAATGAGCTCACTGGTGTCTGTTTTATAAAATACCAGCGACACACATGCTCTAGTTTTCTGTGTTCCAAATGGGTATATGGGTCAAGTCTCTCACTGACTGAACCCAAATGAAAAACATATTTGGTTATGCTGCTGCATTGGCAGTGGTGGACAAGCATAATTAACAAAAGGAAATTCATCACATTCGTCAATCACAACATTGTGCGACCTTAAAAGGAAGAATATATAATATGCGACGTTTCGGGCTGTGGTCCTTCATCATAGCATATGATTTATGGCCCTTCAGCATGACCCTTCTACACAGCACTTGATTTATGTGCTATAAAGAAGGGCAATTTCCCAAAACGTCACCTATTATATATTGTTTCCTTATAAGGCCACACAATGTCATCAAGTGAAGCAGCAAGACAACCCCAAGTTAATTGAACCATTTGAAAAAAAATAATAATCCAAAAGCAAAAGGGGTCTCCGACTCGAGCGAGATTTCAGGCATCGTTGCTCATCTTCCCTCGACACCATTGAGCCAGTGTTGAGAATGTCACGTTTCTATGGCAAGTGGGGGGGGGGGGGTGCATGAGTCTGTCCTTAGATCTGTATAGAATATTTGATTTTAAAGTGGCCTCTCTTACCTTGAACTGGCCCGCCTCTGGGTCCGTCATGTCCCAGATGGAGAAATCAACTTCCCTGTCTCCATTGGCATCGATTGTGACTCTTCCTATGACACCTGAGCACGGGTACACCACGTACAAAGTACACCACTCGCTGCGCTTAGCACCACTGCAGGCGCAACGCACACAGGGCACACGCCGTTAAGCTGATCGTACTGACTAAAAGATACAGGCAAAGGTGCGACCCTGCAATTGCCATAGTCGAACTAAAGCAGTTTAACACGTAGGCTTTTGCAGCCAATATCATCCATAATATAGGTTTTTTTGGTTGGATCGCATAAATATAAATGTGTCGTTAAACCCGCCACCACCCGACACAGCCAATTCAGCCAATTTAGTAAGATTTGTCACGTAAACAGAACGTGCCAATTCGTTACTAGTACAGCACACCGGTGTGTTGGAGAGCAAATCCACAACATTTACAATCCGAGTACGACGTTTCACCACTAATTACAACTAGCATCAAGCGTACAGCCAAATTTGTGGAGAAATCCTGTTTCGTTCCTTAAATAGAGGGATGACATAACTTGTGAGCTCTTCACGTGTGAAGGGAATGCATATAAATTACAATGTGTGTCTATTGCCGGTTGCCTTATTCATGGTAATCAACGTCATTGTGCATGAAGGTGAAGCATGCACTCGGCTCTTGTACCTCCCGTCGTCGTGTCTGCGTACTCCCCATTGGCGTATGGTGGCCTGTATAGGCATTTAACAATGTGTTATTTTATTATTCGCTTCCAAGCAGCACTAAGCCTGTAGATTTCTCTCAATTCCAATAGATTATCTAATTAGTCTTGGCCAGTAGTAACTAGTTTTGCACAGAACTTCAACATCAAATTCAATCGAGCGTCCTTGTTGGCACGTGTGTTCTGCCACTACTGACATTTGTATTTGGGAGTATTCAATATTGCTTTGGTGTTCTTTTAGTCTCATGCCCGTCATTCGTTCTGTCTGCCCAAAATATCATTTGACACAAGTGCAATTAATCCGGTACACACCTTCTGTTGATAGTTTCGGCAATACATATTTAGTACCAGATATTAGTTTCTGTATTTTATGCACCGTACCAAATCTGACTCGGATGTTTTGTTTTTACAAAAGTCTGGTTAGTTTATCAGTTACTCCCACAATGTACAGTATTTTAATAGTTTAAATTATTTGGTGAGTTTCAGCTCTCATGGAATTTGATTTGGTTTTGGCATTCAGTGGCCTGTTGATTTGTGCATCATTGTAACCGTTCAATTGCAGCCGTGCTTTAGCATGTTTAATTTCACTTCAGAACTAAAGCAGCTTGCACTTGTGAAATGAGGCCGCCAGACAAAAGGTTAAAATGCCGTTAAGTACGCAAAGGAGCCGAGCGGAACTCGGCGTGTGCACAGGAAGCCCCCCAAATAAAAGTATTCGTCAGTGTAGATTTTGCATCATGAATTGTAATTCAACACCGCCGTTGGCCAAAATCACCAACATAGCTCAAATCCCATTTGTCACCGTAAACCCAAATTACAGCTGTGAAAATGTACACTGCTGGCTGGATTGAGGCGGTGCAATGGTCAGCAGCACGACGGCCTCGCGATCCAGAGGTTACCAGTTTGATTCAATTTCCTCGCCGCACGGCAGTTGACCCAATAGGAGTGATTTCCTTAAACTCCCCTCTTCCCCCACCGCCTCAATCCACCCCGCAATGTAGATGGGTATAAAACCGCAGTTACTCATTCGGTAGGTCGCGCGGGGTGCGGTAAAGCGTGGGTGCTCTCACCTCTTCCGATATGTCTGACCAGCGTGGAAGAGTTGGCCAAAACATCTTCGACAGGGGCTCTCTGGAGCTCCATCTAGGCCTGCACCTTTAGCTTTATACAGCAAGAGCTCTGTTATCGAGCACTTTACCGTCCAGAATGCTCTATTAACCGGCATCTATCATAGACGGAAACTTTCAGATGACCGGCAAATTTCATGCACCGGCACCTTCTATTCCCAATGGATGCCTGATAAGGTCGCACTCATTACACGCAGACTGCTTGCCACAAATGAACCTCAATACCTTCCCGATGTCGTCAAGGAGCATAAACCAACATGCAAACTCCCGTCATCCTCGCAGCGTTTTTTTGGCTAACCATCGAACAAAGATGGTCACTGCATTGTGTGCTTTCCGATGCGCTTCTGCGGCCGTCTAAAACGCTCTTCAATCCAATATTAGGAAGCCACTGGAGCTATGCACTTTTAAATATAAGTTGAAAACTAATTTATTTAGAACTGATTTTTGAGTTTAGTTTTTTGTCGTTCCCCCCGCACCTCTAATTAGCTCACTTAGCTATGTACGGTGCAAAAGAAGTTTAAAATACATACTTACGTTGAACATACATACGTTGAACTCCTTTCAAACCGTCCATAGCCAACCATGCTGATTGGAGGTGCCGGGGGAAGGACAACAAACTAAATGCAACCAAAGACATTCATACATGGCAGAGCTTTAGCTTTGAACGTAGAACACAAAACTGCCATCCCTTTAATGCTCCCAACCCGAGCCTCGTCGCTCACCTATTTTTTGCCATACCATTGGCACGAAAATGGAGATGGCGAATCGCTCGGCACTCTGGTCATGCGCCGCGCACACCGCGCACGCCGCACACACCGCACCTTGAAATGTTCGGTTCCACATGTATCGCTTGAGCACCACTCCGTCTTTGAGCAGCCTTCCTGCGGTGAGGGTGTCATTAAGAGCCAACGCGTAGAGCAGAATCCCATCGTAGAAGCCAGCAGGAATGATGTTTTTCTGAAACGGTAAATATAGAAATCAAAGGAGTGTGCGCTTTGGCAGAAATGAGCGAGACCCGAAATAGAGGCATAGTCGATTTAAAAACAGACGGGTTTATTTTTTTTGCATAATTTTACACAAAAATACATGCACGTAAAGATACCTGAAATAAACATGCCAAGATATGGTTTCCTAGGATGAATATGTACAATGTTACTTTGCCATTTATGAAACGGCCAGTGAGTTTCGTGAGTTTATAATGGCCGGCGATATTAGTCTTCGCGTTGGATTAAGCAATCAAGTCGAGTCGCAGTGTTTACGCCCCGGGAGCTTGTATTAACCGAGGCACGTGAGTAAAATAGGCTGTCGAGTCCTCTAAACTCAGAGCGAGAAAAGGCATGCGCCGTTTCTCCTTGAAAACTAATTTCTTTAAAACTGCTTTTTGTGTTTAGTTTGTCGTCCTTGTCAAAATGGCGAGAGAACCCGTGAAAAGACAGCTGCCATCACTGGCCAGAGAGCCACGCTTACCAGCGAGTCGCTAGCTGTGAAGTTATACTGCTCCGGTGCTCGCCTCTTCAGCTCCTCGATGAATGTCCTGTACTCAGCGCCCTCTGGTTGCTTGTAGGTGATGATCAGAACGGACTGCGGATGCACGACAGAGGGAGGGGGGTAACAATGTCTACGATTCGTCAATAGATATATCGATTTTCTCGGGCGCAGGATCAAAGGTGATGTGGACTTCATGACGCAGCCCTGCAATTTCTCGCTCAGGCCAATGCCAGCAGAAGGGGTCTCCACTCGTGGGAGTTCCATCTATTGAGTATTAATGGTTTACTCTTCATCGCCAGCCAGTACGTCCTTGAAGAAAAGCTCAACAATAAAAAAAAATGTATTCTATCAGGCAAGGTCCACTGAGCAATATAGCTTATTGTCAGAAGCGACATGGCCACAAATGATAGCTCAACAAAGTTGCTTATCACATGCAGCCAAATGCTCAAAATGTATGTTGATTCTAAATGCGGAGGGAAAAACGGGAGAAGACAGAGAACAATCCACGCGATCACTGGGAGGTGTTAGGGTCGGGATCGAACCCACAACTTCCTGCATACCAGGCGAGGGAGTGAACGTTTCGCCACCGCGGCGACAACTGACGGAGGTGGGAGACCCACACTTGACCCCACCACGACCACACGTGACCTGCCGACTGTGTAATTCTCGCACGGGGAATTCGGGAGCCCTCATCTCTGGCCACGATGACGGTCGCACTATCCTAAGCTCGGCCAGACTTGCAACAGCGTCTAACCTCTCTGGCGGCCTTGCTGCAAATTTATAGATTTATATTCCACCCGATTATTACTATTTTTTCTACGATCAAAGTGCAAAGTGAGCACTCATGGCCGAGCCCTCTCTCAGGCCCAGTTGAAATGTTTTTACATTGTATGATTACATCATGAGCTTAATTCACAGATTCGCGGATACTGTTTTGTTCTTGTAACATTGGACTTATTCTATGGAGTCACAACACAAAAACTGCCTAAATATTTGGAGTGGCCACTGTGCCCCCCCCCATTGAACTGTATTCACTCAGCAGCAGTCAAAACGGGTTCTCCACAGTTCATCGGTAGGACGTGTGGTGGGGTAAAGCGTGGGTATTTCCTCCTCTTCCAAGACGTCTGACCAACGAGGAATAGGCCAAAAACAATTTTTAAAAATACCCTTCGGGTGGGCCTCTATAGTGCTCCCTCTCGTTGAGGCCCTTCCGCCAACAATTTAAACTGAAACTAAACAATTTATATTTTTCCAGTTAAGGTCCATTGAGTTATATAGCTTTTTCAGAAGCGACAGACCACAAATAATAGCTCAACGAAATGGCTTATCATCATGAGGAAAATTATAGCAGCCAAATACTCTACATGCATTTTGATTCTAAATGTGGAGGGAAAACCGCAGGACCTGGAGAAAAAATCCATGCTACCACGGGGAGAACATGCAAACTCCAAATATACAGGTGTCAGGGTCGGGAACAAACCCACGACCTCCTGTTTACCAGGCGATGTAGTTAACATGTCGCCATCGCGGTGCCCTCGGAGAGAGAAGGCCATTGCAGAGCTGATTTCTCAAACCTTCAATGCGCTCCCCGGTTGAAAGGAGATGGGAAATTCACGCTCGTAATCCAAAAAGCGGTTCATCCCTTCTGATTCCCTGCTGATAATGGACTCTCCGAACAGAAAGCACGACCACCCTGCAATTTTAATCCCCAGCAGCTGCAAAATTCCTCGCTGAGTCCAGACTAAGCAATACATACTCTATCACGGTATTATTATTACCGTGTTATTAATACACAACCGCGGAGATGTTCGCGGTTGTGCTGCAGAGCTTCCCGATGCATTTTCGGGTTGTAGCGCGTGTTATTGATGTCCACCGTTTCACTCCACGTGGTTGTAAATTCTTCTTCAGCAACTGGATCGAGCAGTTCCACCCTCTTCCTCGTAGGACTTATGATTTGGCGACGGTCCTACTGCTGCTGCTGTGTTGGCAATGCTGCACAAGCACACTTAACAACAATGCTCAATACTTCGATTTAAAGCTTTCGTGACTGCAGGGATTCATCTTCTTGGTTCTTTCGGTAAAGTCACGTAGAAGGGAAGTAATAAAATAATAAAAATAAAACATAATAATACGCCCTTTCCCCCCCCCTCCCAACCCAGCTTATATATATGCTCCAAGCACGTGTGCTGTTTCATTCAGACGCTGTCGCCTCGACAGACCTGGCTTCACCTGAGGACGGCTGCTTGCGTTGTGGCCGAAACGTCGTGAGAATTATTTTATTATGTTTTATTTTTATTATTTTATTACTTCCCTTCTACGTGACTTTACCGAAAGAACCAAGAAAATGCTCAACACATTAATCAATCTTGACATAAGGCTTTCGTGACTGCTTGTGTTGTGATCGAAACGTCGTAGTTTTTTTTTTTGTTGAACCTATCTACGTGACTTTACCGAAAGACCCAAAGAATATGACATTCGTCAATTATAACCCTGTGGCCTGAAAAGAAAAAAATATAATCTGGTGACATTTTGGGCTATGGCCCTTATTCATGGCACATAAACAAAGAGGCCAGAGAGATGGAGTGAATAATAAGTGTTTGAACACCGCACTTAGCACCTTGTGGCCTAATGAGAATTTGTTTTGTTTTCCGACGACCCGTTTTAAATGGGCATACAGAAGCTCTATGCATCTTCCTCGATCGTACAGCGGTCAACTCAGGTGGGGGCCCCAGGACCGGGTTCAGATACCACCGTAGTGGATTCAACTGAATCGCAGACGTACTCTTTGGAGGAAACACATTTATTGACACCAACACATTAACACAAAGGGGTTACTGCCCCTTTTCCAGATAACCTATGGTGGTGGGCCACCAGGCTAACTACGCTAGTTACTGGGAGTAGCTGCAACGGACAGGACCCTGACTTGGGTCCTCGTCCACGTGTTAGTGACTTTTTCTTGGACGTAGAACGTAGATCGTAGATCTTCAAATGACGGCAACAACGCAGAGCCCCGGTCCCTGTGGGGACCCAGTTTATATGCTCCAGGTCGTGGCTGGCCCCGCCCTTGGCCACGACCACCTTCGAGAAACCTCTTGTCGTTTCTGGACCCTTCCCGTAGGATCTCACCCTGACACGTGACCACCCCCTAGCCCCCACCTGGGGCCCCTGTGTAGATCTTACCGGTCACGTGCCTTCCAGGGTCAACCAGAGTGCCATGGCCTAGGGCAGGGGTCGGCAACCAAAATAACAAGAAGAGCCATTTCTTTCCAATTCGGTACAAAATTCAGTATTTCAAGAGCCGCAATGCATCTGAGTACATACTGTACATACGTACATATCGTCAAGAAGCAGCCCGTAAAGAGCCGCATGCGGCTCCGGAGCCGTAGGTTGCCGACCCCTGGCCTAGGGTAACCTCATCCCATGGCTGACACTCTCACACTCCCTCCTGTAGGAGTCAGCGTGGTGCCACTGCGCTATCCCAGCGCTCACCGAGCCCCCTCTGGGGCTGGTACTACACCCACCTACGGGGTGTCCGCGATGGTGATGCATCGCACGCCGTGCCTCGCTAGAGCCGCATTACACAGCAACATTCACGATGTCGCTACATACGTGATGTCCGCGATGCAAGTACATCGCACGCCGTGCCCCTCTAGGGCCAGCACCACACAGTGACATCCGCACAATGCGCCAGGATAGCTGCGTCACCACTCTCCCAAGAGTTGAATCACTCGAATAACGTTGGTATAAAAATGTGTTTGGTTCTTTGTGTGCATAAACAATCGATTTGCCGGAAAATGAATTCCAAAGAATAGCAATGGTCACCCCCTACTGGCAGACTGATAGCCGCTTGCAGGCCACGTGCTGAGTCACATTGTGTCACGCAGGGGCAGCTGCTACTAGGGGTCCCCTCGGCTAGATCACATTGCAATTATCGTCCCCTACTGGCAGACTGATCCCAGTTTGCAGGCCAGGTGCTACCAAGTCACCTTGCCCCACACAGGGACAGCTGCCACTGAGGGTGCCGATTCGAACGTTTACGATTGTGATGTACGACTCTTTGGGTTGCCGCAGCACCGAAGCAAACGCCATGCAAATGTAATTTTATTTTTTGTAAAAGTGATCTATCATCTAGCACCTCATTCGATGCCCACAGGGGAAGTTATTCTTTTTCACAACATCTCTGTGTGATCCACACGAAACCCTCCACATCGCTGGCAAGAGGGTGCATTGCAGGATGCAAAGAGAGTGCTGCGGAGGGCCCAGAGGGTCCCCAAGGGTCCCCGCCGCAGAGAGAAGCGATGGCGTGCACCTGGTAGGCCTTTTTGGCGACGGGGTCGTTGGCGTCGCCGCGGTGCCAGGGGGGTCGTGGCATGCCCTGGGCCCCCACCAGGCTCTCGCCATAGAGGTCCACGTAGATGAAGGCGTAGTTGTCGAGGGAGAGGCCCACGTAGAGCGCATGGATCATCAGGCGCCGGAAGTCGTCCGCCCTGCAGGAGAAGTAGATCACTGCAACGACACGACGGGGGGCCCGCGTGAAACAACTGTCCGTAGCAGCAGCTGGCACGGAATAACGTTGGGAATTGAGCTCACTTTGGTATTCGCGCCATTCCTATTGCTGTCGCAAAAGTAGGACTTGCCTTTCACAGATGCAGTCTTTGGCAGTTTCGCAGGAAAGTGCCGTTGTTGTTTTTTTAGCTGGGCGATGGTGGCTATGCACGTGGCCTTGAATCCGGCACTGTGAGGGTGAGGATTTGTGTGGATTGCACACAGACGTTGTGAAACTCCGAGAACCCTATGAAGGCACGGCACACGAGGGGGTGGGTGGCCAGCACCACACCTGGCCGCCTTTGTCGCCCGAGTGGCGATGTTCACACACTGCACCGGGTACTCAGTCGACCTAGGGGAGGTCCAGGACCGATGCAGACAATTTTCACTCGTGTTGGCTGTGAGCGAGAATCGAATCCGGGTCGCCGGGTTCGTAGCGCAGCGCGGTAACCGTGACACTACCGTGGCCGTTCTCATTGCACACGTACAGACTTCTGATTTCCTTTGTTGTGCATATTTCTCTACGGGGCATTAAGGAGATGTATGCAGCCAAGGTGCCCCCCTCCCCCCCATGAACAATAGACGTGTGCGTCGTAAGTGGAGCTCTTAGTGCGTGCTTTGTGTACGCGCATAACAGTCTGCACAGAGTGTTTTAGCATCTGTAGAGCTCTCGTAAGTATTGTGCTCACGACTCGTAAGGTGCCAGTGAGTACCGTATGTGCAATACATACCGTGTAAGAGTACACGCACATCCCTTCTCCCAGTGTGTATCCCGCTGAATGATCAGGGCTTCCCTCAATGCCACGTGGGTCATGGGGGTCATTTTAACATATTTCACCGTGCTGGTCAGTGCGAGTTGGAGACGGGCATTGAGCATATAAACGTGGCGCCATAGAAGCACACTACAACAACGGAATTCATACTCTTTGGTTCTTTCAGTAAAGTCACGTAGAAAAATAATAATAGATCACGACGTTTCGATCGCCACACAAGCAATCGTCCTCAGGAGGAAGAACCAAAGAGTATGAATTTCGTTGTTGTAGTGTGCTTCTATGGCGCCACGTTGATGTGCTCAATGTCCGTCTCCTCAGGAGGACGATCGCTTGTGTGGCGATCGAAACGTTGTTATCTATTATTATTTTTCTGCGTGACTTTACCGAAAGAACCAAAGAGTATGGATTCCTGCAGTCACGAAAGCTTCAAATCAAGAACGGAATTTACCACACCGCCCAATGCTGCCCATCGCTTAGCCCAATTGCCCTATGACCAAATCCTTTGGAATGAATTTGTCACAGGCAATTGGGCTGGGTGCATATTGCAGATTTAGATATAGGGAGCTCAGCATGGATGACTCAAAATCCCGGGCAACAGGTTGTTGTTATAGGCAGCAGCTCTACTTGGACATACACATACTGTCTTCGTTCTTATGAAAATAATAAATTGATGATTCAAGGCAGAGTGATTTCCCTGCTGCTCAAATATGCATTGAGGCATTGGTGCTTATCTCCAATTTACAGCCCTGCAGATGCCGGTGGTGGAAATTCCACATTAATATGACTGGGGTGAGTCTTCCCATAGTTGATTTATGAAGATGTATACTTTATGGGGCGGGGAGTATCAGACTGATCTGATTAAATAAAGAGGAAACAAAGAATAGGAAGGACTGCTTTTGAAAAAGTTACTTTCATCACGAAATAGAATTTTAACTGAAGAACACGTTTTCAACCAGTGCGCATTGCCAGCTGTGCAGGACGGTTCAGAAACGCTCGCAAAGAAGGAAGTCAAACACAATTAGAAAATTATGCAAGCACGCGCGGAGAGATGCACGCTTGGAAGTTGACTGACAGAAGTTCAAGTTTACTTTGTTTAACTAGGTGAAAACATTGGAGACCAGGATAGTCTCATTTGCCAGAATAACCTGGGACATTAATCTGGCAGTAGGAGGTAATGATTGCTGCTATGTGTGCATTATCCCATTTTAGTGATTTTAGAATTTGACTTCGGCAGACCCGGGCCTACTCTTGCGAATATTTGATCTTACACTGTGAAGCAGATGGCATGTAGTATTATTTCCGTTATCACACACCGAAGTATTATAAACTAAAACTGTAAAAAAGATCGTTTTTATTTTATCAGGCAAGGTTCACTGAGCTTTGTAGCTCTTTTTCAGAAGCGACCTGGCCACAGATGATATCTCAATGAAGTGGATTATAGTGTGGAATTGTATAGCAGCCAAATACTTTAAACGTGTGATGTTGATTCTAAATGTTAATCAGGGCGACTGCTGGATTCGAACCGTGAACCTCTGAATCTGATTTTAACAGATGTACAGTAGGAGCCGGTCAGAAAGCTACAACAACAAACAATACAAAAACAAGATCGCAGTGCAAAGTATAGGAAAGGTAAGAAAATCACCAAAAAATTACCTGAACAATTTTTTTCACACCGACTTTCACGACCAATATGAAAATATTCAAAAATCTTTCTTATAATATTTTTTTTTACCAGGTAAAGCCCACTGAGCGATAAGCTTCTTTTTCGGAAGCGACCTGGCCACAAATGATAGCTAAACGAAGTAGCTTATGATCATGTGAAAATTTATGGATTGTGGAATCACAACACTGCAGTTTTAGTGTCGGCCTTCAACCTTCAGCAGTGGATAGACAATGGCTGCCAATGACGCTTGATGGCGGTGTCTATTGAAAGGCCTGCATGCATTGCGGACAATGGCATACTGTGAGGGTGTGATCAACATCGTGATGAAACGAGCGGAACGCATCACTTTGGCGACTCGCCCCCGGCGGCAATGGAGTTATAGGCACGACTTTGCCAACAATCTGATTACAAGGAGATGCTCGCTAATGCGGGAGTTGGCACCAACCTTCTCAACAAATTTCAAATGGACTAATCATCGCGTCACGGAGCCAAGGATGGAAACAGCTGCTGCATTTAAAGGCCGATTTGCAAGTCCCCGTTGACCAAACATTGACAGGTAAAGGTGCATTACTGCAATTTCTTGCTCATGCCACTGCTGGCAGAAGAGGCCTTCCACTAGACAGAGCGCCTCTCGAGTGGGCATTTTTTCACTGCTCGTCCACGCTGGCCAGACCTTCTTTAAAGAGGTGAGAATACCCACAGTTTACCCCACCACACGCGCGACTTGGTGACTGACTAACTGTTGTGAACCCATCAATTCCGCTGAGGTGGACAAAAGTCAGCAGGAAGAGTTTCAGGCACAGCAATACCCCGATTTACGTTTCCTCCTTTCACGTCGTGTCACAAATACGTCGTCACTTTAGTAGCACCGCCCAGTGGCGTAGCTAGGATAATTTGCGCCCGGGGACGAACTATAAAATTGGCGCTCCCCCCCGTTTAATCACATACCAAAATGTAATTACATGACATGTCGGCTGTGTGTGGCGGGATATATAAACTTTTAGGTTGAGGTGTATATTTGTGCAGCCGTTTCAGGCTGCCGCGCCCGCCGCAATAAGTTATAATGTAACGTTGTAAGCCTCATTTTGGCGCCCCTTTACCTTGGCGCCCGGGGACATATGTACCCCCCTGCCCCCCCCCTAGCTACGCCTCTGGCACCGCGCCCTGATTAGAGTCGCCTCAGCCCCACACTTACGTCGCTCACGGCACCGTCCGTCCTTTCTCGTGTCTGCCGCCTCTCAGCCTTCGCCTCCGCCACCACCTGCCCTGTACACGAACGACTTTGCGTCGCGCGTAAAAAAATTACTGTATTGCAGAGTACAATACATGATTTATGTATTTTGGCTATTCATAGTGTACTTTATCTTGTTGTACCCTGTATATTTTGTGTTTAAGTTTACTGCAGTGCACTAGTAATTTAATAAATGTATTTATGTATGTTGAACTTCTTTCGCGGGACAAGGACAACAAACTGAACATTTAAAGCAGTTCTAAAGAAACGAGTTTTCAATCTAGATTTAAAATTGCTTAATGTCACGTTGTGAGTACACGTAGGATTAAGATGCGCGCGTTCACATCGCTTTCACCATACCCTCCGTTGCGTTTGTTTGACTCGTGTGGAAACATCGCTTTGATTTACGTCGTTTCGATATTCGTCATCGCACCTTTCAGGAACGCATCCCCGACCTAAACTATTCCAGAAAACCAATCGCCACCCCCCAGAGATGGAATGGGATTGCAAGCCAGTGCCAGCGTGCCTACCATTACGACAAGCAGCACTGCAAACATTGATGCACGGCGTTAAATGAGGCATACAAGGAACAATCGTGCGTGCGCTCTCCAAAAATGTGCCCTCGTCTCCACACCGAGTGGGCGAATGAGACTAAACAGCGAGCATGGTTGAGCAGCGTTCATCGCCTTCACCAAGGGGCACAACTGGACTGGTACACTGAAGTTAAAACGGAAACAAAACACGTCGGGCCAAGAGTTTCATTTTTTTTCTTTGCACTTATTCGGGTAAAAAACACACGGCCAGAAATGCGCATTTGCGGACCTCAGCGATCCAGCTGGTGGCTTGCACGCGTTTATTTTCTGGACGGTCTATTTATTTATTAAATTAAAACCCATCACTCATCATTGGGGTTGTGTTGGGTTATGAAAACCATGACGTCGTTGATTACAACACCGCCGCGTAACCCCAGCCCTACCCCCACCCAAAAACAAACACATCTCCGATTAATGCCTCTATTTGGTGATGCATTCAATAACCCAAGACCATACGAATGTCATAATTAGATGGAATCACAAAGGTATAGTAATAGTTTATCGCGCCCTTTCTCGATCCACTGCTGCATGAAGGCCTCCCCGCGGCCGCGTGTTCATCTTGAGAGTGGTTTGACGAGAGACGTCGCCGTGCAGCCAGTCGGTACGGGTCGGCGCACTGGTCGTGGTGCACCAGCACCGTGTCAGATATCGCCGCTAACCGCCGATGTTCTATATGTATGTATGTTGAACTTCTTTCGCATCGTACGTAGCCAACAGTGCTAATTGGCCATGTTTGCCATGGCCGGTAATTCAACTTAGGTTACCTGGTTCGCTGCACGACAGAGGAATGATAAATAATGAATTAAACCCAATTAAAGTGTCTCACGTTTGTTTGCTTCTAAATCGGAGGAGCATTCACAAGGGTGTGTAATGTTCGCCCATTCCAGCTGAATCTATACATGCTACCTTTAAAAGTTACTTTAAAATCCTGTACTAGGAAATAAATAAGCAGTAAATATGCCTCCTTCACATAACTGTCCTGCCACACAAAGAAAATATGAACTTATTTATTTCACACATCCCATTGGCCACACAGAATTCATTCTGGGACTGCCTAATTTCAGAAGCATTTGTTCAAAACAAGCAAATCTCCGGACCGGTTTCAACATTCAACGTCTCATCAGCAGAGTCCGGCTTGCTTAAACTAATGCCGGGCACACTGCCAAATGTTCACAGGCAAGGCTCCTTCCTCTCTAATACAAACGGGTCCTAGATGGCTTTCAAATTCGATAAAGCACAACACTTCCTCTCGCTGTCTGTTTCATGGCCCTGTTGATGACATCATAACAAACAAAACGTGAAATTGCTATCTCGTTTTTTTCCAGCTGCGGCGCAGCATTCAGTAGAGCAAGAGTCATCTTAGTGTGACTTCTTTACCTTTTTGTTGTAAAAGCCGTCACTCAGTGCTCACACTGATCATTATTCCACCAAACAATTTATTTTTGCGTGTGAGGCCGAATGCTGCTGAATTGCAAATCATTGTGCTATTAAGAAGCCAATGATGCTATGCACTTTAAATCTCGATTGAAAACAAATTCCTTTTCAACTGATTTTTGTGTTTAGATTGTTGTCCTTCTCCCGCACCTCCAATTAGCACGGTTGGCTACATACGGTGCAAAAGAAGTTCTACATACATACATGCACGCACTCGAATACACTGGGGGGTTTTTGTGTCTCTGTTGTTGAGCAAAAAGCGCAACACACCAAGCGGCCAGCAACAAACAGCACAATGGAAGGTGGAAGAGATACGAGTTAATCTGTTCATTGAATTGACAAAGACCATATAAACATTTGGGAAAGGAGATGATGGCAGGGAATTCCAAAGTGGAGCGGTGCGAGAGAAGAAGCAGGAAGAGAAGTGAGGTGACCTGTAGTGTGGCGAATGGGTGGGTGAATGTGTGAATGAGTGAGTGACTGCATGTGTACAGTGGTTGAACACAGTGTTATGGATGAGACGAAACAGTTTGGTAGACCAATAAGTCCTCAACATGGGTGGAGGAATCAACGAGTGACGTTCACGGGAACAGCAACCATGGTAGCAGCGATATAAGAGTGCTAAGGGGGAAATTGACCGCCCAGTGAGTGAGCGATTTACTGGAGTGAATCAGTGAGTGCTGGATCATCAATCAACTTGACTGCTCTCTGCTTATAATTGTATCATGCAGAGTGAGATGAGTAACTAGGAGCTGTGCGCACCACCCCAGATGTAACCACACACGGTACAGACTGTGGAGCGACTTATTCAATGCCACTGCACTGCATTCCTATGAACCCTCGTGCGTAATCTTTGGGGGAGTTTTAAACTGTATTCAGCTTGGACGCTGGCTTTATTAAAGACATATTGCCGTTAACACAGTCCACGCTCGCCAAAATACTACGCGGTGGAAATGTCTTTTGCTTTTGTTTCTGATTGGGTCCAGTGAGCGGGGCTGTTGGCTTTTCGCTAGGGATCTCACTCTGCAAACCACGGTCCTCCAGGGAGGAGCGGGAAAGTGGTGACCCAAGCACAATGTAAACACAAACACACACGCGAGCTTGGGAGGATGCAGCGCTTCAGAAAACAACCATTTACCGCATCCTCCGCATTATAAGACGGCACGTCTCCCACCCCACCACCCAACTCCCTGTATTTTAGGGCAAAAGACACGGGGGGTGAGTCTTATGATCCGGTCACAAATGTATTGCTAGTGTCATTGTGGAGCAAAGAACAAAACAATAAGCAGACAATAATAATAGTATCATTAAGCAGACAATACGCCACCTTCCCATAGCTGTCTCTACACGTAAACTAATCGACGTTTCATCTATATGTATACTGTACTTATCGAGAACCCATGGCTCTGCAACAAAAGCTAAGAGACAGCTGTCATTGGTCATGCTCTTCCCACAACCGTCCTGTACTCCAAGCACAACCACTAACATTAGGGGTGCCACGGTGGCGAGATGTTAACTACCTTACCTGGTATCCAGGAGGTCGTGGGTTCCATCCTGACCCTGATGCCTGTATATTTGGAGTTTGCATGTCTCTCTCCCCGTGGTCACGTAGATTTTTCTCTGGGTCCTCCGGGTTTTCCCTCCACACTTGGAAACATGCGTTTACAGTATTTGGATATTATACATTTCCACGTGATTAGCCACTTCCTTGAGCTATCATTTGAGGCCAGGTCGTTTCTGAAAAAGAGCTATATAGCTCAGTGGGCCTTATTTTGTCAAATAAAATATAGTTCGTTTGATCAGCTTTTTTATGTACGAGTAAAACGCCGAGATAATATGTATTGTGATTGGTATATTATCTTTGATTTAATATTCTGGCGAAAGAATTACATTAATAGGAGCACAAATTGAAAAGTTAGAGCGATGCTAAAAAAGTCGTCAGACTTCTGTATTCATTAATCCCACATCTTCTATGACATAGTTGTTGCTCAGTTTGATTCTTTGTATGTGTTTTATGTTTGACAACATATTACAAAACCGTGTTAATGTACCAATTATCGACAGCATTTTCAATAATTTTCTAGAAATAAAATGTGTTTTACTTTGTTGCAAATTTTCAAGTAAGTTATAAATCATAAGTTTTATTCTTGGCAATATAAAATAATGTATACGTTGATTGTTTGCAATATAAATTAATCATGTGCTTATTGGTAATAAAAAAAGTCATTTATGTTTGACAATCGAGGACATTGTGCATTCTTGGAGGTCCGTGTGTGGTTGATGGGATATGGAAACAAAAACTTTGTTTTGGTTTTGTGCAGAGGGCCGGATATGGGAAGAGAGACGTGTTTTGTTTGTTTATTTTACACATTTGTGAATGATTTGCAAGTTTTAAAATGCATCCTTTATTGGTGTTTTCGTATTTACATTAAGGGGGCGGATAGATATCAACGGTGCGTAGTCATCAGGTATGAAAAGGGTTAGGGGCCTCAAAAGAAACGCGACGAAACCAAATCCCAGATTCACACACAGCACTGCCTTTGGCGCTATTCTAAATTGTTAATTTCCGCTCTAACCAACAGCTTCCTCGATTAAAATGTTTTCCGATGGACAGATGGCTCCTCTTCAGTGGAACATCCCGGTGTATTGTGTTACTGCGGGAGTAATTTGCCCACTTTGAAAGAAACCTGCAAGCCATTATGATGCATTAGCCACATGAAGGCACTTCTCTTAGAGGCTCAGGCGGCAGAGCACATTGGCTCTATCAGGAGCGATAAGGGGAAATCCTGTTAGGGTGTTGGTGGACACGGGAGCATCAGTCACCATCATTTACACACTTGTGCTCAATATGTTACCTACAGCTAAACGTTGCCTAGAACCGGTTTACAGTAAATTTGTCGCGGCAAACGGCAGTAGCTTGGGAATTGTCGGTAAAGTAAAAACGGAATCTGCATAGGAGAAATGTGTTTATCGGGCCCTGTATTGGAATCTTCGTCCCAAGCAGTATCATGCTTATTGGGAACCGATTATTTAAGTTAGCTAACCATTAAAATACCAATGGACCATGGCTGTATAGAGACGCCGTCGAGAGGACGGATATATTTTGTGCAACCTGACAAGGAGACAGGGAAGGCCGCCAGAGTACACGCCCTGGTGGGGGAGTCGATGACGATTCCGCCGCTAGCACAGGTGTTGGTCCCTTTGCTATATTGCATCGCCATTAATTACCTAATGCGGGGATGCGCTGACTATAGTGTCACCACTGGGACCAACGATGAGTCGGCATTCATTAGCAGCGGCGGACACCTTTTAAGACCGAACCAACGATTGTGTATACAAGTTTTAAACACATCAGAGCGGGCAATTGCACTGCAAGATGGGACAGTAATAGCCCAGATTTCCCCAGCAAGTGTAATACAGGAGGTTGAAGTAGTTGCGACTAAATAAAGTTACGATAGCGGACGTGTATCCCCTGAAGTGTATTGATGACTCACTGGACACATTGGCAGGATGATGAATCCAAATTAAAGACGTCTTTTCAGACACCGCAGGGATTGTTTCAATTTAATTGCCTCCCAATGGGATTGCTTACTGCACTGGCAACATTCCAACGCCTCATGAAGCCAGGACTGTCGGGCCTACAATGAGAGATATGAGATATGTTTAGATGATGTCATTGCATTTATTAGGTCGTTTGAGAACACCTGGTGAGATAACGACAAGTTTTCTTAAAGGAGCCAGCTGCTAGACTGAAACTGAAACCATCAAAATGTAATTTTGTAAAGTTCTATTAAATATTTGGACATGTGGTCAGCGGCAAGGTGGTAGCAACAGACCTTGAGAAAACGTCTGCCATAGAGATTTGGCTGACACCCACTTCGGTATAGGAAGTGTGATGATTCCTAGGATTTGTTTGGTACTATCGCATATTTGTACCCCGGTTCGCTATCGTAGCAAACCATTGGACGCCCTCACATCAAAAGGCGTGCGATTCCGGTCGGGAAGAAAGAAGAATTGACCTTCCAAGCACTTCATTCAAGGTTGACTAATGCTCCCGCACTTGCAATATATGGATGTTTCACTACCGTTCGTTATAGATACTGATGCTCGTGATGTCCGTATAGGTGCTGCGTTGTCACAAATACAAGGGAACATGGAAGCGGTAATTACGTACGGGAGTCGCGTGCTTTCCACTGCAGAACAACGCTACTGTGTGACTCATAGAGAACTCCTGGCAGTGGTAAGATGTGTCACGTTGTTTTGGCCCTACCTATACGGCCGCCGGTTTACTGTGCGGACCGATCATGCGACATTAAAATTCTCGCTAAGAATGGATCAACCTTCAGGACAGACGGCGAGGTGGATTGAAAAACTCCAGGAATACTTTTACAATGTCACACACAGGAAGGGTACCCGTCATTGTAATGCCGACACATTATCAAAGTTACCGTGCAAACACTCGTGTACATGTACAATGGGAGCTGCCCGGTGTAAACCGACCCTCCCTGACTCACCGGGACAGGCAATGTCAATAAATGCAGGAACATATGAAAATGATGTACCGCCTGTAGATCATGATCTCGGGCTGATAAGGACTGAATGGATCCGACTACAGGAAGATGATGACTCACTGGAGTCCGCTGCACAAGCAGCTAAAAATTGCCAAGCAGGGGCGCCATTTGTAAAATGGCGAGGCCTTCTGATGAGGTGGGACACTAGAATGTAGTGCCGTTGCCTGGTGATATCCACCCCCTACAACAGCCGTTGTTATTAGAAGTGCATTCTGAACAACTTATGCACTTGGGCCACCGTAAAACATTGCTGACGATGTGCGAGAGTTGGTAAATCGTTGCCAAGATTGTACAAAAAGGAAACCTTTCCAACCCATACAGCCTCCCTTGCAGTCGATCGCAGTATCAAGGGTCAATGAGCGGATGGAATTGGATATCCTGGGTCCATTCCCTATAACATCAAGAAGAAATACATATTTGTTTGATAGGATGGAGTATTGCACTCGTTGACACGTCGCATGGCCACTACCGGATCAGATGGTTGTGACTATAGCAGAGGCCTTTCTCCATGGGTATGTATTGAACAAAGCCCCCCCGCCCCCCCCAGAGAAACTTCTCACAGACCAGGGTCAACATTGTTCTGCTAAACTGTTGCACGATGTCTGTGACATCATGGGCACTAAGAAAATTGGAACTTTACCGTACCACCCTCAGTGTGAATGACAAGTGGAATGGCTTAACCGCACGCTGTCCGCAATGTTGTGCCATGTTGTCACGGATGATCAGACAGACTGGGACTTACACATCCCAGGGGTCCTAGGGGCATACCGTAGAATGCCACACGCATCGACCAAGCTTTCCCCCTTGTTTTTGATGTACGGGAGGGACCCAGAGCCGCCTATTGAAGATCAACTGGTGGCTCTCCCTGCAAAATCGGTTTCGTGGCCAGCCTCCCTCAGGCTACCACAAGAAAGGCTGCAAAAGCTCGTGAAGTCGCTATAGCGGAGTCTGGCAGATTGCAATCAGCGAATGAACGCATGCAACAAAAAAAAACAGCGGCATTGCCTTTCGATCAGGGGGATCGGGCCTGGTTACACTGTCCTCAGGTCCGGATGGGCATGTCAGCTAAGCTGGACCATCCCTGGCAGGGTCCTATAGAGATTGTCCAAGTTATCTACCCGCAAAGTGTACGCATCCAGATGGGATGCTGGTGATGGGTGATCCATCTGAGCCGCTTAAAACCCTATAAGGAACCACCGACACAAGGTGTCATTCAGGTTCAGAAAGGCCGGGTCCGGGGGTGTAGTGACGAAAGCCCGGGACAAAGGCATCCTCCTCCAGAAAATACTGCTCCCGTACTGTCTTCCACTCTTCTCAGGAACGTCCACAATGAAGATCAGTAGGATGGGGGAGGTCGATGGAGTCGCCTGGATGGGTGTGTCATTCCATCACACACACACATTGATGAATGGCAGTGGATGTCAGAGTACCCATTGGATTGTGTATTGCCTTGTGTTAACAGGGTAGTTAATGTAAAGGTTAGTTTAGTTGACCGTACCTGCGGTAAGCAGTGATAATATTTGATCATTCTGCCTTCCCCCCTTGCTTTCCATGTCCCCAGGGAAGATTCTACTTTCTGCCCTGCCTCCTCCCCCCTTCTCTCTCCCCCCTACGCCCATTTCAAACCTTTATAAACAGTTGTCTTTAGAAGCTAACCCCCATTTTCCTGATGACGACCGCTTGTGTTGCAATCGAAACGTTTTTTTTTGTTATTTTTGTTATTTCTTTGAACCTATCTACGTGACTTTACTGAAAGACCCAAAGAATAAGTCTGCAATTACCACACGTACTTATGGTGAACATGCAAAACATCATTTGAAGCTTTCGTGACTGCAAGGATTCATACTCTTAGGTTTTTTCGGTTAAGTCACGTAGGTAAAAATTAAAAATAAATAATAAAAATAATAGAAATAATAATATAAAAAAATAATAAATCACGACGTTTCGGAGGCAACACAAGCTTCCTTCATCAGGTGTAAAAAGGCACAGCAAAATAACTGTAGTGGGAGTTATTTGTGATGGGGCATTAATATATAGGGTAAAAGGAGGGGGGAGGAGCCAAGGGGGACGGGTGCAGGATGGGGAGTGGGTTTGGGGTGTGGGTGGACCCAGGAAGGTGAAGGTGGAGCCAGGAAGGTGAAGGTGGTAATAAAGGGTGGCGAAATGGAGGTGGAGGGAGGACGAGGTGCAAGATGGGGGGGGGGTTGGGGTGTGGGTGGAGCCAGGAAGGTGAAGGTGGTACAGAGGCATAGGACACATCCATGCGGACGTAGCAAGAGCTGAAATAGCCACTATTCTTAAGAATGCTAAGAAACCCACTAGCAAAATTAGCAAAAACGAACGCTTTGAACTCGCGAACTTAAAAAAAGAGATGATATAGTCATCCTCTCGGCCGACAAGGGCAATGCCACGGTTATCATGGATAAAGGCTCATACAACAATACAATCCTGGACCTACTCAATGATGGTAGTTACTCCAAAATTAAAAGTGATCCTACTAACAGCCTAACGACAAAAAACAACAAGATCATCACGAGTTCGACTTCCCTAATTGAACTAACCAAACATCCCTCCTTAAAACCATCAGCTGCAAGACCTCCCAGATTCTATGGTCTTCCCAAGATCCATAAAGAAGGCACCCCACTACGGCCCATAGTGTCCACGATCAACTCTCTTACCTACAAACTAGCCCGTTTTCTATCAGATACTCTGCTCCCCTTCACTGGCAAGACCTCTTCAGCAGTCCTTAACTCAACCCAATTTGTCTCTATGGTCAAGGACATGGTACTGACAATATCCTCGTCAGTTTTGATGTGGTATCTCTGTTTACCAAAGTCCCAGTGCCTGACACCTTAACAATAATTGAAGACTTGGTCCAACATGGACTGAACTCGGATATACCTGTGCTGGTTAGGCATTGCCTCACCAACACTTACTTTACCTGGAATGGCACATTCTACAAACAGAATGAGGGTACCCCTATGGGCTCCCCCTTGTCACTAGTGATAGCCAATGTGTTCATGGAAAAGTTTGAATCAGACGCCATCCAGACGTCCACCCTACATCCTTCCCTGTGGAAGAGATATGTGGATGACACTTTCGTCATTTGACCACATGGCCTCCCAGCATTGAACCATTTCCTGAACCACGTCAATCCCAGGCACCCATCCATCAGATTAACCATGGAAGTGGAGAAAGATGGCAAACTACCATTATTGGATGTTTTGTTTGAGAGAAGACCTGATGGATTCTTGAGAAATTCTGTCTACAGGAAGGCCACCCATACAGATTCCTACTTGAAACCTGATTTCCACCACCCGGCTCAAAATAATTATCTCATCAAAACACTATACCACAGAGCTCATCGCATCTCTGACCAACACCACCTGGCCAGTGAATTAAAACATGTACATTTGGCCCTCAAGATGAACGGATACTCTGACCGCACTATCCGCCAAGCTGTTTCTCCCACCATACAAAAACAACCACCTGAAACTCCGATCAAAACTATCACGTTGCCATACATAGCAGGCGTGACCAAAAAGATCTCCAAAATTCTAAACAAACATAAGATCCAAGTCCGATTCAGTACAGTACATTAAATCCGTGATCTGATCCCATCCATAAAGAATGTCATTCCTGACTTACAGTACCCCAGTGAATACAAATTGAGTTGTACCTGCGGTGACTGCTATATCGGGGAGACAAAACGAAATATTTCGGACCGAATTCGCGAGCACAAATCAGATTTAAAATATGGCAGAACAAATTCTTCAACCGTGGCTGATCATTGTTACAACGCTGTGGGTGATCATGATATCGTTTTCTCCGATACGAAGGTACTCTGCAAGCTTTTTAGATACCACCAAAGATTTGGCCATGACTTGAAAAGATCTCCAAAATTCTAAACAAACATAAGATTCAAGTCCGATTCAGTACAGTACATAAAATCCGTGATCTAATTCCATCTGTGAAAGATGTCATTCCTGACTTACAATACCCTGGAGTCTACAAACTGAGTTGCAGTTGTGGTGATTGCTACATTGGAGAAACGAAACGTCATATCTCTGATCGTGTCCGCGAGCACAAGTCAGATCTGAAACACGGCAAAACTGATTCTTCCGCCGTTGCCGATCATTGCTACAACGCTGTGGGCTCTCATGAAATTGTATTTTCCGAGACTAAGGTGCTCTGCACGCCTCCTGGCTACCATCAAAAGTTTGTATACGAGGCCATCCAAATATACAAACACAGACATAATTTCAACCGTGATGATGGGTACAAACTTAGTAATCATTGGAAAGATGTTATTAACCATGCAAAAAAGATTTAACTACACATATTTGGAGCATTCCTGGCAGCGATTTCAGCCGCACCACCTCTACATAATAATAGGCTCAGTCAACCATTCTACACAACAAAGACTCATTTCCTGGCAGCGATTTAAGCTGCACCACCTCTACATAATAATAGGCTCAGTCAACCATTCTACACAACAAAGACTCATTTCCTGGCAGCGATTTCAGCCGCATCATCTCTAAATAACAAAAAGGCTCAGTCGCTTTTACACGCACCTTTACATCATCCGCACCTAGTTTACACAACAAAGGCTCATTCCTAACAGTGTGCTTCAGCCGCACCGAACCTCACAAAAATAATATTCAGGGCCTACCTTGGCTCCTCCCACCCTCAACCAGTATATATACAAATACTGTTTTCTAGGAATTTCTCTCACTTGATACAGCTATCGTGCTGTGACGGTTCCACCTGAAGACGGCAGCTTGTGTTGCCTCCGAAACGTCGTGATTTTTATTTTATTTTTATTTTACTTTTATTAATTTCAATTTTTTACCTACGTGACTTTACCAAAAAAAAACCTAAGAATATAGCGGAGAATAGGCTAGCAGGAGATTCAGTGAGATGTTAGTGGGGTGAGAAGCTAGCGAAGTATACAGTAAGAGGCTAGTGGAGGACAGGCTAGTGGAGCCAGGGAGAGAGAGCGTCCGTGACAGGCTAGCAGAGTGCGGAGTAACAGGCTAGTGGAGCAAGAGAGAGTGAGCTCGGAGTAGCAGGCTAGCGGAGCAAGAGAGGGGGAGTTCGCGAGAAGAGTATGTGTGGTGGAACGTGAGGAGCATCCGTGTGGGATGCTGCGAATAAAGTGACACAGGAGAAAAAGAAGAAGTTGTCCGCGTGAATAACCTCCACTACACTTTGATACTGGTAAAAAGGTCCCATTTTGTAGCTGTTCACCCCGAGCTATAAATGCTCTCGTAGTGCATTGTCTTTGTACTGTTTGCCTTTGGTGTTCTAAGGTCTGACACTGGTGAGGCTAGGCCCTAAAAGAAGGCTGTCTCTGGTGTAGGCCAATAAGTTTCAAAGACAATGCATATATTATACCACTCTTCGATTTCACATTAACATGCTAATCTCTCACATTAACATATCCACTTCTGTGCCCTCGTTGAGGAGGCCACTTTTCTATCTTACAGTTACATGCTAATTTCTCAGATTAACATAACTAGCCCCTGCCACTTCTTTATGACCCTTGGGCTACACCCATTTCAAACCTTTTAAAACAGTCTACCTCAGCAGCAGTCGATGGTTTTCCACCTGATGACGGACGCTTGTGTTGCGCCCGAAACGTCGTGATTTATTTTATTTTATACCTACGTGACTTTACCGAAAGAACCAAAGAGTATGGATTCCTGCAGTCACAAAAGCTTCAAATCAAGATATATTATATTATCAGAGCATGTTTTTTGCATGTTCACAAATATGTGTGGTTATTGCAGACTTGATTCCTTGCAAAAAGTTTACATTAGGTGTTAGAACATCTAAACACCTGTTTTATTGCCAGAAGGGGTAAAAACTATTCAATTTTTTTCATACTTTGACACTGGCAAAAAGGTCCAATATTGGTTAGAGCCTGTGAAGTGATTTTGCCGGTTTGACCAGATCGGCCCAGGACTGCTGGATAATCGTGCGCCGGATAATTGATGATCAATTGTATCGCTTAAATTTAATGATAAAAAATATACATTATGGATATTTCCTCCATCGTGTTTCGTCTTCGGAGGCAAAGCAGACGATCCAGAAATACCATCCTGAAATCGAAGTAGATAATCCAGGAACCGGAAGCCAGCTGAGTTGTTGCAGACATCCTTAGCCTTTTATATCTGTTTAGTGACGTAAATGGAGTCACGATGGTGTTTAGCGCCAGCTATTGTCACGAGTGGAACTGTATGTCTTGAGCCTCTCTCTGGCACCAGAGTAAGCGGGCCCTAGGGGGCATAGTTCTGGTGACGGTCTGAAAGAGGGCAAGTAAGGACGTGACAGTCTGGGTGAACCCGAGAGGGCACATGACTGGGACAGGGTAGCAAGGGGGCCCAACAGGGGGCTCGAGGGACACGTGATGCTTGGTCGAGAACCTTCTGGTAAGAGCCAGAAGGGGGCGTGGCCGAAGGCGGAGCGAGGCCACGCTCGGGAGTTCAAGAACCTTTAACTAGCATTTACACTTATCAAATACTTCATTTTCATGAGCATTTCGAAGCAGCCCTGTATATTTTAAAAGTTTTCCTTTTTGAATAGCAAACTTATTTGTGACATTTTAAAGCAATGACTCAAACATTGCTTTAAAATGTGTGTAAAAAAGCACAATCTTAAACAGCATTTTAAAGAGTTTACCTTAACCTATAATGTTTACGATATTTTTTTGAGGAGTGGATGAGTTGTGTTAAAGAGTTGCGACGATATTTTGCGATAAAGTCCGCGCCGATTTCAATGAGCACGCAGTATGCACGCGAGAGAACACGATGGGACTGAGAATATGGTGGCGCATGCGCGAGTTGTACAGTACCTCTATCCCCCCCCCCCTGAGCCAAGTTCAGCTGAGTCGAGTTGAAAATTATAATTGAAAACGATAATCGTCACAGGTGTTGGCCGTAAGCAGGAATGTAAGTCGAGTCGCAGCGCAGCATGCTAACCGTTACGCACTCACGCACAATGTTTTCGACTTGGCTAGGCTGAACTGAGTTAAAAACGATGTATTACGTTGTGTTCCTCAAAAAGTCCGCGCCATGAGTGCAAATCAATGTATATCAATACGATGTATATTGGGGACCCCCTGTACTCATTTGAGGTTGAGTCGACCCAGGGGAGGCCCAGGACCGGTTCAATAATCGTCACCATTCTTGGTCGTGAGCGGGAATCGAACTCGGGTCGCCGGCATATCAACAGCCTGGTGTAACGAGGCAGTCTGCCCTCGCTCCGTGAAACGGCCAGTCCATAGTTTCTCCCGGAACCGCCCGGAACGCTGTTCCAGGAATTATTTTGGCAACGCCACAACCATTTTGCCCTGTTTCGTCCTTCCAATTTTTATGAATAAAACTAATCAGCGATGCTACTGCGGTGTTGGCTGTGGTGCAAAAGCACAAATAGCAAAGACAAAAAAACTCAACACATTCGTCAATAACAAAGCACTTACATGATAAAGTACTTTGTACTCTTGTACCCTGGTGGTAATGTCTCGTGCATTTTGCCAATAATCCTTACTCCAGAGTAGGCCTCGGCAACGTAAGGTAAAAGTTAAAAGGTAAAAACAATGAGCCTACCTTTACCCTACCTTTTACCTTCCCACAATACAATAACTCTACCCTACATTTTACCCTTTAGCAGGTAAGGTAAAAGGTCAAAAGCAACGAGCCTACCTTTACCCTACCTTTTACCCTTACCCCATACAAATTACCCGATTACAGGGTAATTACTAGGGAACTACACATGAAAAAGGTTTATAATGGTAAATGCTAGGTAGAGCGCTTTATTCATATAAAATACTCTTGATGATTCCAATTTTACACGCTTTCTTTGAACTCACTCTGTTGTTGTTGTCGTTGTTGTATCCTCAAATCTTGTAACTCAATTTTAACCCACTTCCTAATGTGGTATCGACTGCAAACTTGGTATACTTATGTCATACTGATGACAATATATTCTATCATAAAAATATATATTTTTAAACATTCTTTTTTATGTTTGTTTCGGCTTGGGTCTAATTGTCCACGCTCAACTGACGTTGGCTGTAATTGGCCACAGTCCCTTACGTTATGGCAAGCTTCTGGGCCACTTCCTGGAGTCGTGAAGTTCCGCCATTACTCGCACATTTCATAAAATGGTGTAAATTTTTTTTATATATTAATAATTAAATTAGGGCCTCGGACTGCGCCACGGAGCTTTTAGCGGTAAACAAGGCACCGTATTTACCGGGTAATACTTCGCGCTATCTTTACCCTACCGGGTAATTCTTCCGAGCTACCTTTACCCTACCCTTTACCTTAGCCCTTGGCATGTCGACACCTTTACCCTTTACCTTTACCATTTTACTCGGTAAAAAGGATAAATTACCTTACCTTGCCGAGGCCTACTCCAGAGTCAGCTTCGCAACGTTCCAGAAAAATATTGAGCGAGAAAATTAAGCTCAATAAATGTGTGTCTGTACCACAGGGTTCCTTAAAAATAATAACGATGTGTAACTATTATTGCTGATACATGTCGACGCTGTTGTTGAAGCAAAGGAAAAATAAAAAATGCGCAGGACACGTCACGGGAACAAATAACAAGGTGCATAAACCATCACGCAAACTCCGGTCATTCTCGCAGAGGCTTTTGGCTAATCAATCTTAATTTAATTCTCGCAGAGGCTTTTGGCTAATCAATCTTAATTTTGGCTAATCATCTAACAAAGACTGTCACTGTATCGCACGCTTTTGAATGCGCTTCTGCGGCCATCTGGAATGCTCTTCATTCCGATATTTGGAAGCCACTGGAGCTACGCACTTTTAAATCTCAATTGAAAACTCATTTCTCTCTAACTGCTTTTTGTGTTTAGTTTTTAGTCCTTCCCCCATACCTCCGATTAGCGTGGCTGGCTACATATTCAACATACGTACATACAAATAAACTCCGGAGTGCAGACCAAAGGATTTGGGGAGAGACGCAGAGGAAGACATTGGAAGAGATGGCATCTAACAGTTCAAAGGTCACGTCTAGATAGGTGCGACTGGGCAAAGGAGGGTATGGGAGGAAATCAGGGACAGGCCTTTGCCCTCAGATGGGAAGTTGTTAGCAGGCTGACAACATTGTTCACTGCTGGATGACAGCATCCCCATTAACCTCCTGTGTGTATTATTGGGGGCAACGCGACTGTGTTTCACCACACCGGTCAGTGTGGGTTGGTGAAGTTGGGGGAGCATGGATGTTGGGAGCATCGGAATACGGTTCAACAATTGATTTTGCTGTACCACTTTCTGCTGCCCACAATGTAGCCCCCGCAGCCGATATGATACCTATTGTGCATGGTCATCAACCATACAAGCACTGTGCGGGACTGATCTGATAGGGATCTGAGATCTGGCGCGTTCAAAATTATTCGGTCATGTGCTTGTTATCAAAAAGGATCAGCTGTAAACAACCGGCTCATGCTCATTGTCCATTAAAAAGAAATTTCCTGCTGAAATAGTCATCAAGGCATGGGGGTCATTTCCCGTTTACAGCCTTGCCGAGCCAGTGGCTGGAAATTCCTATGCAAGGGGGCGAGTCTATCCATGGAACAACCACTTTCGCATTCCCCACAACGTGGTACTGATTTTATCGACCCCAGAGGGACGATGATGAATGTACATATATTGACCTTTCGCACGGTACCTAGAAAACCGTGTTAATTGGAGGTGCGAGGGAAGGTTGATGATGAGCTGTCAACCCTCACCATCCAAACCAGGATTTGAACCAGCAGCCATCCGATTGCGAGCTGCTCACTCGAAGCCAGTGATAAACCCACCGATACACTCCGCTACAGCTGACGTAATCATCTGGCTCAGCCAGCTCAATGTGTAGTGACATCGGGGATGTCACTGTATGGTGCCGGCCCGGGAGGGTCGTGGGGTGCGATGTTCCTACGTCGCAGACAGCACTGGGTGGGTTGCTGTGTGATGCCGGCTTTAATATAGCACGGCGTGCGATGCACCGTCATCGCGTACACCCCGTAGATGGGTGCAGTACTAGCCCTAGCGGGGCTTGGTCAGCGCTGGGATAGCGCGGGCACCACGCATGGCGTGTAGTGCGGGCTCCCACAAGGGAGAGTGGGAGAGTTTCAGCCCAGGGACAGGGTTGCCCCGGGCTATGGCACTCTGGTTGATCCCGTAGACACGTGATCCGGAGTGTCCACAGAGAAGCCCCCAGGTGGGGGGGCTAGGGGGTGATCACGTGTCCGGGGAGAGCTCTCGAGAGGGATCGAGAGGGAGCTAGAACGCTCGAGAAGGCGGGCGGGTCCTGGGCGGAGCCAGCCCCGACCCAGGAGCATATAAGGTGGGTCCCTGAGAGGGACTGGGTCGCTTCGTCCTACAAGCTGAAAGCTGGACGTCCTACAAGGCATCAACACGTGGCCAGGACCCGAGTGAGGGTCCGACCCTTCGTAGCAGTAACTCCTCCGTATAGTGTAGTTAGCTGGGTGCTCACCACCCTAGGCTGTACTGTATCTGGTAAAGGGGCAGTTACCCCTTTGTGTATTACGTGTTGATATAATAAATGTGTTGCCTCTAAAGAATAACGTCTGCGACTCAGTTGGACTCACTACAAATGTAAAAAGCAGCTGTTGCTCAACATCAACAATATCAGCCGTATGAAGAAGGAAGATATCTTTTCTATATATTTTCCCCATTTAACTTCAAATACCAGGGTTCTTCAACTGTAATTCCTGCTGGGCCATACGGCACGTGTTCGCCACGTGCACAAACGTCTTTAAATTGCATAAGACTATGCCACAGTGGCGAGATGTTAACTTTCTCGCCTGGTATACAGGAGGTCATGGGTTTGATCCCGACCCCGACGTCTGTATATTTTAAGTTTGCATGTTCTGCCCGTGGTCGCATGGATTTTTCTCTCGATCCTCCTGTTTCTTCCTCCACATTTAGAAACATACGTTTAGAGTGTTTGGCTGCTATACATTTCCACGTGATAAGCCACTTCGCTGAGCTATCGTTTGTGGCCAGGTTGCTTCTGAAAAGAGCTATAAAGTTCAGTGGGCCTTACCTGGTAAAACAAACATATCTTAAATAGGTTAGTTTTAGTTTCTGTCCACACCCTCACCGAAAAGTCCTGGTGGTCATCCATAAAAGTGCTAACCAGGTACTGTCCTCCTTAGCTTCAAAGAGCCAACCAGACCGGGTTGCATATATAATGTGGTTATTATGCAGGGGTGAAAGTGGGAACATCCTTCTCTGGGGAAGGCAGCACCCATTAATCCTATAAACATATTGCTCAATTAGATCCGGATATATCAACTACAGCTTCATAAGAGCTTAATTAAGAGGAGGAGGAAGGTGTGAAGACCACGTGGTACGCTTAATGCTTCCATGGATAATTATCAAGCACCATGTAACTGCATCAGCCTGTGTTTTATATGCAGCTGCTGCTGCTGCAACAGAGAGAGAGAGTTTATACCGTACACAACGTGAATTATGACGAACGCCACCCTGGCACGCGCCCGATCTTGCCAGATCTCGGAAAGCAAAGCGGCTTTGAGCCGGGGCGCCACTCGCGTTGAGTGACCATCATCCATGCACGGCAGGTTTCATTGATTGGATTGATTTTGTTTGCTTACGCGGCTGAGAAACATTCAGCCTTAAGCTGTTTAACAAGAATGACCTACGGATGACCTTGACGAGTGGGTGGTATAGGCTTAATACTGAACACCTTTTAAAAAAAGAGCTTCATAGCTCATCGGATTCCTCCAGTATAAATATTCTGATTCTGATACTGCGAGACTATGTTCTGGGCAGAGCATAAAAGTCATCATTGTACCGTACTTATGTGCTCCCTCATCTATTCCCGTTTTCACCAAGCCACAATTACCAGCATGATGAAGTATGGTCAAACGACCTCCAATGATCGTCACAGTGTTGGGAGGTCGTAATCCAGCAGTGGATTACAGCTGCTGATGATGTAAAACTATGAAATAGGTCACGTAACATGACATTCAAGAACTATCTCTGAATGAAGAGCTTAATTGGGCTTTAAATTAATGGTATATAAGGTATGCATAAATGTAGCTTCAAGAGCAAAACATGAATATCAACATGCTTTGTTTGTTTGGATGACATCGACATTCTCTCCTATATTACACTACTTCTGTACAGTCCGGTATGTTAATCCACTGCTGGATGAAGGCCTTTCCACGCTTTGTGGGCCCGAAAGTGATATGTTGTTTTACCATACTTCACCACGCTGGTCAATGCGGGTTGGTAAAGATATGGGGGAGAACATATCCGTGGATATTACTACACTGTCCGCGAAGTGCCCACAATGTCGATAACGCCTGTCTTCTGTGGACTGTGGTCCCTCCAAGCAGGCAATGGCCAAGCTCCATCCTGCTTAGCTTGCAGAGATATGACGCGGTGGGACGAGTTGTCCCGGGTCATGTGGATAACAATTCGCGTAGTGTAACGAGCAGCAGGGCTTCACTCGAAGTTCGTGAATTGGGATAGAGCAGAGGTTGGCAACCTTTCAAAGAATAAGAGCCATTTTTGTTGTATTTGACCAAAATAGTTCGAGAGCTGCATCACACGCAGTTACTTGTACACAAACACAGCAGCAGATGTCCAATACATTCTGACTTAAACGGAATAGGTGATGGAATAAACTGCGTCTCTTTAGCTACCCCCCCCCCCCTTCGTTTTTCTTTAACAATACAGTTTGACTGTACATTTTATCGTCACCAAGACATTCCATAGTGACCCACCCCTTGCCATATTAATAAATTATGTTTACGTAAAATGATGGTTCACATTTACGGTTTTTTATTAATCCGCTGCCCGCAAAGGGGAAGCCAAGGAGCCGTCGCATGCGGCTCTGGAGCCGCAGGTTGCCCACCCGGAGGATAGAGTCATGTGACTTGGTGAGGCTTTTCTGCGTAAACAAAGTTAATAAACAATTACATATATTACACACAGAGAGACCAGCGGCCTTGCAAACCACCACCGAGATGAATATTGAGAATATTTCTGCTCCGGGGAAATATTTGTTGATGTTTTTCTGGAGCTCAGCCTCACTGGACCTTTGGATATACTTGTGACGTAAAACTTTCGCGGCTGCAGGAATTCATATTCTATTGTTCTTTCGGTAAAGTCACGTAGATAGAAAAAATAACAATCAAATAATATAAATAAAGTTAATACAAATATCACGACGTTTCTATCGCAACACAAGCGGTCCTCATCAGGAACAGAATGATGACGACCGCTCCGTGACTTTACCGAAAGAACCATGGCATATTGGATACACTTGAAAAAGAGCATAGCTCATCGGTTTTCTCCAGGATAAATTAAGATTCTGATTCTGAACTCCAGACTGAAATGAAGCCCTGGCTATTGGGCAAATGGCATTGTACAAACGCAAGGTAACGGATAGCAGGAACAATTAAGAGCGCGCCAGTGACCTCGAGCCGATAATGAAAACATTGTGACGGAGCCAGTTGAAGCATCGCGACAGCTGCGACAGCCACCCCGGGCGAATGATCAAAATAGCCACGCGCGGACGGAGCAAGTATTCTTAAAGATGTTGTCACACAAGCACACGCACGGACACTCTCTCGCTACAACCTACAATGCATCACTTGCCGCGAGTTATTCTGAGCGAACTCCTGTGCGGCTGTCGCCCTTTATAATTTGAACAAGAATAACAATCATAATTTACAGGCCTTTGTCAATCCACTTCTGGATGAAGGACTCCCTTCCCTCTTGGTCGTGTCGGTTTGATCTCCGTGCTCATTTGATTATATTTCAACACGCTGAGTACCGAGTGGCTTGCACTCTTCTGATGAGTCCTATTCTTTACGAAGCTGGCATATGGTTGTTCTATCGCTGCCCTCTGCTGCCCATCACAAAGCCCCGCGGCTGCCTATAACAACCTGACATGCATCGTGGTCAGAATCTGAATCTGTATGTATACTGGAGGAATCCGATGCGTTATAGAGCTATTTTTCACAGATGTCTGTTGGGGCGGGTCAGAATGTTACAATGATGGCCACCCATCCCTGCACTTTGCAGGCTCACACCTGCTCAGCTTCCGGCGAGATTGACCATTGCCTTTAATAACGAGGAAAATAATCATGTACAGCCCTCTTGTCGATCCACTGCTGAAATTAAGACCTACCCATGGCCGTGTCACGATCGGTCTTCAGAGGAGTTTGACAATATTTCAACATGCGCTGGATGTCCACGCTTGTTGCTGAAGGATGGAAGGTGGTAGACCGGGTGAGATATTACACTACCCAACTTGCCAGGGCACTTTTGCAAATGAGACTCGTCTTGGCCTTTCGCGCTTGAACTATCTCACGTGGTTAAACAAAATTAACGTGGCTTGATGTTAGCCGAGCCCGTAGCGCAGAACCAATCACTGCGCCAGCGCTCCCCCATCACGTCCTTTATAAACGGTGATATCAATTGGTTTGTTCACATTGGCCGCGGTGTGTGACTAAACTGGCATACACAAACATAAACGACCTCCGATTCAAGTATCTTCACATAAGTAATATAAATATTTTCTTTAGTCTATGCCTCTTAAATTTTGAGTCCACACATCACACATGTTAACTAACAGCAGTGTCAGCATGTGTTCAAGCTCGCAGGCAGTGGACCCCTTTCGCCCATTTTAAGGCTCATCAGCGGAGTCTGACTTTTTATATTTTAATAACAAATACAACTGGTTCACAAGATTTGTATTTTGTGAGAGCACTCTTTCCAAACCACGGGCGACCCGTCGGTATAAAACTCTCTTATTATCTGTGAAATGGCAGTCCAATATTGAGGATGATCCCATTATCCGTAGGGTTATCCGCGATTTTAATCCTCTTATCCACGGGGGGAATATGCGATCACAGATGACCCCGCGGATATTCGGAAGAAAGTGCCGTTCTACTTTTCTTATCCGTGAGAAAAATCGCGAGTATTAGGAAGAAGCTTTTTGCCACGCATGGCTAAAATCGCGGATAATAGGCTGAAATACATCCGTGGATTATAGGAGTGTTTTGTGAATGATAAGATGAGTTCTCCCGTACTAAGAAAACAACTCGCGCGCTGTAGAGGGGGCAGTGTGGAGCTATACGTGTTGGACATCCCCATTCAGTGTCGCTGCTATTGCGACTAACAGCCGCAATTCCATTGACAAACCGATTCTTTTTCCTCTCCTTTTTACTGCATCGTTCGTATTGATTCTCGTGACTGTTTTCTCTGCGCCTCTTTTGAATCTGTTCTCTATTAGCCTTTTAAAATGATATGATTAGTCCATATAGAATAACTCACTTGGCTAAACAGTCTCACATTGCAGCTGATTCACCCCATGTTATTGTGATGTGATAATGGGATTATTATATTTTTTAAGATACCTATTTAAGATGAATACTAAACCTTCAAAATATCTAAATATCCAATTGATCGCAAGTGTAAAGATAAAATAATCAGCGTTAGGAGGGGCGTAAAACCTAAATGCCATGGCAAATGCATCACTTGTAAACTCAACTGCTAGTTTGCTAAAGATAAACATGCATTGGAATACCAGCACCACGTCACTAAAGACTCACTTATATACTGATTATATACAACAGTGACTGGGCTACGTCATTTCTGATGTTCTAGAAGGAATGCAAACAACACATCCGCCAATAACGTTGCGTGTACTTAAACGTAAAATATGTACTGTACAGTATAATAAGCGACGTTTCGGGTAATGGCCCTTCTTCATAGCAGATACATTTATTCATATGAGGAAAGGTCATTGCCCAAAACATCGCCCATTACATACAGTATATTGTCACACTGTTATTGACGAATGTGTTGAGTTATTTTTATTAATTGTGCACCTCTGCCAACGCACCAGCAGCATCACCAAATCATGCATTCTAGATGAAAGCGAAAGCTGAAATATTGAAGGAAAAGAGTATAGCCTATGTCCATAATAAAAAAAAATATCTGAAAACTAATATTTTTTTAGGGCCCCTAAAATTACGGCCGGCACAGAGGTTATTAATCAGTTGCACTCGGAGAGCAAGGTTCATCTTCTAAGTTCTACTTAGCTCATCGTCTCGTGTGAAATCCACACGAGAACGAAGTCAATTGCCTCCCGTGGAGTGTGACGCTAGAGCCGATGGAGCGCGGGTGAAGCCCATATCGGGGCCATCCATTTAGTAGGTACACAAACATCTGTCAAAACTTGACCCCCTCCTCCCTGTACGCACGCGTACTTTTTACCCCCCCCCCCCACCTGCGTACGTACGCTTGACCCCCCCCCCTCCGAATCCTATAGAACGGCCGATATTTAATCCACGCAGAAACGATGAAGGATTAATAATATTAACGTGTTTAAGCTAACAGATAAGCCACCGCCGGACCATCTAACTCATTTAAAGGCCAATGTAGACAAATTATTATCGAGGCTTCACCCCCCCCCGGTTTCCTATGCGTACATTGTCAGTAGACCCCCCCCCATACGCAAGCGTACGCATTTGGGTTAACCCCCCCTCCCCGCTCCATGCATACGTACTAAATGGATAGCCCCATACCAGTCACTTGTGAGTTACAACAAATATTTATCTTGAAATAAAGTAAAAAAAATCTATAAAATTGTAAAAACTGCGTTCTGTATATCCACTAGAAATATAATTCGATCATGAAACAGAGGCATGCTGATGTGCCTGACGAAGAAAATATTTCTGAATAGATCCATGTCATTCCAGGTTAATAATATACACTGATAAAACACGTTCTTGTTTTGGTACATCGATTTATACATCGCTTTTCATTCAGTTGAGTTTTCCAAAATCACGCCATCCAACGTGCTCTCATCCACGTCACACGTAACGATACATGGCACGTCACATTAATATTTATCCAGAAAAGTCCAATGACTAGTTTTCAGGAGGGTCCTGCTATTTACATTGAGGTGTTTAATTTAAGATGTTTTCAGACAATTTTTGAAGTTGTTTATATACAGGTGGGAGGAAACCCGGAGCAAACGGAGAAAACCCTCCGCATGCAAAGTGGGCAACACCGAATCCCTGGTACACACGGAAACAAGACGGGAGATTCGTCCACTTGCTGTCCTGCGAAGCCAGGGTTATGGCAAACCCGTCGACGCTCAGGGGGGAAGGAAGTTTCACAATCCTTGTGTGAACCACCAACCCTCGCTGCGTTTACAGTGTTGTATTAACAAGCTGCGTGTTAAACCACCACCTGCTCGGCTCATGGATATAAACAAAGTGGACGATGACAAAGCAAATGAAGCAAAAACTAAAACGTGTTGGGAAAGAATTGGGCTGGCACGTCGAACACGAGTTCTCAGCACGGCGGGCGACACCCGCGATCACGACGGCGGAGTACACAAAGACAAGATAAAGACTTTCCCCGTGTAGCCTTAACAGACATTTGGGGCAAGTGCTGTTATCGAGTAGCACTAATGAAGGCCGGCATAGTACACAAGGGGGTGGGGGGTGGCCAGCACCACGCACAACCGTTTTTGTTTCCCAGTGGCGAGGTTTTTTTACACGCCGCAACCAGATACTCGCCTAGGGGAGGTCCAGGGACCGGTACAGATACTCGTCACTGGCATTTAGTTGTAAGCGGGAATCGAACTTGGGTGGCCACGTTTTGTAGTGCAGGGCGTTACACGACCGCGGCGAAGCAGAGCGACCAAGCAAACATAGGGGGAGACCTCACCGCGGCCAGCGTTCTTGATGAACCCGATGATGTTCTCGATGTCCTCGTCAAGCAGGATGCGGTCGGTGAAGACCTCGTGTTCCAAGAACGGTAGGTGATCTTTGAGCACCGTGTAGATGCCCTCGGTGATGAAGTAGTTGGTCCGGTCGTCCACATTCTCGTCTTCGTAAATCAACACGGCGCGGTGCGTCCAGTTGAAGTGCCTGTGCATGTGCATCGCGAACTCCCCCAGCTTGTTGTAAGAAGGTCCCGTGCGGGTGACCAGCGCGTACTCCTGGTCCTTCTGAAAGCCCATCGCTGGCGCTCCTCCTGTGATCATGGGCATCTTCCAGTGCGTGCTGAAGCGAGCCACGGGTGCCGACGTGTAGACACAACCGGGTCCCACGAACGCGTCTGGCGGCTTGGAGCTCAGCTTGAAGTCCACCGCGGTCAGCTGAGCCACGGACACCGAACAGAGGCCGCTCACCGGGTCCTCGGAGTTGCCCCGGTCATACCTCAGCCGGTAGCCGGGTAAGAGGTGGACATCTTGGTTGATTCTCTCCATGGCCAGATCTATGGCAGGACCGGTCCACGGCCACGCGAAGTCGTAGGCGTCGTTGGAGTTGGGTAAGATGATGCCCATGTTGATGTCCTGGAGGGCAGCGTCGTTGTCCGAGTTGGGAGAAGAGGCCACGAGGCAGCAGGCGCATAGAGAGGCAAGGAGGCAGCAAAGGCGTGCGGGTGCCGGCATGCTCACGTCGGCGATCTCACGCTCGGCGCGTTAAAACACAAAACACCGCGTGGACAGCAACTCTCCGAAGAACTTGGGCGGCACGTCAAGACCGGCTCACAGACCTCGAGAGTTCGACGTTCTTTGTTGCTCTTGCTTGCCTTCCCTTTTATACCGTGTCATATGAGCCTTTCCCCTTAATTAGAATTGATTGCGTCTCTTAAAAATGTACCAACCACATTAAAAAAAACTACACTAATGTTATAACAATGATTAGTTGCCCACTTAAACAAAAAAACAATACGCGAGATGATGATCTCGCGTGAACTCAAATTGAAATGACCGCTGTGGTATATTGTCCACTCGCCCTGCCACTCTTCGTGCTGCTCGTCTGAGCCACCTCGAGAGGCCCAGGAATGACGATGACGAAGATGGTGCAGCAGCCGGTGACCCCCGCAGGGCACAGTGAGCAGACTCCGCGGCGCTTGCAAAGTGCCCGCAGCATGGTCGGTGGTGCTGCTCCTTCGCCCGTGCCCTGCAGACTCGATGCGCGTGCCTTGTGGGAGGGAAATCTTTCCTCCGGCCGCCTTCGAGGTCGAGTAGTTTTGCCTGCTTACCAGCTTAGCGCTTGTGGGGGAGAGATGTAGAGGAGTGAGTGGGATTGAGGGGCGTTGTAAGTGGAGAGTGGGGGGAGGGGTGGAACTTGGTGGAGAGGTGGTGGGGTGGCGCATGTCTGGTGGGCTTCGGGTGAGTACACGGCTCACGGGATGCGAGTAAATGCCTCACCACAGTATGGGAACACACAGCTTGTAGACATACGACATCTAACGCCTCTATATTGCAACTGCAATTGCTCCCATCCGCCAATCCCATTTTGGACAGACCACCAGCGTAAATACCGCACGGCATTGTTCTTCACAACATTTTAGAGGGGGTCCACTTTCGCCGATAAGGCATCACTATTGATAGCCGCCGTACATTTGAAACCATCGGGTTTGACGGCACGATGTTGGGGTGTTTTCACGTTTGTGTGAGGCAGCACGTCACGGGCCGCACTAAAGACCATCAGGGGTCGCCAGTGGCCCGCGGGCGTTACAATTAAGAACACTGCTGGACATGGTGATCCAAATGTCTTGTGACCCGCAATTAATTGACCCCTAACATTTTTTCCTGCGCATATTAATTTCAGTTTTAAACAAACATTACTTAACACATTAAGTTTTGGGGAATTACAAGGGGGTCACACGACATCTGGACCACCCTGTAGTTTGCTACAGGACAGTAAAAGTACTCTATATTAAGTCAAAAGCCTATCCCACCAATCTCAGAAGACTTTAGTGCATCTTTAAAGACTCTCCTCTAAGATCACGTTAATCAAATATTAGATCACAATTTGGGAAAATGGTCCCGCAGCGCGCGTGCGGCGCGCGTGCGCGTGCTGTGGTCCCGCTGCGCGCGTGCGGCGCGCGTGCGCGTGCTGTGGTCCCGCTGCGCGCGTGCGGCGCGCGTGCGCGTGCTGTGGTCCCGCTGCGCGCGTGCGGCGCGCGTGCGCGTGCTGTGGTCCCGCTGCGCGCGTGCGGCGCGCGTGCGCGTGCTGTGGTCCCCCTGCGCGCGTGCGGCGCGCGTGCGCGTGCTGTGGTCCCGCTGCGTGCGTACGGCGCGCGTGCGCGTGCTGTGGTCCCGCTGCGCGCGTGCGGCGCGCATGCGCGTGCTGTGGTCCCGCTGCGGGCGTGCGGCGCGCGTGCGCGTGCTGTGGTCCCGCTGCGCGCGTGCGGCGCGCGTGCGCGTGCTGTGGTCCCGCTGCGCGCGTGCGGCGCGCGTGCGCGTGCTGTGGTCCCGCAGCGCGCGTGCGGCGCGCGTGCGCGTGCTGTGGTCCCGCTGCGCGCGTGCGGCGCGCGTGCGCGTGCTGTGGTCCCGCTGCGCGCGTGCGGCGCGCGTGCGCGTGCTGTGGTCCCGCAGCGCGTGTGCGGCGCGCGTGCGCGTGCTGTGGTCACGCAGCGCGCGTGCGGCGCGCGTGCTGTGGTCCCGCTGCGCGCGTGTGGCGCGCGTGCGCGTGCTGTGGTCCCGCAGCACGCGTGCGGCGCGAGTGCACGTGCTGTGGTCCCGCTGCGCGCGTGCGGCGCGAGTGCTGTGGTCCCGCTGCGCGAGTGCGGCGCGCGTGCGCGTGCTGTGGTCCCGCTGCGCTCGTGCGGCGCGCGTGCGCGTGCTGTTGTCCCGCTGCGCGCGTGCGGCGCGCGTGCGCGTGCTGTGGTCCCGCTGCGCACGTGCGGCGCGCGTGCGCGTGCTGTGGTCCCGCTGCGCGCGTGCGGCGCGCGTGCTGTGGTCCCGCTGCGCGCGTGCGGTGCGCGTGCGCGTGCTGTGGTCCCGCTGCGCGCGTGCGGCGCGCGTGCGGCGCGCGTGCGCGTGCTGTGGTCCCGCTGCGCGCGTGCGGCACGCGTGCGCGTGCTGTGGTCCCGCAGCGCGTGTGCGCGTGCTGTGGTCCCGCAGCGCGCGTGCGGCGCGCGTGCGCGTGCTGTGGTCCCACTGCGCGCGTGCGCGTGCTGTGATCCCGCTGCGCGCGTGCGGCGCGCGTGCTGTGGTCCCGCAGCGCGCGTGCGGCGCGCGTGCGCGTGCTGTGGTCCCGCAGCGCGCGTGCGGCGCGCGTGCGCGTGCTGTGGTCACGCAGCGCGCGTGCGGCGCGCGTGCTGTGGTCCCACTGCGCGCGTGTGGCGCACGTGCGCGTGCTGTGGTCCCGCAGCGCGCGTGCGGCGCGTGTACGCGTGCTGTGGTCCCGCTGCGCGCGTGCGGCGCGCGTGCGCATGCTGTGGTCCCGCTGCGCGCGTGCGGCGCGCATGCACGTGCTGTGGTCCCGCTGCGCGCGTGCGGCGCGCGTGCTGTGGTCCCGCTGCGCGAGTGCGGCGCGCGTGCGCGTGCTGTGGTCCCGCTGCGCTCGTGCGGCGCGCGTGCGCGTGCTGTTGTCCCGCTGCGCGCGTGCGGCGCGCGTGCGCGTGCTGTTGTCCCGCAGCGCGCGTGCGGCGCGCGTGCGCGTGCTGTGGTCCCGCAGCGCGCGTGCGGCGCGCGTGCGCGTGCTGTGGTCCCGCTGCGCGCGTGCGGCGCGCGTGCGCGTGCTGTGTCCCGCTGCGCGCGTGCGGCGCGCGTGCGCGTGCTGCGCACGTGCGCGTGCTGTGGTCCCGCTGCGCGCGTGCGGCGCGCGTGCGCGTGCTGTGGTCCCGCTGCGCGCGTGCGGCGCGCGTGCTGTGGTCCTGCTGCGCGCGTGCGGCGCGCGTGCGCGTGCTGTGGTCCCGCTGCGCGCGTGCGGCGCGCGTGCGCTTGCTGTGGTCCCGCTGCGCGCGTGCGGCACGCGTGCGCGTGCTGTGGTCCCGCTGCGCGCGTGCGGCGCGCGTGCGCGTGCTGTGGTCCCGCTGCTCGCGTGCGGCGCGCGTGCGCGCGCTGTGGTCCCGCTGCGCGCGTGCGGCGCGCGTGCGCGTGCTGTGGTCCCGCTGCGCGCGTGCGGCGCGCGTGCGCGCGCTGTGGTCCCGCTGCGCGCGTGCGGCGCGCGTGCGCGCGCTGTGGTCCCGCTGCGCGCGTGCGCGTGCTGTGATCCCGCAGCGCGCGTGCGGCGCGCGTGCGCATGCTGTGGTCCCGCTGCGCGCGTGCGGCGCGCGTGCTGTGGTCCCGCTGCGCGCGTACGGCGCGCATGCACGTGCTGTGGTCCCGCTGCGCGCGTGCGGCGCGCGTGCTGTGGTCCCGCTGCGCGAGTGCGGCGCGCGTGCGCGTGCTGTGGTCCCGCTGCGCTCGTGCAGCGCGCGTGCGCGTGCTGTTGTCCCGCTGCGCGCGTGCGGCGCGCGTGCGCGTGCTGTTGTCCCGCAGCGCGCGTGCGGCGCACGTGCGCGTGCTGTGGTCCCGCAGCGCGCGTGCGGCGCGCGTGCGCGTGCTGTGGTCCCGCTGCGCGCGTGCGGCGCGCGTGCGCGTGCTGTGGTCCCGCTGCGCGCGTGCGGCGCGCGTGCTGTGGTCCCGCTGCGCGTGTGCGGCGCGCGTGCGGCGCGCGTGCGCGTGCTGTGGGCCCGCTGCGCGCGTGCGGCGCGCGTGCTGTGGTCCCGCTGCGCGTGTGCGGCGCACGTGCGCGTGCTGTGGTCCCGCTGTGCGCGCGCGTGCGGCGCGCGTGCTGTGGTCCCGCTGCGCGCGTGCGCGTGCTGTGGTCCCGCTGCACGCGTGCGGCGCGCGTGCTGTGGTCCCGCTGCGCGCGTGCGGCGCGCGTGCGCGTGCTGTGGTCCGGCTGCGCGTGCGGCGCGCGTGCGGCGCGCGTGCGCGTGCTGTGGTCCCGCTGCGCGCGTGCGGCGCGTGTGCTGTGGTCCCGCTGCGCGTGTGCGGCGCGCGTGCGCGTGCTGTGGTCCCGCTGCGCGCGTGCGGCGCGCGTGCGCGTGCTGTGGTCCCTCTGCGCGCGTGCGGCGCGCGTGCTGTGGTCCCGCTGCGCGCGTGCGGCGCGCGTGCGCGTGCTGTGGTCCCGCTGCGCGCGTGCGGCGCGCGTGCGGCGCGCGTGCGCGTGCTGTGGTCCCGCTGCGCGCGTGCGGCACGCGTGCGCGTGCTGTGGTCCCGCAGCGCGCGTGCGCGTGCTGTGGTCCCGCAGCGCGCGTGCGGCGCGCGTGCGCGTGCTGTGGTCCCGCTGCGCGGGTGCGGCGTGCGTGCGCGTGCGGTGCGCGTGCGCGTGCTGTGGTCCCGCTGCGCGCGTGCGGCGCGCGTGCGCGTGCTGTGGTCCCGCTGCGCGCGTGCGGCGCGCGTGCGCGTGCTGTGGTCCCGCAGCGCGCGTGCGGCGCGCGTGCGCGTGCTGTGGTCCCGCAGCGCGCGTGCGGCGCGCGTGCTGTGGTCCCGCTGCGCGCGTGTGGCGCGCGTGCGCATGCTGTGGTCCCGCAGCGCGCGTGCGGCGCGCGTACGCGTGCTGTGGTCCCGCTGTGCGCGTGCGGCGCGCGTGCGCATGCTGTGGTCCCGCTGCGCGCGTGCGGCGCGCATGCACGTGCTGTGGTCCCGCTGCGCGCGTGCGGCGCGCGTGCTGTGGTCCCGCTGCGCGAGTGCGGCGCGCGTGCGCGTGCTGTGGTCCCGCTGCGCTCGTGCGGCGCGCGTGCGCGTGCTGTTGTCCCGCTGCGCGCGTGCGGCGCGCGTGCGCGTGCTGTTGTCCCGCAGCGCGCGTGCGGCGCGCGTGCGCGTGCTGTGGTCCCGCAGCGCGCGTGCGGCGCGCGTGCGCGTGCTGTGGTCCCGCTGCGCGCGTGCGGCGCGCGTGCGCGTGCTGTGTCCCGCTGCTCGCGTGCGGCGCGCGTGCGCGTGCTGCGCACGTGCGCGTGCTGTGGTCCCGCTGCGCGCGTGCGGCGCGCGTGCGCGTGCTGTGGTCCCGCTGCGCGCGTGTGGCGCGCGTGCGCTTGCTGTGGTCCCGCTGCGCGCGTGCGGCGCGCGTGCGCGTGCTGTGGTCCCGCTGCGCGCGTGCGGCGCGCGTGCTGTGGTCCCGCTGCGCGTGTGCGGCGCGCGTGCGCGTGCTGTGGTCCCGCTGCGCGCGTGCGGCGCGCGTGCGCTTGCTGTGGTCCCGCTGCGTGCGTGCGGCGCGCGTGCGCGTGCTGTGGTCCCGCTGCGCGCGTGCGGCGCGCGTGCGCGTGCTGTGGTCCCGCTGCGCGCGTGCGGCGCGCGTGCGCGTGCTGTGGTCCCGCAGCGCGCGTGCGGCGTGCGTGCGCGTGCTGTGGTCCCGCTGCGCGCGTGCGGCGCGCGTGCTGTGGTCCCGCTGCGCACGTGCGGCGTGCATGCACGTGCTGTGGTCCCGCTGCGCGCGTGCGGCGCGCGTGCTGTGGTCCCGCTGCGCGAGTGCGGCGCGCGTGCGCGTGCTGTGGTCCCGCTGCGCTCGTGCGGCGCGCGTGCGCGTGCTGTGGTCCCGCTGCGCGCGTGCGGCGCGCGTGCGCGTGCTGTGGTCCCGCTGCGCGCGTGCGGCGCGCGTGCGCGTGCTGTGGTCCCGCTGCGCGCGTGCGGCGCGCGTGCGCTTGCTGTGGTCCCGCTGCGCGCGTGCGGCGCGCGTGCGCGTGCTGTGGTCCCGCTGCGCGCGTGCGGCGCGCGTGCGCGTGCTGTGGTCCCGCTGAGCGCGTGCGGCGCGCGTGCGCGTGCTGTGGTCCCGCTGCGCGCGTGCGGCGCGCGTGCGGCGCGCGTGCGCGTGCTGTGGTCCCGCTGCGCGCGTGCGGCGCGCGTGCGCGTGCTGTGGTCCCGCAGCGCGCGTGCGGCGTGCGTGCGCGTGCTGTAGTCCCGCTGCGCGCGTGCGGCGCGCGTGCTGTGGTCCCGCTGCGCGCGTGCGGCGTGCATGCACGTGCTGTGGTCCCGCTGCGCGCGTGCGGCGCGCGTGCTGTGGTCCCGCTGCGCGAGTGCGGCGCGCGTGCGCGTGCTGTGGTCCCGCTGCGCTCGTGCAGCGCGCGTGCGCGTGCTGTGGTCCCGCTGCGCGCGTGCGGCGCGCGTGCGCGTGCTGTGGTCCCGCTGCGCGCGTGCGGCGCGCGTGCGCGTGCTGTGGTCCCGCTGCGCGCGTGCGGCGCGCGTGCGCGTGCTGTGGTCCCGCAGCGCGCGTGCGGCGTGCGTGCGCGTGCTGTGGTCCCGCTGCGCGCGTGCGGCGCGCGTGCTGTGGTCCCGCTGCGCGCGTGCGGCGTGCATGCACGTGCTGTGGTCCCGCTGCGCGCGTGCGGCGCGCGTGCTGTGGTCCCGCTGCGCGAGTGCGGCGCGCGTGCGCGTGCTGTGGTCCCGCTGCGCTCGTGCAGCGCGCGTGCGCGTGCTGTTGTCCCGCTGCGCGCGTGCGGCGCGCGTGCGCGTGCTGTTGTCCCGCAGCGCGCGTGCGGCGCGCGTGCGCGTGCTGTGGTCCCGCAGCGCGCGTGCGGCGCGCGTGCGCGTGCTGTGGTCCCGCTGCGCGCGTGCGGCGGGCGTGCGCGTGCTGTGTCCCGCTGCGCGCGTGCGGCGTGCGTGCGCGTGCTGCGCACGTGCGCGTGCTGTGGTCCCGCTGCGCACGTGCGGCGCGCGTGCGCGTGCTGTGGTCCCGCTGCGCGCGTGCGGCGCGCGTGCGCGTGCTGTGGTCCCGCTGCGCGCGTGCGGCGTGCGTGCGCGTGCTGTGGTCCCTCTGCGCGCGTGCGGCGCGCGTGCTGTGGTCCCGCTGCGCGTGTGCGGCGCACGTGCTGTGGTCCCGCTGCGCGCGTGCGGCGCGCGTGCGGCGCGCGTGCACGTGCTGTGGTCCCGCTGCGCGCGTGCGGCGCGCGTGCGCTTGCTGTGGTCCCGCTGCGCGCGTGCGGCGCGCGTGCGCGTGCTGTGGTCCCGCTGCGCGCGTGCGCGTGCTGTGGTCCCGCTGCGCGCGTGCGGCGCGCGTGCGCGTGCTGTGGTCCCGCTGCGCGCGTGCGGCGCGCGTGCGCGTGCTGTGGTCCCGCTGCGCGCGTGCGGCGCGCGTGCGCGTGCTGTGGTCCCGCTGCGCGCGTGCGGCGCGCGTGCGCGTGCTGTGGTCCCGCTGCGCGCGTGCGGCGCGCGAGCGCGTGCTGTGGTCCCGCTGCGCGCGTGCGGCGCGCGTGCGCGTGCTGTGGTCCCGCAGCGCGCGTGCGGCGTGCGTGCGCGTGCTGTGGTCCCGCTGCGCGCGTGCGGCGCGCGTGCTGTGGTCCCGCTGCTCGCTAAATAACTTAACCATCATGGACACTCGCTAAATAACTTAACCAACATGGACACTCGCTAAATAAGCTAACCATCATGGACACTCGCTAAATAACCTAACCATCATGGACACTCGCTAAATAACCTAACCAACATGGACACTCGCTAAATAAGCTAACCATCATGGACACTCGCTAAATAACCTAACCATCATGGACACTCGCTAAATAACCTAACCAACATGGACACTCGCTAAATAACCTAACCATCATGGACACTCGCAAAATAACCTAACCAACATGGACACTCGCTAAATAACCTAACCATCATGGACACTCGCTAAATAACTTAACCAACATGGACACTCGCTAAATAACTTAACCATCATGGACACTCGCTAAATAACTTAACCAACATGGACACTCGCTAAATAAGCTAACCATCATGGACACTCGCTAAATAACCTAACCATCATGGACACTCGCTAAATAACCTAACCAACATGGACACTCGCTAAATAACCTAACCATCATGGACACTCGCTAAATAACTTAACCAACATGGACACTCGCTAAATAACCTAACCATCATGGACACTCGCTAAATAACCTAACCAACATGGACACTCGCTAAATATACTAACCAACATGGACACTCGCTAAATAACCTAACCATCATGGACACTCGCTAAATGACCTAACCAACATGGACACTCGCTAAATAACCTAACCAACATGGACACTCGCTAAATGACCTAACCAACATGGACACTCGCTAAATAACCTAACCAACATGGACACTCGCTAAATGACCTAACCAACATGGACACTCGCTAAATGACCTAACCAACATGGACACTCGCTAAATAACCTAACCAACATGGACACTCTCTAAACAACGTAACCAACATGGTGCTGTAGCGCCACCGTGTGGTCACGTGGTACCACTGCAGCGCCTGGCGCGGTGACAGCAGCAGTGGCGCTGTGCGGCGTCTTCACGGCTTCATTGCAGCCAACCCGCTTGGGACTAACGCCAGGACGCAGCAGCAGCAGGACTCACAACTGCGGGAACGCGCGGGGTGACGCCTGACAGCGGCAACTGCTGGCGAACTGTGTTGGCCTGTACTGCACATGTCCACCAAGATGGCAGACGTAACCACGAATTAAATACCAGCCAAGTTTGGTGGCGATTGCTTTCACGGTGTGGATTTGTATTTGGAACATACTTTCATTTTCATACATGGAAGTGTCGGAGATTGAATAACAAAAATACACGTTACATGGAGTTACTATTTTTTTAATATGAAGCACACAGGTGCTGAGAGAAATTAGAAAGGGGAAGAGATAATTAAGGAAGTGGCACTGTCGATGCAATGAACGAGGGCGCAGCGAGCAGTAGAGGCCAGGTGGTGAACGAGAGTCGTGACAGGCGGCTAGAGGATGATTGATGGGAAGGCGCGTGCGGAGCGAGGCGTCACGTGGGGGGAAGTTGAGGGCGGGGCGGGGATTCCCCACGCAGGGCGCCATCTCGGCTGGGCACCGCGTGGAGGACGCGTGGTTCTTGTGGCGTCCGCGTGGTTCTTGTGGCGTCGTTGAATTCGTCTTCAACTACCGATCACAGCTGCTCCATGTGGCTTAGCAGCTCCTCAAGGTGGATCACCAGCTCGACCATATGGCTTACCAGCTCGTCAAGGTGGATTCCCAGCTCCTCAAGGTGAGTTGCCAGCTCATTCAGTGGAATTTTTTTGTCAAACACAGTTACGAGGCCTGTCTTGTGTTTAGAGTTAGTAATAGCCTAGATTCGTAGACCGTCGCTTTTTTAAGTGTAACATTTAAGCTATTTAAGTGCAAAATCCTCTCATTGTTTTTCATTGTAATGAGGCGAGGAGGAGACTGTAACACGTTCCCAAGAGGGATGAAGTTTTAAATCGTGCGTCAACACGTGTTTAGATTGCGGCCTGCGTGGTGATTATCGGCAGCCTGTATGTAATTCAGGCGAGTCCGTGCTCTGAATATTGAGTTTTTGCGAGGTTTTTTCAAATATACTTCCCTACGATCGATTTCGTTTATTTTGTGTAATCTGACAGTGATTGTCAACCCCCCCCCCCCCCCGCAATCATTTCCCGAAATATATTTCAGAACAAACGTTAAGGTGCAAAGTTGACAATTTGTCAATACAAAAGAGGGTTGGGTTTGGGTTTGTTTAGGGTTAGCGGTTAAGGGTTAGGGTCAGGGGGGTTAGGGTTTAAGGGATAGGGTTAGTATGATATATGTAGATTAAAAGTCAGACATTTCACGATGAAATGTTCAAGTAAATATTCAAATTGGAATACTAACCTATGCCGTTTTTAGCCAAAATAAGCCAAATTTCCACAGCTTTATTTTTCAACAAATTCAGTTGGGTCAGCCTTAGTATGCCATATGTTTAATTAAAAGTCAGAAATTTCACTATGCAATTTTCACGTCCATAAAAAATAAGCATGCTAAACTATGTCGTTTTAGCCAAAATTAGCTAAATTTTTACATCTTTATTTTTCAACAAAACGTTCATTCATCTTTTGTATTTAGCCGTAGTATGCTATATATTACACTAGCGGAAGTACCCGGCATTGCCCGGGTGAAAAAAATATTCCTTTACAACCTTACATTTATATACACAGATACGAAGGTATTGTCAAAGCCCGGTTGGCCGTTTGTACATTTCTCCACCAACAAATATATGAGGCTTGCACAAGCCCAAAAATTTGTAGAAAGTGTGGGGTAAATAGTTTATGTAAAAGGTTTCTGAAAATTGTGGACCCCCCCATCCCGCTCAAAAAAAATATTTACCCCTCGTAGGTATATATACCTACACACCACTCACTAATCACCACTCACAACCGCCACTCACCCTCACCACTCACTCTCACCACTCACCCTCACAACAACCACTCACCCTCACCGCTAACCACTCACCCTCACCACCGACCCTCACCACTCGCCCTCACCACTCACCTTCACCAATCACTGCTCACCCTCACCGCTCACCACTCACCCCTCACCACTCACCCACACCACTCACGCTCACCACTCACCCCTCACTAATCACCACTCACAACCGCCACTCGCCCGCACCACTCACCCTCACCACTCACCCTCACCACTCACCCTCACCACTCACCCTCCCCACTCACTACTCACCACTCATCCTCACCAATCACACCCTCACCAATCACCACTCACCCTCACCACTCACTCTCACCACTCACCACTCACGCTCACCACTCACTACTCACCCTCACCACTCACCCTCACCACTCACCAGTCACGCTCACCACTCACCACTCACGCTCACCACTCACCCTCAACACTCACCCTCACCACCACCACTAACCCTATTCCCGTTTTAAAAACTTGCTTACGTGTCGCCAAGTACTGTATGCTTAACATTTCGAACAGACACACACATTCACTAATTTAGCTTTTCACATTTAACATACAAAACGTCAGCTTGTACTACTGTCATCATAGCAGATACCACCACCACAGTGATGGTGAGTGTTGAGGGTGAGTGGTGAGCGGTGAGGGTGAGTGGTGAGGGTGAGTGATGAGAGTGAGGGTGAGTGGTGAGTGTGAGTGGTGAGGGTGAGTGGTGAGGGAGAGGGGTGAGGGTGAGTGGTGAGGAAGAGTGGTGAGTAGTGAGGATGATTGGGGAGGGTGATTGGTGAGTGGTGAGGGTGAGTGGTGAGGGTGAGTGGTGAGGGTGAGTGGTGAGCGTGAGTGGTGAGTGTGAGTGGTGAGGGAGAGGGGTGAGTGGTGTGGGTGAGTGGTGAGGGTGAGTGGTGAGGGTGAGTGGTGAGGGTGAGTGGTGAGTAGTGAGGATGATTGGCGAGGATGATTGGCGAGGGTGAGTGGTGAGCGCGAGTGTTGAGAGAGTGGTGAGGGAGAGTAGTGAGGGTGAGTGGTGAGGGTGAGTGAGTGATGGTGAGGGTGCGTGCTGAGGGAGAGGGGTGAGTGGTGAGGGTGAGTGGTGAGAGTGAGTAGTGGTGGTGAGGGTGAGTAGTGAGGGTGAGTGGTGAGGGTGAGTGGTGAGTGAGTGGTGAGGGTGAGTGGTGAGAGTGAGTGGTGAGGGTGAGAGTGAGTGGTGGTGGTGAGGGTGAGTAGTGAGAGTGGTGAGGGTGAGTGGTGAGGGTGAGTGGTGGTGGTGAGGGTGAGTGGTGGTGGTGGGGGTGAGTAGTGAGAGTGGTGAGGGTGAGTGGTGAGGGTGAGTGGTGGTGGTGAGGGTGAGTGTTGAGTGTGAGTGGTGAGGGTGAGTGGTGGTGGTGAGGATGATTGGTGAGGGTGAGTGTTGAGGGAGAGGGGTGAGTGGTGAGGAAGAGTGGTGAGGGAGAGTGGTGAGGGTGTATATATTTTTGCCTATGATGACAGCAGTACATTGTTGTATATGTTGGTTATGAAAATTTTGATGTGTTGTATGCGTGCGTGGGTGAAATTATGTCGTATATGTGGGTTATGAATATTCAGTGAAAATAATAATAATCAAATGAAATTTGGCCAAATGTGTAATTATCCGGAAATATGTTAATTTATGTAATTATGCACATTTAATTATGCCAATTCGAGAGGTAATTGTAGTAATTATGCGAGTGGGTGTAATTATGATAATGCAAGTCGTTATGATAACCAGACCCCGCCTCGGTGACGAGGGTGGGTTATCGATCGGAATAAGGCAATTAATCGTATGCAGTTATGCAGGTGTGGTGTAAGTATGCAAGATTAACTTAGATTAACTCGGCATCGTTGTCTAGGTTCGTCTCATTCTCGCTTATCTTTAGGTCCCCGGTTCGCCCCGTTATCGCTTTAACATTTACTGAGTATGTATAAGTGTGTTTATTAAGGTCACCAAGTTCAGATCTCAACGCAGAAGCAGATCTTATGCATAGTTCAGGAAAGAATCACACAACCACTTCTGTATTAATCAATTTATTACTAATTCAACCTCAACTATGATATAGTATGCGAACTCTCAATCTCGGAACGTCAATACGGCATCAATACAGTATCATCAACGATTGTCTGATTTCACTTGACAACGGCACACAGATCCCGCATAACGCGATGGTTGTTAGTGAGAGAGAGAGTCGTTAAAACATGCAAATACTATGCTAAGAAAAACCTTAACGTTAATGAATGAAAGATACTTGAAAGATTATACGGCGATAAAAAACACAATCAAAACAGTTATTATTCTTAAAGGCACCAATCTCAACAGATACATTGGCAGGTTATCTGACAACAGAATGGCTCGGAGTAAAGGCCTGCGACGGCGCTCCTTTTCCGAAGATCGTTATCTTATACAGAGTTTACTAATTGGGGACCAGATCACCTGATAAGGATCTGGTGGGCCACCACTCCCCACGTGAGCGTGGCTCGGCGGAAGGAGGTGCCAAGAATCAATTCGTATTGATGGATCTGTTGGGAATTTATGCGATTAAGAGTACAGCCCACTAAATATTAAAGATAAAAATTACGAATACTCTTATAAACGACGGATGGCCATCACTCGGTCTCGAGTGTTTTCTTCACAGCCACGGATGGCTTATGGGTTCGAGTGTGTTTGAGTGGTAAGAGTGGTCTTGAATAGTCAATGTTCGGAGTCGGTTCTTTATGTCAAACAGACGCCTGGGTCGTGTGGTGAGGGGGCGGTGCGCGTCATACGTATCAATCGCTTCCCTGTCGCGGTGAACTTGGTTCGGATGTCCGTCGATACGCTGTCGTAATTCGGAACCCGGTCGGTAGGTGGCGCCCACAGCTCGCTCGCAGCGTCGTCGCCAAACCGCGATTCTCGCGGCAGCAGGGAAACCGACTCGGCAGAGGTTGAGCTGTCAAGCGGGTCTTGCCCGCCTGCAGAGGAGATGGGGAGCCGCTTGAGTCGAGCCCCGAGAGCCGGCTGAACTCGGCTGAGTCCCAGAAGCTGAAGAGTCGAGCCGACCCGTTAGTCGCAGCTCGCCCTTGAGTCGACCCGCTCGGTCGAGCTGAAGATGAGTCGAGCCGACCCGCTGGTCGAGCTCGGCTGGTGAGTTGACCCTTCTGGTCGAACTCGGCTGGTGAGTTGACCCTTCTGGTCGAACTCGGCTGATGAGTCGAGCCGACCCTTCCGGTCGAGCTCGCTCATGAGTCGACCCGTTGGTCGCACTCGTGATGAGTTGACTCTCCTAGTCGAACTGGTTTCCAATGCTCAGAGTCCTTTCTTTTATGCCGAAAAATCCCTTTGGGTCCTGCCCACAAGGCGGGGTTTTCTTTTGATTTACTGTGTCAGGATCTGTCCGTGTGTAGGTGTGTTCATGTGTGTGTCCGTACGTCCGTGTCCTTGTGTGCATCACCCACGGTATTTTCCGTTGTCATACTCCCTCCATAAAATCCATGAGCAAACAATCAGATGTTACAAATTGCCTCGAAGTCGTCTCTCTGTCTGGGTGCAATATTATCTCTTGTCTGGCCTTCTTCATGAACCAAAACACAGACGTTACAAATCGTCTCACAGGCGCCTCTGTCCGTGTTGCACGACCTGGAGGGAGGGGCACACTCCCTCCGACCCTCACAGACGCACACAGACATGGTTAAAAAGTTTTAAATTAACATTTGTCCCTTACCTTTTCCCAGTTATGATTCTGTATTTAACCTAAGGTCTGTCATTTCCCATCGTGGTGCTTGACTCAAGTGGAGGTGTTTCCCCGAGCGTATACACACTCATATCCCGCGCTGCGGGGATACAAAGACGGCCGGGATCTCCCTTTCTCTCCGACCCTGGATTTAACATCGCTCTTTTATTATGTATTTTATTTCGACCTGGTGGTGATTTATCCCGTTATGCTTCGGGTCGAGCCTACCCTGTTGTTAAGTTCCGACTTTAACGTGACTTTAATAGCAATACAGAATAATTGAGCTTTTTGACTTAACTAGGCAAACATGAACTCCCGGCGGCCCCCGCAGCCTCGCTGTTCAGCTGAGCCTGCAACCTTGAGAGTAACACAACACCCTATTCTCGTCTCACTGTGGTCATCCAACCTTCTGTCCTGGGAGGGTGATTAATTCCAGGACAAGGCCCCCTCACGTTCAGACGTGCAGTGGTTGTTAATCAGCCCCCTCTCCTGTGTACACAACCTTGAGCTGGGCTTATCTTGGCTCAGCTGCAGGAGAACAAGGCGTATTTCTCCTCCCTGTGTGCACGTGTTCCAATTAGCTCGAAATTCCTAACACACAATCAGTGATGACCCCCCGGCCTTCTGTGGCCGTGATCCAGACAAAGGCGCCTCTGCTTCCTTCATTGCCTTGAGTCGACACTGCTCCATTATTCGCCCATGTGCTGAGGTCATAGATGGTTGGGCTTTTTGCCTTAACTGTCTGGCTGACTCTCCCACTGTCTCTGCCCTTGCACGGGTGACATGCCCGTTCATCAGGCCTTATCTATCCTTGAAGCAAGGTTGCAATTCTGATCCTAGCCCTCCTCCCGTTCATTACTACAACACCTGGTGTTTTGCAGTTTGCTGCGCTTTGGTGTGTTTTCATTCATTATATATCAATGATGGAAGAAGGCTAGAATACAACATTCCGCCCTTTTAAAAATGGCCAGTGGTCAAATGGCCACGGGTTATTTTTAAAAAAATGTATACCCTTCTTCCATCATGAACCATCAATTGTCCTCAAGTTTTGCTGCTATTTCCTTACAACGCGCGCGTACGTGTCACAACTTAACATGATTATATGTGACAAGAGAGGAAAAAAAAAATATTCTAAAGGAAGGTAAAACGATAAGGGAGGGAGAAATTATTCTATTGACTACGTGTTATAGGAGATATCGTTAAAAAGATAGTTTCTACGGTTATTCTTGGGTGGCATCATCAGGCCTTGGCTCTATCCCTGTTCCTGGCTTGATCAGCTCTTGGCTCCCTTCTAGCTTGGCAAGGTACGTTAGCAGGAGCGTGAGCAGGAGGGCTGCCATTTCCTGGAAAACATGTTACACATTATTGTAGTGTGATATGCCCCTTAGTTTAGTTCCCCAGAGATTGGTGTTTTATTCTGAGTTAATTTTTTTTATGTCCTAAGGTTAAGCGATATTATGTTTCCACTTAAGCTTTCTGGAATTCGTACTCTTTAGTTTTTATTTTTAATTTTTTTTTTGGAAGGTCGTGTAGGTAGGAAACATATAATAATAAAATTATTGTTTGTTGGTTAATTATCTTTGTTAAGTTTCTACTTTTCGGTATTATTCTGCCCTTATCTGTATATCTCCAGATGTCTTGGGAGGCTAGTCCATACATCTTTTGTCCATTTGGATGTCCATGACCTCTTTGTGACCGAACTCTCAACATTTTAACCGCCCTCCATGTTTCATGGATTCCTGGTGTTCTTGTGAGGAGAAGTGAGTTGTTTTCATTAATTAATTTAAAAAAAAGGTATATATATAAATTTAAAAAATTATTATATTTTTTTTGAATTGTTCTTAATTAAAAAAAATAGACACAATAATCCGGCCGTTTGAATAATTATCAGGGGTCGATTTGGCCACTGGCGAATTTCCAAACCAAGTAAATGCCCCTTTTTTTGTGTTATGAATCTATAAGCCGCCCTCACTCTCGGCGGTTATTTCTTACGACGCGCGCATATGTATCACAATCGTAACATGGTTACATTTGAAATAAGCAAAAGAAATAAACTTTAACATCGATATCACCAGTTACATGGTTCTCATCCCTCATAACTCCGACGGATATTAATTTTTTTGTTTTTGTTAAATCCTGGGAAACGCTAGGTAGCGGTTTCGAACGCATTTTTGCGTTAATTCCCTCCTGTTACATCCTTGCAATCTTTTTACCAAGTTCCGAGTGTCTGGTTTACCACTTATCACTTTGATCATTCGATCACGGTTTTCCGGTTCGTTTTTGTAATTTCCCCTCTCACTCTCTCGCGTCGTGGGAGTGTGTGGTGTAAAATTGTGCTGCACATAATCAGAATTCGCGCACACAACCAACTTCTTTACTCCGTCACTGGCATTCGCTCTCTCTGCGATTACATGCACATTTGCCGAGTCAGTGTGTCGATTTAATTCTGTCCCTCGTAATGTTGCCCTCTTTGTTTTTACGAGTGTGTTGGATTTCAACACCATTCCCGATACGTCATGGACATTCGTCTTCATTTTAGCACTCCTATCCACATAAATTTTGGTTTCCCTTGGATATTTTCCATTCAAAGGCTCATGCCTGCGCTCCTCAGGGCGTCCCTGCTGTCGGTTTTTGTACTGTCCGATCACGCTTCAATGCAACCCTGTCCTTGTATTCGATCCGCGCGTCATTTACGGGAGTACTGTCCACGTTTCTGCCCGCCCAGTCACTTGCAGCCTGCCTGTATTCCTCATTGAGCTTCGGGTTTAATACCTCGGCGGGTGGGGCGCGTGTTGGCCGCTCGCTCGCGCTCACTGTGGGTTGTTTATCATGTCTTTGGACCGCATTCTGTGTTATTCCTCTATTCCCTCCTGGTATAGCCGGTGGAGGAATTGGTCGGAATTGGATCGATTGTGTTTGACCTCCCATCCTGCGATTCCTCTGAATGTTCGCATCCATACCTCCGCGGTCTGTGTAACACCTTCCCGCTAGGTGGTTATCTTGCCATCTCTGTGCGTAATTTGAACCTTGCGTGTGTCGTGGGATGGGGTGTTGATATGGTTCTGCTCTGAACCTCTCCCTCCTACGATTCTCCTGCATATTCGCATCCATACCTCCGCAGTCTGTGTACCTTCCCGCTGGATGGTTATCTCGCCATCTTAGTGTGCAACTTTGGCCTCGTGTGTGTCGTGGCATGGGGTGTTGGTATGGTTCTGTTCCGAACCTCCCCCTCCAGCGATTCCTCTGAATGTCCGGCTTTGTGCCGCTCTCATTCTCGTGCCAACCTCTCTCTGGGTTATTTTGCCATGTGTGCGTGCGTGTTTGCTCCGTCCTGCATTGTGGGACTGCTCGGTGATTTTTATTCCTCTCTGAGAGGCTGGGTTCCTTATCCCTCTCCCTGTGTTCTGGATCCGAATTATGATTCTTAGCTCTGTATAACCATGCCATGTACGCCTTGCTCTCTATGCGGCGTAAGGATGCGGTTTCTGGATTCACAACCATTCTCACCCTTTCTGTAATCTCTGGGCTCAAGGATTCAAAAAACATAATTTTGAACATTTTATCTCCTTCGTGGTATTGATTCACATCGCCTGCGTAATACGCTCTTTTAAATTGTACGAGGTAGTCACGTGGATCTTGGTCCATGCCCTGGGTCATCGATTTTACAGCATAAAACCCCTCAGTGAGTGTCGAATATTCTCCAAACTTCCGAATCACTGCCAGGCTCAGTTGTTTAAAATCATTTCTAACCTTGTGTGGTAGTGACTTTACCCATGGGATAGAATCTTTATTTAAGCTTCGTTTCAACAAACTCGCTTTTTCATCCCGTCTCATCAACCCTCTAATCATTGCCTCCTCTTCCACTGTCGCGATATGTGTGTGGATATCCATAGTCTTATTGTGGGGGTCAAAATCGGGAATTCTGACTAGAGCCTTGTCCATCAATTTAAGGGTTTTACTGTTGAATAAGTATTCCGAAAGTTGCTCGCCGTCAGCGTCATCATCAAACAAGTTATCATCAGGCAATCTGTCACTTTTATCTGTTCTGTGTGGGGCGTGATCAAGCGGTGTGCATTTTCTGTGTGCGCGCCCAATGCCGTGTCGCTCGTGTTGCCATTTCCCTTCAGTTTTTGCCTCTGCCCTTAGCGGAGCACGTCCTGTCGACTTTACTTTAACATTTTGCTTCCCTCTACCTGTGAAGTTGTCAATCTCACATGTTTTTGTTTGCATATGTATCTCTCCATCCCTTCTCTCGAATGAGTGTGATTTAATGTTACTTCCATATTTATTCTGTGGATCCACGTCTGTGAGTTCCGCGGGTGTCGCGAGCCCTGATTTCTCCTCCCTTACGATGGTGTGAGGACATTTTTCCTCGTTTATTAGAGACGATTTCTCTCCTGTTTCCTTTCCGAATTTTCCTTTATTCCACCATCCCTGACTGTATGCCTGTGTGAGGAGGAATGAGTCCTGTCCTGCCTTCTCTGCAGCTTTTGCATCGTGTTCGCCTTTGTTACATTTTATCCAGTCAATTAGTTTCCCCCGAGGTGTGTTCGTGTTATCGATACAGCTCCCTTCCCATATGTCTCTCTGACTGTACTGCTTTGTAACAGATTGGTCGGTACGTTTTAATACGAGCTCCCCGTACCCCGTCACCAATTCAAAAATTATTCTTAATCCTATCATCTCAAGTGGCAGGAGTTACTTTAGAATTCCCCTTCAGCGCACATATAAACAATTGTATCACAGGATGCGTCAGTTCAACTCGAGCAAATAATTTCAGCCCAGCTGTCTTTTTATACTCTGCTACTCTGGTATTTCCCTTCAGAGCGCGTGTATACCCCCGTTTATAATCACAAGGCAACGTTAGTTCACAACTCTTTGATTAACACAACAGTGATTCGTTCCTGAATTCATGCATAAACTGTCTGCGAGAGATCCCGGACCCGAGCCCCCACTATGTTGTATATGTTGGTTATGAAAATTTTGATGTGTTGTATGCGTGCGTGGGTGAAATTATTATGTCGTATATGTGGGTTATGAATATTCAGTGAAAATAATAATAATCAAATGAAATTTGGCCAAATGTGTAATTATCCGGAAATATGTTAATTTATGTAATTATGCACATTTAATTATGCCAATTCGAGAGGTAATTGTAGTAATTATGCGAGTGGATGTAATTATGATAATGCAAGTCGTTATGATAACCAGACCCCGCCTCGGTGACGAGGGTGGGTTATCGATCGGAATAAGGCAATTAATCGTATGCAGTTATGCAGGTGTGGTGTAAGTATGCAAGATTAACTTAGATTAACTCGGCATCGTTGTCTAGGTTCGTCTAATTCTCGCTTATCTTTAGGTCCCCGGTTCGCCCCGTTATCGCTTTAACATTTACTGAGTATGTATAAGTGTGTTTATTAAGGTCACCAAGTTCAGATCTCAACGCAGAAGCAGATCTTATGCATAGTTCAGGAAAGAATCACACAACCACTTCCGTATTAATCAATTTATTACTAATTCAACCTCAACTATGATATAGTATGCGAACTCTCAATCTCGGAACGTCAATACGGCATCAATACAGTATCATCAACGATTGTCTGATTTCACTTGACAACGGCACACAGATCCTGCATAACGCGATGGTTGTTAGTGAGAGAGAGAGTCGTTAAAACATGCAAATACTATGCTAAGAAAAACCTTAACGTTAATGAATGAAAGATACTTGAAAGATTATACGGCGATAAAAAACACAATCAAAACAGTTATTATTCTTAAAGGCACCAATCTCAACAGATACATTGGCAGGTTATCTGACAACAGAATGGCTCGGAGTAAAGGCCTGCGACGGCGCTCCTTTTCCGAAGATCGTTATCTTATACAGAGTTTACTAATTGGGGACCAGATCACCTGATAAGGATCTGGTGGGCCACCACTCCCCACGTGAGCGTGGCTCGGCGGAAGGAGGTGCCAAGAATCAATTCGTATTGATGGATCTGTTGGGAATTTATGCGATTAAGAGTACAGCCCACTAAATATTAAAGATAAAAATTACGAATACTCTTATAAACGACGGATGGCCATCACTCGGTCTCGAGTGTTTTCTTCACAGCCACGGATGGCTTATGGGTTCGAGTGTGTTTGAGTGGTAAGAGTGGTCTTGAATAGTCAATGTTCGGAGTCGGTTCTTTATGTCAAACAGACGCCTGGGTCGTGTGGTGAGGGGGCGGTGCGCGTCATACGTATCAATCGCTTCCCTGTCGCGGTGAACTTGGTTCGGATGTCCGTCGATACGCTGTCGTAATTCGGAACCCGGTCGGTAGGTGGCGCCCACAGCTCGCTCGCAGCGTCGTCGCCAAACCGCGATTCTCGCGGCAGCAGGGAAACCGACTCGGCAGAGGTTGAGCTGTCAAGCGGGTCTTGCCCGCCTGCAGAGGAGATGGGGAGCCGCTTGAGTCGAGCCCCGAGAGCCGGCTGAACTCGGCTGAGTCCCAGAAGCTGAAGAGTCGAGCCGACCCGTTAGTCGCAGCTCGCCCTTGAGTCGACCCGCTCGGTCAACTCCTGAGCCGACCCACTGGTCGAGCTCGGCTGGTGAGTTGACCCTTCTGGTCGAACTCGTGATGAGTTGACTCTCCTGGTCGAACTGGTTTCCAATGCTCAGGGTCCTTTCTTTTATGCCGAAAAATCCCTTTGGGTCCTGCCCACAAGGCGGGGTTTCTTTCGATTTTTGCTGTGTCAGGATCTGTCCGTAGGTAGGTGTGTCCATGTGTGTGTCCGTACGTCCGTGTCCTTGTGTGCATCACCCACGGTATATTCCGTTGTCATACTCCCTCCATAAAATCCATGAGCAAACAATCAGATGTTACAAATTGCCTCGAAGTCGTCTCTCTGTCTGGGTGCAATATTATCTCTTGTCTGGCCTTCTTCATGAACCAAAACACAGACGTTACAAATCGTCTCACAGGCGTCTCTGTCCGTGTTGCACGGCCTGGAGGGAGGGGCACACTCCCTCCGACCCTCACAGACGCACACAGACATGGTTAAAAGTTTTAAATTAACATTTGTCCCTTACCATTTCCCAGTTATGATTCTGTATGTAACCTCATGTGTGTCGTTTCCCATCGTGGTGCTTGACCCAAGTGGAGGTGCCTCCCCGAGCACATACACACTCCCATCCCGCGCTGCGGGGATACAAAGACGGCCGGGATCTCCCTTTCTCTCCGACCCTGGGTTTAACATCGCTCTTTTATTATGTATTTTATTTCGACCTGGTGGTGATTTATCCCGCTATCCTGGCTTTTCATAGGTTTTACTTTTGTCTTTTCATGCATAGGCTTATTATTATTAATTTATTTCCGATATCTTAGGTTAAGGGGTAAGTTTCTTGATCCTAGGAATTCGTATTCCTTGGTGTCTGCATGGTTATATAAGCGGAATATAGTTTACGGTGAATAGCGTTAACATTGATGTTATGTACGATATTATGTATTGTGATGTTTTTAACTTAACTTGGTCAGGGCTTTACTGACATGAAGTTGCATTTCATAGCCTCGCAGGTTTTTGCCTCACTCTGTCTCTGCTCGCCGTTGTTGTTGCTGTCCAGCTGACGCCGTTAACTCAAGGCCTCATTAATTTCCGTCACTCCTTGTAGGTGAGGGCGGTTGAACCTTGGAGTCAGTTCTGGTTTTTGTCTGCTTGCTTTTTCTGATGTCCCCTGACCCCGGGAGTTATTATTTCTACTTTTATGGCCTGTCGAAGCCCGACTCGCTGTTGCTGGGCTTGGTGGGTCGCTGGGTTGGTGTGTTCCCGGCTTTTTTGCTTACGTTTGCAGTTCGCCGTGCTCTTAATTTCCTTCCCTCTTCAACCTTATATCGACTATTCGCTCCTGTCTGGGTGCGATTCAATTTTGACTTAGGAAGGTTCTGATTGTCATATGCTTTGGGTCGAGTTGTATATTAAAGTATGGAAATAACATTTCATATTGACTTAATGATGGTGATGGTTCAGTAGGCGTAACTTGTGGCCTGGTTTAATTGGATTGGGTGTGAATATCGATAACTTTAGCCTATCCTGTTGTTAAATTCCGACTTTAACGTTACTTTAATAGCAATACAGAATAATTGAGCTTTTCGTCTTAACTAGGCGAACGCGAACTTCTGTTGACCCCTGCAGCCTTGCTATTCAGCTGAGTCTGCATCCTTGATATACAACGCTCTTATTCGTCTCACTGTGGCCATCCAACCTTCTGCTCTGGGAGTGTTATTCTTAATTTCAGGTCAAAGGCCCCTCACGTTCAGACGCGCAGGGTTGTTAATCAGCTCCCCCCCCCTGTGCAACACAACCTTGAGCTGACCCACTTCGTTTGACCACTCACCCTGGATTTCTTTCCTTGAGGCAAGGTTGCAAATTCTGTCATCCCAGCCCTCCTCCAGTTCATCACTTAACAACACCTGGTGTTTTGCAGTTTGCTGCGCTTTGGGGTGTTTTCATTCATTATATATCAATGATGGAAGAAGGCTAGAATACAACAGTATTACAATACACTATTAGACATTATTGTATCAAATAAAACAAAGTCCATCTCATGTGTTAGTGATCTTTTAAAAATATTTTAGGGAGGAAATGGCAGGAAAATAGTTTTCAAATTTAGATATTTTTCTGGGGGGGGGACCCCAGACCCGTGGAAGATTTGGTCCCCCCCAATGTTGACTCCATGGCTACGGCCTTGCATTGACGTGCTAGTTTCTCTACCCCCCCCCCCTCTCTATTTAAGGCCTCAACACAGAGGCGTTGTTTCTCTGTGTGCCTATGTGTGTCTCTCTCTGTGTGTCTCTGTGTCATCTCTCTCTGTGTGTCTATGTGTGTCTCTCTCTCTGTGTGTCTCTGTGTCATTTCTCTCTGTGTGTCTGTGTGTGTCTCTCTCTGTGTGTTTTTGTGTCATCTCTCTCTCTCTCTGCTTATGTGTCTGTCTATGTGTCTCCGTGTTTCTCTCTCAAATTGAGCAATCTTTGGAAGAACATTATCAACCAGGTAGGGTGTTGACTGTTATGTTAGCTGACTCTAAGTTTAATAGGTTTTTTTTCTCTTTCATTTGTACCTGATGATGATTGCTTGTGTTGCAGTTGAAACGTCGTATGCTATTATATAATGTATTTATTTATTCTACGTGACTTTACCGAAAGAACCAAAGAGTATCTTGCTTAAGTTTTAATTTCCCTTCACCTGGCTCGCTACTTTGTAACTTTGTTTTGTTTTAAATATTCACACAGTTTTTTTTCATTTTTTACCAGGCCACGCCCGCTTGAGCTGCTGTACCGCTCTTGTTTTCAGAAGCGACCTGCCCACAACAACAATAACAACAAGGTGAGGCTCGTCAACAGCGTGGTGGTGTTCACTCTAGACACGTGGCGATGTTCGCTCTAGACGCGTGGCGGTGTTCACTCTAGACGTGTGGCGGTGTTCACTCTAGACGCGTGGCGGTGTTCACTCTAGACGCGTGGCGGTGTTCACTCTCTACATGTGGAGGGGTAACCCGAGGATCGGGAAGGAAATCCACGCGACCACGGAGAGAGAGAGAGAGAGACACGTAAACTACAAATATACAGCAGGCGTCAGGGTCGGGATCGAACCCACGACTTCCTGTATGCCAGGACAGGTAGTTAACATCTCACCACAGAGAGACACGCAGCCTCGGCTGTGTTGGTTGATCCTCAATGAATTACTTGGTGGAGTGAGGAAGCATTAATACTGAGCAGGTGAAGGTGGCCAGGCGTGGGTCTGGACACACCACCACCTGTGAACCATGCCAGTGTGTGACAGTGGTGGAGCCAGTGGGGGTGGGGTGGCACGTGCCCCCCCAACGATCCGATAGAAATCCGTAATTTCGATAGGATCATTGGGGTTTATTAGTAACTAGCTTCACTACTCGGCTTCGCCCGGGACTTGGATTCTTGTCTTGGATTAATTTAATATTCCCTCATAATTCACTGAAAAACCCTGAAAAAATTGATGCTTGCAAGAAGGAAGCCGAAACACTTCAATTTACCTAAATCGGATGTTTTCACTCAAGGAAATTCAACCTGAACCCACTGCTACGTCAGGTCGATTTTTGCCACTCGGAAAGGGAATGACGTGGCGTTCGCTTAGACATTCCAGACAGCATAAGCTGTGAAAATTTCATGACGCCAGAGCTCAGCGTTGGAGAGTTTTTGCTGCTTCACACAAACAAACAGGTGTAAGTTCTGCTTTATATTTAAGATGGCAGTTGTACCCGTTCTGCACACGGATTTGTATTGAAACTTCGAGAAGCCATTGACTTTATCAGCCAGGAGCGAAGTGCCACCTAAAATCTCCCGGCACGCTGTGAACAGCTGTAGAAGTACGGCGCGCGAAGAGCCATGTGGTAGGGGGGTAAGCATTGCAGAGCGCTTAGCTCAGGTGTGATGCGGGTTGATGCCACATACGTCATGGTCATTTCCCCCCCCCCCCCCCAAAATACAAAAGTCTATTTTTCTTTCCTGAAGGCATCAACACGTTCAGCGAGCGCGATGACAATCACACGCGTCAAATGAAAAGCAAGGGACAAGTCCTTTCTTACTAACAACTCCTTTTTGTTGTCTGCTGGGGTTGTTGTCTGCTGGGGTTGGTGTCTGCTGGGGTTTTTGTCTGCTGGGGTTGTTGTCTGCTGGGGTTGTTGTCTGCTGGGGTTGTTGTCTGCTGGGGTTGTTGTCTGCTGGGGTTGTTGTCTGCTGGCGTTGTTGTCTGCTGGGGTTGTTGTCTGCTGGGGTTGTTGTCTGCTGGGGTTGTTGTCTGCTGGGGTTGTTGTCTGCTGGGGTTGTTGTCTGCTGGGGTTGTTGTCTGCTGGGGTTCTTGTCTGCTGGGGTTGTTGTCTGCTGGGGTTGTTGTCTGCTGGGGTTGTTGTCTGCTGGGGTTGTTGTCTGCTGGGGTTGTTGTCTGCTGGGGTTGTTGTCTGCTGGGGTTGTTGTCTGCTGGGGTGTTTGTCTGCTGGGGTGGTTGTCTGCTGGGGTGGTTGTCTGCTGGGGTGGTTGTCTGCTGGGGTTGTTGTCTGCTGGGGTTGTTGTCTGCTGGGGTTGTTGTCTGCTGGGGTTGTTGTCTGCTGGGGTTGTTGTCTGCTGGGGTTGTTGTCTGCTGGGGTTGTTGTCTGCTGGGGTTGTTGTCTGCTGGGGTTGTTGTCTGCTGGGGTTGTTGTCTGCTGGGGTTGTTGTCTGCTGGGGTTGTTGTCTGCTGGGGTTGTTGTCTGCTGGGGTTGTTGTCTGCTGGGGTTGTTGTCGGCCCGGGTTGTTGTCGGCCCGGGTTGTTGTCGGCCCGGGTTGTTGTCGGCCCGGGTTGTTGTCGGCCCGGGTTGTTGTCGGCCCGGGTTGTTGTCGGCCCGGGTTGTTGTCGGCCCGGGTTGTTGTCGGCCCGGGTTGTTGTCGGCCCGGGTTGTTGTCGGCCCGGGTTGTTGTCGGCCCGGGTTGTTGTCGGCCCGGGTTGTTGTCGGCCCGGGTTGTTGTCGGCCCGGGTTGTTGTCGGCCCGGGTTGTTGTCGGCCCGGGTTGTTGTCGGCCCGGGTTGTTGTCGGCCCGGGTTGTTGTCGGCCCGGGTTGTTGTCGGCCCGGGTTGTTGTCGGCCCGGGTTGTTGTCGGCCCGGGTTGTTGTCGGCCCGGGTTGTTGTCGGCCCGGGTTGTTGTCGGCCCGGGTTGTTGTCGGCCCGGGTTGTTGTCGGCCCGGGTTGTTGTCGGCCCGGGTTGTTGTCGGCCCGGGTTGTTGTCGGCCCGGGTTGTTGTCGGCCCGGGTTGTTGTCGGCCCGGGTTGTTGTCGGCCCGGGTTGTTGTCGGCCCGGGTTGTTGTCGGCCCGGGTTGTTGTCGGCCCGGGTTGTTGTCGGCCCGGGTTGTTGTCGGCCCGGGTTGTTGTCGGCCCGGGTTGTTGTCGGCCCGGGTTGTTGTCGGCCCGGGTTGTTGTCGGCCCGGGTTGTTGTCGGCCCGGGTTGTTGTCGGCCCGGGTTGTTGTCGGCCCGGGTTGTTGTCGGCCCGGGTTGTTGTCGGCCCGGGTTGTTGTCGGCCCGGGTTGTTGTCGGCCCGGGTTGTTGTCGGCCCGGGTTGTTGTCGGCCCGGGTTGTTGTCGGCCCGGGTTGTTGTCGGCCCGGGTTGTTGTCGGCCCGGGTTGTTGTCGGCCCGGGTTGTTGTCGGCCCGGGTTGTTGTCGGCCCGGGTTGTTGTCGGCCCGGGTTGTTGTCGGCCCGGGTTGTTGTCGGCCCGGGTTGTTGTCGGCCCGGGTTGTTGTCGGCCCGGGTTGTTGTCGGCCCGGGTTGTTGTCGGCCCGGGTTGTTGTCGGCCCGGGTTGTTGTCGGCCCGGGTTGTTGTCGGCCCGGGTTGTTGTCGGCCCGGGTTGTTGTCGGCCCGGGTTGTTGTCGGCCCGGGTTGTTGTCGGCCCGGGTTGTTGTCGGCCCGGGTTGTTGTCGGCCCGGGTTGTTGTCGGCCCGGGTTGTTGTCGGCCCGGGTTGTTGTCGGCCCGGGTTGTTGTCGGCCCGGGTTGTTGTCGGCCCGGGTTGTTGTCGGCCCGGGTTGTTGTCGGCCCGGGTTGTTGTCGGCCCGGGTTGTTGTCGGCCCGGGTTGTTGTCGGCCCGGGTTGTTGTCGGCCCGGGTTGTTGTCGGCCCGGGTTGTTGTCGGCCCGGGTTGTTGTCGGCCCGGGTTGTTGTCGGCCCGGGTTGTTGTCGGCCCGGGTTGTTGTCGGCCCGGGTTGTTGTCGGCCCGGGTTGTTGTCGGCCCGGGTTGTTGTCGGCCCGGGTTGTTGTCGGCCCGGGTTGTTGTCGGCCCGGGTTGTTGTCGGCCCGGGTTGTTGTCGGCCCGGGTTGTTGTCGGCCCGGGTTGTTGTCGGCCCGGGTTGTTGTCGGCCCGGGTTGTTGTCGGCCCGGGTTGTTGTCGGCCCGGGTTGTTGTCGGCCCGGGTTGTTGTCGGCCCGGGTTGTTGTCGGCCCGGGTTGTTGTCGGCCCGGGTTGTTGTCGGCCCGGGTTGTTGTCGGCCCGGGTTGTTGTCGGCCCGGGTTGTTGTCGGCCCGGGTTGTTGTCGGCCCGGGTTGTTGTCGGCCCGGGTTGTTGTCGGCCCGGGTTGTTGTCGGCCCGGGTTGTTGTCGGCCCGGGTTGTTGTCGGCCCGGGTTGTTGTCGGCCCGGGTTGTTGTCGGCCCGGGTTGTTGTCGGCCCGGGTTGTTGTCGGCCCGGGTTGTTGTCGGCCCGGGTTGTTGTCGGCCCGGGTTGTTGTCGGCCCGGGTTGTTGTCGGCCCGGGTTGTTGTCGGCCCGGGTTGTTGTCGGCCCGGGTTGTTGTCGGCCCGGGTTGTTGTCGGCCCGGGTTGTTGTCGGCCCGGGTTGTTGTCGGCCCGGGTTGTTGTCGGCCCGGGTTGTTGTCGGCCCGGGTTGTTGTCGGCCCGGGTTGTTGTCGGCCCGGGTTGTTGTCGGCCCGGGTTGTTGTCGGCCCGGGTTGTTGTCGGCCCGGGTTGTTGTCGGCCCGGGTTGTTGTCGGCCCGGGTTGTTGTCGGCCCGGGTTGTTGTCGGCCCGGGTTGTTGTCGGCCCGGGTTGTTGTCGGCCCGGGTTGTTGTCGGCCCGGGTTGTTGTCGGCCCGGGTTGTTGTCGGCCCGGGTTGTTGTCGGCCCGGGTTGTTGTCGGCCCGGGTTGTTGTCGGCCCGGGTTGTTGTCGGCCCGGGTTGTTGTCGGCCCGGGTTGTTGTCGGCCCGGGTTGTTGTCGGCCCGGGTTGTTGTCGGCCCGGGTTGTTGTCGGCCCGGGTTGTTGTCGGCCCGGGTTGTTGTCGGCCCGGGTTGTTGTCGGCCCGGGTTGTTGTCGGCCCGGGTTGTTGTCGGCCCGGGTTGTTGTCGGCCCGGGTTGTTGTCGGCCCGGGTTGTTGTCGGCCCGGGTTGTTGTCGGCCCGGGTTGTTGTCGGCCCGGGTTGTTGTCGGCCCGGGTTGTTGTCGGCCCGGGTTGTTGTCGGCCCGGGTTGTTGTCGGCCCGGGTTGTTGTCGGCCCGGGTTGTTGTCGGCCCGGGTTGTTGTCGGCCCGGGTTGTTGTCGGCCCGGGTTGTTGTCGGCCCGGGTTGTTGTCGGCCCGGGTTGTTGTCGGCCCGGGTTGTTGTCGGCCCGGGTTGTTGTCGGCCCGGGTTGTTGTCGGCCCGGGTTGTTGTCGGCCCGGGTTGTTGTCGGCCCGGGTTGTTGTCGGCCCGGGTTGTTGTCGGCCCGGGTTGTTGTCGGCCCGGGTTGTTGTCGGCCCGGGTTGTTGTCGGCCCGGGTTGTTGTCGGCCCGGGTTGTTGTCGGCCCGGGTTGTTGTCGGCCCGGGTTGTTGTCGGCCCGGGTTGTTGTCGGCCCGGGTTGTTGTCGGCCCGGGTTGTTGTCGGCCCGGGTTGTTGTCGGCCCGGGTTGTTGTCGGCCCGGGTTGTTGTCGGCCCGGGTTGTTGTCGGCCCGGGTTGTTGTCGGCCCGGGTTGTTGTCGGCCCGGGTTGTTGTCGGCCCGGGTTGTTGTCGGCCCGGGTTGTTGTCGGCCCGGGTTGTTGTCGGCCCGGGTTGTTGTCGGCCCGGGTTGTTGTCGGCCCGGGTTGTTGTCGGCCCGGGTTGTTGTCGGCCCGGGTTGTTGTCGGCCCGGGTTGTTGTCGGCCCGGGTTGTTGTCGGCCCGGGTTGTTGTCGGCCCGGGTTGTTGTCGGCCCGGGTTGTTGTCGGCCCGGGTTGTTGTCGGCCCGGGTTGTTGTCGGCCCGGGTTGTTGTCGGCCCGGGTTGTTGTCGGCCCGGGTTGTTGTCGGCCCGGGTTGTTGTCGGCCCGGGTTGTTGTCGGCCCGGGTTGTTGTCGGCCCGGGTTGTTGTCGGCCCGGGTTGTTGTCGGCCCGGGTTGTTGTCGGCCCGGGTTGTTGTCGGCCCGGGTTGTTGTCGGCCCGGGTTGTTGTCGGCCCGGGTTGTTGTCGGCCCGGGTTGTTGTCGGCCCGGGTTGTTGTCGGCCCGGGTTGTTGTCGGCCCGGGTTGTTGTCGGCCCGGGTTGTTGTCGGCCCGGGTTGTTGTCGGCCCGGGTTGTTGTCGGCCCGGGTTGTTGTCGGCCCGGGTTGTTGTCGGCCCGGGTTGTTGTCGGCCCGGGTTGTTGTCGGCCCGGGTTGTTGTCGGCCCGGGTTGTTGTCGGCCCGGGTTGTTGTCGGCCCGGGTTGTTGTCGGCCCGGGTTGTTGTCGGCCCGGGTTGTTGTCGGCCCGGGTTGTTGTCGGCCCGGGTTGTTGTCGGCCCGGGTTGTTGTCGGCCCGGGTTGTTGTCGGCCCGGGTTGTTGTCGGCCCGGGTTGTTGTCGGCCCGGGTTGTTGTCGGCCCGGGTTGTTGTCGGCCCGGGTTGTTGTCGGCCCGGGTTGTTGTCGGCCCGGGTTGTTGTCGGCCCGGGTTGTTGTCGGCCCGGGTTGTTGTCGGCCCGGGTTGTTGTCGGCCCGGGTTGTTGTCGGCCCGGGTTGTTGTCGGCCCGGGTTGTTGTCGGCCCGGGTTGTTGTCGGCCCGGGTTGTTGTCGGCCCGGGTTGTTGTCGGCCCGGGTTGTTGTCGGCCCGGGTTGTTGTCGGCCCGGGTTGTTGTCGGCCCGGGTTGTTGTCGGCCCGGGTTGTTGTCGGCCCGGGTTGTTGTCGGCCCGGGTTGTTGTCGGCCCGGGTTGTTGTCGGCCCGGGTTGTTGTCGGCCCGGGTTGTTGTCGGCCCGGGTTGTTGTCGGCCCGGGTTGTTGTCGGCCCGGGTTGTTGTCGGCCCGGGTTGTTGTCGGCCCGGGTTGTTGTCGGCCCGGGTTGTTGTCGGCCCGGGTTGTTGTCGGCCCGGGTTGTTGTCGGCCCGGGTTGTTGTCGGCCCGGGTTGTTGTCGGCCCGGGTTGTTGTCGGCCCGGGTTGTTGTCGGCCCGGGTTGTTGTCGGCCCGGGTTGTTGTCGGCCCGGGTTGTTGTCGGCCCGGGTTGTTGTCGGCCCGGGTTGTTGTCGGCCCGGGTTGTTGTCGGCCCGGGTTGTTGTCGGCCCGGGTTGTTGTCGGCCCGGGTTGTTGTCGGCCCGGGTTGTTGTCGGCCCGGGTTGTTGTCGGCCCGGGTTGTTGTCGGCCCGGGTTGTTGTCGGCCCGGGTTGTTGTCGGCCCGGGTTGTTGTCGGCCCGGGTTGTTGTCGGCCCGGGTTGTTGTCGGCCCGGGTTGTTGTCGGCCCGGGTTGTTGTCGGCCCGGGTTGTTGTCGGCCCGGGTTGTTGTCGGCCCGGGTTGTTGTCGGCCCGGGTTGTTGTCGGCCCGGGTTGTTGTCGGCCCGGGTTGTTGTCGGCCCGGGTTGTTGTCGGCCCGGGTTGTTGTCGGCCCGGGTTGTTGTCGGCCCGGGTTGTTGTCGGCCCGGGTTGTTGTCGGCCCGGGTTGTTGTCGGCCCGGGTTGTTGTCGGCCCGGGTTGTTGTCGGCCCGGGTTGTTGTCGGCCCGGGTTGTTGTCGGCCCGGGTTGTTGTCGGCCCGGGTTGTTGTCGGCCCGGGTTGTTGTCGGCCCGGGTTGTTGTCGGCCCGGGTTGTTGTCGGCCCGGGTTGTTGTCGGCCCGGGTTGTTGTCGGCCCGGGTTGTTGTCGGCCCGGGTTGTTGTCGGCCCGGGTTGTTGTCGGCCCGGGTTGTTGTCGGCCCGGGTTGTTGTCGGCCCGGGTTGTTGTCGGCCCGGGTTGTTGTCGGCCCGGGTTGTTGTCGGCCCGGGTTGTTGTCGGCCCGGGTTGTTGTCGGCCCGGGTTGTTGTCGGCCCGGGTTGTTGTCGGCCCGGGTTGTTGTCGGCCCGGGTTGTTGTCGGCCCGGGTTGTTGTCGGCCCGGGTTGTTGTCGGCCCGGGTTGTTGTCGGCCCGGGTTGTTGTCGGCCCGGGTTGTTGTCGGCCCGGGTTGTTGTCGGCCCGGGTTGTTGTCGGCCCGGGTTGTTGTCGGCCCGGGTTGTTGTCGGCCCGGGTTGTTGTCGGCCCGGGTTGTTGTCGGCCCGGGTTGTTGTCGGCCCGGGTTGTTGTCGGCCCGGGTTGTTGTCGGCCCGGGTTGTTGTCGGCCCGGGTTGTTGTCGGCCCGGGTTGTTGTCGGCCCGGGTTGTTGTCGGCCCGGGTTGTTGTCGGCCCGGGTTGTTGTCGGCCCGGGTTGTTGTCGGCCCGGGTTGTTGTCGGCCCGGGTTGTTGTCGGCCCGGGTTGTTGTCGGCCCGGGTTGTTGTCGGCCCGGGTTGTTGTCGGCCCGGGTTGTTGTCGGCCCGGGTTGTTGTCGGCCCGGGTTGTTGTCGGCCCGGGTTGTTGTCGGCCCGGGTTGTTGTCGGCCCGGGTTGTTGTCGGCCCGGGTTGTTGTCGGCCCGGGTTGTTGTCGGCCCGGGTTGTTGTCGGCCCGGGTTGTTGTCGGCCCGGGTTGTTGTCGGCCCGGGTTGTTGTCGGCCCGGGTTGTTGTCGGCCCGGGTTGTTGTCGGCCCGGGTTGTTGTCGGCCCGGGTTGTTGTCGGCCCGGGTTGTTGTCGGCCCGGGTTGTTGTCGGCCCGGGTTGTTGTCGGCCCGGGTTGTTGTCGGCCCGGGTTGTTGTCGGCCCGGGTTGTTGTCGGCCCGGGTTGTTGTCGGCCCGGGTTGTTGTCGGCCCGGGTTGTTGTCGGCCCGGGTTGTTGTCGGCCCGGGTTGTTGTCGGCCCGGGTTGTTGTCGGCCCGGGTTGTTGTCGGCCCGGGTTGTTGTCGGCCCGGGTTGTTGTCGGCCCGGGTTGTTGTCGGCCCGGGTTGTTGTCGGCCCGGGTTGTTGTCGGCCCGGGTTGTTGTCGGCCCGGGTTGTTGTCGGCCCGGGTTGTTGTCGGCCCGGGTTGTTGTCGGCCCGGGTTGTTGTCGGCCCGGGTTGTTGTCGGCCCGGGTTGTTGTCGGCCCGGGTTGTTGTCGGCCCGGGTTGTTGTCGGCCCGGGTTGTTGTCGGCCCGGGTTGTTGTCGGCCCGGGTTGTTGTCGGCCCGGGTTGTTGTCGGCCCGGGTTGTTGTCGGCCCGGGTTGTTGTCGGCCCGGGTTGTTGTCGGCCCGGGTTGTTGTCGGCCCGGGTTGTTGTCGGCCCGGGTTGTTGTCGGCCCGGGTTGTTGTCGGCCCGGGTTGTTGTCGGCCCGGGTTGTTGTCGGCCCGGGTTGTTGTCGGCCCGGGTTGTTGTCGGCCCGGGTTGTTGTCGGCCCGGGTTGTTGTCGGCCCGGGTTGTTGTCGGCCCGGGTTGTTGTCGGCCCGGGTTGTTGTCGGCCCGGGTTGTTGTCGGCCCGGGTTGTTGTCGGCCCGGGTTGTTGTCGGCCCGGGTTGTTGTCGGCCCGGGTTGTTGTCGGCCCGGGTTGTTGTCGGCCCGGGTTGTTGTCGGCCCGGGTTGTTGTCGGCCCGGGTTGTTGTCGGCCCGGGTTGTTGTCGGCCCGGGTTGTTGTCGGCCCGGGTTGTTGTCGGCCCGGGTTGTTGTCGGCCCGGGTTGTTGTCGGCCCGGGTTGTTGTCGGCCCGGGTTGTTGTCGGCCCGGGTTGTTGTCGGCCCGGGTTGTTGTCGGCCCGGGTTGTTGTCGGCCCGGGTTGTTGTCGGCCCGGGTTGTTGTCGGCCCGGGTTGTTGTCGGCCCGGGTTGTTGTCGGCCCGGGTTGTTGTCGGCCCGGGTTGTTGTCGGCCCGGGTTGTTGTCGGCCCGGGTTGTTGTCGGCCCGGGTTGTTGTCGGCCCGGGTTGTTGTCGGCCCGGGTTGTTGTCGGCCCGGGTTGTTGTCGGCCCGGGTTGTTGTCGGCCCGGGTTGTTGTCGGCCCGGGTTGTTGTCGGCCCGGGTTGTTGTCGGCCCGGGTTGTTGTCGGCCCGGGTTGTTGTCGGCCCGGGTTGTTGTCGGCCCGGGTTGTTGTCGGCCCGGGTTGTTGTCGGCCCGGGTTGTTGTCGGCCCGGGTTGTTGTCGGCCCGGGTTGTTGTCGGCCCGGGTTGTTGTCGGCCCGGGTTGTTGTCGGCCCGGGTTGTTGTCGGCCCGGGTTGTTGTCGGCCCGGGTTGTTGTCGGCCCGGGTTGTTGTCGGCCCGGGTTGTTGTCGGCCCGGGTTGTTGTCGGCCCGGGTTGTTGTCGGCCCGGGTTGTTGTCGGCCCGGGTTGTTGTCGGCCCGGGTTGTTGTCGGCCCGGGTTGTTGTCGGCCCGGGTTGTTGTCGGCCCGGGTTGTTGTCGGCCCGGGTTGTTGTCGGCCCGGGTTGTTGTCGGCCCGGGTTGTTGTCGGCCCGGGTTGTTGTCGGCCCGGGTTGTTGTCGGCCCGGGTTGTTGTCGGCCCGGGTTGTTGTCGGCCCGGGTTGTTGTCGGCCCGGGTTGTTGTCGGCCCGGGTTGTTGTCGGCCCGGGTTGTTGTCGGCCCGGGTTGTTGTCGGCCCGGGTTGTTGTCGGCCCGGGTTGTTGTCGGCCCGGGTTGTTGTCGGCCCGGGTTGTTGTCGGCCCGGGTTGTTGTCGGCCCGGGTTGTTGTCGGCCCGGGTTGTTGTCGGCCCGGGTTGTTGTCGGCCCGGGTTGTTGTCGGCCCGGGTTGTTGTCGGCCCGGGTTGTTGTCGGCCCGGGTTGTTGTCGGCCCGGGTTGTTGTCGGCCCGGGTTGTTGTCGGCCCGGGTTGTTGTCGGCCCGGGTTGTTGTCGGCCCGGGTTGTTGTCGGCCCGGGTTGTTGTCGGCCCGGGTTGTTGTCGGCCCGGGTTGTTGTCGGCCCGGGTTGTTGTCGGCCCGGGTTGTTGTCGGCCCGGGTTGTTGTCGGCCCGGGTTGTTGTCGGCCCGGGTTGTTGTCGGCCCGGGTTGTTGTCGGCCCGGGTTGTTGTCGGCCCGGGTTGTTGTCGGCCCGGGTTGTTGTCGGCCCGGGTTGTTGTCGGCCCGGGTTGTTGTCGGCCCGGGTTGTTGTCGGCCCGGGTTGTTGTCGGCCCGGGTTGTTGTCGGCCCGGGTTGTTGTCGGCCCGGGTTGTTGTCGGCCCGGGTTGTTGTCGGCCCGGGTTGTTGTCGGCCCGGGTTGTTGTCGGCCCGGGTTGTTGTCGGCCCGGGTTGTTGTCGGCCCGGGTTGTTGTCGGCCCGGGTTGTTGTCGGCCCGGGTTGTTGTCGGCCCGGGTTGTTGTCGGCCCGGGTTGTTGTCGGCCCGGGTTGTTGTCGGCCCGGGTTGTTGTCGGCCCGGGTTGTTGTCGGCCCGGGTTGTTGTCGGCCCGGGTTGTTGTCGGCCCGGGTTGTTGTCGGCCCGGGTTGTTGTCGGCCCGGGTTGTTGTCGGCCCGGGTTGTTGTCGGCCCGGGTTGTTGTCGGCCCGGGTTGTTGTCGGCCCGGGTTGTTGTCGGCCCGGGTTGTTGTCGGCCCGGGTTGTTGTCGGCCCGGGTTGTTGTCGGCCCGGGTTGTTGTCGGCCCGGGTTGTTGTCGGCCCGGGTTGTTGTCGGCCCGGGTTGTTGTCGGCCCGGGTTGTTGTCGGCCCGGGTTGTTGTCGGCCCGGGTTGTTGTCGGCCCGGGTTGTTGTCGGCCCGGGTTGTTGTCGGCCCGGGTTGTTGTCGGCCCGGGTTGTTGTCGGCCCGGGTTGTTGTCGGCCCGGGTTGTTGTCGGCCCGGGTTGTTGTCGGCCCGGGTTGTTGTCGGCCCGGGTTGTTGTCGGCCCGGGTTGTTGTCGGCCCGGGTTGTTGTCGGCCCGGGTTGTTGTCGGCCCGGGTTGTTGTCGGCCCGGGTTGTTGTCGGCCCGGGTTGTTGTCGGCCCGGGTTGTTGTCGGCCCGGGTTGTTGTCGGCCCGGGTTGTTGTCGGCCCGGGTTGTTGTCGGCCCGGGTTGTTGTCGGCCCGGGTTGTTGTCGGCCCGGGTTGTTGTCGGCCCGGGTTGTTGTCGGCCCGGGTTGTTGTCGGCCCGGGTTGTTGTCGGCCCGGGTTGTTGTCGGCCCGGGTTGTTGTCGGCCCGGGTTGTTGTCGGCCCGGGTTGTTGTCGGCCCGGGTTGTTGTCGGCCCGGGTTGTTGTCGGCCCGGGTTGTTGTCGGCCCGGGTTGTTGTCGGCCCGGGTTGTTGTCGGCCCGGGTTGTTGTCGGCCCGGGTTGTTGTCGGCCCGGGTTGTTGTCGGCCCGGGTTGTTGTCGGCCCGGGTTGTTGTCGGCCCGGGTTGTTGTCGGCCCGGGTTGTTGTCGGCCCGGGTTGTTGTCGGCCCGGGTTGTTGTCGGCCCGGGTTGTTGTCGGCCCGGGTTGTTGTCGGCCCGGGTTGTTGTCGGCCCGGGTTGTTGTCGGCCCGGGTTGTTGTCGGCCCGGGTTGTTGTCGGCCCGGGTTGTTGTCGGCCCGGGTTGTTGTCGGCCCGGGTTGTTGTCGGCCCGGGTTGTTGTCGGCCCGGGTTGTTGTCGGCCCGGGTTGTTGTCGGCCCGGGTTGTTGTCGGCCCGGGTTGTTGTCGGCCCGGGTTGTTGTCGGCCCGGGTTGTTGTCGGCCCGGGTTGTTGTCGGCCCGGGTTGTTGTCGGCCCGGGTTGTTGTCGGCCCGGGTTGTTGTCGGCCCGGGTTGTTGTCGGCCCGGGTTGTTGTCGGCCCGGGTTGTTGTCGGCCCGGGTTGTTGTCGGCCCGGGTTGTTGTCGGCCCGGGTTGTTGTCGGCCCGGGTTGTTGTCGGCCCGGGTTGTTGTCGGCCCGGGTTGTTGTCGGCCCGGGTTGTTGTCGGCCCGGGTTGTTGTCGGCCCGGGTTGTTGTCGGCCCGGGTTGTTGTCGGCCCGGGTTGTTGTCGGCCCGGGTTGTTGTCGGCCCGGGTTGTTGTCGGCCCGGGTTGTTGTCGGCCCGGGTTGTTGTCGGCCCGGGTTGTTGTCGGCCCGGGTTGTTGTCGGCCCGGGTTGTTGTCGGCCCGGGTTGTTGTCGGCCCGGGTTGTTGTCGGCCCGGGTTGTTGTCGGCCCGGGTTGTTGTCGGCCCGGGTTGTTGTCGGCCCGGGTTGTTGTCGGCCCGGGTTGTTGTCGGCCCGGGTTGTTGTCGGCCCGGGTTGTTGTCGGCCCGGGTTGTTGTCGGCCCGGGTTGTTGTCGGCCCGGGTTGTTGTCGGCCCGGGTTGTTGTCGGCCCGGGTTGTTGTCGGCCCGGGTTGTTGTCGGCCCGGGTTGTTGTCGGCCCGGGTTGTTGTCGGCCCGGGTTGTTGTCGGCCCGGGTTGTTGTCGGCCCGGGTTGTCGTTGTCGGCCCGGGTTGTTGTCGGCCCGGGTTGTTGTCGGCCCGGGTTGTTGTCGGCCCGGGTTGTTGTCGGCCCGGGTTGTTGTCGGCCCGGGTTGTTGTCGGCCCGGGTTGTTGTCGGCCCGGGTTGTTGTCGGCCCGGGTTGTTGTCGGCCCGGGTTGTTGTCGGCCCGGGTTGTTGTCGGCCCGGGTTGTTGTCGGCCCGGGTTGTTGTCGGCCCGGGTTGTTGTCGGCCCGGGTTGTTGTCGGCCCGGGTTGTTGTCGGCCCGGGTTGTTGTCGGCCCGGGTTGTTGTCGGCCCGGGTTGTTGTCGGCCCGGGTTGTTGTCGGCCCGGGTTGTTGTCGGCCCGGGTTGTTGTCGGCCCGGGTTGTTGTCGGCCCGGGTTGTTGTCGGCCCGGGTTGTTGTCGGCCCGGGTTGTTGTCGGCCCGGGTTGTTGTCGGCCCGGGTTGTTGTCGGCCCGGGTTGTTGTCGGCCCGGGTTGTTGTCGGCCCGGGTTGTTGTCGGCCCGGGTTGTTGTCGGCCCGGGTTGTTGTCGGCCCGGGTTGTTGTCGGCCCGGGTTGTTGTCGGCCCGGGTTGTTGTCGGCCCGGGTTGTTGTCGGCCCGGGTTGTTGTCGGCCCGGGTTGTTGTCGGCCCGGGTTGTTGTCGGCCCGGGTTGTTGTCGGCCCGGGTTGTTGTCGGCCCGGGTTGTTGTCGGCCCGGGTTGTTGTCGGCCCGGGTTGTTGTCGGCCCGGGTTGTTGTCGGCCCGGGTTGTTGTCGGCCCGGGTTGTTGTCGGCCCGGGTTGTTGTCGGCCCGGGTTGTTGTCGGCCCGGGTTGTTGTCGGCCCGGGTTGTTGTCGGCCCGGGTTGTTGTCGGCCCGGGTTGTTGTCGGCCCGGGTTGTTGTCGGCCCGGGTTGTTGTCGGCCCGGGTTGTTGTCGGCCCGGGTTGTTGTCGGCCCGGGTTGTTGTCGGCCCGGGTTGTTGTCGGCCCGGGTTGTTGTCGGCCCGGGTTGTTGTCGGCCCGGGTTGTTGTCGGCCCGGGTTGTTGTCGGCCCGGGTTGTTGTCGGCCCGGGTTGTTGTCGGCCCGGGTTGTTGTCGGCCCGGGTTGTTGTCGGCCCGGGTTGTTGTCGGCCCGGGTTGTTGTCGGCCCGGGTTGTTGTCGGCCCGGGTTGTTGTCGGCCCGGGTTGTTGTCGGCCCGGGTTGTTGTCGGCCCGGGTTGTTGTCGGCCCGGGTTGTTGTCGGCCCGGGTTGTTGTCGGCCCGGGTTGTTGTCGGCCCGGGTTGTTGTCGGCCCGGGTTGTTGTCGGCCCGGGTTGTTGTCGGCCCGGGTTGTTGTCGGCCCGGGTTGTTGTCGGCCCGGGTTGTTGTCGGCCCGGGTTGTTGTCGGCCCGGGTTGTTGTCGGCCCGGGTTGTTGTCGGCCCGGGTTGTTGTCGGCCCGGGTTGTTGTCGGCCCGGGTTGTTGTCGGCCCGGGTTGTTGTCGGCCCGGGTTGTTGTCGGCCCGGGTTGTTGTCGGCCCGGGTTGTTGTCGGCCCGGGTTGTTGTCGGCCCGGGTTGTTGTCGGCCCGGGTTGTTGTCGGCCCGGGTTGTTGTCGGCCCGGGTTGTTGTCGGCCCGGGTTGTTGTCGGCCCGGGTTGTTGTCGGCCCGGGTTGTTGTCGGCCCGGGTTGTTGTCGGCCCGGGTTGTTGTCGGCCCGGGTTGTTGTCGGCCCGGGTTGTTGTCGGCCCGGGTTGTTGTCGGCCCGGGTTGTTGTCGGCCCGGGTTGTTGTCGGCCCGGGTTGTTGTCGGCCCGGGTTGTTGTCGGCCCGGGTTGTTGTCGGCCCGGGTTGTTGTCGGCCCGGGTTGTTGTCGGCCCGGGTTGTTGTCGGCCCGGGTTGTTGTCGGCCCGGGTTGTTGTCGGCCCGGGTTGTTGTCGGCCCGGGTTGTTGTCGGCCCGGGTTGTTGTCGGCCCGGGTTGTTGTCGGCCCGGGTTGTTGTCGGCCCGGGTTGTTGTCGGCCCGGGTTGTTGTCGGCCCGGGTTGTTGTCGGCCCGGGTTGTTGTCGGCCCGGGTTG